>NW_026944392.1:0-600000 GCF_033439725.1 Neurospora tetraspora
CGCATTCAGGACACCCTTAGGGCACTATGAATACCGCATCATGCCGCAAGGGTTAACCAATGCGCCCGCTTCCTTTCAAGCTAGAATCGACGCCGTACTCAAACAATTTGCAGGCGAATTCGTGATGGCCTACATTGACGACATCATCCTGTTCTCTGAGAACGAAGAAGAACATCAGAAACACGTCCACAAGGTCCTTGCGGCCCTCGAGAAGGCCGGGTTATCCGTCAACCCCAAGAAGAGTGAATTTCATGTCACCCAAGTAGACTTCTTGGGCTACCGCATCTCACCCGGTCAGATTCGCATGGACCCCTCCAAGATAAAGGGTGTCGCCGAATGGCCAGCACCCACGTCGGTATCCGGGGTTCGGGGTTTCCTGGGCTTCGTTAATTTCTACCGACGTTTTATCAAAGGGTTTGGAGGCATCGCTAAGCCACTCAACGACCTGACCAAGAAAGACACAGCATTCATATGGTCAAAGGAGTGCGACAGGGCTTTCAACACCCTGAAACAGATGATACTGGACGACCCGATCCTTGTCCTTCCCGACCCAAACAAGGAATTCGAGGTCGAAACCGACGCATCGGACTGGGCAATGGGTGGCCAATTGGGCCAACGAGACGAACAAGGCCGTCTTCACCCCGTTGCCTTCTTCTCCAAGGCATTTCGTGGACCTGAGCTCAACTATCCCATACACGACAAAGAGCTCATGTCCATCATTTGGGCATTCAAGGAATGGAAGCCCTGGTTGAGTGGCACGAAGGAAGTCGTCAAAGTGTACTCCGACCACAAAAACTTGACGTACTTCACCACCAGCAAAGAATTCAACCAGAGACAGACTCGATGGTCCGAATTCCTGTCGCAATTCAACTTCCATATCCATTACCGCAAGGGATCTGAGAACGCTCGAGCCGATGCGCTGAGTAGAAGAGAAGACCTTCGAACTGCAAAGTCCGAAGAAACCAACTTGTCCCCAGCCCTGTTCCAGACAAACAGCGACGGATCCCTGGCGCACAAGCCACTACCGATCCACGATCTCGATGAGGATGACCTCAACGTCTATAACATTGCCAAAGTGGACCCAGACGACTGGATCCAACGAATCACCGAGGCACAACACGAAGTAGACGACGAGGAAATCCAGAAACACCTGGCAACATCAATCGAGCTGTGGCTGCACAAAGGGAAACTATGGGTACCACCGTCACTGCAAAAGGAACTCGTGAAAGACATCCACGAGTCCCCAGAGGAAGGTGGTCATGCAGGGATAGCACGCACTGTGGCCAGAGTGCAGGAAACATTTGGCTTCGCTAAGCTAAAAGACATTGTTACAGAGGTCCTGCATGAATGTGAAATCTGTCACAAAACCAAGGCCAATCGACACAAACCATATGGCCTGCTCGAGCCACTCCCAGTGTCAGAAGGACCCTGGCATTCAGTAACCATGGACTTCATCACGAGATTACCCATGTCTCGAGACCCAGCCACTGGTGTCGAATATGACAGCATCATGGTTGTTGTGGACAGATTCACGAAGTTTGCATACTTCCTCCCGTTCAGAGAAGACACTAATGCCGAACAACTTGGCCACATCTTCATAAGATACATCACATCTAATCATGGTTGGCCAAAAGAGTTAGTCACAGATAGAGACAAGCTCTTCTCGTCACGATATTGGCAAGCTTTCATGAATAAACTAGGTGTCAAACACAAGATGTCGACCGCATACCACGCCAGGACGGACGGACAAACGGAACGCATGAACCAGGTCTTGGAGGCATATCTACGAGCATACGTCAATTACGAGCAGGACAATTGGGCTGAGCTACTCCCTACCGCTCAAATGTCGTATAACAGTTCCAAGACCGAAACAACAAAAGTCACGCCATTCTTCGCCAATTATGGTTACGAAATGAGTTCCCGGCGAGGTTGGGACTCGGAGTCAGTCGTACCGCGAGCACATGTACGGGCTGAACGCCTAACCGAGATGCATCAGACGCTCAAGGACGAATTGGCGTTTGTGCGTGACAGAATGAACAGATATTACGACCGCACGAGGTCGTCGGCGCCGACCTTCAGGAGGGGAGACAAAGTCTACCTTCTTCGTCGCAATATCAAAACAAAACGGCCCAGCGACAAACTCGACTACAAGAAATTAGGTCCGTTCAAAGTGCTCGAGAAGGTTAGCACTAGTAACTATAGACTTGAGCTCCCCAAAGGCATGCGACAATGGCCTACGTTCCATGTTTCACTGCTAGAACCAGCACCTAAGAACGCAAGACTCGACAAGAACGTTCAAACTTGGAACGACGGAGACGAATACCTAACGGAAGCCATCCTGGACTCAAAAATTAACGACGACACTGGCAACATCGAATACCTAATCAAGTGGCAAGGCTACGGCCACGGAAACAACACATGGGAACCTCCAGAGAACCTCGTCAACCTGAAGGATGAGATCGAGAACTTTCACCGACGCTTTCCTGACCGACCCCAGCCACCCCAGGCGACAGAATCTCAGGGAGATCAAGTCCCTGCTCCTGCGCCCACTCGTCAAACCCAACCTCGGGCAAAGCAACGCCTGGCTCGAAAGTAGCAGGCTCCTCGGAAACAAGCGGATCGCTGTCCCCCATTTCCTCCGCCAAATCAGCCATTCCACGGTCAAAATACTCCTTCTGCCGACGCAAAGAATGACGTTTTTGTTCACGAGTGCGTATCAAACGACTCTGAAGCACCGCAATCTCCCGCATCAGCTTCTCTTCCTCCTCCTCCAGACGACGCGATACGTCCATCTCTTTGTCAACTAAACAAGTTAGCACGAATCCAACACGACGACCCGAGCAGACACAGACTCACGACGAGCATCCGGGTCAATCGTCACGTCACAGGCAACCTTGCGACAAATACACTCGCTGCATGAGAGAGACTTCTTGCGATCCACGATGCAAGAACGATTGTGCTGATGACAATTGGAACAAGGCATTTCGGGTGCGCGACCAAGCTGCTCGATATGACGCGCAAGGCCGTTAGTAGACACCCTCTTCTGAGGAGTGCGCGACGATTGAGAACGAGAAGGAGGCATGATCAATGATGATGTGGATAAGGGAAAGAAGGAACTCACCAAGGAACTAGGGTCATACAGGGTTATGAAGATGCGAGGGCAAAGAGATCAGGAAAAAGGGAGACGGCAGGCAATAAGGTTGCGACCAACAGGCTTCGTTGGCACCCAAGCAACAAAGGGTAACATTATGGCGTTGAGGACAAAGCCACAAGGAGGGGGCATCGTGTTACGATCCAATCAGAAACCCCTTATGTAAGCTAGATGGATTGACCAATAAAAGGCAGCCCGAACCCAGGGTCCCGAAGTCCCGAGAATACGGGACTACAGGACCAGGTCATGTGGAGTGTCCCGGAGTCCCGAGAACACGGGACTACGGGACACCGCCCCCACGGTCCCGGGGTCCCGAGATCGCGGGACTACGGGACGGGTTCGAAGGCCAGTATATAAGAAGGCCGCTTCCCGGCCTTCGTTATTCTGGCTCTTCAGCAAGCAATAGCTTCTAGAATCGATCAGTACCTTTTGGCTACTATTACCGTTGTTCTTATTCCCAGCGATATACTCCTGTGCTTGTAACGGTTCGTCACACATCCACGTCCATCTTGTCCCCATCCCCCTTCCCTCCATCGCCGTCATTCTTCTTTCCCGCATCCGTCTTTGGCACATCACCCCTACAGAATCCGCACATGTGGTCACTTGTCTTGATATCGGACCCCGGCCCCAAACGCGTCGATTGTCCACATCCGCCTCTTCTGCTGGACTGCTCGCACGGGTGATTGCGGCGAATGGAAGCGTAGGGCCGGACATAGAGCTGACTGGAAGCGTTGGCCCAGCCGTAGTTGCCGAGGCAGTGGGGGCCTTGGGAGCAGAACCTGTATTCGATGTACCAGTGGCACATGTTGCCTCGATGCTTGTGTGGTTGGGGTAAGTGTAGATACCAGGTAGGGGTGATTTAAGATTTTGTCTCTTGAAATATAGAGGACGAGAACGCTATTGATTCTGCCTGAGATTGCAGTTAAATACCTCTAGTCCTCACCAGTAGCTTCCATCTTGACTAATATTCCATGCTCACGAGAGTGAGTATATCCTGGTGAATGGAGGTGTTGATAGGATGAAGCACGAAGGGGGTGCAGATCTGTCATCGCATGACACTACACGCTTCTATAAGACAATTTAGGCTGGCGTTTGCGTTCGATTCATTGTGATGACTGTTGATTGACTCATGAGGAGTTTTGGACACAGACCCTGCGATAAACTTCCAGTTGGGCTTGACTTGCCTGGGACATCTTTTTAGGTTGCAAGTAACGACAACTAGCAACATCTGTAAAGTGTTTACCGACTTGGAAGATTATGACACACTGCGTTCCTCATAGTTTGTATCCATTTGTTTCCCCTCTGGAAATGTCTACTGTTCGCTTTTATTGCTGCTTGTCCCGAAACATGTGAGTGTCTCTCGTGACTTGCGTACCATGGCCCATCTCTCTTCAACCGCGTAGTTCGAAATCCCCATGTAATTCGATCACAAAGGCGATTTCTTCAACCAAGGCCTCATGGCGCAACGGTAGCGCGTTCGACTCCAGATCGAAAGGTTATCCGTTCAAATCGGGTTGGGGTCATCCACTTTCTCTTTTTGCTATTTTGCCATTGTGACTCCACTGCCAAGTCCCACTCTTGGTTTCTGTTGTGCTGATGATGGGCAATGACATGATGGCTTTTTTTAAGCATTGAATTTTTTTCCAAAAAGTACACTGTCTTATTACCTGTAGGCGTGGATGTGGTTTTTTTGAACATGCAACCTCATTACTTGTGTTTGTTGGGTGCAGCGACTATCGGGTACGCGATATCGAAACTCAGAGCTGCGATTAGTGTACACTTGCGCAGGCGGGATCGAAACAGAACCTCAACGCCTGCCACTCATTTTGCTCATCACCTGGAAACCTTCCTGTGCAGCTTCAATCCCACTCAGAACTCAAAATTGAACGAATGTCCTCAGCGTGAAGCTGCGAGAGAACATTGCCAAGGCATCACAGCAGTCATCCGTTGTCGTGACCCGACGCTGGTCAGGTGACAGGTCTCACTATCACAGGCAACCCCTAGACCGGAGCAATGTTGCATCCGATGCATGTAACCACCAGAGCCAATCCCAATCCAAGGCGTTGGAAAGAGGAGAAAAGAACTGTTGAAGGTTCCCGAAATGCAACATTGAAATCGAGGATGCCAAGTCCCATTGGGCCTTTCGTGTGGGGTAACGCGTGTGATTGATTGAATCTGTGTAACTGACTCGAGCGCTCTCTCTGCAGAAGGTCTAGGGGTCTGGGGGTAACCCATATTTGCCAAGACCTGTTAAATTAGGTGGCTAGGACTCTAGCATCTAGCCCACATCTGGCCAGAATACCACCCTATAATCTGATAGCTTGGGGTTCAAGTTGCGGGGAGACAACGATGTCATCATGGAAACGGTCAAGAAAGAACCGGCACTGGTGTTTGTTCAAGGAGCTTCCTTTTTCGGCGACATTGGAGGCTGATCGGCCAATGACTCAAGAGGAGGAATCGGTCCAAGTAAATGCGGTCAAAAAAGAGTGAGTGCGACATCATCTCACCCCAGCATCTGACTCGTGAGCTCCCAAGCTTTCTCTGGTGGTGGCACAAAGTAAATTGCCTGCTGCCGTCGAAAGTGGTAATTCGGATCAGCGACATCTCATCTCCCCTTCGCAAAACGATGGATTATAGTCTCCTCTGTCATTCAGCATTGTTGCTCCCCGCAAATGGCGCACCGGTCAATGGGTTGTTTTTCTGGAAAACAAGGAGCCGAGATGTCCGGAAGAAAGACCAATTCAAGACCAACGACATCAAGGAACCGCAGGCGATTGAATGAAGATTCCGAAGTTTTGCCTAAAGTAGCCTGTCGAGCCGTCAAGGTGCTGACTAGGATGGCACAGGCCACTTGTTTGTGCCCCACAACGGCAAATGGAGCTCAATCGAAACGAAACCCCAAAGCTTATTTTTGGTTCAAGGAGATTTGGGCTGAATGGGATACATCCTACACAGAAGATCTCTTGAGTCTGTAAAGTTAAAAACGACTTTATGTACTTTGTAGTTCCATGACATTAGCTGTTGATTGATCGCAACAACGGAGTGCTCTAAAGTTTGGAGTTCTTGCCCGGTTGACGGAATGACGGGACGGGAACCGCCCCCGCAGTCGATCCCATTCTCCACAAATCCCCACATCCCCGCACCCGTCCAACTGGAAGCGGTCGCACATGCATTCGATGACCTCAACCCAAAGTTTCTTTTCTGAAAATCTGCCGTGGTCCGCCAATTCTTTGTTCAGCCATTTGCGCGCTTCCGGCTCCTCGACTCGGTGCCTGACCGGAAGAGTGCTTTTTCGTTAGTTTTCCAACCTCCTGACTAATATCGCAAGCCTGATCGGCCCTTTTCCAACATCTGCTGCCCTTGGCACTGGAAATGTCTGTCGCCCACCGCTCAATCGCCAATCGCCGACGCTCTCGTTGACCGGACCAATATTCTCGCGACCTTCTCTCTTCCCCGCAAGGATGGAATCAAGATCATCGCCCACGCACTGCGACATGGACCAGGGAAGACCATCTACCCCTTGTTGATCCAGGTTCGGTGTACAACTCGACGGCATGTCTGAGACCCATCCGACCATCCACCCGTCATCCACAGCATCATGTAAACAAGGACAGAAGAAGGACAGGGGATTGCCAGGGGTCAATGTTGTCGAGCCGTCCGTATATATCGGTCCTCTCCCCCGCACAACTCGGTGCCATCTTCATCGGCCGCGTCTGGACTGTTCCATCACACAAAGGACCTTTTCTACTGAAGTGTCAGTGTTGTGTCTGGTGAGAAAAAGGGGTCAAAGCTCCAAGCTCCTCCAAAGGTCCACACCATAACATCTCGCCATGAAGTTCGCCATTCCGCTTGCCTTGCTGGCGAGCGGCAATCTCGCCCTGGCTGTGCCCGAGCCGGTCCAACCTCCCCATCAACAGGTAAGCTTCGAGATATATCATCGGTCCAAAGTACCCGTCCCATTCTTCCCGCTTCCTTTGTCCAGATCTTCCTCGATCCCGTTTCCAGCTTGCTGGATCATCACCACACAGTACCACTGCATCCCATAGTAGTGCTACCAAACATCTGCACGTTCCATTTTATCCAGATTGACCGTTCATCGCACACTCTGTGTGATCGGCCCAACAGTCCCTGCCAGACATGCATCTCAGATACGCCGTCCCATGGCTGTCTATACAAACAGTCTTGGGGACCTCGCTTCCATTTGCTGACATAGATCCGTCAACACAGCTCAACAAGAGGTCGCTTGCCTACTCGGAACCCCATTATCCATCACCATGGATGGACTCCAAGGCCATCGGCTGGGAAGACGCCTACGAAAAGGCAAAGGCCTTTGTGTCGCAGTTGACCCTGCTCGAAAAAGTCAATCTGACAACCGGTATCGGGTACGTGGCTCACGAAGCGCATCCAATACCCTATGTACCGTCAACAAAGCTAACAGATAGACACACAGCTGGGGCGCTGAACAATGCGTAGGCCAGAACGGCGCCATCCCTCGACTCGGCCTAAAGAGCATGTGCATGCAAGATGCCCCCTTGGCCATCCGTGGCACCGATTACAACTCAGTCTTCCCCGCCGGAGTGACAACCGCCGCCACGTTCGATCGAGGTCTCATGTACAGACGCGGATATGCTTTGGGCCAGGAAGCCAAGGGGAAGGGAGTCACGGTTCTACTCGGACCTGTTGCCGGTCCCCTCGGCCGTGCCCCCGAAGGCGGCCGTAACTGGGAAGGCTTCTCCCCCGACCCTGTCCTCACCGGTGTCGCCATGGCGGAGACCGTCAGGGGAACACAAGACGCTGGTGTCGTCGCTTGCGCCAAGCACTTTGTCGGCAACGAACAAGAACACTTCAGACAGACTGGGGAGGCACAGGGCTATGGATACAACATCTCCGAGACTCTATCCTCCAACATTGACGACAAGACCATGCACGAAATGTATCTCTGGCCTTTTGTTGATGCCATCAGAGCTGGTGTAGGCTCCGTCATGTGCGTTTACACCCAGGCCAACAACTCGTACGGTTGCCAGAACTCGAAGCTCCTCAACAACCTGCTCAAGGGCGAGAACGGATTCCAGGGCTTTGTCATGAGCGATTGGCAAGCCCAGCACACTGGTGTCGCGAGCGCTGCTGCCGGTCTCGACATGACCATGCCCGGTGATACCGAGTTCAACAGCGGCCGCAGCTACTGGGGAACCAACCTCACACTCGCCGTCCTTAATGGAACCCTCCCGGAGTGGCGCATTGACGACATGGCCATGCGCATCATGGCTGCTTTCTTCAAGGTTGGCCAAACCGTCGAAGACCAAGAGCCCATCAACTTCTCCTTCTGGACCCTCGACACGTATGGCCCGCTGCACTGGGCCGCCGGCAAGGATCATCAGCAGATCAACTGGCATGTTGACGTTCAGGACGACCACGGAAGCCTTATTAGGGAGATCGCGGCTCGCGGAACAGTGCTGTTGAAGAACACCGGCTCCCTTCCCCTGAACAAGCCAAAGTTCCTCGCTGTCATTGGTGAGGATGCTGGCCCGAACCCCTTTGGACCCAATGGATGCTCCGACCGTGGATGTGACAATGGTACCCTGGGTATTGGCTGGGGTTCCGGCACCGGCAACTTCCCTTATCTTGTGACGCCCGACCAAGCCCTGCAGGCCCGCGCTGTTCAGGATGGGTCTCGCTACGAGAGTATCTTGAGGAACCATGCCCCAACGGAGATCAAGGCTCTGGTTTCCCAGCAGGACGCTACGGCCATTGTCTTTGTCAACGCCAACTCTGGTGAAGGTTACATCAACGTTGATGGCAATGAAGGTGACCGCCTGAACCTCACCCTTTGGAGGGAGGGCGACGCGCTGGTCAAGAACGTTTCGAGCTGGTGTAACAACACCATTGTCGTCATCCACTCGCCCGGTCCCGTCTTGCTCACGGAATGGTACGACAACCCCAACATCACCGCCATCCTCTGGGCCGGTATGCCCGGTCAGGAGAGCGGCAACTCCATCACCGATGTCTTGTATGGCAGAGTCAACCCATCTGGCCGCACTCCCTTCACCTGGGGCGCCACGCGCGACAGCTACGGCACCGATGTTCTCTATGAGCCGAACAACGGGAACGAAGCTCCTCAGCTAGACTACACCGAAGGGGTCTTCATCGATTACCGCCACTTCGACAAGGCCGATGCTCCTGTCCTTTACGAGTTTGGCTACGGATTGAGCTATACCACCTTTGAGTACAGCAACTTGAAGATCGAGAAGCACGAAGTCGGCGAGTACACCCCCACCACGGGGCAGACGGAACAAGCGCCCACGTTTGGTAACTTCTCTGAAAACGTGGAAGACTACGTATTCCCTTCCGAAGAGTTCCCCTACGTCTACCAGTTCATCTACCCCTACCTTAACAGCACCGACATGTCTGCTTCCAGTGGCGATGCCCACTACGGCCAGACGGCCGAGGAGTTCTTGCCACCCAAGGCCAGCGATGGGTCGGCGCAGCCTTTGCTTCGCTCATCCGGCCATCATCACCCCGGTGGAAATCCTGCTCTTTACGACATCGTGTACACCGTCACGGCGGATATCACCAACACTGGTAAAGTGGCGGGCGATGAAGTACCGCAGTTGTACGTGAGCTTCGGAGGGCCGGAAGATCCGAAGGTGGTGTTGAGAGGGTTTGACAGACTTAGGGTTGAGCCGGGCGAGAAGGTGCAGTTTAGGGCGGTGCTGACGAGGAGGGATGTGAGCTCATGGGATACGGAGAAGCAGGATTGGGTGGTTACCGAGTATCCGAAGAAGGTCTACGTTGGACCAAGCTCGAGGAAGTTGGAGCTTGAGGAGGTTCTTCCATAAATGGGAAGACGGATACAGAGCGATAAGCTGGATACCGATTAATCAAGGCATGGTATTGTGGCAGTTGGATAGCATGAGAAAATACCATCATTTATCTTCGTCTGTACATATCACGATTGAGCGGTGTTACTACTCTCACGACTTTCTTGATCAGTCGTCCGACTTGTTTGTCCGGTCTGCAATCTGCCCTCTGTCTCCGACGATTAGGTCTCTTCTGTCCAGTTACTGAAGTGGAGTACCGGACCATTCGAGGTAAGCAACCCCACCTATTTCAGTTACAATCCCGTCGTCCCGACATCTCGTGATGGAAGTGTTAGTAACTGTTGTCGACTTCTCAAATTTGTGAGAACCTTGAAGGCCAGGCCCAAGCTTACGCTACTACTATCACAGCACCTTCCGGTATTTCCAATGTGGAGTCAAATCGTTTGCCTTTCCTCCGGGCCGCTCCTTCCTCCCACCATCAAGTAGTCGTCATCGGACAAGATGGTCCGTTCTTCGGACCCGAGATTACACGCCAACATGCGCTCGAGGCAACTGCAGGACGCGTTTGTCACTTTCCTCTCAGGTTCCCCTCAGGTTGGGCTTCCATCTCCTCGTCCCTCATTTCCTCGTGCCAACGCGTTTCTTCCACGACCTTCTTCCTCCTCCAGCCTTCGCTCTCAACTTCCATAAGAGAGCCAGGTCGCGATCAATCCCCCTTCCTCCGCCTTTCTCTCTTTCAAAGTTCGTTGCCCCCACGCTCGTTATCTTCACGTTCGTTACCCACAAGCCGGTCGTCGACGGTGTCCACTCGTTCCTTTCTCTCCTTCCGAAATCGACAGGCGTCAAGACGGAGTCAGGTTCCATCATCACGATGCGCTTCCACCTTCTTGCGGGCTTGATCGCCTTTGGCAGCGGCCTCGGAGTCCACGCCGCTGGTCTGGCTGTTGCTGCGGTTCAACCCTCTGCTGCTGGTGAGTAGTTCTGAGTCCCGACTCCCTTGTTCACGTTTGTTCACGTTCACGAGTACCTGTCGCGGTGTGACTGTTCCGGGCCTCACCAGGATGGCTGTTTACACTTTCGCGCCACGTTCTATGCTCCCATTCTCCAGTTCAGAGTCCCTTCCCACGACCCGTTATGACCGCCTGCTAACAACTTCCACTTCCAGTCACAGCCCTCCCCACCGATGCCCGTCCCACCGACACCGGTCCTCTCCAGCCGACCATTACCAACACCTTCCTCACCTCCAGCATCAGCGACACCGAGAGTGGCAGCACCCTCACCATTCCCTGGCCCATTTCCCCCATTCCTTCCAGCTCCTTCTCGGTTATCACCCTCTCACCCTCGGCCTCAGCCACCCCCGTTTCCTGCCCTCGCGATAACAATACCTTCTGGACCGACCATGCCACGAACAATGTGTACCAACTCCAATGCGGTATTGATCACTATGACGGCGCGGCCAACTGGAACTTCAACGAGGGCATGAGGCACAGTTGGGAGGATTGCGCGAAGTGGTGTGCAGAGTATGACCAGTGTCTGGGCTTCAGCTACATTGGAGGCATCCCGTTGCAGCCTAATTGCTGGTTGAAGAACAGCCTGAGGGGACAGACGTTGAACTGGAACAGTTGGGCGGGCATGTTGGTAACTGGTGGCAATGCTGTTGCTGGACATGGTGATGGTGGCAAAAGTGCCGCCGCGAATACTGTTGCCGGTCTCGTGAAGGAGACAACTACATTCCTGGCGGTTGCGGTTGATACGACTACCATGATTGTCGAGGGAACTGCGGTTACAACTGCTGTCACTACTGTTGTCACGACGGAGTTGGTGAAGCCCATTGCACCTGCTACTACACTCAGCGTCGCACGGACAGGCTCAGCACTTCCGAATCCCACCGCCATCGCAGTGAGCTGCAATAACGAGACTTGGTGGGCAGATGAAAGAGCTTCCTGGCGTGCCATTGAGTACTTCTGCAAGGGTGGTCACGACGGAACGTTCGGCGGCCATGCTTCTGACAAGATGATGCACGGGGAGAACTCCATTGCTGCTGCCTACTGGCCCTACAACGGCACCACAGTCATCACCAGCGTCGTTTCCAAGGCAGGCTGCACCGTGACACTTGACAAGAATCTGTGCATCCAGAGGTTCAGGGCGCCCATGTATGGCTGTGACTCGGATGAGAGGTACCAGAAACGTGGCGGATCGGTTTCTGATGGCTGCTCCGACTGGACTATCCACATGCAGTCGTGGCCGAGTGTTGGACTCTGCCAGGATCCCGATCAGGACATGGCAAGTGCAGGTCTGTGTGCGACTTGGAGCACTGGTTACTCTTCGGAGTCTGCCGCTGGTGATGGCTTGAAGATTGATTGGTTTCCTCGTGGCTAGAGTTGGAAGCGAGGGTTGCTGAAGACACAAGAGCGGTTCGTGGCGGCATCATCATCGAGCATGTTCTCATGCTCTTCCCTTGCAGAACTTGCTTGCACACCGAATGACTGTGGCCCTTCAGATAGCAGAGCAAGTCCAACACTACAAGATGTAAAGATTGGGACTCATAGTAGGAGTCGCCCTAATGTGGAGGAAAGTGTTTGGTGATTTTGGCCTTTGGTCACCGTATGTACCTACACTACTCAGACATCAAAGTGAGCAATAAACAAGTCATATATCCGAGGTCAGGAAATTCCTGTCTTTCTCTGTCAAGGCGCAGGTTGCCGTTCCTGAATTGTGGTCATAGCCAGGTCTCAAGCGCTTGACTAGGCGCACGAGTATGTCAAGTACACCTCTCTGACTGAGCAAGTTCATATGGGGGGCCCGAGAATGCTTGCCGTACTTGTACATGCTAGCTCTCAGAGGTGAGTCCCCAATACCTGCCTTGCTTTCCATGCTTCTGTTAGGCCAGAAAGTTCGAATAGGGAACGAGGACAGAGACGGAAGTCGCCTTACGAAGGGTTCTCCGCCTCTCGCACATAAATCGTACATGTCCCCAGTTATTCTCCTCCCTGCTTTGGTCTCGGTTCCACATCAACTTTTTGTTTGCAACTTGGATCACTTGTCCCCATTTTCCAGCTTTTGTTCTCGGCCAAACCACAGCAAAGGAGAATACTTGCACATTCTCGTTTCCCACGAACGTCATCAGCTACAAAACCATCGACATTCCATCATACGTTCCCTCCACCACTTACCATCAGGCAAAATGAACCCCCCGCCCTCCGTCGCCTCCCATCTCCGACTCACCCAACAAAAGCCATTGGTCTCTCGCCTTCTGGCCGTTAAGCCCTGTCCCAGCGGTCCTCCCTACACATCTAGTCTTCAAATCTCGCGCGACGATCCGTTCCCCGTCCCGGGCCCCAATGAAGTCTGCATCCGTACCCGCGCCGTCGGCCTGAACCATATCGACTGGAAGAACTTGGAGCATGAGATCATGGTCAAGCAATGGCCGGAAGTCCTGGGGTTTGAAATCGCGGGTGTTGTTGAGTTGATAGGAATGGATGTGGACGCGAGACTGAAGGTTGGTCAGGAGGTGTTTGGGCTGAGCGGGCCGGTCGGCGTGAGGGGTGGGCCTCCTGGGAAGGGGGGACCTGGGGGACCTGATGATAAAGGTGGTGATGGGAAGAAGAGTGCGGGCGAAGGAAAGGCGAAGAAAAGTGTGGGTGAAATATTGATGGAAGAGGCCGAGAAGGCAGACAGCAGACTAGAGGAGAAAGGGTTTTGGACTGGAAGAGCTGGTGGGTTCCAGGATGTGACGTGTGTGCACAAGAGTTGGGTTACCAGGAAGCCGGCAAGCTGGCTTTTTGAGTGGGCAGCTGGTGTCCCGTGAGTTTTTCCTGCTCCGCATTGATGTGACAACAAAGTGTTAATGAGATACAGACTGGTCTACATCACGGCTTGCTCGGCGATTGTATGCGGGCTAGGTATTCAACTGCCCTTCCTGGCGAACAACAAGCCCGCCTTCGACGATAGCTTACATCTTGAGTCCCTGACAATCGATACGACTTCGCCCATCGCAACCCACAACGACCCCAAGAAAACCGGTGCCGATGAACTGAAGGACGTCCCTGAAAACAAGTTCGGCGTCAAGTCCGTCCTTGTCCTAGGCGGTTCATCGGGAGTTGGCGGTTCGGCAATCCAGCTCTTGCGCATGGCGCTCGGCCCAAAGGCTGTCATCATCGCAACCAGCAATAACGAGGACTCCTTCCACTGGCTCCAAAAGTGCGGAGCCACTGCCCATTTACGTGGCGAATTTGAAGCTCTTGCCGAGAAGGTCCGGCTTCTCACTGACGGAAAGGGAGTGGATGCCATTCTCGATTGCATTTCTGGGGCTGCTTGCCTTGATGATGGTCCCCCTACTCCACCGTCGGAATGGTCGGATGACGATGTTGAAACGAAGAAGAGGGGCAATGAGAAGGAGAATGTTCCTAAGGACGACAAGGATAAGGAAAACAGCGGTCCCAAGACACAGCAGAAGAAGGACAAACCTGCCGCTGACACAGACAAGATCACCATCAAGGATGACCCGGAGTCAAAGATCACCATCAAGGATGACCCGGAGTCAGAGATCACCATCAAGGATGTCCCAGAGTGTCAGACCACCATCAAGGATGACCCGGAGTCAGAGATCACCATCAAGGATGTCCCAGAGTGTCAGACCACCATCAAGGATGAGCAGGAATCGAAGGCCATGTCATTTTGGGACGTTTTTCGCGAAGATGGACCCAAGCTGTACGCTGAAGTGGCTACGGGTCGGAAAGTCGATGTCCCTACCGACAGGGGCATCAAGGCGACACTGGTTTTTTCAAGAATGATTTTGAGTCAACCCGGTGGTGAGCGCGCACTTCAAGAGTTACCGGCGTTGATTGAGTCAGGAGAGTTTATATTTCCGCACCCAGGAGGAGTTAAAGTTGTGGGCAAGGGGCTGGAGAGCGTTGCGCCGGCGTTGGCGGAACTGAGAGAGGGAAGCGGTGGGTGGAAGTTTGTGGTTGAGTTGTAGTTTGTATGTATCTTTGCGTCCTTGTGGAAGGGGATGGAGAAGTATTTTTTCTCTTGCGTTGTATGCTTTGTTCGTGGCTCTGTTGTATTCGGGTTTTCCCACTGCTTCAAGTGGTGGTGGAGGTGATTTTGTGCCTGTTCAAGTAGTATGTATCGCGTCCTTGTTTTCTATGATCATGACTTACAGTTAGACCTGGCTTCTCTCCGTATGTGATTTGGAGAACCCTAAGCATGGTTATACAGAGTTTGAATGTAATTGGGTTCGTGTTAGCTTGAAATACCAAAGTGATGTGGTGGTTCTGCTATGAAGTGTGGTCGACATCTGAGCTGTGGCGCTCAGGGGGTGGCTGGTGCAGTGTGGCGCGCCGCGCGCCGTCCAAGACGTAAATCAGACGCTCATTCTTCACGCTCCCAGGTGAGAATGCTTGTGTTCTGTCAACATGTGTTCCGGACTTTGGACTTCCAACCCCGGAATATTCGTGTTTCACGACATGTCTTGGGTAATCCTTTGACCAACCGGCCTTCATCTCATTCGCTGACACAAATTCTGTCCCATGCACAGCATGAACACACGGGCCTCGCAGATTTCAATATGGCGCCGCCAATATTGTCTCGCCGACCGCTATCGGACCCCCTCTCACCTGGTTCTTCGGCATGTCCAAGTCCAACGGTTTTGAAGTACGTACCACGTTCACTCTTTTCACACAAAATGAGCAAAGTGTTCATTGCCACATGCTTGCATGCCTTTGCTCTCAAGGGTTCACGTTTGAGATCGGACGGGTGGATTCCTCGAGACCCTGGAGTAGATCATAGCGGGTTGCACCGTTCATCTAGACCAGGTAACAGACCAACCCTGTGAGGAAGGAGAAGGACGCAAGCGCGTGGCCTAGAAGCAGGTGAATCCTTGGACCCGATGCAACTCCATCTTGAGGGAACGTGGTCCAGGGACCGACCAGGGTATATCGCTCGATAGTAGAGAGGCGAATACGTAGGTTGGTTCAGGTACGTGTTAAGCTATCAGCTACCTACCTTCTGTGTCGAGAGCACATGCAACGCTGCGGCGAAGACCTTGGGTTCAGAATGTGCGTTAAAGCTCCCGCCCCTCGAGCTTCGTCAGACAGGCAACCTTGGAGGTTCTCACTCACTTGGCCTTCATCCAGCTTCGAAATCACGCAATGACCCCAGAAGAGATACAAAATCAACCAGCGCCGGTTACAGAGGCACCTGCGGCAGAGCCCGCCCCGGCTCTCCCCGACTATGTCCTTGACGAGAATGCCGTCTTGAAGGACGTCATTGACACCTGGCGTCATGGCCGAGCCCCAGATTACAGCAGAACCCGCAAGGTCTATGCCGAGAGTTCGTCCACCACTTTCACTGTCCCCTCCTACTCCCGACAGACACTGACGACCATACAGCAAAGAAGGCTTCTCACACCGCCGGCTCCCTTCCCGACCTCGTCGAAAAGCTTGTCAAGAACTGGGAAATCGAAGCATCATACAAGACTTCGCTCTCGGACTGGCGTACCATTGACGCCTCTTCCTACACCTTCTCTGTGAACGGCGGGCCACAGCAATCCGGAGAGCACATGCTGCAAGTCGGCACCTATAACGCCATTATCGAGCCTAACGAGTACTACTGCCCGTTCCATTCGAGCTTTGACGCGAGTCACAAGACGTTCAAGAGGATAATGCCGACTTTTGCTTGGGAGGTGCTGGAGGTGTTCAGTGGACCGCCGACGGTGACGTTCAGGTGGAGACATTGGGGTAGAGAAAACCTCAGCACACTCTAAGGTTAGCCTCCGTACACTCTAAGACCTATAAAAATATTAGGGTTAGGGTACCTAGTAGCCTATAATAGGTAATGGTACTTGATATCTGAAATTCCCATTTTTAGCCGTGAAAATACCCCATTTCAATACACAAAATAATAATATACATTTTATGAAATTTTTAACTAGTCTTTACAAACTATATACCCCTTTTTTAACTTGGCAATTTTAAATAATTTTGTACGTCGTCTTACTACCCTACAATACTACCCTACTAATTAACCGCGCTAATTCTATATAATTAATTAATATATATTAATTAATTGGTACTAATCTTAATATATACACATAATTCGCTATAGATAGCTACTAACCTTCCTGATTGTTATCGCGACTACGACGTAAATCAATTATAATTAATTTAATACATACCCTCTAAAATTTATTACGTAAATATTCGGTTTATGAAAACGTTAATATTATAAAATTCTTTTAATACTATTAAGGAAGTTAGGAGATTTATACTAAAATAAACTTCCACCTCCCTACTCTTAACGGCTTAAACGGTAATTTAGCCTATTTTATATATATAAAATAGAAGTACGGCTATAAAATAATAAAATCGTTTTAATCGAAAAAGAAATATACTACCCCTTCTAATATTTATACTAATTTTAAATAAACGCTTCCCTATATCTACCCCTATTACTCTCCTATATTAACCCTTTATTTAAAATGCAATCGATAAATATTTTATAGTTTTACTTATAATTATAAAAATTCCGAAAGGCCGCCCTTACAATATAAGCGGCCTCTTTAATTATAAAACTATTATTATACGACTTCTATAGAATATCCTTTAAAAAGGTTAGCCTTTTTAAAATACTTCTTAAAATAAATTATAAGTAGGTTAACCTCCTTAATATAACCGGGTTATTAGAACTAATATATATATAATTCAATCTAATTAAATTTAGTTTAATTAAACCCAACCTAATTAAACTTAATTTAGCTTACGTATCAACCCGCCTAGCTCTTAGGGCAAATTTACGAATATTATCCCTATTCTAATATTAATATATCGCAATTATTCTTAATAAGAATTCGCTAAGCCCAATTTTAAAGTTTTAAATACCGAAAATACTATTATAAATACTATTATAATACCTACGAATAGGAAGTAGACGAAATAAGGGGGGGAGGAAGAGGATAAGGAAGAAGAGGTATTTATTAATTAAAATAATAATATATAGAGTATTATTTTCGTTAGTATTAGCTTAATTCCCTAAAACCCGCTTACTTTAGTTTAATTAAGGTAAGTAATTAAATTAGAAGATTTAAATTTAGAATTTTCTAATTTACTTTCGTTTCCTACCCCTCTTTCCCTTCTATTCTCTTCCTCCTAATTCTTTATTATTTAAATTATCGAATTAAAGATATGACCCGTTAATAATATATAACAATTCCAACGCAATAACCTCCCCAATATCGTATTATACTATATAATAAATAATAAATTAGGAAACGATAATTTGTTCCATAATAATATATAAAAGGATTATTTTAAGAAGGTTATTATAGAAGAGGAATAATTCGCCTAATTATAATTAAAAAAGGAGTTTAGGGAGTAAGCGGTTAAATAGGTAGAAAAGGAAGAATATAATATTTTTAATAACGAATACCCCCTATATAACGTAGATTTCGAGGAAGAGGAGCGCTTTATTAAGTAGCGGCGTACCCGCTATAGCCCTTATAAATACCCAATTATTAAAAAAGAATTTAGCCTACTTCTACCGTATTTATATCGAAGGAGGAAGCTCTACCTATAACTTACTAATATTATTTATATTATTAATACTAGTATCGAATAATTAAATACATAGGAGAAACGTAAGAGGAGGAGAATAAGAGAGAGTTTATAGGATGAGGATAGTTACTTCGGGAGGGGATATAAGAACTACTAGAATAATAGGAATTCTTAAATTATATAATAATATTTGCCGGGTAATAATAAGAACCTTATCGTATTAAAC
The DNA here is from genome assembly GCF_033439725.1 of Neurospora tetraspora. Taxonomy (NCBI): domain Eukaryota; kingdom Fungi; phylum Ascomycota; class Sordariomycetes; order Sordariales; family Sordariaceae; genus Neurospora; species Neurospora tetraspora. Next base: position 18,748 of record NW_026944392.1, read on the forward strand.
GGTTTAAAGTAGATATTACTAAGTAAATAAATAAGAGAGGGGGATTCTAGGCATTAAGATTACAGACCGTAACTACTGTGACGGCGATATCGAGTTTGGGGGGTTTAGAATACTACGAAAAGTATTACGAATATCTGGCTAGGCGAGAACGATGTTTCAAACATTGAAAAGACCCTAGATTACTATATAAAACGATAGTATTTATATGATAGCTGTTATATGGGTCTTAGATGTCACGGCGCTAGCGGACCACTACACCCCTAGGCTATGTTCCAAAAGGATACAAGTAACCGAAGCTGGCAATTCGGTTGCTCAAGTGATCTTATATAGTTGCGACGGATGACCAGGCCGTCACATTAGAGTGTGCTGAGGTTTTCTCTTGGGGTACGATGAAGGAGGATTATGTGGGAACCAATAAGTGAGTAAGCCCGGTGAAGTGGGAGGTTAAGGAGCAAGCGAAGTGAATGCTGACTTTATAACCAAATAGGGATGGAGAGAAAGTGACGCTCAAGGCGCATGGTGGACCGATCGATATCGAGGGGATTGCAGTTGCGGTTGTGAACGACAGGCTGCAGTTACAGAAGGTGGAGGTGTTCTTTGATCCTATGATGATGTTCAGGCAGATGGAGAAGAAGGTTAATGCTTGAGGTTCTGACAATCCAGTTCCAGTGAATTGAGTGTCAACGCCAGTGGCGGTGTTGTTCATCTCTGATTGAGAAGTGAATGCGATTATACGTGTCTCCGGCCTTCCATCGTCTTCCTCGGTCACTTCACCATCCTCTTCTCATCCCCGCTGTTATTCACCGTTAAGTGCCCTTCACAGAGACATTATCTTCCTGGTGAAAACCTTCAAGGTTTCATTATTTGGCAGTGGCATCACTACAACATAAAAACGCAGTCCATTGATGAATTTTTGCTCCTTGTTACATCAAACGTCCAACAATCGACCCCATCCCTACTAGGTATCCGGTCAAAAGAAACTGCAAAACCACCCAACTACAAGCAAGACCAAGAGGTCACCATATCCCCGTCACAAAGAGTCAAGATGTGCTACACTTTTCTCGAATACAAGTACTGCGCACAAGGCGCCCGCTGTCGCGGCGGCTATGGCTGGGTCAATCGCCAGGGTCAATCCTACGCCAAATCCTACGCACAGTTCTTGCGCACTCGTCGTTGCTACAACGCTGAGCGCGGCCATGACTGCCGCCAAAGAAGGTCTTTGGGACCTGGCTCCGAAATCAAGACCAGCGAGGAGACTTGCCTTGCTTGCCGACTCTGGTAAAGCTCAACGACGCCGGCACTACTGACCGGCCTAGGCCACAACTCCTCACCCCCAAAGAACACAGAAAGGAAAATTGAGCACTACAAGCGGTAACCCAATCCGACAGGAAAGGACCGGACACTTGGTTGACGTAAGGGATCGAAATTGGCTGTTGGAATCTTCCAACCTACGGAAGGAGTCAGGGAACGGAAGGAAAGGTGAGGGTCATACTCACAGATGGGTGTGGAGGGTAGTCAATGATATAGTACCCCTGCAAACCGTCTGTTTACCTGCCAGAGAGCCCAAGTTCTGAGACTGTATCGTGAATATGTCCATGTAAACATCCACTGGAGCAAGTAATATGAAGTAGGTAACACTTGGTGAGTTGGTGGGCCGAGTTTGTTTTTAATGAGTTGATAACTTGGCAACGGTTCGTGCCCCTGCAATGAACTGGACTAAGATACTCATCGGAGACTTCAATGCATGTTAACTGGCGAGACACTCCCACTTTCACTAGAACTCACGGCAAATTACAACGTTTTAATAGAATCACTCGGGGTCTTGGACAAAATGGAAGGCAGGGGCCTGGCAAGATGCTGTTTATTTCCCTATTTAAGTCGGTACCTTATTTTCGACGTTCGCTTGTAGTCCCTTCACACTTTGTTTCCTTCCCCTTGGCTTTCAATTTCCCTTTCCTCACGGTCTTTGCTTCCCTTTGTCATCATATCCCATTACTTCCCTTCGTTTGTGAGTCATGTTCCCGTTTTCCCTCTCAACCCAGACCCAAGTGTTCGGGTTCTGTCGACTTTCGAGTACCTCTACGGAGCTCAACGACGCGAGCTTCTTCCCCTATTGTAGTCCTTGCAGTCATCGCACCTGTCCTCGCTTTGCTTCGTGTCGGAGCCCATGTAGTCTAACCTAGTGCAACCACGGCCGTGGTTGTCGCAAGGTTTGCGATACTGCTCGATCCTGTATTCTTTGACATAGGTCCGGCCGCTGCGGTTGACCCAACCGTAGCCGGCGACGCAGTTGGCGCCTTCGCTGCAGTAGAGATACTTGTAGTAGTAGAAGCACATCTTGTCTTTGGTGTTGTTGTCTTGGACTTGTATGGGATTTGATCTTTGTCTTGGTGGTCTTGACTTGCGTTCTTGGTTGTTCTCGCTGCTTTGGTTTTGGATGCCCGCTGGGGAACAAGTTTGAGCTCGAGTTGGAAGGATTCGGGCAATATTTGTACCTCCCGTAGGCTTCATTCTCCCAAATACTGGAAACCGAGTGCTGGTGAAGTGGGATATCCTTTTGTGGGGGTGATCAACGCCTCGAAATCCAGTGAACAGTCCTGCTCTTCAGAGTAACAACATTCACTGCCGTGAAAGAACTCCTTCATAGGCGCCTTCACCCGATCTTCTGGCAAGGTTCTGCCGCCAAGGTCACAACCTGGGCTCCCATACAAGAGAATGATGCTCTGCAACATCACCGTTCGGTGGTGAATGGAATCGAAAGGCGGCCGTTTACCAAGCACCCGGGCTCAGGTTCCCTATCACGGGAGACTATTCACTTGCAATGACCTTCACTTTCTCCACACCGTAGACCCTTCACGTAGATCTCTATTCAATCTCAAGAACAGCCACTGAACAATTCACCGGGCTGGATAGAAAAGAAAGTAGGTATTTAACAACTCCAACTTTTGCCCTGATCGAATCTTTTCCTCCAACCCAAACCATCCAACGCAAACCAGAAGTCCCAAACCAGAAGTCCCAAACCAGAAGTCCCAAACCAGAAGTCCCAAACCAGAAGTCCCAAACCAGAAGCCCCAAAACACCACATCCAAGCACACAGGTAAGGACCAAGACACTGTCAAAGCCCCAAACACAGAGCATACAGGTCACTAACAACGCAACCAACCAGAAACAGCCAAGATGTGTCAAGTCTGGTACAAATTCCACTTCTGCTCCCAAGGAGGAAGATGTGTCTCCAATAACGGCTGGGTCAACCGTGCCGGCGAGATGTACGTGAGACCATACGCTCGCGAGGTCATGGTCAGGCGTGAATGCCCAGACTTCAGGTACCGCGGTTGCTCCGGCCAGCAGTACGTCGGTGGAGACACCAATGAGAGCGACAACATGTGCCCTCAGTGCGAGAGCGCTTCCAGGAGCCACGGAAGAAGAAGAAGACGCTAGACGAGCAGTGGAGGACCATGGCTGAGAAAAGTGCTCCGGACAGAAACTAGGAAGGAGGATGGAAAAAGGAAGACCAGTGGGAAGACAGGAATGGAAACATAAAGGGGAAAACCGTTGGAAGAACATTGAGAGAAGAAAACCAGGGAAGAAGCAACCTCGTAGCATTTGGGGCATGCTCGTAATAGTTGAGAAGCGCAAATTAACATCTTCCGCTCTCCTCCGAAGCTCATAAAATACCTAGCAGTGCCACTCATGACCAAATCAAGCCCGTTGAAGCCTCAAACCATAGAGGCACAATACCTGGGTATTTTCTCGTTGACATCTCCTTCACATATGCAGACCTTAGTCTTCTTGCTGCTCTCCATGTTATCACCCATCAATGGTTGCCCTCCGTTGCTGATATCATTATATTTCCATCATTGATGACCACTGGGTTTGTGATTTCTACCTGCGCCATAGTATGGAGCTAGAACTTGGGTTTTAGAGCCTCGTACATCTCGTCGTAACATTATTCTGGGCGTCAGATCGCACTGGCATCCGATTCAACTCTGCCTTCCTGCCCCTGGGGATCTGGTGCAGCGCCAGAGATAACTCAACTCGCCAAGCCAACTTTGGCAACTAACTCAATTCAACTCAACTAACTCGAACCCCTGAGTTGAGTTAACCAACTAATTCGAGACCCTCGAGTTAGTTGGCCGAGTTGGCCGCCTTCGGCAGAATTTTTTTCGATGGTAAAATCGCCCGGGGAGGGGATTCCCAAGGGGGTGCCCGGGTGGGGGTTAGGGTTATAGGTAGCTCAAATATCTTGGCAACTTTAGCAACTAACTCGACTCAACTCAACTCAACTCAACTCGGGATTTTGAGTTGACCCACTCAACTGACTCGAACCCTCGAGTTGAGTTGAGTTGAGTTATCTCTGGCGCTGATCTGGTGGTTTCGAGACGGATTCATAGTGAATCATATTCGAGCTAAACCAGGTGAAAGTGAACAATAATCGGCGTTCGCCTAGTAAGCTAGCGGTGATCTACAGTGGGTAGCATTTAAAAACGCACAACTTGGAAATTTCCCCGCAAACAACACCAAAAAGTCACCTTCGTCACTCCTCGATTTAACCACCTTACCATATCCTAAACCAAATGCATTTCTTCGAGGTTAGAGTCTTTAATACCTTTTAATATCAAAGAAATTCTTAAGTAATTTTGGTAATCAGTGATGGTAAAAGAGTAGTGTTTATGCGAGGGTGAGGTTGGCAAATCGGTTATAGCGGGCTTATAGGGGCTTACAGTGGATAGGAAATCTAGCTCTCCCTGAAGTACCTAGTTTATTACCTTCCCCTTCGGGCATTTTTGGATGAAAGAATAAACGGAAAAGTACGTTTTACTAGTAGAGTAAAATACTCCAGACGGTGAAGTTCACACATTACTAGAAGATGAGTGGTGTTATTATTTCGAGACTTAAAAAGTACGAGTTTTGCGGGGAAATGACCAGTTGTGCGTTTTTTAATAGCACCCACTGTACGATCAAACACCTCAGCTTCCGTCCGTTAGAGTCCGAACATCATTGAAACTGCCTCCGTAGTCTGTAGGGGAGCTGGGTCATCCCCACGCTGTGACGCGGTTGAGAAGCCATTGAAGCGCTGTAGAAGGACCGGGATGAACGCCATTAATCCCATAGAGGTATATACTTTACCTGCGTGGTTGACGTAGGATGAACTTCACCCTATACACCCTCCATTAGTCCAATGCAGCGAGGACCCTTCACCCATCCCATGGGATGCTTCATCACCACAACCACAGAACGGACGATCTCACAGTCCAAAAGGAAAAATTGACGTCCCAAAACTACCTATTTAAAGCCCTCAATTCTCGCCAGAACAACCCGAATTTTGCTTCCTCACCCCAAACCAGAAGACAAGAACACAAGGAAGCAAAACCAAGACTTCAAAGCCAAAGGTCCCAAACTACCGAACCAGCAACCAGGCCCCCAAGCAGCAAGCACAGAGCCAATATGTGCCGCGTCGGTTACACATACAAGTACTGCCTCAACGGCGACCGATGCCATTCCAACCGCGGCTGGCGCAGCCGCAACGGCGAACTTTATCCCGTCGGCAGGTATTTTGAGCGCGCAGAGCGCGTCTTCAGGTGCGGACCTCCAGCCGCCCTCGCTGTAACCGCTCTGATTGGCGTCACGACACCTACCTCGACGGGAGGACCAGCGACGAGTACTATTCGTCGTGTCTGGCGGCAGGAGAGACGAGTGGAGATAGGTGGTACTACCACAGGTAGAAGAAGCTCCTGGGAAGGGGAGGGAAGATGGGAAAGGAAAAGAAGGGAAGGAAGACCAGAAGGGAAGGGGGGAAGGAAGACCGGAAGGGAACAACATCAAGAAGGAACAAGAAGGATGAATGGAAAAACAAGGGGAAACAGAAGAGGAATCTGAAGATGGGAAACAAAGAGCAAAGCCTTAGAGAGTGTGCTTGCTGGGAACCAGAGAGGGGATGACCTAGGGCACATAGGCGAGGTCAAATCCAGGTCAAGTCAACCCACAGATGTCAGTTGTGATCGCATCTTTCCTATAACTGTGCCACTTGACGTGAAAAGACTGTCAGGACTAGACACATTTTGACATAACCAGCAGATTGAAATTGGGGTGTACGCGGTCCCAAGCCAGCAACGCAATTGAATACAACCGTTCAAAGCACGTTGATATTGCAACTTCATTGGGAAGTCTCAGCGACTCTCATTCAGGATATGTACCGCCTCAGCCCCGGCCATCAAGAGACCAAGACCAAGACCCAGATAACTTATGTACAGCGAATTCTTTTGTTGCAAGGCGGGTGAACTTCGACGTTCCATTTCTCGCCTTTTGATACCATCTTCCAGGACATCCCAATCGTGTCCGTAACCCCTTGCGGAGGTGTTTAGACACACTGGTAGTAGTAAGGAGGAGAGACAGCGCTGCAGGTAGAGCCGGACTAGATATCACCACGTTAGCAAGTCAACCATTATCCCACTCGTCAAATTTTCGGGCACTTACAGCGCAAGTCGTGCACCCAGTATAACCAGTTCCACCACACTGCTGGTACTTGGCAGCGCTGCATCCGCCGCTTCCACCACCGCTTCCACCGCCAGCAGCCGCCGAAGTGCTCGCAACAGGAACGGCAGAAGCAGTTCCAGTCGGGCCGGAGCCAACCTTGCAAGTAGACTCGCAGCCAACGCAGCCACTTCCCGCCTTCTTGGTGCTTCCGCCCGAGTACACAGCCGGTCCGGGGGCAACGTAGGTGCTCATGGCACTGTGGATGTTGACAAGAATACCAGCGTCGGAGCTCTTGTAGGCGCCAGGGAAGCTAACGGTCGCCGGGCTAGCGGAACCACCGCCGGAAACAGAGATCTGGTAGCAAGTCATGTACAACTGCGCGCCTCCCGCACTGCCAGCCGTATGAAGGGCAATGACCTCCGCACGGAGGAGATAGTCGCCCGCGGGGATGTCCGAGGGGATCTTAACCTGCATCTTGCCGCAGCACGAGTTGAGGTCCTTGACGCCCCAGAAGTCGTCGTCACCGGAGGCGCCGGAGGGGTTCTTGGCCCAGGTGTCCTCGAAGATCTTGAACCAGCCGGAGGAACCGTCGGCGGAGGCGGCGTCGGAGACCTTGGACATGTACACGAGGACGGGACCGTAGTGGGCGCCGCCGATGGCTTCAGAGGCGCAAGAGCGGTCGTTGGGTTGCTGGTCATGTGTTAGTGTGGGCAAGGGTGGGAAGAGGAAAGGGAGGGAGAGGAGGAAAGAAACAGGTAGGGAGGAAGACGACATCCTTTGAGGACCAGCTCCGCATGGAAGGTCATCAGGGGCGAAAGACGGTGGTTGATGAGAGAAGGAAAAGGGGAGCAAACCTGATGCATCTCAACAGTCACTGTGCTTCCCGCCTTGACAGGGCACTTCTTCGCAACAGGTGAAGTACCAGCGTTACACCTCATAGCTGTGCTAGTCACATCGGTGACGGGAGAGTTGGAAGGAGGAACACGAGCGCATTGCGAGCCATAATCGGCGCCGTCGACCCAGAGGGCTTGGAAGGTGGCGTGGGCGGCGGCTTGTTGAGAGAGCAGGCCGGCGATGAGGCCGGTGAGGAGAGTGGACCGCATGTTGGGCTGGTGTGTGGTTGAGACGTAGGGGATGTCTTGAGCGACCTGGAAGGAGAGAAAGAGGATGTCCTATGCGTGTGGTTGAGATTTATATCTTGTCTGTGATTGTTGGGACTTGACCAAGGACTCGATCGGCGATACGACACTATCAGTCCACCAAACCGGGTTCCAACCCCGGAGCATGAGCCCAAGTCCCGTCCGCATCGAGCACTCGTCCTGTCATTTCCATGATCTTGCTTCGGGCATCCATCCTCATCCTCTTCGGAGCGGCAAGCAGGGGGTCCTCGTGACGTCCGAAGCCTGCTGTAGGTGCCGTAACCCCACACAAATGGAACGCAAAGAGGCTCGACCGGGAACGCGGTGCGGCGATGTTTCAGTCTTTGCTGACGAATTTTCGGGAAGATGATTGCTGGATTGGTGGGCTTGGATGAACGTGACTGGACTTAAATGGAGCGGTTAATCTACTTGGCATCGCGAATTCGGCAAGACGGAGTGACAGTGCCGTGGGGGAATGTCTGGGGATGGTAAGCCACGGTCCCGGAAACCGGGAAACGGCGGATGGTGTGCCGTTGACAATTTGGGAGTAGTCGGTGGGCGGCTGCCAAGAATTGAAGGGTGACGTTTAACCGCGAGTTTTTGGTACTGATACGGCCACCGTAGAGGTGGAATGTGGTAATTCAAGACGTGGAAACTTAAGATCTTGAACCTGGTTGTCAAGATTCATCAAATGCTCGAAGATGTTGAAGAATGATCTGTACAATGTCTGGTTGGCATTTGATGCTAAATGGAGAGTTGTCGTCGTGGTAGAGCGTTTGATTCCGGGGTAAGCTTCAATACGACCTCGCCCCCCTGACTATCACTTCTGTCCCGAACATCCTGTCAACGGAACCTGAAACAGAAACAGTATTCCACTTCCCAGAAACACCACCACAGCTTTCTAGCGGGATTGCAGGCTTGCGATCCGAGATCTTCAATGCGCCTAGCAGCATGGGTGTGTCGATAGCTGGATGTGCCGAGATGCGTACATAGCGCTGTGGTGAAGGGAAGAAAGCCAGCACTAAGATCGTGATTCCGGTTCAAGCAACCGGATTGCAGGGCATGAGACCTTGCAATGAGGGGTGTTCATGACAAAGCAGCAAAATCTCTGTCCCATAATATCTGCAGCGGACGGGATACTGGGATGGGAAAAGATATACAAAAGTCTATAACCAAGAACTATCCGCTGTGCCTCGAAAACCGAGGGCTTTTTGGGTTTCCCAACACCACCGGACGCCGGCCTAATGATGTCGTGGATAAATGTACAACAGACAGGTCAAAAAAGGACCTGCCTCGGAAAGAAGAAAGGCACCCTAAGCATACCTATTCCATCTCTACAACAAAGACCACTTCTAGATTAATCATCCCACTCCTCATCCAGCTGATCAATCAACCGGTTCTCGTCGTCGTTGTTCCCGTATCGGCCACGAGAGGACGAGTTCAACGATCGGTACCCCCGACGCATAGGCAGGAAGCGAGCGCAGGACGAAGTGAGGATGATGAAGGTGTCCTGTGCAACCAACAGTTAGCATCGTCGACCCGTACAAGGTATCAACCAAAGCCGGCTTCTGCTCCCTCACCAGTTCACGCCTTGGCACTTGATCCTTCTCCATACTAAACCATGCCCATCGCTTTCCGATCCCTCACCCGCCCAGAAGAACCGAACCAAGAGGAAATAGCACTCCATACCTTGAGAAAGCTCCAGATACCGGCCCAAAGAGTGTAATTGGGCAACTGCCTCCACCCTCTCTGCTTTACCACGGTGCGTTGGTAGAAAATACCACCAATAACGTACACCGCCAGGGCAATGAAGAAGATGATGGCAAACACTCCTCCTGGTCCGACAGAGCCCGGTTTATGTGGCTCAGCTCCAGCACAAGCGTGTTGCGAGCGGACCTCGAAAAAGTATGAGCATTCGTCTGGGTCGGTGCCGACGAAGGAGACAGCGGTGGGGTTGTCGGGGGAGCGGTCGCAGAGGAAGGAGATGGTTGCGGACTTGCGGCGGATTTTCTCTTTGGATGTGTTGCTGTTTTTCTTGTCGGAGTCGGAATCGGTCTGGTCGTCGTCACGGTCTTCGTCTTCGCCGTCGGAATATTTGCTGTACGCGGCGCCTTGGTGAACACCGCTGCTTCGTTTCCGTTTGTCGTCCTTGTCTTCACACGGCGACCCTCCTGTATACTGCAACACCAGCTTCCTTCCTCTCGGCGTCAATGCTCCCGACTCCTGGCCTAGGCTGTATACCTTTCCACCCTTCTCATACCACGCGCCGACCTTGCTCCATCCCTCGCTCGTCAGTCCCACCACATCCTCCACGCCTTTCACGACTGGGGCGCATATGTTCAGCGTGATGTTGTATCCGTAATCGTATCCTCGGGCAAGATAGTCTTTTGTGTGCGTGCCCCGGGCAAGCTTGACGTCCTTTTCGGGGATGACGGCGATGTCGGGGCGGAGATCGTAGAAGGCGCCGTTGGTGGAGGTGGCAACGCAGGGTGTTACGGTGGAGGTTGTGGTGGTAGTTGTTGATGGGGAGGGCGATGGGGAGGAGGAATCGTCATCGGAGGCGTGGGCAGCACCGGTCAGGGCGCAGAGGGCGACTAGGCTCGATAGGAGCTGGTTGGGACTTGGAGGATGCATTTTGGTGAATTGGGATTGGGATCGGGATTGGTGATGGAACGAGATCGGAGGTATAGAAATGGGCAAGGCGCTCGGTGGCGCTCGCTCGTATGGTTGTGGTTGTGACTTGTGACAGCGGCGTCAGGAGGGGTTATTGCATGCAGTGGGCTTGGATCGACCAAGGATTGGATCTGACGCCGAGTGCTGATCGAGTCGCGGGGTCGGAAGATGTGCGGTAGGGAAACTGTTGATAGTATCGCAAAGTGTAGATCAATTCGTGGTAAGAAATGGCAATGATGGACTTGCGTCGTTTGTCGTGGTGGAATTGTTGGTTTGATGGCTTCGTCACTGGAACTTGGAAATCTGCACTGACCTCACTTGACACGATTTCGTTAAACCGCATTCGAGGAAAGGCTGCCCTGTCTTTGAGTGGCCAGCAAGGCCCACACCCACGCTTGATTGGTCCATCTTGGACCGGGAAGATCAGGGGTACATCCACAATTCTGGATTTACCTCGCCAAGGTACATTGCTGCTCGAACAGGTAGGAGAATTTGACATGAAGAGCAGTCAAGATAGATAGTACCTGCTCAACCTATGGAATCGTATCATTTCTCCTTTCTCGGATACTCAGCAGCCCGATCAGAGCCTCCAGTTGCGAAGGAGACTGGATACGAGAATACGCCATTTCAAGACAAAGTACCGATCCGAAGACATCGGGTGAACAGGTACTTCGAGCACAGACCAACCAACGCCAAGAAGCCAACGCTGGAGAGCCCACCCGGAAAGCAGGGACCCGTCTGGCACGATTGGCTCCACTGGCCGGCAATTGAAGCAGTCAATTGGCCCAAGCTCCTTTCCTTCGTCTGAACCAGACCCTTTCTGGACATTATTTTGTTTGGCTGCCAGTTGTCCCACGACAGCATCCACAGCTGAACACTTAAGTAGGGAGCTTTCTCCTCTCCCGGCTTTCGTGTTGTTGTCGTCTACAGCAACACAGCCATCATAACCATGGCCGGGAAACAGAAGCAAGCTGTCGCAAAGAAGGAGGTTGCGCCGCGCCAGCAGCACTACGAATTTGGCGGCCCGTAAGTTACCAAAACAAACCCCCTGAACCCCTATCATGACTTGGCGACAACATGGTCCAGGACGCGCTCAGCTAACAAGCTTGACAACAGCATCGGCGCCTTCGTCATAACATTTGGCCTCCCCATTCTCGTCCACGTCTTCAACCTTTTCTGCAACGACATCTCCGGCTGCCCTGCGCCCTCGCTCCTCCACCCCAAGTCCCTCGACCTTGCCCAGCTCAAGCGCGAAATTGGCTGGCCTGAAAATGGCGTCTTCGGGCTCTTCTCGTGGTCCGCCACGCTCTGGACTCTGGGTTACTACACCCTCTCGCTCGTTCAATACCGCATCCTCCCCGGCCACCACGTCGAGGGAACCGAGCTGAGCACCGGCGGTCGGCTCAAGTACAAGCTGAACGCTTTCAACTCGGCCATGTGCACCTTGGCCATCCTGGCTGCCGGCACCATTGCTCAGGGCGCCGAGTTCCCTGTTTGGACTTTCATCTCCGACAACTTTGCGCAGATCATCAGCGCCAACATCCTCGTCGCTTCCGCGCTCGCCATCTTCGTCTACGTCCGCAGCTTTGACGTCAAGCCCGGCAACAAGGACATGCGCGAGTTGGCAGCAGGCGGTGCCACCGGCTCCCTCATCTACGATTTCTATATTGGTCGCGAGCTCAATCCACGCATCACTCTGCCCCTCATCGGCGAAGTGGACATCAAGGAATTCATGGAAATGCGCCCCGGTCTCTTGGGGTGGATCATTCTCAACTGCGCCTTCATCGCCAAGCAATACCGTTTGTACGGCTATGTTACCGATTCGATCCTCTTCATCACCGCCATCCAGGCTGTCTACGTTTTGGACGGCATTTACATGGAACCAGCGGTCTTGACTACCATGGATATCACTACTGACGGCTTCGGGTTCATGTTGAGCTTCGGAGATGTCGTTTGGCTGCCGTTCATGTACTCGACTCAGACACGCTACCTTGCCGTCCATCCTCAGCAGCTTGGCGCTTTCGGCTTGATTGCTGTTGGTGCCGTCCTGGCTGCTGGTTATAGCATCTTCCGCCTGTCCAACTCGCAGAAGAACAACTTCCGCAGGAATCCTGAGGATTCCAGCGTTAAGCACCTTACCTACCTCCAGACCAAGACTGGATCGAGACTCATTACCTCGGGATGGTGGGGCATCGCTCGTCACATCAACTATGCCGGTGACTGGCTTCAGAGCTGGCCTTACTCTCTCCCGACCGGCATTGCTGGCTACCAGATCTTGAGCGCTGGCAGCGGGGCTCCTGGTGCGATTACCATGCTTGACGGGCGCGAGGTTGTCCAAGGCGAGGCGAGGGGCTGGGGTATGGTTTTCACTTACTTCTACATCCTCTACTTTGCCATTCTCTTGATCCACCGCGATCTCAGAGATGACGAGAAGTGCTCCAAAAAGTATGGCGAGGATTGGGAAAAGTACAAGAAGCTTGTCAAGTGGAGAATTGTCCCTGGCATCTACTAGGCGGATGGAGGATGTGGTTGTGTGGTTGTGGTTTTGGGTACCCGGAGGAGGTTGCTCTGTTATTTGCAGCTGGTGCGAGGAACTGTGCTGCGTATGATGTTAATAGTGTAATAAGTCAACGGCTAAAATGAAGTGGGATGTAATGTTACTCATGGATTCAAGCCGCCCGTCACGTCGCTATGTTTGACCTTGATGACATGGCGGGAACGGAAGTGACGTGTTACTCACTCCTGTCCTCTGCAGCTGCCCCTGATGTTTGCCGGTCCGTACAGGGCAGTGAACAGCTGAGCCAGTTTTTCCAGTGAGGCTGGTCTTCTCGTGTTTACGCTTGTCAGTTGTCAATCCGTTTCGGGCTTACGGGCGTGTCCAATGAGCGGCGCACAAGTCGTTGATCATGGAGGCTTGGAGGGTGTGATAATCCATAACATCGCTGTCCTTCCCCAGTTTTCCCTCTGTCCATCACTTCATGCGCAACTCCTACAAAGACCCAAACACTTCTTTTCCTACATTTTCTTCTAAAGACATCCGTCGAAGAGCGTAGCCATCAAGGCGAAACAGACTGAGCAAACAAACACCTTGACGTGGTCGTTGACATTCCAACCCAATCCGTCGCTGGCCAGGGGCAACACACAAGCAAAAGGTGACATCATCGTCCGACCTGCACGGCGTCCAAGCTCCTCCCTGCATCCACTCTGAGGACCCTGACGACCCTGGAAAGAAACATCCGTCAGAACAACACAACAAACATCATCAACTCCAAATTGTTTCGAAACACCAAATCCCCTAGCATCGAATCGCATCTAATTGCTCACCACGGCGACCTCTCTCCTACTACGAGAATCCGCATCCGCATCGTCATCGTCATCCGACAACTGCTCTACACCATCCAGATTGTCCACCACAACATCGACGCCACCACCAACACCACCAACATCTCCTCTAAATCTCCCATACCACATCCCAAGCTTCTCACCGACCACCGACCTGAGCAGAATCATATCCTACGACAAACCCACATCTCAACACACACACTTTGCCCAACCAACCCTCCAGTCTCTTTACACCACCACCGCAACAAATCATCGAGTCGCAATGGGCCGCTGGAAAGATCTCGACACAGACGCCGAGCGTCTGCCCGAGAACATGACCCGCATAGGCTACGACGCCGACACCCAGGTCTACACCTACCGCGACAACACCGACGGGACCATATGGGAGGGCGCACCCGGCGCCACCTACGGCAAGCTCTTCCCTGTCAAGCCCCCGACACCATTACCCAGCGTCGAGGTTCCAGAGATCGACGGTACGGAACCTGGCTACGTTCTCGAAGAAGGGCCGGATCACGATCCTTTCGGTGACCATAACGCGGTACGAGAGGGTGATGAGAAGCCCAAGAGAGGATACAGCACGAGGAAGAGGGTGGACTCGGTGATGGATCGAATTGCTAATGTCAGGGAGAAGCCGGATAGGAGGCCCAGTCGGAGGGAGAGCCGGAGGGAAAGGGGAGATGCCGGATACGGCGACGAGAAGGGCTTGGAGAGGAAAATTACCAAGAAAGAGCGTGACGGTCACCGCTACTCGGAGAAAGAAACCGTCTCCCGCTCCAGCACAACCCGCACAACCCGCACCGGCTCCGTCCCCAGTTGGGACCCCCGGCCATCACCACCACAACAAGAGGGGAGCTCAAAGCTGAAGCGAGCTGGAACCCTCTCCCGCCTCTCCCGCTTCCTAACAGGCAAGCGCAAAGAAGACGATCCAGATTACGACGTGACCCCGGGCACTGGAAGCGGAAGTAGTGGTTGGAATGCGAACGGGTCTAGGGTATATCGTTCGGCGACGGTTAGTGCGCGACCGCGGACTCAACCGCAGACGGATTGGAATCGGACTCCCCAGCCGGGCACAAGGAGGAGGCAGAGAGCCACGACTTTCGATGACATTCTGGCGGGGATTCCAGGACAGCATTGAGTATCGGCATGGAACATGACAGCACTGATGGGGTATGGGTGTCTTTGGGGTTGACTTATGTAGGTTAAACGATTCTTTTTTGATATCATTGTTCTCCGGCGGCCAGCCCGGGGAGGCGTCCTCGCTTCGTTCGATACCTAGCCTTCTACTATCATCTACCTTGGAGCAATACATTACTAGTTACTTTTCAATTATCACGTCCGTGAATCCAACGCCTTAACACCTGGGAATCCAATACCCGCCTGTTCCATAATACCGATCCCTCGCCTTCCCATCATCCTTTCTAATTCCCACTATATGCACCGGTATCCGATCAATCTGCTTCGCCACCTTTTTCTTGGCCTCGAATATCTTCTCTTTTACTTCTTGTCCCTTTTCCACCACCTTGGTCTTCTTAAATCCTCCTATTAGCCCCCTTTCCCCGTCTACGTTTGCTTCAGCTGTTTCCATTTTTGCTAGGGTGGATTGTGCGGCCCAATTCGGCCGCTTGAGACTGGCTAGGGCGAGGACGACATCTTGGTGGGCGGTGTCGAGGCGGTACTGCGGGCTAGTCTCGCGATAGTCCAACACTGGATGCAGAAAGCCCATGACAAGTACCTCAACCTTGCTTCCGAAGAAGGTCACGCCTGCGCCGAAGTCCGTTATGAAGTATACCGTGGTCTGTTGTTCCACGATGACAGCTGTTTTCTTCGCGTACGGCACCGGGCCGGAGGAAATGATGGCCTTGTACCAGACCTCCGTTGGGCCTTCGGGACCCATCGGCCCTCCCTTACCGGGAACGATGCGAGCGTAGCCGGAGTAGACGCCCTTGAAGTGGTGCTTGATTTCCTCCGGGAGGTCTTTGAGGTTAGCCGTTGGGAAGCCCATTTCCGCTTTGCTTCTTCCCGTTCCCGGGATGACGTTGCCGCCGAAGCGAATCGGCAAGGGAGCTAACGGTCCTTCATCGGGCCCAACCACGCCCGACACCCCAACCCCAACGCCGTTCCCACCCCCTTCCAAACCTCTCGCCGCGGCCACACCAGCACCGACACCACCAGCAACACACATAGCACCAAACAGCTCCCTCAGCCGCTCTTGCTCCTCCTCCTCTGCCTCCTCTCTCGCCGCCTTGACTTCCTCCGTCGCCATAATCCCCAGCTCCTCAACGATAGGATGCGCGCGAATAGGGTCGATGCGGTTAGTAATCTGGTCCTTGATCGGAGCAATCTTGGAAGAGATGACCTGGGAGGCGATAACGGAAGTGAGCGAGATGCCCATTTCCAAGGGCATGGTAGAGAGGGAAGCGCCGCGGATGGACGAAGGGTCGGTGGATGTGGATGCCAACCTAAAGATCGGGCTGGAGCACAACACCTTCATCTTCTTTCTCTGCTCTTCCAGGACAGACTGAGGATCTTTCGTTTCGGTCTTCTCCTTCCCACCCTTTGCCTCTCTCTTCTTCTTTTTTTCCTCCTCTTTCTCCGCATCCCCGTTGAGGCAAAGATGAACCCGAAAATACCCATCCTCACATCCCTCCGGCACCCTCACCACGGCCGTCAGTCTCGCCACATGCCCCTTCTTCTCTCCAAACTCCTTCCTCAGCTTCTTCTCCGTCCGCTTGATATCCCGCTTCCACCCCCTCTCCTCCGTCGCTCCGCCTAGCCCTAGCAATCCTTGTCCTCCCTTCTTACTCGCGCTTCCACTTTCGAGCTCTTCAGCCAACACCTTACTAGCGGGCGTCACGCACACCCAATCTTCCCTCCCCCCCAGCCAATTCTTGATCTTCATCCCACTGTCCCCCGAAAATCCTCTCTGCTGAATCCACAACGACCATCCATGTCCAGCCGTGTCGGAACTGACTCCAGCGACACCAGCAGCAGGCGGCAAAGAAGGTAACGCAGGAAGCGGGTACTTGGGACTCGAAAAGATGGAGATAGTAACGGTCGTTTTGGGGCCACGGTGCCAGATCACCGAGGGCGAGTGCCGCAGGATGGTGTAGTGCTTGGTGGACTCGAAGGGGTGGGAGATGAGGCCTGAGGCGAGGTAGGCCGTTTCGGAGAGGGCGGTGGACCAGAAGCCTTTGCTTTCTTGGGGTTCCTTTTTGGGGGATTGTTGGAGCTGTGGTAGTGATTGCGAGTGGTGGAGTTGGGGGTGCGGGGGTTGTTGTGGTTTGGCTAGGGCGAAAGTTGCCGCGTGGTGGGGTTGCGGACGCTCGGGAGAACGTTGTGGTGGAGGAGGAGGAGGGGGAAATGGCTGGGCGAGTTGGGGGTGAGGATGCTGCCCGGGGAGACCCAAAGGCTGCGGAGGAGGAGGAGGGAAAGGGATTGCTGCAGTCGTCGTCACAGCGCGGGGTGGAGGACCCGCTGGAGGTCCGGGAAGGCCCGGGCTGTTATAAGTGGGTCCCGCTCCGCCTTCTCCGTTCCAGGTGGGTCCTTGTTCCGATCCGAAAGTTCCGGGACCTCCGGACGGTCCGGGACTGGGCACAGCACTTCCGTTTCGATTCGGGCTGCCAGCGGTCGTGTTGTAAGAAGGCGGGTACGGCGAGTGAGGCGTCAAGGGAGTGTGCGGTTGTTGCCCGTGGTACTGTCCCCCAGGCCCAGGAGGAGGTCCAAATCTTCCACCATGTCCGGTAGTCGATGCCCGTGGAGGGAGTGCAGGAACCGGGATGCTTGGGCTTCGGGGCGCCGCGGAAGGAGGCCCGGATGCATACGCTAACGGAGAAGGGGTCGGATATGGAGAGAGATGGCTCGGGGATGGGAGGGGAGGACCAGGTCGGAGGGCGGGCATGCTGGTTTGCACTTTGAGATTGTTGTGGTTGCGGGAGTGCTGCTGTGTTTGATGGTCGTGATAGTTCCCATGAGGTTGTCTTTCGGAGGGGATATCCAGCATCGTAGGCCGGTGGTGTCCTCCATTGCCATAAGCATACCCATGTCCTTGATGCTGCTGCTGGTAATGCTGGTAATGTCCGTAGCCATGATGTGCATCTTGAGTAGTTTGAGGTCGGCCGTGAAAAGGCGAAGATAACCCCCTCCCTCCTCCCGGTTGCAGAACACCCGCATGTTCATGCCTCGGCGTCTCACTACCTCTAGCCCCGCTACTCGCCGGCCTTCCCAATGCTTGCTCTCCCAATTCAAGCAACGGAGGGTGTTTTTCCGCCGAGGGCCGATACGCCTGGAATGTTTGTTGGGCCCCCTGTTCATTGGGTGTACCAGGTCTTTGTTGTCTTTCTGGAGCTTTTGGTGGAAGAAGAGGCGGCTTTTCATCGTCAGCCACTACCTCCCGTGTCGAACTAACTGTGGTTTGCTCTTTGTGGAATGAGATAGGCCGGGGAACAGCAGAGAGTTGACGAAGGTGGGATCCTGGACCAGCTGTGAGACTTTGAGCGGGACCATCGTCAAAGTCGTCTAGATAATCGTCTATAAGGTCAATGAGTTCGAATGCTGGCCCTGGACTTTGGCCTTGTCCTTGTGTTGGTCCGGAATAAGGAGGTGGGGGGTCCAGGTATGGATGTTGTTGTGGTGTAAATGGTGCATATGCTTGTGGCCGTTGGTGAGTTGCATGTGGTGTTGTGGGCGTTGCGTCAGGTACCGGTTTCCGTCTCATTGACAGCGGGGGGGCGTTGTGATCATGGCTGTGCGTTTGCATTGCAGATTAGTGGTATTATTGGTGGTGGTAGATGTCGCTCGCTTGTGTGGGTTTGAAAATGATATGTGGCTGACTTCCAAAAAGAGTGACTGAAGTGAGTGATAGCAATACTGGAGACGAAAGACAACTGTGCACGAGTGTAGTTCAATAAATGATCAGGTTAGGTTTCTAGAAGTTCCATGACTTTGAGACAGCGGGAAGTTCGCTGGGGAACGGAAAAGGGTCAAATTGTTATACCTGATACGGACTAGCGCGGTGGATATTTGGAGAGATGGGGTAATCCCGACTCGTCCATGCGCCTACAAGGAAGTGAAGCTGGACTCACGCCGAGCTTTGTTGTGGAAGGTTTCCCGGGTAACCACGAGGGGCGCCATGCGGTACAACAAGCTATAAAATGTAGAGGTCTGAGGTGCCAGCTACTTGACCGCAATCTTTCCTTTCTTCTCCGGTCTCTCTCGTACCTCGCAATTCGCATCGCCGGTGGAAAGCTGTCTGCAACAGCGCTTGACTTCATTACCCCGCAATGGCAAACACCGCGGATCTGTCGCCCATATGGCGCTCCTTGCCGTACGATCTGGTACAGGAAATCATTAACCACTTTACTGACGATGTCATTGCCTCCTGCGACTACGGGGACGACCATGCCGATGGGCAAATGCTTGACCCCGGGTTTCCTGGCCGGGTGTATCGATACTGGCAAACCTTCCGCCAAGACAGGCTCTTCAAATCCCAGAGGCGGCGCCTCGAACGGCACTTTCGAGACCGCTGGCTCACAAATATGACCCTTTATTTGGAATTGGATCATCCGAACTTTACCACCCAGGCATTGTCTTGCTACTGTCGATATTTTCCCTTCTCTGATATTATCGTCAAAGACACCAATGACATTCTTCAAGGTACCTTTACAGAGGAGCAGGGCGAGCACCGCGACTCAGATTCCGAAACAGTTACCTTTTATCTACATGGGCCTGTTATGGCAGAGGAATATATAGAACCCACAGTCTACCTGTACGAAGTCGATGAATCGGTGGACGACCCTCCACTTCCCACCCTTGTTTCTCGAGCTTGGGAAGAAATATTCGACAATCATGGAGAAGGAGATAAAGCGGTTTGGTTCGGTGTAGGCCTTTGTATGCCCGGTGATCGATTTCAGCTTTGGCGAACTTCAGACATCTTTTGCTCCTGGATTGTGGGCCTCGAAGCGGCTGGGTTAGAAGTTTTTGAAGAGGGACGCCGGATCCAATTCAGGTGGAAACGTTTGATGACTGACTTTTTGATGCACTCTGCAAGCATCAAGACCATCATGGAGGACGAAACCTGGGCTCCCCGCGGCTTATAGGACTATCATGGATTTGATGATGACTGATATGACATTGTCTAGGGAAGGCATGGGTTTTGGTTTGAAGAACGTCTGGTGTAGCAGTGAAAGACTTCACCATGTGGAGACAAGTTGCTGTAAGTCGAATGTTGCCTAGAAGCTTGACCAGGGGCTAACTCGCATGGTGCTTGACTGCTTGTTGCCTACCTTTCGCTAGAGCGGAACTAAACCACAATACTCTAGTACAGGCAATTCAAGTTGTGGCGCTAATCGCATGGACGCGCATTCCTCTTTATATCTTCCTTCCTCAAGTTCTCTCGGCCCTTCTTCCACTTGATAACTTTTCTACACCTTCGGTCAACCTAGCCAGGTCCAGCTGCCACAATGACGACCACCCCGGAGGAACTCTCCCCTCTTTGGAGAAAACTCCCCATCGAGCTCGTCCAAGGAGTTCTCGCCTACTTCATCGACGACCTCCTCTCCTCCACCTCAAGCGGCATTCCCATCCTCGCCGGCCCGGTAAAGTCCGACGAAGAAGGAAAGAGTCGGGCCGCGGACCTAGACCGCTACGCCAATGGCCTGGTTCGCCTTTGGCGAAAGTGGCGTCACGACAGCCTGTTCAAGCATCAGAGAAAACGGATTGAGCGGCACTTCCGTGACGTCTGGTTGAACGCCATGACATTTTACCTTCACGTGGAGGAGGAAGACGTGAATCAGACGCATTTCTGTCGGTATCTGCCTGTTGTGTGGTGTCTCTTTGTATGGGAGGGACCGGCCGACACGGCGGAATATATCTATCCTACAATGCCGCCCGATGTCTCACAAAGCGCTGGCCACGACCACGACGGTGGGCCGGACTCGGACTCTGAATGGGCAACCTTTTAACCTTCACGGACCAGTATACCGGGTAGACGGCCCTCGCCTCAACGAGCGATGTGCCTGGATGCTGTTACCGAAGATAATGGGCGAGGATGAGGAGCCAGAGCTGCCCGGCGCAGCGGCTGAGGCTTGGGAACGGATCACCGAAAGTTACGAGCTTCACAGACTTGAGATCGGTGTTCGTCCGGATTCCACCGACGAATTTGACTACACCCCCGACCACGACGTGTTTGTTTTGCGTATGGAGGAAGTCGAGGTGCCTGGGTTGCAAGTGTTGGATGATGGGCATCGCATTCGGTTCAAGTGGAAAGAGTTGGTGGATGTGTACCTCGAGACGTTTGCGGCACAAATGGAGGAGGATCAAGTTGATGGTTGGCGTAGTTGGTGGGTGCATCGAGCGCCGTGATTGCGCTCGTATGCCTGGTAAATACATCAATCTTGGGAAAAGAAACTGGCTGTGCCTTTCACTGCGTATTGACTACCTGTAGGTACTTGTAAGGTATCGAGACCCGAGCCTGATGATGTCTTGGACCCTAACCCTACCCTGTGGCGCTCCAGCGGCGCCCAGCGCCAGGCCTGAAAGGGCTTCGTGCACTTCCAGTTTTACGAACTCTTCAGTTCAGTTCGCATACACAACAATGTCGACCGCAACGCAACTGTCACCATAACTCTGGAGGAAGCTTCCATCCGAACTCATCCAGGAAGTCCTGAACCATTTCGTCGACGACCTCCTCGGCGATCATGACATGGACTGGATCTCCGAGGACGAGATCGACAATGGCGAACTACCCCAGCTGTTGGACCCATGGATGAAGTACCGCCACATCCCGGTTTTCAGCGGCCAGAAGCGTCGCATTGAGCGCCACTACCGCGACCACTTGCTCAGCAGGATCACGATTTACCTGTACCTGGACCCAAACATGTACAGTACCTCGCGGAGGATGTTGTACTGTCGGTATCTCTCCTGCCCCGAGGGAAAGGATCTTGCAACCACGCTGCCGGAAGTGAAAGTCAAGGAGGGCGGGGATGGTGATGCGGACGCAGAGGAGAAGGTCACGTTCTTTCTACGGGGTCCGGTGCGGTCAGCTCGCGCAAACTCGTACGGAGAGACGTCGAAGCGAGAATTTGGCAATGTACCGGAGATTCTACCTCGTGTTGAGAACTCGTGGGGGAAGGTGTTGAAGGGGAAGACTGAACGACTCGGCCTAGCGTTTCGCAACAAGGAGCAGACTCTTGAGTCGGGACCCGAGGATGATTTGTGGACAAGCGAAAGCGAAGTCGTCCTGAAGGGTCTGGAGGTGTTGGACGATGGTCGGCGGGTGCAGTTCAACTGGAAAAAGCTGATGAGCAAGTTCTTGTCGAAGTTCGGATCGTATAACGGGTACAATTACGTTCCGGAACCGGGAATGGAAGTGAGCGAGGATGGGGATGATTGGGATGATGATCGCGATGGGCTGGATTGAGGGAATTGACAGGAACTATTAGGGAGGGGACTTCCAGGATGGTGAGGATGAAAGAGAGTCACCAGGGGAGGAAAACGGGCATAGGGAGGCTGTGAGGGTGCGTATGGAAGCCATTGCGTAGGAATATGGGACGGTTGCAACGAATGTACAAGGGGGAGTGGTGGCTTGCATGCCAGGCGGCAGCCTTTCTCGTGAGAACACGTCATCATGACGGCTAAGTACCTAGAGGTATTTATCGCACGAGGTATCTGCTCCGTTCCCTTCATTGATGTTATTTTCTCTTCTGCTCTTTTTTCTCTTCTGCTCTTTTTCTCTTCTGCTCTTTTTCTCTTCTGCTCTTTTTTTCCCTTCTGCTCTCCAACCTTCTTGGTCGTTTTTGTCCATCTCTCAAATCCTTTTCTTCCTCGCAATTGCGAACGACATGGAACCTTCACCTCAGTCCACTCAGCCCCTTGCATCTCCGCACACGAGCTTGTCGGACGGACTGGAACTTTCGTCAATCTGGCAACTCCTCCCCATCGAACTCGTCCAACAAATCCTCGACCACTTCATCAAAGACCTCCTTACCTCCTGCCGAGCTTCCGACATCTAATCTACATATACCACTACAGTTGCTGCTATCCTCGAGGATGCTTGGTTCAACTTCCGACGGGATGACCTCTTCAGATCCCAGAAGCTCCTTATTGAGCGTCATTTTCATGATCACTGGCTCAACAACGTGCAAATTCAGATATACCCCGAGGCCCAAGGAGGACTCGAGCGCCTCTTCGTTGGTACTTTACAAGCACGCCCACAGATTTTCTGACAAGCACGCCCACAGATTTTCCGACATCTTAGGGTTCTTACCGGATCCTCATCTCACGCCTAACGACAACGGTGATCCTGAGTCTGAAAAGGTCACCTTCTTTCTCCAAGCGGCAAACGAGGAGTACTATCCCCGCGCTTTGCTCCTTTCTACTTGGAACAAGTCCATCAACGCCAACAAAACTGAGTGGTATCCTCTTCGTATTATGGGTTTGGATAGAATGGCTACCTCTATCGATTCTACTACACTGCGTCTGGAAGACTGGGAGGTTTTAGACGACGGGGATTGCATAAGGTATCCTTGGAAGAAGTTGATAACGATTGTGTTCACCCGCATTCTGGAGCTATTGAGGATAGATGATGGGTCTGACTCTGATTCTACGGTGCCACAGGGGTCATTAGAGGTATGGTTCAATCCCCAGCATCGGGGACGGGACTGGCACTGGTGATGTTGTTGCCTGGTGCTTCTAAGGTACATGCATCGACACATTGCTGCCTTGGGAGCGGAGACTAGTAGCACGTTGGCGTTATTGCTTCCCGTCAAGTTCCACATTCCAGGCAAACAAACTTGGGCGACCAAGTCGGCATCCACCGCACCAACATTTCTATCTCCATGAGAACGTTCTTGGCTATACCAATACTTCACGATGTTCATCCCTTTTACACTGTTACTCTTAACATTTTCCAAACTCTCTCATCAATCACCACTTGCCTCCTGTGCATACGATGACGAATGAACATCATAGGGAAGGATTACCTCACACCAGTCAATCACCATCAAGATTCTCAATGCATTCACACCTCGAGGAAGAGCTTTCAGCAACTTGGCAGTCCTTTCCCATGGAACTCGTGCGAGAGGTTCTCGACCACTTCATCGAAGACATGCTCGCCCCTTGTCATCCCGGCATCGAAGCATTCCAATCAGTCACAAGCAAGTCCACCATCGATACCTCTACAGACCGCCTCTGTGAGATCGGGGGACCCCTCCGCGGGGAACCACTCCTCAAATCCCAGAAACGGCTCATCGAAAGGCACATGCACTTCACCAAGAACTATTTGAGCCAAACCACCATCTACCTCTTCCTCGACGACCCCTCATCCGATTACATGGACCAGTACAGGATGAAGGACTACTGCCGGTACTTGCGCTTCCCGGAGTCAACCTTCAACGACATAGACATGGATCCCAGCACAACCATACCTTTACAGGTAGACCTTACCCCTGATGAAGACAGCAACCTACCTGTAGGGTCTGAAAAAAGCCACATTCTTCCTCCATGGCCCCATACTAGAAGCGTCCGACGTCGACTACGACCACGACGAGCATGGCTTTGACCCGCAAACTGTCTCCGACATGGAGGTTCCTAGCGCCGTCCCTTTTGCCTGGGATTGGAGGATGGAAAGAGAATTCGCTTTAGGTGGATGGATTTGGTAACTGACTTGTTGGAGATGTTGAGGGAAAGCTGAATGCCGTAAAACGCTGGAAACCTGTGCTCGTTTCTCCGGCGCTTTACTTTGCTTTGTTACTTTGCTTTCCACTTGTTATTCGGTTTATTCTATTTGGCTTGTCTGCATCGCTGAGTTGTTCGTTAGAGAAGATTCTGTTGTGGTCTGTGCAAGCATATACCGCCTGGACCATCGATCTGCATTTTCCCTTTGCCCTTGTGCTGCAGGCCCCCGTTTCTCGATTTGGCCAGCATTTCCCGTTGACAACGGTTTGGCAATCACCAGAACCTTCTTATCTCCAGATCTTCGTTCTTTGTTATCGACAACTATATGTAGGTATATATACCTGGCAACCGTCTTAGGTTCAGAGTCAGTACCACATGGTGCAATTCTTGCGCATCAACCGAGGAGTCCAAGAGCAACCATTAAAGCAACCAGGCTATCGTCCCGAATGGCTCCGCGAAACGTCGCTATCTTTCGCTTAAATCGACACTCATCACGCCTATCAACTTTCCTTCGTTGCAATGGAAGGCACTCTCGAGCACACCCCCGAGCCTCCCTCCGAGCTCCCCCCTGAGCCTCCGCCTCACTCCCATGGACCCTTAAGGTCATCTATCACATGGCCGACTGGTATCTGGTGGGACAACAAGCGGGCAATTTCGCCGTTATGGAGAGAGCTCCCAATTGAACTCGTCCAAAAGATTTTGAATCACCTCATTGAGAGCTTCATCAACAGGTGTTTTTTCAACGACGAATGTGAGTTTGATGCCGACGGAAAGCTCGTCCTTTCCCCGTCCATCGGCATTGCCAATGGTATGTCATTCAAAACCTGGAACCTTCGCCGTGAGTCTCTCTTCAGGCGTCAGAGACCTCTCATTGAGCGCCACTTCCGAGACGAATGGTTGAGCAGGGTGACGCTCTACCTGTGCCTTGACGCCGAGATTGAAGCCCCCTCTCTTCGATACTTCCACTTTCCCGAGTCGGAAGATCATCACGCCATGGTGAGGGCTGGCCCCTCCCAAGACAGCCAGCGGGATAGCGGAACGAAGGTCACTTTCTTCCTTTACAAGCCCGAAGAAAATGGATTCGTCGTAGACGAGGGGCTCATGACACTGAAGGAACTGATGGACGATCTCCTTGATGCTTGGGACGACTATGTTGAGGACAGAACTTCGAGCTGCCTCGTTGTTGGGGTTCGTGCCAGAACTTGGCAGAAAGACGTTATTGAATTTAACCGGGCCATGGATATGTACAATCTCCGCAAGGGTTCAGTTGACCTGGAGGGCTTGGAGGTGTCTGAGGATGGCAGGTACATTCGGTTCAGGTGGGAGGATTTCATCACGGCGATGGTGAACTGGTTCCTCTACGAGACAGAGGAAGAGCGAAGCTTGCCCCTGTAGATAGTACCTCTACCTTAGGTATCAGAGGATCCCGAATCTGATTAGATTCCAAGAAAGAATGGGCATCACTCACATGTATCTTTTCTCTAAAATGCCGACTTGTCAACACAACAATGTGATTCTTAACAGAGTTCTGGCTAGGCACTAGAGTCCCTTGAAAGTACCTATGGTTGACAAGTACCTCGAATTCCATTACAAAGAATCAAGCGGAAACCATCGCCACCTTTAGCTTGTGCCTACTACCCTAGACCGTGAGTGAATGCAAAGCCAATGGAACTCATTGGCAGCTTGATTCGGACGTAGAAGAAGTGCAATACAAACGACAGGCGGGAAACCTTGGTAGGAGACAGGTTCTAAGTGGGGATAGCGTCCTTCACCAGCCAGCTGGGCCGTCCAGCCGTCCAGCCGTCCGTTCACCTGCCTCCGTTGTGACCATTCACTGGGCAGCCAACACAGTGAACACACTACTATTGCCTATATAGCCTCAAATACCCACAGGTGCCTGATTTAAGTCCCTCATTTTTCTTCCCAGATATCTGGCCTGGTCTCCGTCCACTCCCTTTACCAATTCCTTACCAAGCCCAACCCTTTTCCGTCATCGCCTTTCCACCTCCGTTGGGCCACCCATCAGAACTTGCAACGCTGCTGCCCCCTCGCCGGAAATTCTCAGCTTTCTCCGAATCGTTCTTCTCCCAGCAACCGCCGAAGAAAATACTGCAGTACCAATAAACCATACGGCATACGACAAGATATCTTGCCTGTCGGATATACGTCGCTACTTCTTCTACGACTCTGGAATTGCTACGAGTCTTACGCAGCACTCATCATAGCGTCGGACGAGATGGACGAACAACTTTCACCAGTGTGGAAATCGCTTCCTTTCGAGCTCATCCAGGAAATTCTCGACTATTTCTTCGAAGACATCCTAAACACTCGAAACACGTACCACAACTGGCTCTTAGACGTCATGTGCAGCCGCATTCGCTCTCGTCCCGAGACACATGCCGTCCAAACCAAGCCCTTGATCACGGCTTGGACAGCATACCGCCAGGGTTGGAATCTGTTCAAGTCCCACAAGTCTCTCGAGCACTACTTCCTCGATAAATGGCTGAGCACGATGGTCTTCTTCGCCTGCGTCGATTTCTCCCGTGGGCATTACTTTCGATATTTTCCTGTTCCTCAGCAAATTCCTCATAATCGCAGCAGTACCGTGGTCGATAGCAGCGGAATGGCCACATTCTTCCTTCATAGGCCTGCCATGATTCTTAACACAACCACGTATTACAACAAGCTTCTCCCCGAGGGGATGAGCATGTATAATCCCGACTCCCGTGTGTGGGCTCCCTTATATGGACAGCAAGGTCTTGACGCTCTCCTTGCTGTCTGGGAAAATCAAAGGGTCACCATGCGCAATGACCGCAACGGGGCAATGTCGCCATTCATGGTGGGCTCCATACCATCCCTATATGGTATGGACGACCCGACGTTCGAGGGACCGATGAACAAACAAGTGTTTCGTCATGGATGGGAGTTCGATCGTGTTGGAAGGTTTGGAGGTGCACGACGGTGGTCGACGCATTCGATTCAAGTGGCACAATCTGATTAAGGCAATGCTGCACACCTACGGGGTGGCTGGGGGAGAATGAAGACAGGAGGGGAAATCGTGTTTAACCAAGTAGGTAGTCTACATCTAGCGTTTCCACGCCCAATAACAGTGCCTCGAGCACCTTGAAGTACCCAACCTCTCAACTCGAACAGCATTTACACTTCCTAATCCGCAACAACCATCACTCATCCATCACCAAACCATAACAGCATAGCTCAACAGCCACTCAAACCCCACCCAATTCTCAACTCCAACACACTAAGTCCTCTCACACACAACCTGATAACTGCCAATCCCCCTCCCCCCAAACCCACCACACGTATTCGGCGCCACCGTCCCAAACGCACTTCCACCAGCAGCGCACCCCGTCCCCTCATAGTACCTCAACAAGCACTTATTCGCCTCCGGCCAGACGCCCGTGATCCTAACCGACTGGACGGGGGTCGACACGCCGTTGTCGACGAACTCGTAGCATCCCTGAGAGAGCGTGGTGTCCGGGGATAAGGTGGCGTAGGAGACGGGAATCAGGACCTGCGAGGGCGGACCGGAGCAGGAGGCGGAGGAGAGAAAGGGCTGGAGAGAGGCGTTTTGGTTGGGGTTGGAGAGGGGGGGTTGGGAGCTGGGGATAGAGGGGAGGCGAGTTAGATTTTAGACGTGGAATGGAAGGAAGAGGGGAGAGAAAAGGAGGAGGGATCGGCTTACTTTTGTCTGTTGGTGAGGATGGGTTGGGGAGCTGCGAGGGCGCCGGTTGAGAAGGCGAGGAAGGCAACGGATGGGAGGGTTGAGAACTTCATTGTGCTTCTTTGAAGTGGTTTGGTGCTGGATACGACTTGAAGGGAAAGATCGAGGATGACTTTGATGCAGTGGTGCCGATAGTAGATGGGATAATGATCTTTTCAACTCAAGAATTTGTCGAGGGCTCGTGGCTTTATATGTTGTCCTCCAGTTCACCGCATATCCCGATGTGGAACCATCTTTCTTTCCGTAACACGAACGGCGAGTCGGTGACAGGCCCTCTTTGGCATCTGACTGTCCGGACTGACCTTCCTTTCCCACTTCTCATTTGGTGTACCGTATCCTTTCATCACGAAGTCAATCCTTCCTCTACAAGACTTCCTCCGAGTCAGTTCCTTCCGTGGTTCAATCAGAGTTGTCATTGCGGCCCCTACAACAAGCCTGTGAGGGCGTGGCGCAACTCACACGACAAAGATACCCCCAAAAGGCGGTATATGGTTAGGCCGACCCTCGTGTAAGACAGCAAGGAACGTTCCATGTGCTTACGACCGAGCCTACTGAGCCGCAAATAGATCACCGGGTTTTAGAGTTTCAGATCATCAGTTGCATCGGACTTGTAGAGTTTTAAGCCTCTTCTTGGAGGTAACATTCCGTCCAGTGCGGATTCGACTTGGCGACTGGATTGGCATTGGATCCCAGCCAGTCAAAGTGGCAAGATCACGTTTGCGATTTATATACGCTGACGGAAAAGCTCATGTTGCACGGGTTGTGCTTGCTTTGGTCGGCTGGTTGGTCGAAGACGGGCTAGCGGGTTGTTGTTGGTCATCAGTCATCAATCGTCCGATTCGTCCCGAGCCAACGGGCTAGGTGCCAACATAATACGAGTTCCAATAGGGGTATGTCTTGGTTCTAGTATTAATCACCTGTCAAGAACACAGCTGAGATTCTCAGTGGGGATAGCTAGGCAGAACCTTGCTCCATTTCTGTACCACGTATCACGAAGGCAAGGGAGGGAATTACTAGTTTACAGGGTAATTCGGAGGGGGACCGAACAAAAGGGGTTCAGGGGGCATTTACCTATGATTTAGTCAATGGTAATCATCAATTGGCGAGGAACTGTGTACCTCCAAAGGCCTACATATGCCTTGGCCATCAACATCCTTCTGATCCTTTCTTCCCAGTTGACAAAGTCCGGGGTATATGCCATATAGAGGTATATTCCCACCCTCATCACTCCCTGCTTCCACCACCACAGGATTAACCATCACCGACATGTGTTGGGGTAAAATCGAATGATATCACTACTTTGTCCGCCCCCAGTACCGGCGAGAACCCCGCCCTAGTACTTGAAGTAACACTGACTGACTTCATCCTGACTGCCTTCCAGCCAACCTTCACTTGGTAACCAGTGGACAGCCCCCATCCTCCTCGAACGTCGCTCCCATTCCGTCAACAAGGCGTCAATGAGTTGGACCGCGTTGAACCGTACAGCCACGCGATCAACCGACGTTTCCATGGACGTGTCCCTGAAGGCCGTCGCCCCCTCAAGCGTTACTGCAAGAGTGCGCCTCTTAAGGAGAAGGCAAACGTCAACGTAGGGGACTCTAGGCCTCTCCCATACCGGACGGTTGCCACTGCGAAGGTGCTGATTGCACTCGAACCTACGCTCGAGTGGACTGTCCGGAAGGGTGTAGAACGTCACCCTGTCGCCGTCATCCCAGGTGGAGAAGGACTTTGACGCCTGTTCGTCAATGTACGGTTTCCACAGGGCATGCCGTGGGTTTGGGACTCCTGTAATGCTTTCCACGGTGTTCCTTCTCTGGGAGTAATTACGGAACTGGTTGATGACGAAAAGACGGGGAAAGAGTACCCGTCGGTATTCTCTGTCGATGCGGTGTTTGACATGGCGGTGTACCTGGCGGAGGACCCAGGGGTAAAAGGGGTCGGTCTCGATTTGATCGAGAGACATCTTGATGAGGTGATCGAACACATTGAGGAGTAGTTCGACTGGGAGGTTCTGCCAGATTGGGGACGACAGTTGCTGCTTTGAGGCTTCCATGGTACAAATTGGTGAAGTTGAGTGTCTTGACGGCTTGGGGATATGTTGTCAACACCTGGACTGAACGGAAGCACCTAGTTAGCCACGGTGAACAAATGAATCACGTCGTACTGGGATGGTGTAAGGGCTCAGACCTTGTATGAGGATCAATGTTCCTAGGTTACTGCGAAACCGAGCGGTGATGCTGTTGACGGAGACGGATGTTGAAGAGGTGAAGATATGTAGTTTCGGGAAGAAAGGAATTAAATATTCGAAGTGATGAATCAGTGTGTTGGTTGTCCAGTGAATGGTGAACGCGGGGGCAGGTGAACGGACGGCTGCAAGGGTGGTGAAGGGCATTATTCCCACTCAGAACCTTTGCCCCTCGCAAAGGTTTACTGATGCCTATTGTGTATATCCTCCTTAGACCTCGGGGAGATCATCAAGGCGCTCCAGTGGGATATACCATTGAGTCTTCCATATACCTTGCCGCTCATACTCTATAATCCTTTTCTTCCATGCCCGAATCAAGGCGCCAATGAGTTGGCTCGAGCTGAGCTTAATCGAATCATCGTCGGAATCATCTTGGACGTCAGGTACATGGCTGGCCGGTATCTCCCCCTGCAATGACAAGTGGAAATCAGGGGAATAACCGGGTCGAGGCGGAGAGCTCAACTTCAGAGTGAAGCCGTAATCGGGTTGTGGGTTGACGTAAAGTCCACCGGGTGGGAAGCTGTTGACATATTTAGTCCATCCCTTTGAAGTATCAAACCCCTCGTCGTCATCCACAGATAGCATCGTTTCAGTCCCGGCGAGAGACAAGGTTATCGTGTCGTTGGTGGAATTATAACCTTTATCTTCGTCCCACACCCAGAACCGATATAATAACCCCGTGCCGCTATCAAGATCATCAGGGCTATGCTTTGAAGTAGGGCAAAACTCTGTCCAAAGTGTCAGGTTCGAGATGGGGAGTAAGAGCTGTCGGTATAGAGCATCGATCCGTCGCCTCTGCTGATGATTCAGCTGGCGGAGAGTCTCCCAGGGATAAAACGGGTCCGAGTCAATGTCCCAGAGATGGATACTGACGAGCTCATGAAGAACTCGTTGCACAAGCTCCACAGGCAAGGACTGCCACATTGGCGAGATGTTTGTGGTTGCGGGCGCCATTGTTGATGGGGAGACTGGAGGCGGCCGAGCTGGCAATGGACTGGAAGCTGCCGGTTTGCGCCCACGTGGTGGGCTAGGAGGGTTAATAGGTGTGGCGAAGTCTTTTGAATCTGACGAGATCTCAATCGGTGGGAGCGGAGATTGCTGTCTCTCTTCCATGGTAGTGTAAGGCTGAAGTCGAATATCAGCGCCGAGCGGACGGGAAGGAAGCGAACTGTTGCATACCTTTAGTTAGCGAAAGTATCTCAAGACGACGGGGTACTCGAATGTTCGTCTCTTGTACGGGTAGATACCTACCTACCTTTTCTCCTCAACGGTTTGTTGACACGAGGTTGATTGTTGTTTACCTGTAGATGATATGACCATCAGGCATTAATAGAGCCTCAACTACGGTAGCCCAAGTGTTGGCTATACTCAAATGAAAATTAGTCCGAACTCTCAATTATAACCATTTATTAGAAAAATTATTAATACTCTATATACAAATACACGTATACTCCTCCTCTCTAAATTAATTACTTTCCTTCTATACCCTTATACTTTAATATTGTATAACTAATATGTATACTTCCCTACCACTCCCCTACCACTCTCTCTCCGCTCTCTCACTACTCTCTCGCTACTTTTTCCAAACTCTTTTATAGCGCCTTTACCGCTCCCTATACAAATCCCTACTATACCGCCGCCATTTAAATTTATTAGCCGCCCGTCACCGACGCCCCTTATTTAGTAGAGTGAAGTTTTAAATACCGAAGAGTAAACTACTTATTTATTAGCTAAAATCGTAAAATATATTACGGGTTCTACTAAATAAATCCTAAAGGATAATATAGTATATTAAAATTATATTATTATATTAGAAGCAATTTAATATTATTAGCTTTAATAAAAATTCGTATATTTATAGGAAGTTAGAAAGACTTTTAAGAATAGGGCATAAAAACCTATTATTCTTAAAATTAATATAATTAGGTAAATAATTATTATTATAATATATTTATTTAAAGAGAAATATAATAGCGACGAATATATTAAATATATTAACGAAGCTATTATATACCCAACGGCCGAATACATTACGCCTTACCCAAAGTAGTTTAGCAGCGCCTATATATACTATTACTACATTAGGTTGCCTATTAAGTATTCTTTTAAAAAGGGGTTAAAGAAAGAAAATAAAGAAGGAGGAGGTAGAAGAGATATAAATTCCTTAAACGGAGAATTAAAAAATAATATTATAAATAAAATAACGTTTAATAAATTAGAAGAAATAAAAAATATTCTTATTTGTAATCTTAGATAATATAGAGTAGTTAAAGCGATGTCGCTGCAAAAACGTAAAATGGGAATATAATTATACTATATTAATAATTCTTCAAATATATTTAATATATAGGTAATTCTAGCTTTATTTTACTACGAACTTATTTTAATTTTTGTATATATATATATTATTTCTATACGAATAGTATATTCGGTCTTAGTATTTAATATCCAATAATTACTTTTAATTAAGAACAATCGTATTTAATAAACAATGAACGCTTTCTACATTAAATAATTAAATAACTTTTTCAAATTTACTTAATTTATACGTAGTATATAGAATTAAAACAATTATTTTTAATATACTATAGTATAAAATAATTTATGTATATAAATTAATTATTTATAAAATAATTAAAAGACTTAGTAATATATTTATAATATTTAATGTAAATCTTTAAATGCCTTTTCTTAAGAAATTATATTTTTAATTTCTTTGAAAGCATAAAAGAAATTCTTATTCATAATAATACAAATTATAAATTTAAAATAGATTATAGAAATATTAATATAATTATTTATCTTATTTTTATTAAACGTAGCCGAATAATATAATTTAAGAAAACTATTAAATATTTCTCCATTTTTTAATTTTAGTATTTAATAATAATTATCTAATAATTTAATAAATTAAATTCTTTGAGTAATAATATTTAGAATATTTAGTATAATCCTATTTACTATTTAAGTATTTGCGAGAATTTTATTAATAAATTTATTATTTTCGACTTTTAAAATTATAGAAGAAGTATTAAAACTGTTATATTTCTTTATTTATTTAAAATATTTGGGAACCTTATTTAACTAAAGAAAGATATACCTAATATACGTATAATCAAATTTATCATAATGAATATAGCAAATAACCTTTTTAATTGCTTTTAAAATTTAAAAAGCATTAAAATTCTTATTATAAAATTCAAACACTTTATTATTATTCTATTTATTAATAAAAACAATATTATTATAATTAGAATCTATACGCTTAAATTTCTTTAATAAAGACGAAACTAGTATTTTTAAAGTATAAACTTTAAAATCCTTTTTAAATTTTTCAATTATAGAGAAAAATTAACATTTAAACTCCTATTCCAAATTAAATGAAATTTAAAATATAAAGATTTAAAGAGGTAATTCGATTTCCTTAGCTTCTAATTTATTAATTATTAGTTTAATTTTATTTAAATATTTTTCTATATCTTATTGAACAATAACGGTAAAAGATTCTTTTATAATAAAAATCTCAAAAATTAAACCTTTAAAATTATATAAATCCTTTAAATTCTATTAAATTAAAAGCGCTAAGGCTTTATATTATTTATAATAAAAGGAACCGTTCTATATCATTAATTATAATTTAACGAGGGCGCTTTTATTATTTTTGGTTTTTTTTAAAATCCTTTCTAAATTTTTATGAAGGTAGAATAAACTTGAATTCTTATAACCTAAAGAATATAATTTTCAATACCTTTAAATTAAAGAAGCTTATTAATACCAAAGCTAATTATATTAAATTGTATGTATATATATATATATAAATATTCGAATAAATATATAATTATTTATTATAATAATAATCTTTATGATATAAAAAGAATTAATATATATAATTTATAAGAATTATAAAACGAAAGTTTTAAAAATAATTATTCTTAATATTAATAATGTGGGAGTAGTAGGGTATATGAGAATATTATATTATAAAGAGTAATACCCTTTAAGAAGGTTCATAAGAACGATTATTTCGAAATAAGATTAATATATCCTATAATAATCCTTATTTTATCGGGTATATACGAGCCCGGTAAGTAATTACTTGTTGGGAGGGGTAGGTTTATAACCTTTACTATTAGAAATCTATATAAATATATCGGTCCGGTATTAATTAACGAAGATAATTCTAAAAGAATATTTTTACAAATTTAAAAATTTAATTATGTATATTTATATATTTATATAAATATTAATTTACTTTTTAAAAGAGAACGCAATTAGAAAATTTATATTTTTGTTCAAAATGAATAAACATAAAGATTAGAATATTTATTAAAAGATTATCTTTTTAAACGCGGTTATATATATATTTTCTATATATATATATTATAAACTTTTGAAGGAATATAATTAAATAAAGAATAGAAAATAAATCGCTAATAATCTTCAATTTTTAAGTGGCTATATAGAAATATAGAATTTTATTTATATAAGTCCGTACTAGGTACTTTATAAAGGAATTTAAATCAATTTAGGATATTATGATTAATTACCTCTGATATACATTAACTAATTTTAATTACACTCCCAGGAAAATTATATTCAAATACAATAAAAAATCGCCTATTCTTTAATACAATTACAAAGTATAAACTATTTATTAAACAAATTATATAATACTTTAAAACTTTATTATATATTATTTTCTTATAATAATTCGCGTACGTACCGACGTCCGCCCTTATATAAATTTTATTTTCTAAATATATACAAATAAATTCTCTCGTAATAATATTTTAAAAGGTTTAAAGGAGTAATTTAGTATTATAATAAATACTTTAATATTAGGCCGCTTGCTTAAAATTTTAGAAATTATAGTTTTATAGGGATTAAAAACTCTTCCTACCGATAAATTTTACAAATAGATTAAAATAATATATTTTAAACTACTAATTACTAATAATGAACTATTAATTTTACTTTGAAACCGTAGTTTTATAATTGTTTTACATAATTTATAAACATTACAAAGACAATTAAATATCTTTCTAAAATATACGCCTAAAATTATTTGTGAGAAATTCAATAAAATACGTGCTATTTTTAATAAAATAAAAGATTCGGAGGAAACTTATTTTATTCGGAAATTAAATAAATAGGAATAATAATATTATTTCGCGAAATTTTTCGACCTTTATTTATTTCGAGAATTATTTTTTTCCTATTTTAAAAATTATTTCCCGTACGTAGTATAAGAGAAATTAAACCTTCTATAATATTATAGGGGCGGGTAAATTATATTTAATCTAAATTATATATAATATATTAATATATATTTAGAATTATACGAATTTAATATTAAAGTATACGCGGATATTAATACATATTTATATTACGTCCTATAGTTCTATATCAGTATCTCTATAACGATAGCGAGGTCTATTTTTTATTAATAGGTAAAATTTATTAAAAAGTATAGGTTTATACCAATCTAACTACAATTTAATTGCGGGAATAAAATTAATATAGTAGTAAATAAATTTTATTATATTATAATCGGGAGTAAAATTTAGCGGATTTTAAAATTCCAGCGGATAATCCTAAATTTAATCATCGTTTTTAAACCAGGTACTAATAAAAAAAACCTTCCCACCCAATATAATATAATAGAAAAAAATTAAATATTATTAATATACAATCCGGAACGACTGTTCAATATATAAAACGTTTTCTTCCAAGGAAAAAGTACTAATAATTAGCGTATCGAAAATTAATAAAAGTAATTACGCGATAGCAGAACGATTTTCTAAACAATAAATATCCCCCGATTATATATAATCGGATTTAATTTAATATTAGTAAAATTCTTTTAAAAAGTTTAAATTTATAAACGTATAGTCGTTTACTAGGGTTGAAGATCATATAATATTATTATATATTTTTATACTCTGGATTCAAACCGAGTTTTCGGACTTTATAAAATATTAAAATTAATATATTATCCAACCTCAACGCAATCGCCGTTACATTATATCCGGAAAACTAATAATTTTATATTATAAATATAATAAGCTTAAAGCTTTTAATTTCCAATATATAATAGATTGGGGCCGGTATATATATTTGAAAAATATTATTTAATAAAATAATTATAAATTCGACTAATATTTTCTTTAAGAAATAATAAAATTATATACTTTAATTATAGAAAGTTTCGTCCTATACGTTCGAAACATTTAAAACTAATTATTCTAATAATAATACAATTATTTTCGGAATTAATTAAAGGAATATAAGTTAATACGGAAGATTCCGGCCGTATATTTTATAGAATTACTAATAGGTAACTTCGATGAGGTAAAGGAATTAATTAAATAAGGTAGAGGAGACGTAAATAAAATAATAGAAGTATTGGAGGGTGGAATTAATAGAATCCAAGGTAGTAATAAATATTAGCGCGATTAGTACTGAAATTGAAAATAATTAAACACCTTTAGAATTAATTAACTATTAGTATTATAAAATATATTATTGATATATAAGTAAATTAAAATAATAGTATAATTTAATTAATTGTAAAAGGTATTTATATATTTATATTATTTAAATATAAATAATATTCTGATAATATAAAAGTAAAAAGTCCGCGTTTATATATATTAGTATTCCCGTTATGAATAAAATATATTAATGAAGTTTCGTAAAGATTACAGATTTATATTTACGAAGATAGGAATATATAAATTAAAAAAGAAATAAGAAATTTACTGAAAAGAAAAAAGAAATTCATAAATATAAGTCGAATTTGAAAATTCAATAATATATTTCTTTTATATATACTATTCAATTATTAAACTCTTAAGTTTTATATCCCATTTAAATATATATAAGATCTTTATTTAATTACTTTAATTTATTAAATTATATGATAAAAGTCTGAATTTTACAATATAAATAAATAGAAAGAATAATATTCTTTACAATTTTAAGACTTTACTTACATTTTAATATATTTAATACGGATATATGAAATAGCGAAGAATATAGAATTTAAATAAATATAGAATATTAATTCTATTATTAATATAAAGATTGTCCGCGAATAAAAAGAGAAAGTTAATATTTTAAAGGTCCACTATTTATAATTATGAATTAAAAGCGCCGAGGGTATTTCGGCCGGGGTAAGCGCTGAATTGAAATTATTAGAACCGATTAGCTGCGAACTTCTCCGGCCCTTTATAAAATATATAAAGATTTCTTCAATAGTAATTAAATTAATAAAATCTTCTTTATTTATAATAACATAATCCAATATAATAATATCGATATTTACCGACCCCTACCTATTATCTTCTATATTACTTTCCTTTTAGAGCCTAATTTACTATTAGGAAAAAGGGGGAGCATCTTCGTATTTTACTTCTTCTTTTAAATTAAATTTTTTCTTTATATTTATACTTCGGTTAATACTACCCCTCTATTTAACTTAATATTTTTATTTAATTTTTAACATTTATATTATATTAAATTCTAGTTTCGTTCTTAATTCCCCTTTAATACCCAGCTCCACTCTTATCTTCAATTCCCTTTTAATACCCAATTCCCTTTTAACGGCCGGCTCCCTCTTAATACCCGGCTTCTTTTTAATACCCGGCTCCTATTTAATATCCTTCTTTAAAACTAATATCCGTTTAAAAATAAGAAAAGAACCGGAATTCCCATTACGTAAGGAAGTAGCCCACTTTCGCATACGTTTCGGCGTTATTATTTTATAAATAACGTCAGCGTCGGCGGAATTATCGCTATACCCTATAATAATAATTTAAATAAGGGTAATTACTATGGGCTAATCTTTCTTCACTTTACTTATAATCTCTACCTCTTTTCTAAATTTATTAAAATTAATTAATTTCAATAATTCTATATAGAAATTAATAAATTATATTTTATTACTATTTAAAAAAGGGTCGGTACTAACGAATTTAAACTTATTAATATTAATATCTTCAGGACCTTCTTATTAAATATATACTATTCGCCAATTTAATAAATGAAATAAGAATAATTATTAAATAATCCCTTATTTAAAACATAAAATTTAGTATAAGTATAAATGAAACGCTATAAGGGCTTATCGTCTACGGTAAGCCCCTTCTTACCCTTTTAATATTGAATATACTTTAAGTACTAATTGAAAATAATTAATTAAATATTTTAAAGCGAAATCTTTTCGATGAGGGAAATGGTTTATTAATAATAAACTACGTTAACTTCTATAATTTTATTAAGAAGAATATCTTTTATAACCGTTGGGACGGAAATAATAGGGATAATAAACGCTTATTTTCTAATACAATTGGCATAAGGGACGATCGTAGTATTAATTTAAATAAATAGAAGTAGACGGGTAGGGGTACTTATTAGGGAGTTTAAACTTATAACGAAAGTAATTTCTAATATAGTAAAAAGTATTACTTTAACAACGAGCGGTTAATTACAATTAATATATACTAATTATATTAAATAGTTAATTAAAATATCCGAATAGCGAACGCTAATTTCGAAATAGCATACGGAAGATATAACGGGGACAATACAGTTAATATAGGTGCTAGTCGTATACTTTAATTGGGGTTATATAAGTATAGCTACAGCGCCTTATAATAACTCTAATCAATAATTAGAATATTATAACCCGGGCCTTAGCCCTGTAATATTACCCCCCTCCTCCCTCCTCCTACCTCTCTACGCGTTTGCTCCTTTTATTTCGATTAACGTAGGTAGCAAGTGGCAGCGTACGTATATATATACCTTTAGAATTATATATAAAAACCCTTCTCCTGACTTCTCTTTCCTCTTTTTCTCTTTTCCTCTTTTTTCTCTAACCGTCGCTCAAACTACTAAAGTAAATATTATTATCCCCTATCCAATTATTCGCCTACCCTTCTTAACTAAAGTAAATACTTCGCTTAATTTCGTCCGAATTATCTCTATCCCCATCCCTATTTCAACTATTTAAGAGCGAGGGCCTATTTTCGCCGTTTTCACGCGGTTCCTAATCCCCCTTCTAAAAGGCCGCCGCCCGTCGTAAGCGTACTAAAAACCCTATCGCTACCTCTAAAAAGCTTAAATTTATTAAATTTAAATACTTATTAATAAATCCTCTTTATTACTCCTATTTTAAGAAATTATTATTAATTTTATTTATTTTTTAAACGGACTATAAATTCTCTATAGTCCCGTATATTTTATACTTAAACGTCCTATACGAATATTATATTAAGCTTAAAGATCGGGCGTATATAATCTATTATAATAATAGTATGCGGTACGACCGAACCTTGTTTTTAACCTAGAAGTTGGGTGCGATTTAGGAGGCGACGACTTCCGGTAAGGAAAAAATAAAAGCTTTCGAATACGTTCGTAGAATTATAATAATTTAATACTATACTGCCGAATTATATAAAACTAGTACTATTTCTTTATAAATTTCTTTTATTTTATTTACTTTAATAAAATAAATTTCGGTTAACTGAAATATTTTAATAAAAATATAATTATTTCTTTTCGGCCTTTAGTAACGCTACTACCATTCCCTTAATTTCCGCCGTTCTTACTATTCCGGCCGCTCCCCTAACCTCCGCTCTCCCCTCTAGGGAATTTACTATAGTAAAACTAGTAGCCCGCTTCGAATTGTTTAAAAAGTAATTAAAAGCTATAGAAATTAAAAATAATTAGAAGTATAAAATATTGAAGAAGAATTAGAGAAACTTGGAATTAATATTTATTACCCTCCCTTTTTTTTATTTTATTAGCGTCTCTATTACTTTGTATATTCCATACTAAAATATTCGATTAATTCATTATTAATATTAGCTAAGCTATATTTTGCTTCGAAACGGTCTAAGGCTACCGTATTAGCGAATTCCTTTAGCAGCTCCTAAAATTATTATATTTAATTGATTTAATTAACTAAGATTATTCTACGACTTTTCCCAATTATAAAATAGAGGATTTTATTTACGCAATATTCTTTCTTTCTATTTATTATAATAGTTAATAATTAAGAATCGGTAGTAATCTAGTTTAATAAAGGGTCTTTATAAGCTCTCCTAAGTAAGTTTATATAAATTTTATTAAAGGCTCTTATTAAAAAATCGGAGAATTTTATTACGAAAGGGTTAAGAATTTTAAATACTATATATTTTATATAAACCCAATCGAACTTCTTTTTAGGGCGTGCTATAATAAAGTTCTTAAAATTCAACTAAATTTTATTCCCTATTTTAAAAACTTTAATTAATTACTTTTTATAGTTAGTAAAACGCTCTTACTTTTATAAAGAGATTATTATAATTATTTAATATAAATTTATAATTTGCTATAGTATTGTAACGAAATTCTTAATTTTTACCTACGGGTTTTTAAGATCTATTTCTACTAGAGGAATTAGTAGGACTATTAAGGATTATAAATAATAGCCGTAAATAATAAAGAATAGAAATATATTAATAGAGGTACTAATTCGGCTATTAATCGCTAATTATATTATTAAATACTAATAATCCTAATTATTTTTGGCGTAATTAAGGAAAATTCATAAAAAGGCCTATACTTTTTAATTTATTCTCTCGGGGCTACTATTGGCTTAAGGGTAAAAAACGGTACTTAAAAGCTGATCGATACCTAATAAATCGTAGAAATGCTTCTAAAATCGGCTAGTTTAATTAATACCCCTATCGTTAATAATGGACTACGGCTACCTATAATATTATATGAAATACTTAAAGAAAGTTTCCATTATTATTTTTACTTTTATAATAAGTATTACTTCTA
This sequence comes from Neurospora tetraspora, assembly GCF_033439725.1. Lineage (NCBI taxonomy): Eukaryota > Fungi > Ascomycota > Sordariomycetes > Sordariales > Sordariaceae > Neurospora > Neurospora tetraspora. Next base: position 59,864 of record NW_026944392.1, read on the forward strand.
AAATTATTAATTTACTAAGCCTATTTTTAATAATAAGGAGGTTGATGTAATTTCCTATATAGGGGAGATTAATAATAAAATTTATTTAAATATCTTTAAAGAATTAATTTAGGATGGAAAAAGGTTTTAATAGCCCTCTTTTCTAATTTCTCCAATATTTTACTTTTATTATAAATATTATAATTAGCTAAGAACCGATGGATATAAATATTCATTAACGGCCAATAAAAATCTTTATTTATAATATAAATAATACTTTCTCTTCTGGGGTGCCTAAGAGCCTTCGAATTATATATTTCTTAAATAATATAGGTAGGGAGAACGTTCCTTTTAAGGTTTTTTAGAGATATATATAGGGCTATAACTACGGTAATACCGGAAATTTCTAAAGTTTAAATATAACCTCTATAGTATAATTTGCCGAACCCATCGATAATATATTTACCGAATTAAACTTTTAAACCCTACGCAAAAGTTAAGAGGGTTTTATTTTTATTAATAATAATTTAGCAGACCGTTTAATAGATTTCGTTTTCTTAGGAAACCTTTTCGAAAAGCTATTATAAATCCGGATTCTTAAATACCTTTATACCCTCCCCTACCGTGATAGAGAAGGCGATTATACGAATATAATTTTTAAGAACGGACTAGGGAATTAACTACATCTCCCTAATTTTTACGTCCTCTTTGTTAAAGTAGTCTTCATCCGAACGGGATAGAATATTAAAAATTATAGTAAATTTCCCCGGACGGTAAAAGATCTCAAAATTAAACTATAAGAGAAATTCGGCCTATTACACCTATTATTTAAAAAGTTTCTACTTCTCTATAGAATATTTAAAATTATAATAATTAATAATAATAATAAATTTTTTATAACCTTTAATCCGTGGATTAATTTTCTATATATTTAATAATTGTAAGTATCTCTTTATTATAAATAGAATAATTACGTTCGGCCGGGGTAAACTTTTAAAAATAATAAATAACCGCTGTTTTTTACCTATCCTTTTTTTAAATAAGGATATCACCGAAGCTATACCTACTATAATTTACTTTTAAGAAAATAAATAAATTGGGATCCTACTAAGTAAAAATCGGAGCCTTAATAAATAATTCCTTTAATTTTTCAAAAACTACATTATATTACTCGGTCTATTTAAAGGGGACCCCCTTATTTATAAGGATTATTAACGGCTCTACAACCAAGGAGAAAGTTTTAAAGAATATCCAGTAATAATTAGTAAATTTAAAGAAGTTTCGTACCCCTTTTTAAAACGTAGGTGCCTCCTATTCGATAATCGTTTTAATCTTCTCCGGGTTTACCTAAATATTAATTCCTATAATAATAATAAAACCTAAATATTCAACACTCTTTACTACAAGTTTACATTTTTTTAAATTTAAATAAAACTTAACAATGGCTATATATTTAATAACTTTATATACTTTAGCTAAATAATTTACTTTAGAATTTAATAAGAAAATTAGTAAATTATTTATGTATATTAAAATAAAATTATTAAAGGAATTTTCCAAAATATTATCAATAGACTATTAAAACGTTGCCGGTATTCTTAATAGTCCAAAAGGTATAATTAACTATTTAAATAACTTATATCGAATTCGAAATACTATTTTCCTTTCCTTTCTTTTGGCTATACGGATTTTATAGAACGCTTATACAATTTCTATTTTAATAAACCATTTCGCTTTAATAATAATTCTAAATATTTTTTTACTTAAGGGGAATAAGTACCGATCAATTTTAATAATAGTATTAAAAACTATATAATTATAGTAAAACCGAAGACTTCCTCCTAACTTCATAATAAAGAGAATTAACGTAGCAATAATTGAATTATTAATACGGATAAAACCCTTATTAAAAAGATTTCTAAACGTTTTGTTTAATACTAAGAATTCTTTTTATAATATATTATAAAAATAACTATAAGGGAGAGGCAGCTCCTTAGCATTTTCGTTTTTTTTAAATTTAATTTTATAGTTAATGTTTAAACGGTTAGGATTAACTTTATTAGCCTCCTTTTATTTCTAAACGAGTAAGTAATTATATGTTTTTATAATGATTATCGTTTATAACTCTTTATTTATTATATCGACCTTAGGTTTAAAAGCCTTCTTAATATTTTATAAATTTATTACGAATATTATTAATACTGTAATTTACCGGCTATTTTTCTTTTTAATCCTATTTACTATAGTTAGGAACGTAGTTATTAAATAATATATTATTTCCTTAAATTCTTTAGCCTTTAAGGAGAAACTCTTCGAAGAATATCCTAAGTATAGGATTTAGTAATTAGCTACCCCGTATTAAAGTCTATACTTATAAAGGATAGAATTGGCCTTTATCGTAATCAACTATAATTTCTCTAGAATAATAAGGAATTTTAATTTAGGGATTATATAAATATAAACGATAGATTTATATTTATAAATATTTACTTTAAAATAAATAATTCTCTTAGTTTTGATTCCTTCTATTTTTAATAAGGCTCCGCGTACCTATTTTTTAAATATAGGTACAACGGGAATTTTTAACCTTTTATTAATATTTTTATTAATTATAGTATAATATTAGCAATTTTCATCGACGAAGGTATAAAAACAATTTTTATTATTAATAGCAATAAGTATTTTAATAATATTTATTTTTATAAATTCCAGGAAACTCTCAACTCCCGCTTTCTTACTTAATACTTTAGAATACTCCTTTATTTGATTTTATAAGGGAACTACTCTTTTTCTAACTCTTTGGAAGAAGAGTAGTTATTACTATTTTCCAATATAGGTTCTACCTTAAGTTTAATTTTAGTAGATTTAATACTAATAAGGAGACGTTATACCGGTTAATATATATAATTGCCGACTATATACCTACGAATTCCGTAACGAAAATAGAAATTGAAAATACGGCGTTTATTTCTTTCATCTCAAGAAACCTATTTAATATATTTAGCGTCCTTATTATTAAGATTACCCTTTATCTTAATATAGTTTATTATATTATTACTATTTATATTTTTAGAATATTTAAAAGTAAGGGCAAGGTTACGCTAAAAAAGGGAATTCTAATAACGATTATTATATTTTTAATTACTACCCCTAATATTACAGAACGCCTTACTAGCTTTAAACTTTTACATAATATCCTTCAATTATTTAATATAGAGGTTATTGGTTTCGGGTATACGGATTAAAATTAATTAATTATAGAAAGCGTTAAATATAGAAATTTTTAATTAAGTTAGTTTAGAATTATTTTCCTAAATAAAGCTTCTAACTTTTATAAAGTTCTCTTCAAACGTAAGGAAATAACCTAATAAGAACTAGTTCTTTCTCTATTATATAATACGTAGGCGGGTTAGGGCCAGTCTTTTCTCGTTCTTATTGCCGAAGATTAATTTAAAGTAATTAAAAAAATCTTTAGGTTTATAAATATTATTAATACTATTATAACGTTAAAAGACTTCTATTTTGATTATTTTATCAGTTAAGAAGGCGTTAAATAGTATTAACCAACCTAATTTATTATTAGTAGTAATTCCCGTCAACTTTTCTTCTTTATATATAAAGCGTAATTAAGTAATATAGAAATTAAATATAGAGGGGGTTCCGTCCTACTTCAGTTAATAGATATTTTTATATTTAAAATTATAATAGGGAGTGGCTTCTTATATAGTACCGATTATAGTATTCGGGGTAGTAGTAATTATTGTAATAATTATATTAATATTAAGGGGGTTCTATTAATTTTAAATAGTAAATTATATATTAAATACTAATTTTACTATTTGGGCGAATATGTTATTAGTAAATAGTATTTTAATAAAATCTTCCTTTTTTCGTATAAGGCGTACGGCTTCTCTCTTCGTAGTTTCTCCTTATTCTATGGCTACGGCGGCTACAACGGTAGAAAATTCTATAGGAATTCTAATTACGGCTATTTAAGTAAGTAAGCTCTACTACTATTATTATAGCAGCTACTTATCCTATTCTATTAAGTCTATTATAATAGAACCTAATATAATAGGGATAGTACGGTTAATATAGGTATTAGTTGTATAGTTTAATTGAGGTTCTATAAAGAAGGAAAGTTCTTTTAAGAGGCGGCTCTACCGGAGATGCGAGGTTTTAATGGGGGCTGCACAGGTACAGCCACGGCGCCTTATAACAGCTCTGGTCGATGACCAGAGCACTATAGCCCGGGCCTTAGCCCCATGACAGAAGATATTAGAATAAAAATAGGTTATATAAATATTATAAAATTATAAAATTAAATAACGGGTAGTAGGTAAACGTTTAGGAGGGTAATAAAGGATATAGAAGGGTAATGCCTATTAAGAAGAAATTAGGAAGAGTTGAATTTAATCGCAGGCAATTAGTCTCTCACTTAAATATTAACAACTGTTTTAGTAGTAAGTGTTATAATATAGTTTAATAGCCAACCCGGGGTATAAGTATAGTACGCCCTTTAGGATAGGTATTAGGAGTATAATTTAATGATATTATATTAATTTTATTTTATTACAAAAGTAGATTTATTTCGATTAATTTTCATTATTTATTAAATAAATATAGTTTTATTTACGTTTATTATTAATAAGATTCAAAATAATTCGTAACTTTAGTATTTATATTAAATTAACTAGGAGTTTTATTAAGTTAAGAATTATTTTTCGAATTATTTTAAAAATTCTTTATATTTATAAGATTTATATTAAACTTTAATTCGAAAGAAAAATATAATTATTTAATTATGATTATATTCCGTTATATAAGAAATGATTATTTTATATAAAAGCTTTATTTAATACTTTACATGAAGAATTTAATATGTTAAGAGTTTTAAATTGAATTATTTATATAAATATTAAATATATATTATATAATTAATAGGTTGTGTAAATATATATAGTATTTTTTTAATTAAATAAAATCGAATAAAATGAATTAAATATTCGCAATTCAAATTCTATTCTATATATAATTCTAACTTTTATAAAAAGTATATAAATAATTTATATTATATTAAACGGCTCAAAATAACACTGTAGTGTATATAATTGAATTAAAGTAAATTAAGACGCTTTATTAATAAGCGAACTATTTATTCTTCTAATTTCGAAACCTTTTAAAATTTAAAAATAGTCTTTTTATTTATTTTTAATATACGGAATTAAAGCAATTATCTTTATAATTCTTAGAAGACGAAAAACGCAACCTTATAATTATATTATTTATAAAATAATTAAATAATTTAAAAAATCTATAAGTAGGAAACTTCTTTAAAAGAAAAAAGGATTTTATAATAATTAAATATTATATAGTTATATTCTAACTAATTTATTATTTATTTATAATAATTATATATTAAATATCTTTATTAAATAACCGTTAACTATTCTTTTTGACTTTGAACATTTTGATTTTATTCTTTCTTATTTACGTTTAATAATTATTCGAATCGATTTATAATATAAATATTTTTACCACCGGAATTTAATATACCTTTAATTACAATTATACATAATTCCTTAGAAAAGAAATATTTAAATCCTTATATTAATTATTAAATGTAGTTTTTTAATTTTATTATAGAATTCTTCAGATTTTTATAAGGTTTAAAATATTTTTAAATTAAAAGTAATTTAAAAGCCTAATACTAGTAAAAATAAAGGTTACTGTCTTTATTAAAACGGTCAAATAAATATATTTTAAGGAAATTAATAATAAGTTTATAAAATATATAATTTTTAAAAGAATAAAACCTTTTAAAGGAAAAATATTTAAATAACGTTCTATTTCTACCTTTAATATAATTTAGGAATTTAACGAATTTTAGTATTAAAGGGTTTAATTTAAAATTATTAAATAAAAGTTCTTAAAACTTTTATTATTAATTTAATATTCAAATTAAATAAGGCCCTAGTTGTTAACTTTTTATTTTGTTTTTATTATTATTATTCTAAATATAAGAAATATAAAAGGTTTTATATATTTTATGGTAATTAATAGAGTAAATAAGCCTTTTAAAAATAATTACTTAAATATATAAAATACATTTAAACCCTAACTATATAATTACTTTTAATTCATTGTTTAGTATTTAACGTATTTTAACCTTACACTTTAAAATTTTAATGCGAACCTAAACTAAAACCCTCTCTAAATCCTTAACCTTATAATTATAAATAATTTTAGTAAAGAAGGGGACCTTATCTTACTTCTTCTTTTCTTCGCCTTTTTCAAAAGTTAAAAAGAATATTAGTAAATAAATATAGTAATTGAAAAAGAAGTAAAAACATAATATACGCTTGCGTAAAGAATAATTTTTACCCTCGCTTTTATAATAATAATTAGTATAAGTACCCTTATTAATAAATTTGCCGCCGGAAATATGATCGGCGAAAGGACTATAGTTATTAATAGTTATATATTTGGTGTAAGGCTTTATATTAATTTTAGCGTTAAAAAAATAATAGGCCAAGTTAATAAAATATTCGGAGCGGTCCTACTTTAAAACCGAAGTGATTAACTCTCCCTTTACCTAATATCTTTTGAAATCAAGGCGGCGGATAATAATTTAAACTGTTTTTATTAAATTTAATTACTTTTAACATCGATTAATCAATTTTAATAGGTGTTTTTACTTAGTTTATAGTTAAAATAGTATAAGCTTTATTAATATTATAGTTGAAGAGTTTCTTAATAGCGAAGTAGAGACGTTTCTTATTAAGTTAATTATTATTTAATTTTTTTAATATTTTATCGTCGTCCATATTTTACGTAATAAACTTGCCCTTAAAAATATAGGGCCGGAGCTTTATAATAATGTCGCTTTCTTTATTAATAGATGCATTTTCCTTCTTTAGCGTTAATTTAAAGTAAATATACGTTAGTCTTATATATAATATACGTTTACAATTTAATTTTAATATATCGTAATCGTTAATAAATAATAGGTTATTATTATAGTAAAAGTATTTATATATATTAAAGTATATAGAGAAGCAGGGTTATATATAATATAAAATAGACTTAATTGCTAAACTGAATCTATGCTAACGCGCCTGGGCGCGTACCTAGTACCTACAGCTGACACGGGCCATTTTCTGACCAAACTTTTTCAATTGAGCATAGCCAACACTTGGGCCACCGTACTCAACTGTGGTTACAGTGGGTCACTGGACCCTGCTCCGGTGCAGGGGATATCCCCGCGCTAACAGCACCCCTGTGGCCCGGCCCTGTGTATTCCCCCGCAAGAGCTGACATCACGCGGCGCGTTGTCTGGGTGACATCCACATGGAAGGAAACTGAAGCTCCCGCCATTCCGATTCCGCAACAACATTGGATCCGGCCACTCCTCCATCACCAATCTCCATCTCCGTCTTCCGTTTCTCCTGTGTTAATCTTTCGTCTACAGCCTACACGCCTATCCCTCCCTACGTCCCTCCTGCTGGCCAGCGAGTCGATGATAAACATGCCCTGACCGTCACCACCACCGGCTCTTCCATTCTTCCATCCAATCCACGACAAAGACACCGACAACCGAGTCACAGACCACGATGGCGAGCTTCCACTCCCACTCTGCCAGTCCCGCCGCCCTCTCACCCGACGACGACCCCCGACCGAGACGGCCTTCACGAACATCCCTTCACGATGCCGCCGCCGCCCCAGCACTATCACCCGGGTCACCAGGCCACGAGCCTGAGGACGAGGTTGACTCGTCCGAGTTCAACGCCGACAACGTCCCCGTTGAAGTCCTCGTCAGGCACCTCCTCGCCGCTAAACAGTCCCTCTCCTCCATGACCCTCGTCCTGCGCGCCAACGACCTTGCCACCTCTGCTCGCCAGATGCACCAAGAATCCGTCATCCTCTCAGCCCAGACCGCCTTTCTGCGCCATGGCATACTCGACGAGGTGCGCATTCTCCAGAAGCTGCGTCGCGGCATGGCGCGCGCCTACGACAACGGCACTCGCGATTTCAAGCACATCATCCGCGACCTCGACATCGCCGACGACCGTCTCGAGAAGATCATGGACGTCTTGGGCAACACCACAGTCGAGACCGTCTTCCGCCAGCCAGGCGAGGAGCCCAAGTCCCTGCTGGATTTTGTCGACCCCAAGATTGTCGAGCAGGTGCGCGACGCGCTGAAGGAAAGCATCCATGAGCTTTCAGCAGCCAAGACCTCGTTTGATGGCGATCTCCTGCGCTTCGACACCGACCTGCGCACGCTTACCGATGCCATGGCCGCCGCCGCCTCCCTCTCCAACCCAACTACGACCGCCGATGGCTATCCCCCCGACCAGCGGTCCATACCCAACCTCCTCTCTGCCATGTCCGACGGCTCTCACCTCATGGCCGAACACCTCTCCTCTTTGACTCGCCACTTCGACATGTGCGTCACAGCCGTGCGCACCACCGAAGGCGGGGCTGCTTTAGCCCGCCGCCGCGCAGCAGAAGTCACCTCCTCAGACGAGGACCAAGTCCCAGTGTCCATATCAGGCGTCATCTCCGCCCAGGAATCGGAATCAGGCCCGTCAGCTTTCGAACCCATGGACCCCCTCGAGCGCCAGGAACTACTACATGTAGTAATGCGCGACGCCGCTGAGGTGGACGACGTAGTTGCCGATATTCACAACGTGCTACAACAAATGGAAATGGACCATGCGTCCCTCCATTCGCTCTTCTCCGCCAGCCGGGCCTCCCACTCCGCCACGCTTACCTGCTTCTCTCTCCTCGAGGAAATCGGTGCCCGGGCGTCCTCGTACATCGCCGCCGAGGCCGAGTTCGTGCAAAGATGGAAATACGAGAAGGAGATTATTACCGAAAACGTGCAAAAGATGGAGGAGCTCAAGACGTTTTATGAAGGGTTTCTGGGAGCTTATGACGGCTTACTGCTCGAAATGGAACGACGAAGAACGGTGGAGGAGAAGATCGATAGCATCTGGAAGAAGGCGAGGGAGCAGGTGGACAAGCTGGTGGAAACGGATAGGAGGCAGAGAGAGCATTTCCGGTTGGAGGTGGGTGATTATGTGCCGGCGGATTTGTGGGGGTTGATGGATAGGCCGCTGGGAAGGTGGACGGTTGTTCCACTGGAGGACACCAGGGAGGGGGATGAGTTGGAACAACATGGAGAACCTGAGAACGAGGGGAGGGTTGAGACTGCATATGAGAGAGAAAGAGAGCCGAGTACGCCGACGCCAAGAAAGGTGCCATTATATGGACCTGGGCCGGCAGGGGAACGACCGTTTTGATGATGATACGATGGTCTTGGGTTTATGATTCAAATTGGGTTTGTTGGTGTTTGGGACGGCGTATGTTTGGAGTTCTTAGTCATCGGGCATGGCATGGAAACAGGTGTGGTGTGGCTGGATGTCACGACTGGCAACATTGGGGCTTGGAAGGCAATCATTCTTGGATAAGGTAGGTAGGTAATGACCAATTTAGATTGTAATTTAAACAAATAGTTCTACTAACTGAATCAGTATTTTAGTAGCAAAGCTGGATGCTCAAACCCATATCTCGTTACCATGGTATTAAATCCATCATCCTCTGATGGGCCGCGCGAGCTTCCAACCTCTCCTCGTCCCACATCCCTCTCTCCAACCTTCTCAGCATACCTTAGCTCCACCAAAGCCCGGCAGGCAGCGGTGGCTTTCGCTTTCTCTTCTCTCTGCTCGTAGGGTAGAGTGGAAGCTTGATTGGATCCATTGGCAAAGAATTGGATTACAGAAGAAGGACTATGAGATTTAGGACTTTGGAAGTTTCAATGGCATACAGCCACGTCAAAATTATCGAGTGTCGTCGACATGGTGGATGAGGAAGGTGTATCTTGGCGTTCCGCTCCCACGGCGAAGTTTACCCCAGACTAGCACCAACCGATGCCCCAATGGTCTACTGGTATGATCCGCGCTCCAGGATCAGGTCAACTCCTCCCTTTGCGTTGAGGCTCCTTCATCGTTCTTTCTTGTTTGTTTCTTTTCCCTGATGAAACTACAGGCTCCCGTTTTAGACGAAATTCTCTGCTGGCATGGCGCGCGGTGAATTGACTTCTAGAGAGACAGAGGTGATCTTGTTCGATTCAAAGTGCGACGACGGTGGCTCAAACGGACCCCTTCATGGGGTTGAGCACTTTTTGGTGTGAACGTGTCGTCGTGAAGGGTTTTTGCGGTAGACGGGAGGAAAGTATTGAGTTGCGTCGATGAGTAGAGGTAGGCCATAGCCCATAGGAGGCAGAATACCTCCGTTTATGGACATTCAATCTTGAGATCAGGGACTGATCTCGAAGTTTCGAGCTTCAACTCTCGCAGGGTGGAGGGCATGTGAATGGAACAAGTAATAGATGGAGGTTGAGTAAAGTGATCGAACATGAGCAATTTGTTCGCTCCTCATAGAAGCCGATCTGTTCTATCCCGTCTCCGGGTATCTTCACGAGGGCAACCCGACTCTTCAAGAGGATCAACGAACTTCACGATGGCTCTATAAAGCCATTCACCTCCCTTCATGGGGTGCAAACGAAGCAGTCCAAGGCCATCAAAAAATTCCCCATGGTTCCTCCTCTGGGAAATATACATATCCCTTTAATTCCACTAGTTCAACATTTTCCACCAAACAACCCAACAACCAAGCGATCAAGCGAAGGCGAAGACAGACCAGCCCTAAACCTCCTGAAAGATATCACCAGGGCACGCAAACCAGGCAGTAAGCCAGCACCGCAATAATCAGAACCAATCTCCCAGAAAAAGAAACACTAACACCCCATACCACAGAACCCTAGAACCAAACCACCAAACAAGCACAAAAGTCCAAATGTGCAGATACGGCATTGAATACAGGTTCTGCCGCAACGGCAACCGGTGCCGGGGTGGCAACGGCCTCTTCCAAGGAACCACTCGCCGCAATAACTATTATACGCAAAGACACAACAGGCGGGACTGCACTAGTAGAGACTGTCGCGGTAATCTGCAGTATGATTGGCGGTTGGATTGTTGGCTTGTGGTGGGGGAGTGTGATACGTGCAATCCGGACTGGTTCTTACAACCTTGAGTACTCAGTGTGAAGGTAAGGGCTGGGAGGAATGAAAAGGGGGGAAGATTCGAGGAGCAGAAAAGGTGGAAACTCGAAGAGTCAAAGGCTCTGAAGGAATGAAGAAGGGAAAGACCCTGGGGGAAAAAGGGAAAAGATGGTGGAGGGAATTATTACAGAGGAATTATGGAAAGGAGGGGTTATGAAAAGGAGGAATCATGGAAAAGGAGGGATCATGGAAAAGGTTAAGACCTAGTCGTAATGGGAAACCGGGAAAATGAAGGTTAGGAAGGAACAACAACTGCGAGAAAACCAAATAAACTTCAAATATGAAAGTCATTTCTCGTCGAACAATTAAGTTCCAAGAATTTCTGGAAAGTTATTATCGAGTGTCTTTGTTGGGTGAGGGTGCGTGTAGGTTTGGGGTGGGTGCGGGTAGGGTTACTCAATAAGTAATAGATGGAGCTTGAGTGAAGTGATTACCTAGGTAAATATGATCAATTTGTTCGCTCCTCATGGAAGCCGATCTGTTCCATCCAGTCTCGGGTTAGAGGTATCTTTACGAGGGGAAGTCGACCTGATTCTTCAAGTGAATCAATACACTTTACGGTACCTATTATGAGCCATTCAACTCCTTTCATGGGTTTGGTCATATGCAAACGAAGCAGTCCAAGGTCATTATAGAATTGCCGATAATTCCTACTCTTGGGAATATAAATATCCCCTTAATTCCACCAGTTCAACCTTTTCTACCAGACAACCAAGCGGAACTGAAGACAGACCAGGCTTAATCCTCCTGAAAGAAATTACCAGAATACACAACCCAGAAGGCAGTAAGCTGGCACCGCAATAATCAGACCCAATCTCCCAGACCAAGAAGCACTAGCATCCCATCGATAGAACCCCCACAATGTGCTACTCCTACTTCGAATACCACTACTGCCGGAAAGGCGCCGACTGTCCGAACGGCTACGGCTCGGTTGACGCACAAGGGCGGCTATACCAGCGATATTACGTCTGGAACACAGTCGAGGTCCGCTGCTCTGCCAGTACGCAGTGCCCTACCAACAGGGTGGCGGAGATGAGGCCGGACTGCAACGAGAGAAAGACCGATGAGTTGTGCTTTCAATGTGAGGCCGCAGCGAGGCGATAACGGAAGAAAAATAAGACGATTCGTTGGCCATGTGGATGGGAAAAGGAGGGATCATGAAAAAGGTCAAGACTTTATGGGAAAGCGGGAAAATAAAGGTTTGGAAGGAACAACTCCATAGGGTAGACGACTCAACCATGGATAACCCAACTTCAAGAGAACCAAATAAACTTCAAGTATGAAAGTCATTTCTCGTCGAACAAATAAGTTTGCATCCTAAAACATTAAGAAGACCTGGGATGTTTCTATACCAAATCCATGACTCTGTGAGTGATGTTAAACAGTGGACGACCTGTCACAGCAACGAGCTTATTCCATCGTTTGGTGACCTGAAAATCCGAGGCACCGATTCAACCCTCCGCAGAGGGCATTGTACTCTTCCCTAAAAATACAATCCCTACACTACGCTCGCCTTTCCGTTTCCATTTCCTGCCCATTTTCACTTGGTTGCCTCTACACCCTCTCATCTTCTCCCGCCCTTCCACCTACAATGACCCAGTAAGATACAGTCGCGTTTTCCAGCTTACTCCGGCGTTCAAGCACATCCAACAAAACTCAGTTACATTGTAACAATCTCGCCACTTCGTATACCGAAGCGGGAAACTCTGAGTTGCAACAAGCCTTGTGTAGGAGGCAATGCATGAAAAGAAAACTGTAATTATTTTCTAGACATGGCTTTTCTGCCAGGGCCCTAGAAGCCACAAGTATAGAGTGTAGAGGCAACCTTCTATACTTTTAGTGACTTAAAGGCCACCAGGTTGAAGGCGTGCATTTACTAGCGAAGGCCTATATTTGATCGTAAAGGCCGACATTGTCGGAATAGCTTCAAAAAGTTCGTCACGAACAGGAATCGAATAGAGAATATCATGCATACAATTGAAAACCAAGAACTACTTCAAGAACCGCTTGTCCACTGAGCCAATTAGTTCCTATATTTATGGGGGAAAGGGTTAGTTCTTTCTGTTTATAAAGGGGAAGTGAGGTGTTTGGGGAGGAAGGTAGGACTTTGAGACTTTGAGACTTGAGGTAATCTCGACCTTCGGACCCGAGCCAGCTCCAAAACCAAGGACACTGTACTATAGCGCTTATCCCCTGAAGGAAACATGGTTTGTCTGAGGAACAAGGCTTGTGCCTGCCTTTTGTCCAAGAAGGACAACCCATGTCACGAAACGCATTTTCCCACTACGGTTATTTCTTGTTTACGTCTTCCTTCGGATCTCTCTGCCTAGTTTCTTTAAGGACGAAACTGTCTGTTGTGCGCGTGGTGAATTAACTACCTCTACTGTGGTAGACGGGAGGGAGGCACTGAGATCCAATCCGTCAATGAGTGAATGGAGGGCTAGGAGACAGGGTAAAGTCACTCGATCTCGAGATAAGGCTTAATCTTGAAGTTTTCTCAGTCTCAACTGCCTTGGGGCGGGTATAGTAAACGAGAAATCTAAGGTACCTCTAATATAGGGAGGGAGCTTGGTAAAGTGATCGAACATGGTGAATTTGTTTGAGTAATCCTACCCGCACCCATCCTAAATCTACACGCACCCTCCCCCACCCAGAAATGTGGGTCGTGCAGCTGGATGACAGCTAACATTGAAAATCCCGTTTTTACCCACTAAATTTCGTATTTTCAATGCACGCCAACATTCCTGTAACTTAGTTATTTTTTTCGCTTATTTTCATATCACTATTTGTACGCATTTGTACATTATATATCAACAACTATATTAATAATTACCTCAATGTACGTAATCTTATTTAAATTAATTAATTTTCATCGCTTTCAGTCGATAATATTAAATTAGATATCTTCGCAATCGCACAACTAAAAATAACGTCGCCGCCGTCGTACTTCCTCCTCTTCCTCCTCTTCGTCGTCATCGTCGTCCGCCGCCTCGACCCCTCCCAATAAGTAAGAGTAAATTATACCAGCCGACGATACATTCTTTACAATGGCGCCTACCCCCAATTTTTATAGCGTTTACAAATAGTTAATTAATTTATATCGCTACTATTACTTTAGTATTATTACCTAGCGATTATAGACTTTCGAAATAGGATTTAATAAGGTGAAATACTAGAACTACGTATATTAATGTAATTACACTCAACCTAAATAATACTTAAAAGACAACCTGTATAAAAAGCGCTATATTACCTTACGTAAAATCGCGTAAGACTATCCCTTTTGAATCGTCGTTTAATTTTTAAAAAAGAACGGTCGTACTTAAAATATACGGCCGTTAAGCCTTATATATTAAAGCTATAGGTTATTAGAATATTTATATAATTACTTTATATTTCGAATAAGGGTTACTAATTTAGACTAATTAAAATATATTAATAGTTTGCTTCGATAATATAATTTAACCGTTCCCTCTATCTATACTAATATTAAAAAACACTACCCCAGCCTATATTTTACCTTTAAAACTTTAAATAATTAGTATTAATTCTTACAATAAGGGGATAGGAATGGCTACGCTGATACTTAAACTTTTAGTAGGAAATTAATCTTTAATATAATAATAGTATTTAAAATTAAGGAATTTAATTACTATAGCCATAAGAGGGAAGAATAAGGTATTATATTACGGTACGCTCTCTAAGTTATTGAATTATAATAATTTATATAGAAGGGTTCTTATATACTTTCTTTATCGATACAACGTATAAAAGTAATTATTATTATATACTATTTATTTAAAGGGTAATTATTATATTAGAGAGGTCGTTTATATTAGTATTTTAAGCGGTTATTCATAATGAAAGGGAGAAATGATATATTTAATTAATTAAATCGTTCGAAAAGGCTATTAAAGAATTCGAGATTCCCCTACCTACTATACTTATTACTAATAGTAATACTTAATTTATTTTTACTATCGACCGATTTTTACTAAATATTTAATACTAACGTTATACTTAGTATATTAATTTTAGCGTCGTTAAATATTTTAAAATAACGATAACGAATTTTAAAGCGATAATAAATATAGTAATAAGGAGTAATCTAGTAAGGAGAGCTCCTATAGCGAAGACTTTAATAAAGCGGCGGCTTAAGTACAAAGAGAAGCCCTTAATTAATATAATTAAATTGATATCGAACGGTTGTACTATATATATAATAAGGTTAAAATAGTTATTAAAATATAGGCTAGGTTAGGTCCGCTCCCTAGGAGGTTTATTAATATTAGAATTGGGTTCTTTTATTTATAGTAATATATAATTTACTCTTCGTTTGAATCGAACTTTAATAACGCGTAGTTTTTCTTCTATTATTGATTTAAAATAGTATAAGAGGCTATTATTAAATAAATTAAATTCGAATTTATTCTTTATAAGTTAGAGTAGACTAATTATTATACGAAATAATATTTTAATTGCGGGCAACGTACTATATCGATAAATAAATCTAATAATAATTTATTGAAGTCGTATAAATGATTAATTCGTAGTAGGTTAATTAACCTCTACAAGGCCGTTATTACCTATATCGTTATTCGCTAGGAACTCTTTAATTAAAAATTAACCTCTTTAGCAATTTGCGTACGTACTACGTAAATAGGACCCAACTATACCTAGCTTAATACTATTACTATGGAAATAACCTCTTAGGGGGTGGATTTGTTTAATAGGTAATATTAATAATTAAAAGCGACCCTCCCTAATATTCGATACCCTAATAGCAATCGTTTGTAGCCCTATTCAAATAATTTTCGAACCTAATACAGGCTCCCTTATACTTATAAAATAAAAGCTGCTTACTAAATTAATAAAATAGTCTTAGTTACTAAGGTGGATTATTACCCCTTTTAGTATTTTATTTAACGATATATAAAGTCCCCTTATTATTAATCCGAGCCTCCTTATATTAATTTACGTAATAGGACGTAGTAGATAAATATTTATAATTTTGCTTAGCCGCTAAGGGGGTATATAAACGTCGTCCTCTTAAATAGGGCGGTCTATTTAGCGACGAAGCTATTTTGCTAATTAAGTTACTTACTTAAGCGACTAAGAAAAAGAATAAAGCAAAAGGATTACGCGGTAAGTTTAAGAATATTTAACCTATACGAGCTTTAGTGCGGTACGATTATTCCTAATATGAGGCGGGGCTTAATATTAAGTAGTTAAATATTTAAGACGAGGTATATAGTTGTATTGAGGTAGCCGACGACGAGGAGGATAAGGAGGATGAGGAGTTAGGTAGATATTAGGAGGAGAGAGTTCGAAAGGTATAGCGGGCGCCTATTAAAATATCCTCTGAACTTTCCTCCCTTAATAGCGATTTTAAATTTAATAACTAATATAGCGAATAAAATAATTAATATATAGCATTTTATACTAATTATTATAAATATATTACGAGATTTGAGTGAGTTATAGGGAAGAATCATTAAGGGGGTTATATGGTTGGGTGATTTAGCTTGAATGCGATACGATATTTAAAATAGGTAAGAATACCGCCAAAACCCTATATTTTATATAATAGCTGACATTTGGGTGGGGAGGGTGCGTGTAGATTTGCCCTGGGTGCGGGTAGGATTACTCATTTGTTTGCACTCCGTGGCTGCTGATCAGTTCTATCCTGTATTTTCTTCTCTTCACCAGTGAGCCTTCACACTTCACGGGGAGAAACGAGTTTACTATAGATCTAAGGAGCCATTCACCTCGATTCATGGGATTGCCCATATCCAGACGAAGCAGTCCAAGCTCGTCACAATATCTTCGATAAATTTACCTCCGGGAGATATAAATAACCCCTTTGTTCTACCAGTTCAACTTCCTCCACTAGACAACCCAACAAGCAGACAAGCAAGAACAGATCCAAGCCTCCAAAAAGCCTCAGCAGTACACACAAACTAGTAAGCCATTCCCACCATAACAAACCTAACCCAACCTCCACATCACCACGAGCGACTAGGAAGCACTACCACCCCCATCAACAGAACCCCCAGAACCAAACCAAACCACCAAAACAGCACAAAAATCCAAAATGTGCAAATACGGCATCGAATACAGGTTCTGCCGCACCGGCAACCGCTGCCCCGGTGGCTACGGCCTCTACCAAACCCCTCGCCGCTGTTACGCGGAAAGAAACAACACGCGGAACTGCTACCGAATCTCGACCTGTCCCGGTTATTTCGCATATGACCCGCGGTTGGATAAGTTTGAGGTGGTGGGAGAGTGTGGGATGTGCCAAATGGACCGGCAAATGCGGGGCTACCGTAACCGCTGTATCAGATTCCGACATGGCAGAAGAGGACCCGAATGCCACATAAAAGCTCAGGGGATTTGGGGATGGCGTGCGGGTTTCGGAAGTGTATCGGCGTGAAGGGAAGGGAAGGGGAGGAATGAAAAGGGGGGAAGATTCGAGGGTCAGAAGAGGTGGAAATTCAGGTTGAGAGTTGAAGGATCTGGTGAGAAGGGATAAGCTGAAGATGACAGGAGAAGGCAACTTACCTTAATGGATACCTCTATGGATGGGAGATGGAGGGAAAGACCCTGGTGGAAAAAAAGGAAAGGATGGTGGGAATCATCAGGGAGGAATGTTTGGAAGAAACAACGTTGAGATTCGAGAGACCAAGATGAATCTCAAGTTCTCAAAGTCACTTCATGAACCATAATGCAAACAAGTGAATGAGCCACTTAAGAGGTCAAATCAGCTTCGGAACTCAAAGTGTTGAACTACTGCAGTGTCAACGTCCAGCGCTTGAAATAACTCAACTCAACTCAACTCGGGGGTTCGAGTTAGTTGAGTGGGTCAACTCGAGATCTCGAGTTGAGTCGAGTTGAGTCGAGTAAGTTGCCAAACGGTGGGGCCATATAAAATCCCGGGGGACCCCTTCTAGAATCCGGTCCCCGGGCAATTTTACTACCAAAAAAAATTCTGCCGGTTTGCCAAGAAGGCGGCCAACTCGGTAACTCAACTCGAGGGTCCCGAGTTGAGTTGCAACTCTAGCCGAAACCCCCAAGTTGAGTCGAGTTGAGTTGAGTCGAGTCGAGTTGAGTTATATAAGTTGAGTTATTTCAAGCGCTGTCAACGTCACGAACGAGGACGGGCGGTCTAACATCTTTTTCAGTGACACATCCGACGTACAATCTCCCTTGAAGACAACGTCAGGTACAGAGACAACTCGACGCCGTAGCAAGTGACTTAAACTCAGCACCTTCACCCATTATCCCATAGCCCCCCCCGACTCCAATATACCACTCAGCCCACCATGTGCTATTACTACCACGAATACAAATACTGCCGGAATTCTTCCTCCTGTCCAGCCGGCTACGGTCGAATCAACTCGGCCGGAGAACTTAACAAGCGGTTTTTCGGATGGGAAGTCCGCACAGTCAAATGCTTACTTGCTCAAGGGGGAACTTCGGGCTTATCGACTTCGTGTTCGAGTGGTGGGTTTGCAAAGTATGAGAAGTGGCGGGATTGTAACACTGTTACTGAGTGTTGTTGGAGGTGTTTGAATGCCGGAGTAAGCTGGAAGACATGACCACTTCTGCGAGGGAGCTTTTTAGGATGTAGAAGGGGAGGACATGAGAGGGGGTAAAGGGAAGAAAAATGGAAACCAGAATATACAGGCATGGGAAAAGAAAAGGAATTCTTAAGGGGTAGATTAACCTCAGCGCAGGTTTAAATGGGCGTCTCGAGTTCTTGAGGCCACCAGACGATGGAATAAGGTCATTGTTGTGACAGGTCGTTCACTACATGTATTCAACATGAGAAGCAGAAGAACATCAAAACCATCCATGGTGACTTCCAGCAATAGAACGAAGTTTTCGAAGTGATCAAGACCCTAACCTTGACCCAAAAGGCCCATTACCTTCCTACCAACCGTATCACCGTCACTCTTCCCTTACTAACCATACCTGGCAGCCCTGGCTGCGGCCTTGCAGTGAGGACACAGCTTATCAATCCTTCTCGAGATGAAATAGTGATTCATATTCGCCCGCCTGCGGGTAGGGCAGCTGCTTATATCGTCATAGCAGCTGACTATTCTTCTGATGCGCTTGAACCATCGCCGGTACAGCACCCCTTGTTCGTCGACCCAGCCATAGCCTGCCGGACAGTCGGCGGCGTTTCGGCAAAAGTGGTGTTCCATGTAGGAGTAGCACATGGTGAGTAGTTATTAGTCCGTTTAGGCAAGTTGATGTGGGAAAAGCTGGAATTCCGATGGGGGTTGCGAAAAAACTGGGAGACGTACCTGTTGGGAACTGTGTGCTGTTATATGCTCCGTGTTAACATCAACTGCCATCGAACTTGCAATGCATATATGAGTTCATTGACGAACTTGGCTGGTCAGTGATCCATTGAATCCGTTGTTAAAAGTAGGAGCCGTCAACAACCATGAATCGAATCCTCACAACGCTCAATGCCATTGTGCGCCTGGGTCATGTCCCGGAGGCAGGCCAGGAGGTAGTGATTAGCGATGTAGATAAATCAAGTTGCCAAACCAAGTTCACGCAATCAAGCAAATACAAGCAATCAAATCGGGGTCTCCCTATAAATCAATCAAGCAACTACAAATCTATAATTGATTGAGCTTACTTGGCCGCCCGGTAGAATTTTTTTTTGGTGGTAAAAGTTGTCCTATTTTGCCCATAGTCCGGACTTTCAGGAGCGATGTCAGGTCAGGGTTAGGGTTTGCTATATACTCCACTTGTCTTGGCAATTACTTGACCAATCAAGTAATTAACCAATTTAACTCTATTACTTGACCCACTCAACCAACCTCAAACCTTTGTTTGATTGAACTTAAGTTATCTACATCGCTGGTTGTGATGGGTTGACTTTTGATCGCAAGTTTCCAGTCCATTCATTATCCACAGATACCCAGAGGTTGAACCCCAGATTTAACCATGATTAAAACATAAGGTCAGGTAGATGACGATAGGTTTCCTTGTATACCCCGGAACCATGGTGTTGCTTGATGACTTGGGGTGGTTGCCAGTTAGCACTAACAGCTGGGTTCGGCCCACAAGGACGCGTACTGTTAGTGCCAGTGTCCGCACTCGGCATCAATTGTAATCTGGAGTGAACGGAAGCATGAATAAATTGATAAATTCAGGATTTCATACCGGTTTCCCGAAACTGAGTCACCGGTTGATTTGTTCTGCGCCGGATGTTGAGATGTGGAAAATGCAAAAGGAATTTGGAATGAATCAGAATGATAGCGTCAGCATCATCGCTTAAGCGTAGGCGGCAGGCACACCCAGTGGCAACACCGGTGCAGGGATGCATTGTCTGTACCGAACGAACCTCGCAGCATCGGAGAGGCAAGAAATAAATTACATATGCTGAATACTGAGCCAAAGACTATTTAAACAGCAAGATCATCTCAAACGCAAACATTCAATAACCTCTTCCAATCCATCTTCGAGTCGTTGTCGAGAACTCACAAACGACCCTAACCCTGAATCTTGAAAACAGCCCTACGAACTCCAACCTCTTGGCAAAGCTGGCCGACACCCCGCATTGCGATAAGATAAGGTGAGCTCGCCCCACCAAGAAAATTGCCAGTGGAAGTAGGGTCCAAGTTCCATGACGCTTTCCATCCTGTCTCCAGCGCCCGTTGCACTTGCCCCCCATCACCACCTGCTAACAACCAACGGAAGCAGACCCGGCAACAAGATGGCTTCCCAACCAGAACTCACGTCGACCACTCCGGCGACCGACAACCAGAATGTCGACCTCAACAACACCACCGCCCAGCTCGACAACCTTGCGATCGAAGAGGAAGACGACGACGACCTCCAAGATGTCTTCGAATCCGACGATGACCTCGACTACGAAGATGGCGGCGCCGACCTGACCAAGTCATACAACCGCCAACAACAAGGCGCCGGCGGTACCAACTCCCAGCAGTCCCAGGCCCAGGCCCAACAACAAAAACCCACAGCCAACACTTCAGCCCGCGTCGACGACCAAATCGCCGCCCTCTCCAAGTTCGCCGGAAAGATCCGCATCGACGCCTTCGACAATGCCTCCGGTCCCGCCGAGCGCAGCAAAGACAAGTCCGACCGCGCCACCTCCGAGCTCGTACTCGACCAGCGCACGCGCATGATCCTGCTGCAAATGATCAACCAGGGCTTCGTCTCCGAGATCCACGGTGCCATCAGCACGGGCAAGGAAGCCAACGTCTACGGTGCTATCCTGCACCCCGAGGATGGCTCGGCTCCCGTACACAGGGCCATCAAGATCTACAAGACGGCCATTTTGGTGTTCAAGGATCGCGAGAAGTACATCACTGGTGAGCACCGCTTCAAGAGCGGCAGCGAGAAGGGAAACAACAGGAAGATGGTCAAGCTCTGGGCCGAGAAGGAGTTCAGGAACCTGCGCCGTCTGTACACAGCCGGCATCCCCTGCCCGGAGCCGATCAAGCTCAAGCTCCACGTCCTTGTCATGAGCTTCTTGGGAGATCGCAAGGGGTGGGCTTACCCCCGTCTGCGCGACGCCCCCATCTCCGGAGACGACGCCGACGAGCAATGGCGCGACCTCTACATCCAACTCCTCGGCCTCATGCGCAAGCTGTACCAAGTCTGCCGCCTCGTGCACGCCGATTTGTCGGAATACAACATCCTCTATAACAACAAGAAGCTCTACATCATTGATGTTTCTCAATCAGTCGAGCACGACCATCCCCACTCGCTCGAGTTCTTGCGCATGGATATCAAGAACGTCGGCGATTTCTTCAGGAGAAAGGGCGTCGACACGCTGCCGGACCGCACGATTTTCGATTTCATCGTCAACCCCAAGGGGCCGGCGGAGGAACCCGGTATGAAGGAGACCATCGAACAGCTTTACCAGACGAGGGTAGAGGTCGAGGATACCGAGGAGGCCAGGGCCGAGCAGGAGGTCGATAACGAGGTTTTCAGGAACCAGTACATCCCCAAGACGCTGAACGAGGTTTACGATATCGAGAAGGATGTGGCCAAGGTCAACGAGGGTCAGGGAGAGGATTTAGTGTATAAGAACCTGTTGGCGGATCAGGTGGTGCAAAAGACGGCGGAGGAGGAGGAAGAGGAGGATTCCGAGGAGGAGGAAGAGGGCAGCGGTGATGAGGAGGAGGGTAGCGAGGACGAGGATGACGAGAGCCGATTCGAAAAGGGAACACCAAGAGGCAAAAGATTCGTCGATAAGGACGAAAAGAAGCAGCATAAGCAGGCGGTTAAGGAGGCCAAGAGGGAGAAGAGGAAAGAGAAGATACCCAAGGCGGTCAAGAAGAAGTTGGTGAGCAGCAGTTCGAGGAGGAAGCACTGATTGCTGTTTATGGGTACCCCTTTCCTTTTCTTCCTGTTCCGAGTCTTCTTTGCTTATGGGTTAGGGTATGGTTTCTATGGCGCTAGAGAATAATGGATCATGTCATCTTCCAGCCTGCGTATCGTGCTTTGATGCGTTTTGGCGTTTCTTCTCTCTTTCATATCTGACCCCATCACCTTTAACCTGAGTACTTCTACCCATTATGCCTTGCGAGACAGACGGGTGCGCAGCAAGAAAAGCAACCGAATGACGAAAGCAGTACAGCCTGCCCGAGATGGTCGTCTCCTCATGAGCTTGTAATGGTTTTGCCCCTACCAGGGCGAAGCCTCTTGCTCTCAAGTAGAGACGCTTTCTTGGTAGACAGGTCCGAGCCGCTGGTCAGCCACGCAAGAGTGGTGATGCCGGGCTATGACGACCAAAGAGAGCACTGACGGTTTGCTCATTGCTTTTGCTCCCAACCTAAAGCGCCTTTCAACCCCCGAGAAAAATTCCATTGGTTTCCTTTTACCCTTCGAACGTACCCGGAGATAGAAAGGTAGGTACCTACCATCCACAACCCCTTTTTCTTTTCCCCCCTCTCCGTTTCCTGCCTCCCCCCCTCCATATTGCTCCTCAAGCTCCCTTACCAACCTGCCCATATCAACCTAGCTCCCCTAACCCACACCACAACCCCCTCCAGCGCCCCCACCCCCTCAGCGCCCCAAGTCACAATTTGTGCACAACCCATTCATTTTCCTGTCCTTCCAGGCCATCTCCACAACCCGCCTTTTGGTAGGACAACGGGCTCGATCGTCGTAGCAGTCGACAATTATGAGCTTTCTCTTGAAGTATTGCTGATACAGCCGGTCCTCAATGTCGACCCAGCCGTAGCCGAATGGACAGTCGGCGCCGCGGTGGCAGTAGTGGTGTTCCGTCGTAGTAGGAGTGGCACATCTCTTGTTGCTTTTGGGTGTTGTTTTCCTCAAGAGATGTTTTCAGTGATGATATTTTGGGTCCTTGGAGAGGGTTGGAGTTGCGCTGTGGCGGGAGGGAATCCCGGAATGGAAGCGGAAGGGAGGGCATTTTGTGTGCCTGATTCTAGGAGCGTCGGAGCTTCTCCTACTTTCAGTGGATGGAAGTAAAAGGCTCTTCACATACCTTTTTTTTATTTATAGCCAACCTCAAAGCCATCTTGATATTCAGCTTGATGCTCGCAATCTTCGTCTCGGAAAGCTGTGTTTCCTCGTGGATGTGATCTGGGCCTTGTTGAAGTCGCTGGAGTGCTGCAAGGAGTGGTTGCCCATTGGAAAAGATGGGGTTACAATGGACGGGAATACCCGAATGAGATCCACCCCCAGCACGCTGGGACGAGCGTCCGGAGCAAGATATGAGGGCGATCGACGTTGCTCAAGGTAGACAATGAAAAACGAAGTGGGAGAAAAAAAAACAAAAAGCTCGGCCCGCCCAGGCTCGGAATCGAACTCGGGATGAGTCGACTCTGTACGAGCAAGGTATAGACCTACGAAAATACCACGCATTTTCTGGACCCAGCGCACTACCACGTAAGCTACTGGACCGTGGTGGAAGGTCCGACCTTGAGGGCTTAGAGCGTGTTCGGTCGCTCCTGAATCGAGGGCTCGGAAGATTTCAGAGCCGGGGTTCAGAAAACTGTTCAGTCGTTTCCTGAACTAATTTGGGTAGGGAGCCCCGCAAAACCAGTTCCTGAACTCCTCCTAAAATTTCTAGCCCACATTAGAGTAAACTACCTAATAAAATCTGTATATTCTTTCTAAACGGTTTAGAACCCAAAAGGCATTTTGAAAAGCCAGAAATTTCTACTTTTTGACACACGTGACAACAAGAACCTCAACAACACCAATATCGACAATTAATACTAATATCAATAGTCAATACTAGTACTACTATAGAGGAGCGCTCGTAAATAATATAAACGCTACAATCCCTCTACTACTATATAGCGAAAAGGAGGAAACTATCATGGGGTAAGGCGAATAGTATGGGGGTAGATTGGATATGCGTAGTTGTACGAGGAGAGGAGAAGAGAGGTGTGCGCAGGTCTGGCGATATAAGGCAAGGTACGAAGGCCATGCCCAGAGCCGGAACCAGCGCACGTGCACATACACGTGATGTGCCATTGGCTAATGGTGGCAATGGCATGGCACGAGGCTCAACTGCCTATGACAGGAGCCGTGCATATGCCAGGCACAGTCACAGGTAATCCTATGACAGAAACGTAGCTAACTATTCAAATTAATAGTAATAATACTAGTTACTAGTATTATACTATAGGAACTAAAGATTTTACGTAATTTGTATAGTATACGTAGCTTCTTCGCTATTAAAAATTTATTCGATAAGTATTAAGAAAGATTGTATAAATTAGCACAATTCTAACTGTCTATTTTCAATACGCTAGTAACGTAGTTAGAATATTATATTAATTTCGAGCCTTTACCGCGTGTATTTATATACGAAAAAGTATTAATATTCCTCTTTATTACAATATAGGGGTTGACCCTCCGTATAGCGGTATACTTATTTAGTTATAACATCGCTATCATATACCAGTTAATTAATATAAATATTAAAAAAGAAATTATTACATTAATTTATTATTAGAGACTTTTATTAAGTATTCTAGGTATATACTATCCTCGCCGCCTATAAGGTCCGACTTCTTAAAATTAAAACCCCTAAGGAAATTAAAGGTAACCCTAAGTTCTTCTTATATTTCTGCTACGTTTTGGAAGCTTTCGATAATTTATACTTCCCGGTACGGATACGTAGTAAAGATTAATAATTATAGCGCAATTATAAAGGAACCTTAATAGTTAATATATTATTAATATATAATTTCGATAGTAAGTTTATGAATATATTACCTAGTTAGGAAGGGTCGGCCAACGATATAAAGGTATTAAATAATACTTTTATTTAGGGATTTAATATATTATTAGGGTGGTATTATTTAGCCGACAGTGGCTATACTAATACTTTACGTTTATTCGTACTATACTGTAGCGTAAAATAGTCTTTCCTTGAGCGGAGCCGGATATGCCCGAGGGAGACAATGAAGCGCCCATAAATTCATATCTTAAGCCGTAAAAAGCTAGATCCACATATCCCCTGGAACTAAAACACTAATAAAAATATTACTAGATATTACCAAACATTACCAAATATTACCCTCCTGCTCAAATTTCTATTATTATCCTAAATAACTCTAAATAACCTAAATAACGCTCTAAACGTCTTTATAACGCCAACCTCCCCTCTCTCCTATTACTGGCTCCCGTGAAAGGATACTATAAGAGCCCTATAGTATAGTAGCGTACGAAGACGTTCAAAGCGCCATTATTAATATAAGTAACGTAGAGACTATATATTCGAATTATATCTATACCTCTTTCGTTCTCTTTATTCTATAATATAATTATTAAAACGCTTTATTCCGTCTACGCTAACTTCTCACAACTATCGTACAATCTTATCCGTTAGGGGTAACTATCGGGGGGACCGTCTAATGGGAATCTACTTATAAAAATCTTATAATATTAGTAAAGTAAAGAAATTATGGTATAAGTAAATCACGGGTTATCCCTCGGAGTAGGCTCAAGAGACTCGTTCTCTAAAGACTTAGGGTAGGGTTCGTACTATAAGTCCTAAATTCTTTTTTACTACTTTTTACATCTATTATAATAAAAATCCTGTGAATAATATATGAGAACTATATAAAACTATATAAATGAACTATATTAATTATTCCCTTCGATTTTTCCTCCCTTCAATCGCGGCGGTCTATTAACTATATTCTTACGGGGTTTTCCGCAAAGCTTTCTAATATTCCCTACTTTAGGTAGGATATTACTAACTTTCTTTAAAGTATTACTAACTCTATTACCGGGCGGTCTTCTACGACGTCTATTACCAAAAGTAATTCTAGCGGTATTAGCTAGTAATTATATAGTGGGAAAGGCATTAGCAAGCAGTCTACTACGTAATTAATTACCAGCTCTATTACTACGAAATCTACTACGAGCTTTACCTCGTACTCCCCTTCCCCGGCCTGGCCAACTACTATCGGTATTATTATTATTATCGTCGTCGATATTACCGAAATTAGGTAGGAGCTAATATACTTAGTTGGAGGCCGGAAGACTACCCGGGTTACGGATATAATATAGCGGTAGGGGTTAGCCTAGTTATAATTATTAAAGTATATATTTAATTATATTTATAATTCGGTAAGTATAGGTCTTAGTATTTTTAAACCGTAAAACATCTATTTCAAAGCTCTCATCGAATATAATATTATCGAAGGTACAGATAGAGGAGACAGCTACGTATAATAAACTAATTATAAAATCCTTCTTCGAAATATCGATAACCGTTTTATCCAATATTTAACCCTATACTTTGTAGACTATAATAATAGATACAATCGTTAAAGGGAATTGGATTCTTTTATAAGAAAGAATTCCCTTTATAAATTTTTAAATAGATTAGAATATCGGTATAGTATGCTCGGGGTCTTTAATATTAGAGTAATTTAAGTCTTCGAAGTAATTAGATCCTTTGTAATTGGGGAAATTGACAAATATAACGAAAGGGGGGTCGCCGGCTTCTAGATTGTAAAAGAGTTAACAAATTAAGTATTGAAGATTAGATATATAATTTATTGACTATTATATAATTAATTACTATCCTACGCAATATTAATAATTATATTAATCGAACTATTGATTAAATTAGCTTGAATTTAAGGATTTTCGGTAAATATAATTGTATTACCCTTAATATATATAAATTTAATATGTAGGTTGCTAATATTAATATATTTAACGTCTTTAGCGCTGGGGAGGATATTAGTAAATTTAAAAATAAAGGTTAGAAATTATAATTCTTCTAAATAACGAAGGTTATATTTATTAACTATAGTATTAGTTAAGTAAATTTACAAAGCATTATCGAAGTTTATTCATTTTAGTACTAGTAGTTTAAATTTAATACGAATAAATAATAACTTCTAGTCGTTAATAATAGGGTTATTAGTTCGTAACTTATTTAAAGTTTTACGGAATATAATTTAAATATTACCTTATTAATAGACGACTTATTTCAATTCGATACTCAAATTGAAATTGAAATAATAGGTTCGATTACCGTATTATATTAAATTTAGCTTACTTATTAACAGTTTCCTTTTTTATATATTTATTTTATTAGGAAGTTTATTTATATTATTGTCGTTATTAAATATTTTAAAGGGGGTGTTAGGATTATTAGTAAATTTAAGAGGTTCTTAGTAAAATAGGAATTTTTGCCTAATGGGTAGTAATTGGAAGAAATCCCTAAGAAGAAGAATATTAGTACCGCCAAACCGTTTACGCTAGTCTTTAATAAAGGTTTAGCGAAGATAGTTATTAGTAAAATACATTTTCTTTATATTTAATATAGATTTCTCGTTAATGATCAAATATTTAAAACGTTTAAATTTATTTTATAAATAAATAAAATTATTACCTTATAGATTAATTAAATTTCTAATACTAAAAGGAAGCTGTAGAAGGGAATAGAAGGTATAGCTTTTCATATTATTAGTAACTATACTAGTAGGAGTAATATAAACAATAAGGTTTGAAAGGCGATAGTTAATAGCCATTTTTTTAAATTTGTAAAATAATAATCAAATAAAATAGGATTTGCTAGTATTATTTCTACTGTCGATTTAGATAAGTAACTATTCTAGATTCTAACTATCGAATATAGCTTAATAACAATTAGTAAATTAATTAAATACTATATATTATTTAATATTAAGGGTATTATATATACGTTATATAAGAGGTTCTATATTAGGAAAATTAAAATCATTGTTTCGAAACTTCTAATAATGTACGGTTAAAGGAAGGAATTCTTAGAATTTAATATAGTATTAATACTAGTCGTAACCGATATTAATATTATAACGACTTAAAATTTCGTTTTCGAAATTGTTATTATTTATACGACGATTGTGGTTGTCTCTAATAATATCTTCCCAATTAGGTTTATTTGGTTCCTCTTTAGACCTACTTTAAATTCCTTTTTAAGTTTAAGAGATAGAAACTTACTACAATAATCTTCGGGCTGCGCCAATTCATTAACATAAATTTTATAATATACTATATAAATATCATCGAAATTATTATATCGGATATTGTTAATAATATAAAAGTTGTTTTTATTTATAGATAGGAAAGTAATTAATAACCCTTTTTTTGGTAAGATCCGTTAGAAAGGTAGGGTGTAATTTAATATAATCGAATTTGGTAATATATTTAAAATAAGAAAAGTAAAAATAATATTCATTAAAATTTATACATTTTTAGTACATTGAATAAATTCATTTAATTTCGTTAACTATATTAATGTAAATACTTTTAATATTATTATTATTATTATTATCATTATTACTAATAGTAATAAGGGCGGCTCTTCGATCAGTAACCTAAAGATCTACTTCGGGATTAAAGATGATAATACTTCAGTTATTTTAATAATAATAATCTACTATAATAACTATATAAATATTTTCCTACAAAGGAAAGTTGAATAATAAATAATAAACTTCTTAAGTAGATTAGTTACGTTTAGTAGTAAGCTTATTTATAAATTTAGTTGCAAATTACTTAATTGGATTCTTGGCCGTAATTTCAGGTATTAATTCGTTAGTAATTTTATTATAAGACTTTATTCTCTTTTCGGTTTTAAAAACGTATTTAGCGACGTAATCAAATATAATATTTATATTAATGCATAGTTAGATATTTATATTGGCCATCCAACCCATTATAATAAGAGGATTATACTAGTGAAGAATATTATTATTTCGTTTACTATCGAAAAGTTAGAATCTAAGGTTAATACGAGCTATAAGGAGGGGGTATTTATATAATTTCCTTGTAAAGTAAAAACGGTAAACTTTTTATTCGGGTACTAGGAGTTCGAGGTCTAGGATTTATTGCTTACCGGGAAAGGTTCGGACTTAACGGCGGGCTCGAAAGGAGTAAATATTATTGTAAGTATATTTTTATATCCGGTTAGTTATAGCCGTGAACTTTTAAAACGTAGGTTCAACTTCATGTATCCTTTTACTTAAAATATTATTACGTTTAGGGTATTTAGAAAGATAGAAGATTGGAATTAGCTGGTTATTATTTTGGCTATTAGGATTCTAAATACTAGGAGGTAGACCTTTTAGATTCTTACCCTCTCCGAATTAGGCTTTTAGCTATTCAATACCCTCGAGTATTAGATTCTATACTGTAATATATAAACCCTATATTTTAATAAATTATCCTCGGATTCCTAGATCGGCTAAGTTAGGTATATTAATATTATTTACCCAATATATACTATAGGTATAGCTAGTACTTCGAGCTTGGAATTCCAATCTCTACTAATAGTTATCGAATTTGAATTTTAGTAGTAGGATATATTTTTTAAAAAGTTGAAACCTTCGAAGAAAATAGTACGTAGCAATATAAGGGTTTTAGAGAATATTGACCCTGGAGATATGACGACGGTCTTTATTATTAGAATCTAGCTAATATTAATAGTCTAGTATATATCTTGTTAAATTTTCCTAATATAAATCGGCGGTACTAAATGTAATAAATATAGCCAGTATGCCTAAAAAATTAATATATAATACTAGTTTACTGGATTTTTTAATGTAGTATAACTGAATACTACGAAGTATATTAAAAAATCGAATAATAGAATCGAGTAGCTTTTTTACTTTATTGATTCGATTTCTAAATCTTTTATGAAATAAATCTATATTAGCGAAAAGCTATGGGTTAAAATTGGTATTCCGAACGTAGAATAAGCTCTTACTATAGATTTGGCTACGTATTAAGGAATTGACAGCAATATATTGAAATTATTGTATTTTGTAAATCGGCTATTATATTAGCGTATAGTATATTGAAAATATTTATTATAAATAACTTTTCTTATATAAGGGTTAAAATATTTAACCTTTTTAGTAGGGTAGAGATTAGGAAATACTTAAAATAATAATATTTAGTTGTATTGAAATTCGTTAATTGGTTAGTTTCGGAAGGGATTTTATTAAATATAATAACATTTGGGTGGCGGGGCGGAAATTAGAATTGCCGGAGCCGGGCCTAAGTTTAGAGCTGGAGCGGAAGCTGGACTTAGAATTAAAACCGGGCTAAAAATTGGTATTATAGCCGGAGCCGAAGCTGGACTTATAGGTTATTATTACTAGCCTAAAGGTTATTGTTACTAGCCTATAGGTTATATTAGCTAGCCTATAAACTATAGTTATTAATTATTCGGTAAATTTGTAAATCGGGCTAATAGAAAATTAGGGTCGGGTATACAATCCCTACGAAATTATATTTTATATTATTCGATATCTTTAAGAATATTACTTAATATATTAGAAGTAGTACCAATTTCCAATTTATTAGCATTTCTGAAAATCTCTTCCAACCTTTTTTCTTATAATATATCTAACTCCACAATAATAATATTATCTACTAATATATTAAATATTCAATCCATAGTATCGCTATCTTCTAATAATATATTAAAATATTCCTAAATAATTTCGATATTAGTATACCTAGGGTAGTTTTCTTTTAAGAACCGAAATTATATTTCAATTTTACGGCGGTTAATTTTAAATTCCTTATATATTCAATTGAAGCTTAAGTAATTTTAAATATTACGTGGCTGTAATAATATAATATCGATTTCTTTTAGTAATTTAGGTAATTAATAATAAACGTATAAAATATTACAACGAAAATTAATATATTAACCTTTATACTTTCGTTGCTACTAACTAAAGGTATAAATATTTAATAATATATTAGTATATTTATATAATTTATTAAAGGAAGAAAAATTAAATAGAATTTACTAATATAGATATAGACTCGTATAATAAGTATTTCTTCTATTAGATCGAAGGGGGAGAAATAATATTCCGGGGAATCTTAATTAAAAGTACCATAATCTATATTATTCTCCGCACTATATTTAAAAGGTTCGCCCGGTCGTAGATTTATATTATTATAGCAATATTACTTACATATACTTATATTATTAATTTTCAACTAAAACCATTTTTCATTGTAGCGATTATACTTCTCTATAGTCTCGGTATCTAATATAGCCTAGTAATTATAAAGCTATTAATAATACGAATCCGGAATAGTTCTAGTATTTATATCGCTATTAAATATTAGGCCCCGTTCAAATTCGATACTAAGTATATTAGGGAATCGAAATCCGATTAATTCGAGAGGCGGGGGAAATCTTAACTTTCCTAGGCCGTATTAACCTCTTCTTCTTAATTAGAAAGGTTCGAATTAAAATTGTATTTCGAAAAAGCTATAGTCTTCAACGAAATTATTAATATTAAATATACCGCTACAACTATTAAGAAGATTATTATTCCGCATTTACAAACGGAGTAGCTATTTAGCCTAAAATAGGTCATTGTTATTATTATTAAAATTGAAGAAACTATACTAATTATTATTATCCTCCTCTTTGTTGTCTTCATTAAGCGGTGCCTAATACTATTTGTAATAATTACGTTCAATATCGTATCTATCGAAGAAATCAATATGGGAAAATTCTTAATAGTAATTAAAATAGATTTTATTTTCCCCCCGTATATTATATTTTGGATTAGTATAAATATACGTTATATAGAATCCGGTAATAGGATTCTAATTAATAGGATAGCGTACCAATTTATATATTAGACAAATGAAGTAGGGTAAGTCGTTTTAGTTAAATTAAATATTAGCGTCATTATTATCGGTAGATTATATTAGAATATCGGGGGAATTAGATAGACTTTTACTTTTATCCCTTATTCTTCCTAAATATAGAATATAATAATTCCTTTTATAATAATCTCCTATAATATAATCTAAACATTCGTATATATTATTATATAGAATATAAACTTTTCGTAAAGAAAAGACGTTATATTTAAATTTTAAATTTAATAAATAAAGTACGTAATTACTGGTATCGTTATTCCTATTGTTAATACATTGAAAGAAATAATAATTAAAATGACGGAATCGTTCATCTTTATTATAAATAATATAATTGCCCGTATCGTCGTTCCAGTCCGTGAAGGGTCGAATAATAAGATATTTTAAGTAAGTAAATTGGTCATTACTATTATAGAATAGATAGAAATCTATATTTAGGTTACAGTCTATATAGAACCGTATGATATAATAACGGCAATAAATAAATTTATCGTTATTATTAAGTAGTTATTACAAATTAGAATGTTATTAGGCAATTAATATTATTCATAAAGGGGTAAGTATAATATCTTCTTTTTAATTACGTTAATGAAGATAATATGTACGTTGAATTATATATTTTTATCGACGGGCTTTAGCAGTTTCTTCGTCGTCTTATAAATTAAATATAAAATATTGATTATATACTGAATATAAAGACTATTAAATAAAAGGTCTATACTTATAAATACCTTCTATTAAATATAAACTTTAAGGCTACTTAATTAATACGAGCGGCTTTATCCTTAATTGCTTGGAATTTGGGGGTATAAATTTTGAAGTAGTCAATATTAATAGTAATCACTTGAATATTAATTTATTATAATTGTAATAATGGAACCAAACAGTTAATAGGCCGTTGTAAATCTAAATTAATTCTCTAAGCCGGCTAGGGTTGTTAGATTGCTTATTGAAGTTATTGTTATTATTAACGTTATCTAGCCTCGAATTCTTAATAGCTAATTGTATGAGGTCCGAATTCGCTTTAATATTATTATTGCTACCGTTTAAACTCTAATAATTTTTGAGTGGAAATATCGACTTCTTCGCTGTTAAGACGTTAATGACGGGGATTGAAATATTAGAATATTGGAGCTTAAGGTAGTTGGAATACCGGAATTAGAATTTGAAAGGCCGAGGGTTAGAACGAGACCGGTGCTTAGAATGTACGAAGTTGAGGGTCGATATTATTAAGATTGAGAAATATTTTAGGAATTAGTAATCGATAGTTAACTTTAATTCGGGTTTCCTCTAATAAAGATAATATAGTAATACCGGGACCTCTTTTACTACTAATTATAATTTATATATTGGATTACTTTTAATTAGATTCCTTTTAACGCCGTTAAAATCGATTCTAAGAAAAGAAAAGGTTAATTGTTTAAAATATAGCTGGTTAACTAAATAGCTAGCCAATTAATAATACCTAAATTGTACCTGCACCCCTCCGCGGTTCGAATCGTAATATTATCCTAATAAGTATTCTATTTATCCGAAAATAGTAAAACGATACAATATATTAGGATTCTATTAATAGAATTTACGTACTTTAAAAGATTTACTATTAAGTAGACAATATTAATTAACGGATTAATTAATAGAAAGAGAATAATAACAGATTAGATAATGAATAAAGGGAGGGATAGCTTATTAAAATATCTTTATTATAATATACGTTATAACTAACTATAATAAAGGTAGCATTATATTTACTAATAAATAATAATATTAGTCTTTTCTTACTATAAATATAATACTTCTAAGTAGATATATAACCCGGTTAATTCTCTTAATTGCCAGGCGGCGGCTCTTAATTGGATTCTATTTTAAATAATTAAATAATTACAAGAATGAAAGAATGAAAGCTGAAAGGTTAAAATAAATTGTAAATAATGAATTTAAGAAAGGATTTTGAATATATTTAAAACCTTTATTAGAAACCAAAAGGCTAAAAAGCTAAGATAAATTCCAAATGATAAACTTAAGAAAGGATTTTAAATATATTTAAAGCCTTAGGACGAGTAGTATTAACGCCGAAGCGGATGTTATTACCGTCTTTTATTTCGATAAAATCGTTTTTCTTGAATCGCTAATCGTTTTTTTTAAGATAGGTTCTATAGAGCGAGCCAAGGTCCCTTAATTTAAACCTCTATAAAATAACTATTATATATTAATAAAGGATTAAGTAGATGGGCCCGCTAGGGAGGGAAGAATAAGCTAACCTTCTAAGTAAAATCAGCGATAATTTCGGCGTATTATTAAAATTAGCCGTAGCCATTATTTCTTATAAATATACTTACACTGTAATTTATAATATAAATTAGCCGTAGCCGGTCTTTAAAGACGGATTTTAGCGATCTAAAATAATATACCGTCGCGAGAACGGAAGGTTGAAGAACGAACTCTATAAGTAAAAAAGACGTTAGTAAACCGAATAGTTAGATAGGGAGCGGGGAGGAGGAGGGATAGGGAAAAAGGGGGAGGGGGGAAAGAAATTTATTATTTAAATAATAGAAAAATAAATTCCGCTAGTTAAATTACTAATATATTCTACGCCGGCCAATAACTAATACATTTTACTTCGTACTATAAAGAAGAAAATATTAGTAGGGGAAATATAAGGAAGGAAAATACGAAGAGGGGAGATACGAAGAGGGGAAATAAAAAGAAATAGAAAATAGGAGGAAATAGGAGATAAGAAGGGGAATTCATCCGGTAAAAAATAATTTTAGGCTTAAAAGGCCGCTTTAAAAGCGATATAAAAAGCTTTTAAAATAACGTAAAAAGAAAAACTTTAATCCGCTTCTTTATAATTGAAAGTATTAGTAATTAAAATACAGGGAAGGGAAATATAGGGAGGGGAGAGGGAGGGGAGGAATTAACCCAGGAGGAGGTAATTCTAAGCTTAAAGGGCCACTTTAAGAAATATATAAAATAATACAATATATAAAGTAATACAATATACGAAATTAGGTAACGACTAAAAGAAGTTAAAAGATAATTTGGAACTAAAAGAATTTTAAAATTAAATATAGGAATTGATTTTAAATATAAGAATATAAGTAAAAAGGAGAGAATTTAAGGGTCGAAAGAAGTGGGAGGAGAAGGATTCTTATACCTTTTTAAGAAATAGCTGATAAATACTAGAAATTTCGCTGCCAGCTGTATTAACAAGTGGGCTACTACTTATTGTATGTTTATTATCGTTGCGACTATCTAGTCTAGCGGTAAAAAGTAGTATTGAAGTAAAAAGGGCGGCGGGTAGTAAAGATATTAAGGTAGAAGGAGGTATACTTATTTAAAATTCTAGGTAGGGTCGTGATTTGCCGGTTCGGTAATAGGCCGTAGCAAGTGGGCTATCGGGTTAATAATCGGGTTAACAATCAGGTTAATAGTTGGTAAATAGTATTATAATTTCCTTTATTAATATTAAGAAATAGAAGGTAGTAGGATAATTTAGAATAGTAGTCGCAAATCGTAATAGAAGGGGTAATATTTATACCTACTTTATACCCCGTTAATTTAATTAACGTAATTATGATTAGAAGTAATACGTAATTAAATACAACATATAAATACCTACGCAATCGTTTAAAGGCTCAATATTAACAATTTTAGACCTTTCTTATTATTATACAATAGTTATAGCAATAAAAGGTTAAAGTATTAGGTATTAATATTAATAATATTAAGGTAGGGCTTATACCTACCTTACCCTATTAATTTATTTAGTTCGGGACCGACCGACCCTAAAATAATACACAATTAAATATATTCTATAAAAGTTATATAAACGGTCGCCGTATTCGTTTAAAGGCCTAAAATTAAAAAATATTAAAGATTCTAAATAATTCCTAATATTATACGATAATTGCAACGATGAAAGAGGTTGAAGTTAATATTATTAGTTAAAAGTAATAGAATTGAAGGTAGTAAAGTAAAAGGTAGAAGTAAAAAGTAGTACCGGGAGTGCTAAATTTGCCGGGACCATTAGATTTACCGGGATTATTAAAATTAGACTATTAAAATTGCTAGGACTATTAAAACTACTAGGATTATTAAACCAATTATACAGTCGTATATAAATTACAAAAGCCCGCCCGTCCGGTCGTATTGGGTCGAATATTGCAACCGTATTTCACACTATATCTCTTAACAAAAAATATAAGAAAATCAAACGAATTTACTATATTTTATAGCATTTTTTGCATTCTAATATACGTAGTTGTTATTGAAGTATGATAGTCTGAAAGTATTAAAATATAGTATAGTCTACGTTGCCATCGAGACCGTGTCCCGAAGACCCGTAAAATTTCCTTTTTAGGTCTGCCAAGATGGGCATTTCTTTTACATTCTAGCTGGTAATAAACAGAATCGCCGCGCCTTCCTCGCTTCGATATAGGGCCTATAGCACCACGACCTTTGGTATAGATCTCTCGCTATAACACTTATGGGCCCCGGACATCGAATCTCGTAAAGGCATGGGCGCTTCAATAATATTATTTATAAGAAATAGTTAGAGTTAGATTATAGCCGGCTACCTCCGAAGAATTATACAACTTTCGTTATAATTAAGCCCGGATTGTCGCAAAGAGGGTAATCAGTCAATTAAAAGGAACTTTTCGTATTTATTGATACTAGCTTAATTACGATATCGAAGTATAAGTAAAGGTTATTTATACAACGGCGGGGTTATTCAATTTCTTATAAGAATATTAATATATAGACTTCAATAATATAAAGGAAGAGATTTACTTTAAGGAATATATAAACCTTAATGTTTTATTAGGAGGGGAGAGGAATGTAGACGAGGAATTTATAAGAAGGAAGAAGGCGGGCGGCGCTAATAGTATATTAAATTAATATTATAACCGTTTTATAGGAAAGATATAGAGGGATTATTATATTAAGTTAACAAAAGAAAGGGAATTATAAAAAGGTATATATAAGCGAGAGAAAGTTAAATTTATTAAATAGGAGGGGAGGGGAATGAATAGTTCAATTTAGCGCTAACTGCCTAGATTATTCCTTAAATCCACTAAATTTAGTAAAATTGTATTTATTAAACTATAAATTCAAATTAGAGTGTAGCCTTTTAAATTCGTACATTAAATTCTTCTTTTTTTAAAGATTCCAATCTAATTCTTCAATTTCAAAATTTCTAGTATTATTTAATATATTAAATAATACTAGCACTATCTTAATTTCCTACCGTCCCTACTGATTAAAATTATAATATTATGTTCGATATTTGTATTTCTTATAAATTGACCTTAAAATTGATATAAATTGAATATATCGATTTAATTTAATTCAGCGATTAAAACGCTGTTTTTTTTATATACATGCGATTTTTTTATAAAGTTTAATAATATTAAGAAGAAAAATATCGCAAAAGATGAAATATAAAAAATCTAGGGTCGACCTATTTATTACTCCCTCCCGTCTATAGGAACTTTGCGTATAATATAAACCGCTATAATACGCCCTAAAATATAAAGTAATATAATGTATTTACAAATTTAATAATAATTTTAAATTCGAAAGAGGGGGTAATTTATTTATACGAATAGCCCTCCTCTTCAATATTCGAAAATAAACTTCCCGCAACTTTAGGAATATCGTAACAAATCAATAAGCGCAAACTTTAAGCTCCTCCTGTTCATAGAAGGCTTTTTTAACGACTTTACTATCCATTTTATCTTTCTAATTAATATTAAAAATTTTGATCGCGCAAACTATCTATTTATACTCCCTCTCCTCCTTCCTCTTTATTTTAGCAAATTCGTACGCTACCTTACAAACTACTTTATGTAATTTCTTCTTACTTTCGGCTTATATATTAACGAAATACTTTAAGCTATTAATAATCGTCTCGCTATTCGTCTTTTTCTTTTTTTTTTCGGATTAATATTACTAGCGGACTTCCTCTTACTATTACGAATATAAACCGGTATCGGCAACTCTCCGCCATTAGAATTAAAAAGATTATTAAAGGTTTTAATAATTGAAATTTCGCTAATCTCTTTAATAAATATTAAGGAACCAAGGGTTTAAACATACTTTTTAAAAATTCCTTAATCTTTAACGAACGCTACTTCTATAAACTCTCTATAGGGTAGCAATTTATTTCTAAATTAATTGACCTCCTTATATTTTTATATTCCTTATGGTTAATTACCCTCCTAAGTTCCTAAAGTATACATAGTATAATTAATTAACTTTAATTATATTATCCTAAATATTATTAAATGGAGTCTAGTAACCCTATTTATTAATACCCTAACTAAAAGTATTAGCGAGCAATATTATTACGGGGCGTGAGGGCACCGTTGGGGGTAGGGTAAGATATACGTTGTTATACGAGGGAGAGAAAGGAAAATGTACGTAGAGGATTGGCTATATAAGTAGGAGCCCAATAGGCTAGTCCGTACGTGCGTACGTAAGGCTGTACGTAATTGGAATATGTAATTAGTATGTGAATATATAGTTCTAAGCTATAGTACTAGCTCTAATATAGTATATATATAGATAATATAGTGTAATTATATTATAAGCTAGGCCTATCATACTATCCCCTCTTAAAAGAAGTTCGTAGAATTGAAAAAATCTATATATATATATAAATAATATTTTTATTATTTTGATAATTCTATTTTAGCCTTCTCTTCT
Source organism: Neurospora tetraspora (assembly GCF_033439725.1). NCBI lineage: Eukaryota > Fungi > Ascomycota > Sordariomycetes > Sordariales > Sordariaceae > Neurospora > Neurospora tetraspora. Next base: position 98,856 of record NW_026944392.1, read on the forward strand.
ATTATTAATTCCTTTAGTAGTACGCCCGGGTCGACTTTAAGACCCTCCTCGTCGTAGTTTACAAAGTGAACTTTCAGTATACGCCTAAATTAAATAGTTATTAATCTTTTTAAAATCTTCGCGAAAGTTACTTCTAAGCCTTTATTTTCGTATTTATTTAGGGTGCTATTGAATAGGCGTAATATTAATACAGTTACGGCGGCGGTAATTTCTTATTAAATAAGGCGGGTGGAGCGCCGCTATAGGGGTTTTAAAATAGCCGGTACCGGTATTGATACTAAATTATTTTAAGTGACGGCCGGGGTTTAAAATATTAATATATCTTGGATATCTAGTATCACGCGTGGCCAGGGATGGGTACGGGTGCAAGGACTGTACTACGCTAATGGCTAACTTGGACTAAAGACAAGAAGTTGAGGAAAGAAGGAAATCCCAAAAGGGAAGGCTAGATGGGAAGGACTGGGTTTTATACCCTGAACTCTGGGAGGGAGCCAGGCCAAGCCCAGAACCTGAACCATCTGAACCAAACCCGTGAATGGAAGCCACCCGTGAATGGAATCCATAACGACTGGTGGTGCCAGCCGTCACATCCAGGGGTATAAGTAAATTAGGGGATTCGTTATAGAAGCGTTAGAATATTTCTTCGTAGTCGATAATATAGTCCTTAGGCTCTTAAGTTAGTTAGTTATTACTTTTCTATTTAATTTGATAGTACTAGTAAGAATTACCACCGAATTGGGTATAGTCGATAATTTTTTCGAAGTCTTATTTTTCCTATTCTTCGTAATTATTGGTTTTAGTTATAACCCGGCCGTTATTTACCTTTATATTTAACGATATATTCTAGCCGTGAAGACTTTTACCGATCTATAACTATATCATAAATACGTAGAACATTGGTAAATACTTTATATTCGATAGGAGCGCGAAATATATTATATAGCTTTTAATACGCGCAATATGGAAGGGGCCTTCTTATTAAGGGTAGAATTTTAAGTATAAGCGTCCGTTAGCGAAATTTATTATATTTAGTAAAATTAAATCGCTAGGGTAGTATTTAAAGGAATTAATACATTGTTTATTATCGTTATTTTTATATTACTCCTATATATATTAGGTTTATTAGATTACGAAGTTTTAAATTTTTTAGAAGCGGTCCGCTAATTTTAATGCTTTATTGTATTCTTTTAATTAGGCCGGTAATAAATTTGGGGGAGGTAGTGTATAGGGTTCGGTATTTATCTACGGGTAGTAGCTATAATTAGTAAAAAAAGGGTAAAATACCTATTAATAAAAATATAGTGTTATTATTAGTAAATTCCGCAATTAATAATTATTTAGTTTAATCCGTCTACGTTTAATTAATATAAAATTGTAAGAATTATTCTATTTCTATATTAATCCGTTCGGTTTAAGTATTAGTTTAGGGTTAGAAAGCGGATATCAATTTACGAATAATTAATAGTCTCCTATAGAAAGTAAATTAGAAACGCGATACGAATTAGGTACCCCTATTTAATAGTACGTTATTTGGTAGGCTGTAAATTGAGTAAATATAGTCGATAAAGCGGTTTACGAATTCCTCCCCTTCTAAAGTTATTATTAGGATATAGTACCATATTTTAAATAGGCGGTCGATAACGATAATAATATATTTAAAGGTTTGGTCGAAGTAGGTGCCCTTTAGTAGCGGGGTAATATAATTGATTATAACGTCCTTCTATAGCGTTAAAAGTACGGTTATAAATTTAAAATAATTAGTAGAGCTTCGTTTTACTAATTTAATCTTTATATGAGGAAGATATCCTTTATAAAAGATTTTTACGTCGTTATATATACTTTCTTAATAGAATTCGCGTTATAAGAATTTATAAGTAGCGTTATTAGTTAGGGTAGCCTACGCCTAGGGAATTATATTAGTAATTAATTAATTAGAATTAGAATTGCTTATTATAAGGGTCGATAATTTTATCCCGCTACTTTATAATAGCGTTAATAATATAATATTTAAAGAAAGCCCGATAAAAAACATTTTTAATAATTAATAGCTATTAGCATTTTACTTCGTTTATTAAGTAAGAGATTAACTTTTATAGGAAAATAGAGGTTTCGTAGCTTATCCGAATTAAATTATGGGTCGATTCATTATTGAAGTCGTTTATACTTAATAAATAAAGGGAGAAATTAGCCGTAGGGTCTTCGAAATAATTATATTCGAATTATAAGGGGTCTAATAGAGCCCGCTTACGTATTACGAATTTATCGTTTTCTACGTTGTCGGGACGGTTATTTAATCTACAACTTAATATGTCTAGGCGGAAATTCTTAGAATCTAATATATATTTAATTAGAAAATTAAAATAGGATAAGAATTAGAAGTACTATATATAACGTTAGGTGAACTATTTATTAGTTATAAAAGTCTATAGATTCTTAAGGTTTATTAAGATATTTAATAATTATTAGGCTCCTTCGAACTCCGGCCTCTATTCCTTTAAAGCTTTAATGATATTTAATAATTCCTTATTATAAACGTTATAATTATATTCTTAGGACATATATGCAATTAAAAAGTAGGCAACCAGGTAGAAGACGCTATTATTACTACATTATAAGAAGGTACCGCCGGCAGCCTGATTAAAAGTATTTATTTCGACAATAGTTTTTAGTCTAATTATAAATTTTAAATATAGGGCCCTCAGTAAAAACCTTCTTTAAGAATTCGAAAGCTTTCTAATAATTATTATTCTAAATCTAGATTACATCTTTTTTAATAAATTTACAAAGCGGGGTTATTATAGTCGAAAAATCCTTTATAAAACGATAATAGAAATTTATAAAGCTTAAAAAGGATTATAAAGACTTTTTAAATTCGGGCGCCTACTAGTTAATAATTACTTTAATTTTCTCTAAGTCTATTTCGATACTACCCGGCGTAATAATAAGGTTTAAATACTTCGTACGTATTATATAGAATTTATATTTATCGATATTAATAATGAGGCCCGCCATAATAAATTTTTCGAATACGATATTAATATAACGTTTATAATTTTGTACGTTATTGGAATAAATAAGGATATTATCGAAGTAAGCGGTCGTATAGACGTTAAGAATATTATAAAGGATATTTTTAATATAATTCTAAAAAGCCCTTAAGGCGACTACTAAAATTATTAAGCCCGCTAAAAAGACTGCTATATTTAATAAAAAGGCTATAAAAAGCTTTATTACCTAAATAGAACGGCTAATTATTACCCGTACTAATATTCACGTACCCCCTATTTATTAATTTCCCCGTCTTATTTAATAAATTAATACTTATTAATTTAATTATATTAAGTTTGTTAATGTGTCAATTAATATTATATAACCTTTACCTTCTATAATACTAAAAGTAATAAAAATAATTGTAATCATTGTAGTTTAGGCGGCCCCTACTAATAAATATATTATTAATATAATACTAAGTGCTATTGTATTTATAAATATAAATAGAAAATAATTATTTATAATTACAATATTATTATTTATAAACGAATTAATTTTTAAAGATTAATAAAAATAATAATTTATAAAGGTCAAATACTAAATTATAATAATTGCCTACTTTGAAATCTATAAGCATCTATTAATTATTAAAATTAATTTAATAATTTAGTCCGTTCTTTAATAATTATATTTCCTAATAACATTAATTATTTTAAATTTAAAAAATAGAAATTAGATATATATAAAGTAAGTAATTCTAATAATTTCGACTTCGTTCCTGACTTTAATTTACTCTACAAAAGTATTAAAATACGTTAGGAGTAGATTAAGGACTAATAATAGAAAATAAAGAAAATTACTAATATTAATACTATTTAAATAAAAATCTTTAATAATTTCTATAAATTTATAACCGAAATTTGTATTTGTATAATTATTTCGTATACTATTTACATTTTAAAGGCCGAAGTAGGTAAATCCTTTTAAATTACCGACTTATCCGATTTTAATAAGCAAGAAGAGTAGATTAATTCCTTGCGAAATATGGCTATCGTTATAATTAACGAATTAAAATAGGACCGAATAGAAAATACTATTACTAATTCTACTATTATTCCCCTATTTGCTCTTATATCCCCTCTATTTATTATAGAAATATTAAAGAAGGCCCCAAAATAGCCCGGGACCATTTTAAAAGATGAAGCCCGAATTAATTTATTTATTTTAGCCTATATAATAGAGCCGCTAATAATAATACCTAAAAAGGTTTCCTTCGCTATAAAGGAAGTTCCAGTAGATTAACCCCTCGTTAAAAAGGTCTACGGAGACTTCTTAGAGATAAAGGAGATATACCCTATAGTAATAAAGTTTATAAAAGTTAAAATTATAATAATTATTGAAGAGATTATGAAAGATAACCTTATTAATGCTTTTATAATTTATAATTAGGTAGAATAATTTTCCGGCGTTTCTTATAATATAAATAATATCCTTAAACCGGAATTTAAATACTAGGGTAATACTATACCTAATAATAATACTGAAACTAATAAATTTATGTCCATTATTTCAAAAATAATAACAGTATAAATTAATAATATTAATATCAGACGGCCGGAATTTATACCCGAAGTAGTAATTAATTTAATAGAAGCTATATATAAATATATTAAATACTTTAATTTGGCTAAAATCTCCTCCCTCCTAAAATAGAATAAATTTAATAAATAGAAATCCTCTGCTACTAAAATAATATCCTTTAAGGATAATATTAAAATCGTTACTAACTAAATGAAATATTTTAATAAATCGAATTTAGTAGGAAGGCTAATTATTTAGTTTACTCCTCTATTTACTTTATTTATTTTAATTAAATATAAAGGAAGTAAAAAGGTCGCTACCTTATTTAATATTAGAACCGAATATAATACCATTTATAAAGTATTAATAAATAAATTTAACCTTTAAAGTATTATAATAGAAATTACTAACGTCGATAATAATAAAAGAAAGAAAGAATTTCTTAATAAAATTTATAAGAAGGTTTAACTGTTTGATAAGAGATAAAAGGTTTATTTCTTTATTAGTAAAATTACTTTACTATATTACGAAATTATCTTAGGGTTATTTTTCTTCTAAAACGCTAATGTTTATATAAAATACGAAGAAAGGGGTAAAAATTACGCTTCTATTACTTTTAAAGGGATAATAATCCGCGCCGCCCTAATAAATAACCTTAACGCTCTTAAGGAGGCGCCCGGGGATAAGTAATAAATTTAATTCCTCTATAATAATTATAGCCTTCATATAATTAAGCGTAAGAGGAATTAAAAAAAATAATTCTTTAATACTAATAAAACCCCCCAACTAAATAAAATTCAAAGAAAATAACGAATAAATCGCTTACTTAATAAATTTGGCGATAGAAGAATTTATAGAATTTTTATATAAAGAGAAGGAGAGGTACGGATCCTTATAGTGTATTTAGAATTTTGTTACGTTTAGACCTAGTAAATATTAACCTATTTCGGAGGGAGGAGTTAATTATATCGATGCTAAAATAGAGGTAACTATTCTACCCGTTTAATTAAAACGTTGGTTAAAGAAAATATTATTAAAAGAATTCAGGAAAATAATAAGGAGATCCGCTCTAAGGTAAACTCTTAGACCGAAGGGAATATTAAGTAGCTTAGACTATAAATTACTCTTTATATAAATAAATATCATGTACTAGAGGGTGGGTTAAAAGGTAAACCCGGTCGATAATATAATTTTAGATAAGTTAAAGTTTAGAAATAATTTTAATTAGAAGGCGAAGAAGTTAGAGGTAGTTTAAGAGTAGATCGTTAACGGCCTTAAAAGTTTTAATATTAAATAAAATTGCTATATCGTTCCTCGTTTTACTGAGTAAACTAAAAGATTAAGATTAATAAAAGAATAAATTATATTAAAAACGGTAATCTCTACTTTTATATTTAGAGTTGAAAACGAACTTTTCGACTATTTTAAAATACTCCTCCGCAAAATTAAAATCATTATAAAGTTTAATTATATCTTTAAAAATTATTTACGCTGGGGAGAATCCACTCAAAATATAACTTGCTAATAAGGGAAGGATAAATAATAATATAGATCCGTACCAATTAAATAAAAGATTAGTAGGCCGGATAGAAAGAAACGCCTTATAAACTATCGGTAAAAATAGGGCGGCTACTAAATAAATTAATATATATTTTAGAAAGGAATTATTTCCTACTATTAAGGTATTTATTAGTATAATGAAAATTATTACTAATCCTTAGCAAGGAATAAGAAATTAGAGTAGTAAGATTATTTTTGGGAATAACGAAGCGTTTTTAAATAATATGATTAATTTCGCGAATATTAGAGAATATAGGGTAAAGAAGTATACCTTAGAATTTAAAAAGGAGCTTATATTGGATTACCTCCGAAATTAAATTATTTTGCGTAGGGAGTAAATTTGGATTAATGAGTTAATTAAATATAGTACAGATCTATTAAATAAAAACGAAGCGTCGTAAAGGAAAAATTACTTAAGCACTGAGAAACATTAAAGAAACAAAAAGGGGGAAAGCTTTTCTTATACTTAATAAGAAGGCCTCCGAAAAGAAGATTTAAGAGCTGGCCTAGCGGAGCTTAAAATAGGTAATAAAGGAAGAAGGAAATTGGAAGCTAAAAAGTATATTAGGAATTTAGTACTTCCTTCTCTAAAAAATAAAAGAAATAAAAGCCCAATTATAAGAAGGTACGAAGGAGGAAATTTAAATAAAAATTACTTTTAGTAAATATTGCCTACAAAAAAGTATTTATATTTAATTAAGTAACTATAAATTATCCCTAAGCTAAGAAACGAATTTTTCTTATTAAAAAAGAAGGAAGGTAGTTATATTAAATAGTAAGAAAGTTAAATAAAAGAATCCAAATTAACTTATACGCTACCTCTTCTAAATAATTAATAATTTAGACTGTAGCCAAATATTAAATGAAATTAAAAAAAGAGATAGAAAGTACCCCTTTTATTCAAATTATACCTAAAAAGTACCTAATTAAGAAATAATAGGTTTAATTTATACTTAAATATTTATTTACCCTAATTTTTTCGAAGAAAGTTTTCGGCTCTTTTACCCCCTCTTAAAATAAAATAATTAAAAAATAAATAATTCAAAGAAAGACTTATATGAAGGAATTTATTTAGGTTATGAAAAATAAAAATTTGGAAAAGAACGGTTAATATAAATAATCTACCGAACGTTTATAAAAAAAAACTACCCCCCTACATTCTTTCCCTTCTTACTACTCTTCCTTCCCTATTATTATTATTATAATAACCCTCGAAAGTAAATTCTTCTCCTATTAGAATCTTTTCGATTCTCGTATTAGGACTAAATTAACCTATTATAAACGTACCTTCTAATCCATTCCTCTCTCCTATCATTATTATTAACTTCCTTTTAAATATTATCCGGAATATTTATAATAATTTAATAGTATAGAATAAATATATAATGGAATAATTTAATATTAAAATGGAATTCAAAAGGATCTACTTACACTATTATAATTAACTAAAACCCTTCGATAAAATAATAGATTAGAAATTCGTTCGGTTAGACCTAAAAACTAATATTATCGATAGGGATAAATCCGCTCCGTTTAATAATAATATAAATTGAACTAATTAAAAAACTATAGAAATTATAATTGGAAAAGATCTTCCGTTCCTACCTCTATATTAACTTAACAAAACGATTTATAACGCTATATCTTGGGAGACCGTTATTTTAAACTTTATTAATATATAATATTCTTATAATATTTTTAATTAATTAGAAAGAAATTTAATTATAATTAAAGTAATTTAAATATTTCGCTAATTTAGAAACTATATTTACTTCCCCCTTAACGATGTATATATTAATAATAATAATGAATTACTTAATATCAAATCAATATACAAATACTAATTAGGAAAAATTTAGTAGTAATACCTTCTAATTTACTACTAATACTATTTCGTCCTCGCTATTTTTAATTAAGGAAAATTTAGATAATTCTATTTCAATTTAACCCTAGATACCGACTAAAATAAGGACTTCGCGATAAGAAAAACCTATACGGAATATTTTATTAGAAATTATATATATAAAGATAGTAACGGGGAGCAGATTAATAATATAAATAATAAAGCTTTTGAAATAAATATATTATTCCCCGAATAATATTTAATTTAAATATATAGTCTCTAAATAATAAAAGTTATTGAGATATTTTTTATCGAAACCTCCTATAAAAACCTACTAATCGATAGGTTAAAAGCCCCCTCCTAAGTACCTATATGTTAAGAGAATAAGATATACTAAAAATAATAGATTTAAATTAACGACCCAATTTAGTTAGAAAAAATAATAATTAAATAGTAAATAGAAATAGCCTATAATATTATATTAATTACCTAATAAAAAAGTATAACGATATCGAAAATTAAAAAGGAATTAATCTACTACTATATTCAATTTAATAATTGATAACCGATTAATAAAATTCCTATTTACATTAAAAAGTTGAAATACCTAAATAAATATAATAAAATAAATTGGTAAATTAATTCTAAAGAATAGCGCAATACCGATTGCTTATATAATTTCCTATTTTAATTTAATTAAATTTTCGGATTCAATAATAAATAAAGAAGAAAAATGAAAAGGCGAAAGAAATTACTAACTTACCCGGCCAAAACTTCTAACCCGCCCTAATTAATGACGGAATATTTAATTTATACTTCGAAGGTATTAAATTAGTAATTCTTCTAATACCTCCGAAAATGAAGGAAGTTTTAATTGCCTTCTAATAAAGAACGAGAAAAAGGTTTCTCGGAAGCGGTTAGAAATAAGGGTTAAATATAATATAAAAGATCAGTTAATAATTAATAATTTCTATTTATTTATTAAAATTATAGTAAATACGGAATTCCTAAAAAGTAAAACTATTTTTAAAGGGATAAGGGTTATAAATATAGAACTTAAATCTTCCCCTTCCTTTAGAGACTTAATTTACTAAAATATATTACTACTTTATTAAATCAACCTAATATTCATTAGAAATACTATAGTAACGGATTGGTATATGATTAATAAAGAGAAAAAGAGGTGGGTGGGTTTTAAAGAAGAAGGCTGATAAGAGAAAGGTAAAGTAATAAGAAAGACGGATTAAGAAAATAGAGTAAAGCAAAAACGGAAATTAAAGAGTAAATTTCCGGATATAATAGTAAAAAGGGGGTTGTATTATTTTTCTTTATGATACTTTTTTACAATTAACGTTTTAATTTTTAATAAATTTATTAGGAGGACTTATACGTAAATTTAAAAGGAAGTTTAACTTGGGGAGTTTTTTCTAACTTTTTTTAGTATAGACTAAAAAGTTTATTAAAAGTAGAATAATTCAGATAGGGAGGAGTAGATTTATTAGACTGTCTTTCCCGAACTCCGAAGGTAGGTAATTATAGAAATCTCTAAAAATAAAAAGGGTAGTACTCCTCCTTAAAAAGAGAGAAAAAAGAGGAGGGTAATTTAAACTAGAGATTACTTCGATTAATAGAATATATTCAAATTTCGCTGCTAAAAAGATTTAACTATTAAATTTACTCGTAATTCCCTCCCTAAGAAACTAACCTCCGGATTTACTCCTTTCTCCAAAGCAATTAATTTAGGGGTGAAGTTCTATTTCCCCCTCCCTCCTTTAGTAGTTAATAGCTATAGTTTAGAGGTTTTATTTTAATATCCTCGCGAAATCATTCCTAACTTTTAGATTAGTACCTTATTCTAAGGTTTTGGGTAGGCTATGCTTTTCTGTGGTAGTGTGTTTTTGCTCTATTTTAATAGTATATTAGCGGATATTATTATAATATTGAATTTATTATTAAACGCGTTATATAGTATACCCCTTATACTTTTAAAGGTATTAGCGTAGGCGGGTGATATTCGAAGCGGCGTAGTAAGCGTAGTGACGGCAATTAGCAATTTGGTTGATATAGCCTGCCTCTATTACGAAGGTAAACTCTTGATAAACGGTTTGATTTTAAGCTTGACGTACGGGAGGTATTGCAAGAAGGCGATTTTAATAAGCGAATTGTTATTAAAAAAGGTAGTGATTTTAGGAAGTTGTACTATAAAAGACTAATTAGAGTAAATTGCTATACTGTGAAAATCTAGATCTGGTGTACGGACTGGTGCACGGTCCCTGAAAGTGCAGTAAGATTTGTAAGCGGTCAGGTATGGAAAAAATGCCATTATTTCCGTATCGATCGAACCTTAGCCGAACACGCTCTTATATGGTCCCAGCAGCCCGGGCCCGGGAGGTCTGCGGGCTGTCGGTGGAAAGCTGGGCCCGGGTGGCCCAAGCTCCCAGCCTGGCACCGACCCAACAACTGTCGCGTTTCACACAGGAGCTTTCAACGTTTCATATTTCTTTCCGGTGCCAACGACATTATAAAACTACATTTCGTCCTTAAACACTTCTCTTCTTTTCTTTCGGGGTGTCACAGGGTTTGGCCTTGTGGCTTTGGCTATATAGTGTACACATCCGAATTCTATTAGCAAGCAGAACTACGTTCTACCTTTTAGTAGTTTTTCGGAGGTAGTCAATGTGCACCTGCCCCGTGATACGGGGAGACATTATTTATCACCGTTTTCCCGCAATACCAACTTCATCCAGCCTGACCATCACCACTTGGGGTACCCGATTCATTCGCCTCCCGCTAACAGCGCCAAGCCGCCAATTGAACCCCTGAATTTGGATCTTTCCCCAGTTCATCCAACATCACCTTAACCAACACCAACGCCATTAAGACCACCACAAAATCCACATCACAACCATCATCACCACCCAACCCTCGACCTAGATCAAAACTATGACCTCCCCCTCACCAACATCAGATCTCCCACCCAAAATGCGCGCCTGGACACTAAACTCCGCCGGCCTAACCCTCTCCCCCTCTCACCCCCTTCCCAGCGCCGGCGCTGCCTCCTCCACTTCCCCCTCCGCAACCACCCCACCAACAATCACAGGGAACAACCTCCTCCTCAAAATCGCCCACGCATCCCTCAACCCCGTCGACCTACACATCCTCCGCTTATTTCCCCACTGGCTTCCCTTCCGTCGGAACCCAACGCCTGGATTCGATTTCTGCGGGCGGGTGGTATCTGCCGGACCTGGCGTCGACGCCAATGAGTTTACGGTGGGCGATGTAGTCAGTGGCGCACTAGGCGCCGCCGACGTCTTCTGGGGCAAGGGCTCGCTAGCTGAGTACCTCCTCGTCTCCTCCTCCCTAGTAGCCAAAAAGCCGAAGACGTGGGGGGCGGGAGGGAAAGAAGTCACAGGACAAGAAGCCGTCGGTCTGTTTGGCATCGCTGGGCAAACGGCTGTTCTCATGACCCAGACCGCTGGCGTCTCGTCGGCAGCTGACTGGAAGGGGAAGAAGTGCCTGGTTAACGGCGCCAGTGGAGGGGTGGGGAATATCCTTACGCAGATCCTCAAGGGAAAGGGGGCGGAAGTATGGGGGACTACCGGTTCTGCTGAGGGCGAGGAGTTGGTGACGAGGTGTGGGGGGAAGGTGGTTAATTACAAGACACACAACCCCGTCACGGAGCATTTGGGGCGTCTGTTTGGGGAGGAGAAGCTGGATTTTGTGTTTGACTGCGCAGGAAGTCAGGAGATGTTTACCAAGTCGCCGGGGTATTTGAAGACCGAGGGAAAGTTTATTAGTATCGTCGGGGGAGCGTCGCAGGGTGTTGTTCCGTATATTAGGAATAAGTTAAGGCCGGTGTGGTTGGGCGGGACGCCGAGGGCGTTTGAATTGTTGTTGTTGATCCCCGGAAAGAAGACGGTGAGGGAGGTGGGGATGTTGGTGGAGGAGGGGGTCATTGAGAGGGGAGTGGTGGATGGGGTATGGGAGATGGAGGAGTTGGTGAAGGCGTATGAGAGGTTGGGAAGTGGGAGGGCGAAGGGGAAGGTTGTTGTTAGGGTGTCGGAGTAGGAGGAGTGACGGGGCTGGAGGTACCGCACAGGGAGGGTCGCAGACGGATCAACAAAAAGCAACACATGACGAACTTCACGACTTGAAAACAAAGCATGGCATGGGAATCCTGTTGATTGAATTCATGTCATCATTTCATCGTTCCATCATGACGGCCTGATATGCTCAGACTCGCCCATCTCGTAAGCCACGTACCATCCACGCATCCAGCATCCACGTTGTCCAGGCCGATCTGTCAAAGGTGACAAGCCCAAACCACATCTTTGTCTAGCCGTCCTTCCGTTGAGTCCTACCTTACTGCAACCCCTCCAGCTTCTTCTTCGCGTTCTTCTTCGCCTCCTCAGACACACCAGGGTTGCTAATAGCAGCCTTCAATCCTCTCGCCACATTTCCCGGATCCTTCTCGCCCTGGTCCGTGGTCTTCTTGTTGTCCGAAGAAGACTGGTCGTAGGGCTCGTCGGCGTTTTCGAGGAGGAAGTTAGCATAGAGTTCTCGGGGTCCTTGGTCGACTCCTCGCTGTGAGGAACCTCGGGAGGGACGTCAGAGGAGTTGGTGGCGCCGTAGTCGACCATGTTGGCGGTCTTTTGCTTCTGCGTTGCTTGGGAGAGGTTCTTTGTGAGTGATGTCTCGAATCGACCTTCTGTGAGCTTCTTCGGGGGCTTCTTTCTTTGGGAGGATAGGTGAGAGAATGGCTGATGGGATGCAGTTGTTTTTGTTGTTGTAAGGAAAGTCTCCAAGCTGGAACAGAAGCCCCTGATATAGCTTCCTTCCACAAGTTTGCTATTCCACGACCTTCCACTTTCCATCATCTTACCTGACCTGCGATGAAACAAACCGGAGGGTTCTCTCCCCGCGTCCCTTCAATCTGATGTTGTTTGTTCGCTCCCGTCTATCGACGATGCTGTCACCAGCCCAAATCGTGACGTTATCCAGCGGCACTTTGCATCCAGTCACTTTTCATCCCCGCAGAACCCTAACTCGTCCCTTCCATTTGGATATCGACCAACGATATACGAAACTGAGAAAGTCCCGAATCGTTTCAATTGCTGCCGGTGTGTAAGTTTGACATCTACACGAAGGGATGACATTGCAATGCACCCGCAAAGGAAGGGTTCCTGCCTTTGTTTGGCATGAATCGGCGTGTAAGTGGCACAAGTGGGTTCGGGTCGATCCGCGCGGGGCTCAAAGAACAAACAGAACACCGAATATCGATCGCCAATAAGATGTGATTCCCCCAATATAAGAAACAGATTCCCATCTGGGGGAAAAGGGACGATGTCACGACTTGGGATGGTGATGTTTTGAAGGGGAAAGAAGGGATGAAAGAGGTTGAGGTTCGTTGGGTGATTGTTTGCTTGTGGCTTGCTCCTCCATGATCGGAGTGTAATCGTTTCGTCATCCATCTTGGTGAGTCTTTGAGGCTCAACAAAATGGAACGGAACAGCCCGCGATGTAAAACAGTAAAGGGAAGGGGATATATAAACCCTCGTCCCTGGAATGTCTTTGGGATCTTCAATAGGATATCAAGTAAGTCTCCCAAGCTCACCTCCCAGCCGCTTGCTCAACCAAACCCAAATCAAACCAACCCCAAGCTCTTACCACCCACCAACCACCAAAAATGTCCAAAGTAGCCCACGCCTACGACGACGACAAGCCCGGCGCCGACCTTCCCCGCGACGCTCCGGACGGCCAGGTCAACGACCCCTCGTATAAGACCAAGGGCACTGAAGCCGTTCCCGTCATTGACGATGATGCGCCCGTTGAGGATCCGGTGCGCCCGGAGGAGGCGGATAGTGATGATCAGCTGGGTACGTAATATGTTCCATCTTCCTTATCTGAGCATGACCTGGAGCTTGGGTGTGGTGGACTTTTTCCTCCTCGCTGCCCTAAGATATGCAATCTTGGACAAGTCATGCTAATGGAGATGTGACACCCAAAAGCCAAGGACGAAGTCGAAGCCATTGATAAATCCAACATCATTGACGAGAAGACGAGACACGCCACCAAGCCGGCGGGCACGTACCGGGAGCCGAGCGATGAGCAGATGGGGTTGACTGAGTAGATCTACTCAGGTCTCACGGGTCTCTGACTCTCATGACCTTTTGTTCCAGCTGGAGTCTGGGGAGGATGAAGACAAATTCATGATACGATGTTATGATGGAACGATTTCTTTGGGTGTTCGGGCGTGATGGATTCTTGACTGGGCTGGATGACGATGACGGATATGGATGGATGGATGGTCCAAAGGAATTGGAGTTGATCCAATCTGTCTGTATAACCTTTTGGTACATCAAACCTCTCTATGCCCTCGCTATCAGAGGTAAGCAGAAGTAGATGCAAAAGAGATGAATTCAAGTGATTCGCCAGATGTATTGATCAAGAATGGGAGGTTGTAAAGTTGAAGTTGTTTGTCAGACGACAAACCGCAAGATGCCGGCAATAAGCGAACAATTTACGATAAGATAACAAACATCCTTCCTCTCGGGGTTAGGGCTGCCCTGTATCACCCAGACCATGGAAGCTACCTCTAGGTCTAGACAGAACTATAATCGCCAGTGATATGAGCAGGTGCAGAAATATGGTGTTCATGTAGAGGTAAGGGGAACTCGGAAGAAGAAATGATACTTGGTATTTATGATTATAGGGTATCACTCCAGGGAAAGGCAGACCATGCTCAAGATATGCTGCCAACAAAGAGCAAGGACAGAAACAACAAAGTTGAAGGGGAAAATTAGGCATCATTATTCGAATCCCAGACACACCAACAGTCAATATCAGCATCTCACGCCTCTGCAGCCGCTTCTGCCTGTCTCCCCTCCCTCCCCGGCGGCGGATTCCTCAACGTAATGACGTCTCGTTTTCCATAAAGGTCATGCTCAACGCCCTCCCATGCCTCGACACCGGATTTCAGCATTTCCCATTGCCCCCTCAACGCCTCCTCGTCCACCCTCAGTTCGAACCCGACCAAGAAGCAGAAGCTGATCTCCAGCCTCGCCAGCTCCGTCTCGCTGACTCCGCCGACCTTTGCGAACTTGGTATGGGGATAGCTCAGATCTTCCAAAGCCTTCATGGCCACTCTGATGCCTGCCAGAAGTAGGCGATGGGCATTGCGCTTGGTGACGACGATGGCGCGCTCGATGATGGCCAGGCGGTGGATGTACAGAGACGCGGCGAGGTAGACGGCCGTGGACATGGGGCAGTATTGGTGGATGCGCAGGAGGTAGTCGGTGATGGAGATCGGGGGAGGCAGGCGCGAGTAGAACTTGCGGGTTATGGCCGAGTGCTGGGTGTTGAGCGGTTGCGAGTTTTCGCCGACGATGATGTAGGGTTCGAGGGTCGGCTTTGGGTCGTCTGACGAGAAACTGGGCGGTGGGGTTGGGTTAGAGGTGCGGATGTGGACGCCGTCTATTGATTCGGATTTCTTGTGTCCCTCTCTCGAAGGAGGTGGGTGGGGATGCCTTTGCGGCGCCGGGCTGAACGGTCTCCGTGGGGAATTGCTCGCGCTCTTTTGCTGCAAAAGCCTGGCGAGGTTCTTCTCGGAATTGGACCGTACGATGCTTTGTTTCTCGGCTTCCATACCGCGCATGTGAGGCAGGGTTGGGGATCGTGGCGGCGGAGTGGGCGGGATGTCGCCTGTCAGGGAAACGAGGGTCTCGATGCCGGCGCTGAGGAGCTTGAGGGCGGCTAGGGGGGAGACTTTGTAGATGTCGTCAACGTCTTCTTCGGAGCCGCCCGTATGTTGTTGTGTTATTTGTCGGAAGAGCCTTGGGTCGGCTGAGGGGACGGGAGCGGGAGGAGGAGAAGCCGGGGCGCTCGAGTCGGACTTTTGTTCGGCGTCGGCAGCCGGAGGGTCGGCAGATGCCGGAGCACTGTGTTCGGGATGCGGTGACATGCTGAATATGGAATGCGATTGCGTTCGCTTAGGTATCGTCGAAAGGGTAATGATGTCGAGGGTAGCAAAAAGGAGCTCTGAATATGTTGCGCGCGGCGAAAGCGACGGGCAAAGGCGACACTGGGGTTGGTCGCGTGACAATGAGTAGACGGAAGTATATTGATATTCGAAGAGACAAAGGACGACGGAGGGTATCGTCAAGTTGACGTTGTCGAGGTGAAGATTTCGTAGGTCGTCGTAGGTTTGTAGGTAGTCGAAGTCGGTCGTGGTGTTGAAAAAAGAACTGGAGTCGGTCGAACAAGGAAATTGCGCTCGTGCACTCAGCTGTTCAGCAGTTGTCGCAGTTCGGAGAAGTCCCCGTCGGTCGTCCGAAAGTCGCTCGTGTAAATCGGTAAACAGCCCAGCCTCGGAGCCACCCTCGGTACTCAGCTCGGCCACGGTGGGTGTCGAAAGAAGGACAAGTTGTGTATCCTGCGGCGGCGTACGACACGCAATCTCATTATCTCGTGTTTCCTTCCTTATATGCCGTCTCTTCCTTGAATCCAAGGAGGACTCAACGGACCATCTCTTGTCTGGCCTGTTTCTGGCTTCCTTGTCAGGGTCTCGCCTGTAGTTCGCCGCAGTTCCCAGGTATTTGGCGCTATCGCAGCTATCTCAGGTGGTAGTGGAGTGTATCGTCGGGTGCTAGCGTCGCCAGGGGATGGACCCGACACCGGATGGAGTCGTTGAACCGCTAGCGCGTGCCGAGAGGAGTCCTTGTCAGAGGTCAACTCCAGCAACTGTCTCCAGTGGTTCCAGTGGTCTGCGGATGTCTCCAGCGGAGGAGGCGACTCGTTCGAGATTCGGGGGCTTCCGGTCCTCTTGAAGAACTAAAGATGGTCGAGCAAAAAGACTGAGAACCGACCGTTGATAGTCGTTCGCCGAGATCCGGAAGACGGCAAATCGGAGTTGGGAATACCGAGGGCTTGTGTCGACCAAAACACGGTGATCTTCAGCGACGGCGGCAGTTCGGTTCAGTTGAGGAGACTGGAACTGGATGAAATAAAGAGGGGGATCGATGGAGAAAGATCGGACGGCGCTTTGGTCTCGTGGTCTCGTGTAGGATGAGCGCGGGGAAAGTTGGAGACGGAAGAGGAAGAGGATGGGATGACTTAATTCTTCTTCAATTCCTTGTTAGCGCATTGTCACTGATGTCTTCCTCGGCTGCCCGTTCTTTCTTTTTGTGTTGCAGGTCCGTTCGTCCCCCGCTGCATGTCAAAGGGTCCGTGCGCAAACTCTTCCGCAGCGCAGAATGACTTTCAAATTTCTCCAATTGCCAAATGATTTCTCGGAATTCTTCCCTCCAGACAACCCAAGCCAAGGACGATCAACACTCACTACATACCGTCATCCCGCCTTGTCTCTTCCCTCCTCCGTGTTCGAGACCCTTTGCGACCTCTGGGGGACCACTGATCAGCGCAGACGGTGGCGAATATTATCGAGCATCCGCGGCCGGTTGAAACCCCTGATCCGTCGGTGTCGAGAAACGCGGGCAAAAAGGAAAGGAGGGGCAACAAGGATGGCCGTGGCGCCAGCAATCAAGAGGTGGTCCGATCAAGACAACGATGAACGGCAAAAGCAGTTGACGACGGATGCGCAGCTATTTTGACGAAGAAGCACAACATGAAGGATATATGCAGAAATAAACCGAAAAAGAAGGGAGCATGTGTCATGGCACATGTCAGTGTTCAGACGGGGTTGAACTTCGCTCGAGTGTTGGTTCCGGAGAGCACCACGCACGATACACGGGACGAACAGCTGGATGGATCATGGACATGCAAAGAGGTACAGTAGCATCACGACAACCCTTTGGCGCAGTGTTACCTTCGGACCGCAACCACAGCATCCTCGTTTCGAACACATCAACATGGCGACGTACGGTTATAATCACAAGAGGCGCCACTTGAACAGCTGTCTGGACTTTACTCGCAAAGTATTCCGACACCGCTCGAAGCCGCTAACATCAATAGCTAACCACCGGTGCTAAACACTGGTGCAACCAGACTATGTCACCAAACATGCCACCGAACGAAAACTCTCCAGAGATTCGACGAATCGCCGGTGCCAAGAGACGGACGACGACGTCGCTTCTCGTACAACAGATCCAATCCACCATCAACCACACGCTCCGGGCTCTGAGAAACACGTGGATACGATTTTGAAGCTCGTCCAAAACAAACTAAGATCCCATGACCACCTTGCAGTCCACCACGGCACTCTGTCCCCCCTCCACCGCGGCAATGGCCTCCTTCAACACCC
Organism: Neurospora tetraspora; assembly: GCF_033439725.1. Lineage (NCBI taxonomy): Eukaryota > Fungi > Ascomycota > Sordariomycetes > Sordariales > Sordariaceae > Neurospora > Neurospora tetraspora. The sequence continues at coordinate 117,089 of NW_026944392.1, forward strand.
GATCCAGATCCGCCGTGTTGTCAACCCTAGCCGCAAACAAATCACCACCCGCAGCCGCCTTGGCGATACCCGCATAATCAGGCGATGGGTTGAACTCGATATTGATGTCTTCGTTGGAAGCCTTGGACCCGAGTCCGTCGGGGTGGACCAGGAGCAGAGACCGACGAGGGGCGTTCCATCCTGCGATGCGTTAGTTTCAACATGTGGATAAACGGAGAAAACGGAGGTGACATACCCTTGTTGTTCAAAACAATGGTCAACACGGGAATGCCGTATCTCTTGGAGATCCAGTACACACTTCCCGGCACCGAGAACAGGAAGGTCCCATCGCCAACAATCTGCACCACGAACTTGCCCTTCCCTCCCTTGGCCTTGGCCTCGACCTCAGTAGCCAGCTTGATACCCAGGGCACCACCGCCAGACCAACCAAGACCACCACCACCGCAGTTGATCCACGACCCAGGCAGCGTAGGCTGGAGGTTATCGTGCACAAACAGCGTGTTGGTAACAGCCTCAATAGCCCATACGGTATCCTCGGGGCACAAAGCCCTCAACCTCCTGCACAGGTGACCAGTGCCATACTCTCCGTTCTCCAGAGGCTTTGCTCTCTCGGCAATCTCCTCCAGCTTCTGCCTGTGTTGGGCCTGGAGCTCCTTCCACCTCTTCTCGCGCTCTTCGCCCTCCAGCTGCTTCTTCAGCTCTTGGTCAGTCTTCAGCTTCTCCGTCAACTGCTCCACAGCTGTCAACGGATCAGCTCTATACCTCGCCTCCGCCTCTAGGTAGAACACGGGCATGACCTGCTTCAGGGGATCGACGTCCACATGGAAGATCCTGGCCTCCTTGTTCGGCTTGATCTGTGTCGGGATCCACGGCACATCACAGTCCAACACAAGAATGACATCCGCCTCCGCCACGGACTGATCGTTGCCAAACCTCAACCCCAACCAGCCCGGATGATCGGCGGGGAAACACATATCACTGCCGCCGGTATCCAACACCCTCAATCCCTTGACCGTGTTGGCCAACTCCACCAGTGCCTGCGGGATAGCGTGGTTCCTGCCCGCATACCCGGTAACCACAAGCGGCTTCTTAGCACCGGCCAACGCACCCGCCATCTCCTGCACCGCCCCCTTAGACAAAGCCCCCAGCTCAACCGGCTTCCAGTGTGCCTGGTTCAGTTCATACTTGGGGATCTCCATCTCCATCACCTCCCTACTTCCACACAGGTACACCGGACCCTGCGGCTGACTCTTAGCAAACTGCAACGCCCTATTCACCATCTGCTTGACATTCACCCCCGTCTTCAGCTCCGCCGCATACCGACAATACTGCCCCACAATCTGCTTCTGATCCGGCACGTCCTGAATCCAATGGATATACTCGGTCCTGGACCCTCTCAGCTCTCCCTCAATCGTAATTGGCGAAATCCCCGCAAACACCAGCACCGGCGCTCTACCAGCACTGGAATTGTGAACAGCAGCACCCAACCCCTGCGTGCCCACGTCCACGTGCACAATCACAGCCTGTGGTTGACCTGTCAAGCGCGCGTACCCGTCCGCCATGGACATGGCTACCATTTCGTTGGGGCAGGTGATGATGCGCGGGAAGTTGGCTGGGTCGTTCTTGCCGCGCACCATGGCTTCGATGATGGACGGGTGGTCGGAACCCAGGTTGACGAAGACGTGGGACACGCCGGCGGAGAAGAGGGCTTCGAAGAAGGCCGAGGAGGTGGTGTACATGTCGGGCGAGGAGGTGGTGGTGGTTGGTTGGGTGAGGGGTGGGGGTTGGGAGGACATGTTGGTGTTGGTGGTGGTGGTCAGTTGTCTTGCTTGCTGTGTTGGGTGAGGGTGACGGGAAGGGTAGTTGAGGAGGTGGTTGAGGCTGAAGAGGTGGTGGTCTTTAAGTTGCTTGACTTGGTAAGTCCGGATGATGATGATAATGCCGAGGCAAGGTAAGTGCAAGTGGTGATGCGATGGGATGGTTTTAATCCCAAGATAGGAGCGGGGTATGTGAGGGGGACTTGGGGGAGGTTCGGCTCAAGTCTACCGAGACATGCGCTACTCAATATGGGACAAGGGTCAAGGTAGGTTGAAAGGGTGAACTCCGAAGACCGGACTTTTCTTGTGATGTTGTAACAGTAACACCCACAACAAAAACGAAAAAGGGCGCCAAAAGGTATTTATTTGATCGGTGAGAGCACGTGAGAAGTCATGGTGACAAGGGGACGGTGCAACTTCGGCTTAAGACCTTTGTTCAGGTGACATGTCTTTCAATGGAATTGACCAACGGGAGCAAGTAGATAAAGCAAGGGGGTTCACAGCAGAGCGTGCAGAGCGTGCAGAGCTGACGGTGAAGCCTTGCAAACTCGTACCTTTAACAGCAGGTGAGTGACGGGAGGTTACCTAATGATAAGGTATCGACTGGTTGATGGTTCGTTCGACAAGGATTTGTACACCTTATAAGTCACGGTGATGGGATGGGGGGTGGGGAGCGGAATGATTCCAGAAGCTCTGTCATCTTCAACATGTTCAACCCCATTAATATCGGAACGAAGCTTGAAAGAAACTTACGGGATAACAACTAGGCTGAGTCTATTAAATGCGCCTGTAATTGAAACGCCATGTTACTGTCACCAAGACCAAGCGTAAGAATAATGAGAACCTCGAGGGACAAGCCAAACAAGCGAGCGGCCCTTCCTCCGTCGATCTGCCGTTGTTTTCCGCTATTTTAGCGTTTTGGGGGGGAGTGGGGGACCGCTGCTGGCCGGCGGGGTAAGGTAATCCCAACTTTAAACGAGGTGGACCCACCGGGTCGTGGACGCTTTGCGGGCCTGATAAATCCATTGTGAATTTTGGTTAAATCTACGGAGTACTTCAGGCCTGACTTATACCAAGCTTCTTTTACTGTATACGTTGTAAGGTGAAAAAAGCGTATGTACGAGAAAGAAAAGGCGCGTTGGTTTCTTTCGCGATGCTGTTAGAATGGTAGAAGCCTTATGAATTTGAATATACTTAAAGGCTGCGTATCAACACAACTAAAGCACTTGGAAATTTATTCAGAAGTGCGGCGCCAAAAAGGTTCATGATGGTTTCTTTTCTAGTATCTAACAAAATCAAGCTTCATTACGACATCCAACATCACTTTTTCCCCAGCATTGTATTCAAATTACCACCCCAGTCCTCCCCCATTTTCCCATCCAGGGGCATTCCACTTGCCAATATGGCCAAAATTAAGTGATCAAGAGATCTAGTTCCCCCCAACCATGTTAACATACCTCTCCAACACCGCCTTACCCATCTTCTCCATAACCGTCTTGCTCGTCGCCGCACTCTCCGTCTTGTTGGCAAACAACATGCCCATGCCGCCCCTTTGACGCAGCACCTTCTTCATCGTCTTCTTCATCTTCCTGTTCTCCTGCTCCGCCATCTCCGCTGCTTTTGCATCTGCTGAATGCCCGAGAGCATGTCGTCGCCGAGCATCTTGATTTTGCGCTTGGTTGCGTCGACGTCGGCGTCGGTGATGGCATCGGTCACGATACCAGTGAGGGCGTCGGTGGGGGTGGTGGTGGTGGTGGAAGGAGAGGAGGCGTTCATGAGGTCTTGGTACGATGCCAAGGCGTCGTTGAGAGCCTGGAGGGACGCGACGAGGTCGGTGCCATCGGCGGTGGTGGTAGCCGCGGTGGCAGTGCCATTCTCGGAGTCGAGGGCAGAGGCAGAGGTGGAAGTGTTGCCGAAGATGGTGGAGTTCAAGTCACCCAGGTACGGGTCAATAAAGATAATGGGGGTGTCGGTGCTCAACGGCACAGGCACATCAGGGAGTTGTTGAGCATAGCGAATAGCGGCATCAATCATCTCCTGCGCTTGCTCATCGTCAACTACAACATCATCGACAGTCAAAACTCCGTCGTCGCCGTCGAGACTGGTGGTTGCAGTGCCGGTGGACAGAGGGATAGGAGGGATGTCATCCTCATCCTCATCCTCATCCGCAAAGTCCAGCGCGGAAAGTGCGTCGGCGTCGTCGGCATCGACGGTGGGAGTACCGGTCATCAAAGGGATGATGGGAGCATCGCTGGTGCCGGACAGGTTGGAGATGGCGGCGTCGACCATGTCATCGTCGTCTTGGATGGACTGGACACCCTGGATGCCGGTGAAGTCGTTTTGCTCTATGGGGAAGGTGGGAGGCACGGCGGGGACGCGGTAGATGTCGAAGGGGTCGGCCGCGGCGAGGGCGTCAGAGACGTCAGAAGAGATGGTGGTGGACGAAGAAGTGTCCTCGACGGGCTCTTCGCCGGTGATGCCGGGGAGGACGTCGGTGATGGCATCGGTGGAGGCGGAGGCGGAGGTGGTGTCATCGACCTGGCGCTTGTGGGCGGGAGCGGCCACGGAGAGCGAGGCGAAGGTCGCGACGAGGGTGGTGGAGAACTTCATCTTTACGGTTTGTGGTGGACTTGACCGGTGAAGAGATGAAGATGATGATGATGGTGATGATGTTGAGACAGTGCTTGAAAGAAGGTACCTAAGGAGTGGTATTTATCTCCATCGTCAACGAGCTGGACGCCAAAGGCGTTCACTGCCCATTACATGGCACGGTTGCCAACAACGTCCATAACAAAAACAACGATCATCATTGACAGCATTCCACCTGTAGAAGATCGACAGGAGTGGTATCGCCGTGAAGCACCCGATGTCAGAGCCTCAACAGCGATCGAAGGCACAAATGCAGGAACATGGCCTGCCGGGAATGCCCTCCAGCGGCCAACCTGCAGCCCGAAGAGCCAGGACCAATGGCATTGTTTGTCTATGACACGTTGGCTCCGAGGAAAGACCATGGCATTTCTTTTCACACGGGAAGAGTTGTTGTGGTATTTACTACGACGGCTGTGATGGAATGTGGAATGTGCCGTGGCTGCCGGAAGACACGGATGGGGCTTTGGCCTGGAAAGTTGGGTATGCGATGCTGGTATGGGAAGACGTGAGCATGTGAGACAATAACAACGTTCGGCTCCAGTCGTTATATCCGCCATCGACGAAACATAGAATCCTCTGGTGCAGAGAATAAGTCTTTGGAAAACAGCGCTGTTGACGACTTGGATCGAGGTTCATCCTGACATTATACCCGACGGAACAGACAGCGAAAAAATCGCGTACCAAGACGTGCCAGACAAAGAGCGACCCTGTCGCGCTCGGCTTTCGATACAACGAAGCGGCGCAATAGAGACTCTGTTTGGGCCGACGATGTGGGCGAAGTGACCCTTGCGCCATCTGAGCTAGATCGGGCTTTTTGAGCTCGTATTGTAAGGAGGTAGGTACACTCTGTGTCCTTATAATGGGGGAGTGGATGAGATTATGAGGCAGGGCCAGGCCCGTGGCCCGTCTGTCAACTCGTCCAGTTCAGGATGATTGGCGTTTTCCCTGATCCTCAAGCCGGCCCTGTACCAGAGTCAACTTTCTTGTAGAGCAGCGTGTTCGTAGTATCGGCTCTTGTTGGACAATGTCTTCACAGTATCGTTTCGGAAGTGCAACGTGGTTCATGATTCATACCCAGAATATCTCCTCCGAGGTTTCGGAAGCAATGAACAATGTGCTACCGGTCGGGAACAATGTGCTCCCGGTCGGAGGTCTCGTGTTGTCTTCAACAGACTTTTTTTTAGCTCCTAAACACGCCCGTGTTAACATGTACTTCAGCAGCATTTCCTCCCAGCATTTGATGTTGATACCGTTTCATCATCATCTACTTCAGGTTCCATAGTTCAGGGTCTTCCGATGAGATGTTCCCGCGGCTGGGTGATTGGGCAGGTACGCTCGGCTGGACAGTTGATGAGTGGCAGTGACATGGAAGGTATCTGCTCCTGCCATGACTGTATCCCGTCTACCTCTTTTGAGTGGAAGGAAGGGTACAGAAATGGGCATCTCGGAACCGACAGCATGAGCGTTGACATGAGCCAACCGCCAGAAATATGGATATCTGTTTGAGGATTTCCTCTGTTGTCGCCTTTCCACCTCCGTCCTGATATCTTGTCCTCCCGCCAACGGCAATCCTCAGCACCTTGGCTCGCCGTCTTCGCCTCGTCCATGACTGAGCCTTTACTTAGGAACCGGTCTGCCCACTTTAACTTGTCCAGTCAGTTAGCCATGATGACGGCCTTTGCTTCCTTCTTCTTGCTCCTTATCCTTAGCCTGGCCACGACCTGCGCCACCATGCCCGGTGCCTCTAACTCCACCGGCTTCAACAACCATACCCTGTCTCTTGCGCAACTCTCAGCGCAACAAGCTCTCTGCAGTTGTGACGATACTCCATGCCCGGAGAAGAACACCGTTTGCATGAACGGGTATGCTCATGCCTCACCCCCTCCCGCTTTCTCCCCTCTTTCCCTTCCTCCCGTCTTCTTCCAGTCCATCCCAGTAACTGATGACCTACCTGTGCCCAACAGAGCCTGCACCTGCATCCACCACGAAGGCTGCCGCGCCGATTCCGACTGCGACCAATACCACGTCCACTGCCCCAAGGATCAATCCATGATGTGCCAACAAATGGACCCCTTCTGGCGCAACAACGTCTGCATCTGCGTCACGAAGCCAGAGGGGGGGTGTAATTGCGATCATACGGCTTGTGATTGGGGTCAGACCAAGTGTGATGATGATGGGTGTGTTCCCCTTCCCCTACCCCTTTTCCGATGCCTTTTCCTTTCCTCGTTCCGCGCGAGAGGATCTAGGTTGTTAGCTGACAAAAAGGAAATGTGGAAGGAAATGCCACTGCCACCCCATAGCAGGCTGTGCGCCCACCATCGCAAAAGACAAGCGAGTGGACTGCAAGCAAGTGTTGACGCACTGCCCCTATGTCCCCTATGCCACGACGCCTTACTGCTCGCTGGATGATGATGTGAAGTTTCCGCATGGCGAGTGTATCTGCCAGACGACGCTGTGCGATTGCTCAAAGGTTTGGTGTCCTGATGATGGGTATTTGCAGTGTAAGGAGCCGGGGAAGTGTAAGTGTTGGACTTGATGAGAGACAGGGAAAAGGGAGAATGGGAGGGATGACGAAATGGAGGTTGAGGTGAGGAAGGACAGAAGTTGTTGAACAGATGATGTCCTGCTAGGGAGGCTTACAAAAGTTGGAAGGGCGATGCAGTTATTACACTATCAACTAGCACCCGAAACTATGCGGTAGTCATGATAATGTCGCATCTTAGTGGGCTGGCGGGGTAGCCCGCACTGGCCAACACTGGCCATGTCTTTCGATGTCCGTTCGCTCGTTTCTATTTTTCCCTTCTTTCCAAACAAAACAAACAATGTGCCAACTCGTCTTTCGCATTCCATCCGATTAAACCAGGCTTGCGCGTGCTTTCAATCGCGCTCTCCCTTTCTCTTGAACTTTACATGGCATTCACCTGTGTTCTTCCCGTTGCTCTCAGCGGAGGGACTGGTTGTTTCCGAGTTGCGACAGCAAACATGGCCAAGTTAATCTGCTAACAGTGTCGCTGCAGAAAGATTAGTCGTTACGTTACTGCCGTATCGCTCTTCATCTCTCGATAAGTCCATTCATCGATCGCTTCCTCCGATGCCGCCCCAACGTCAGCTGTGTGCAGAACCAATGCAGCCCCCCTCCATCGCCATTGGAGTGGCCCGACGAGAGGGTGTAGCGGTTGTTTGCGCCATTGGCCGACGACAGCAGCAACACCACACAGCACACATCGAGCATATCAAGACTGAGAAGATACCAGGCTGCGGCACGTCATCAAGAGGGGTCCTGGGTGCTTGGTTCACCAGTCACCGTGTAGGCCGAGATATGTATGCTGTGATGACAGCTACACAGCAGGAGCAGGAGCAACGAGCCAGAGCAGCAGAGGGGTCCTACCTCTAGGCAGCAAGTGCAAGCTCAGCAGGGAGCCTTACCAACACATCATTTCTCCTGAGCCTCGGACCACCAGATCCAGTCGGTCCCTCCGAGCTACCAAAGCTACAAGTGTCCCGTCCCGCCACGTCTTGACATCGAGAGGGTCCTATGCTATATCACGCTTTAGCAGTCCCAGCTGTCCCGCCTTCGACACCTGGGCACACAGCTGGGCTAACAATAGTTCCCGCCACTCCGGGCCCTTCCCGCCCGAGTTCCAACTGCCAGGTTCGGCTGCAAAGGGCCTACACCCTCAACCTGGTTGCTCCAGTCATATGGCAAGTGCCATATGATCCTATGCGGGACACCTTGTCTCACCTTGATAGAGTTAGCGGGTTATGATGTGTGGTAGGTCAACATCATGCAGCGCAGTGCCGGCATCGCTGAGTAGGAAGGTGATAGGAGTGGTGGAGGACTAGAGTCCCAGCCTTCCATTTTTGTTTCAGAGTCGGAAGTTTTCCAGTAGTAGGTTTTGGGAGTAGGTAGAGCTGATGGAATCCGCTGGGTTGGTTGATATAGTCTCCGGCCTGTCTCACTTCTCGGACTGAGATCCGACAACAGTCCCAAGTTTCAGAGAGACGAGCCTCAAGAATAACACCAGGCAACATGGAGATGCCCTCTGTCCTCGAAACCCGAGAAAGCAACCTGCTCCCTCACATCATCCAATTTCTCTCCCGATCAATCCGCACAGCGACAGCCTCCCTATCCCTCACCAAGCGCAATGCCAACCAAACCCCAGCCTTCGATTTCGCCCCCACCACCACGACCCCTCGAGACCACCAGCTTATCCCGCGCGACAGCGCCCCCCTCTCCTCCACCGCCCTCCTCGGCGCAATCCTTGGCTCCATCGGCGGCGTCATCTTCCTCGTCATCTGCTGCTTCTTTTACATCCGCTTTCGCGCCTGGGGCAACGCTAGTATGGCGGCGAGCAGTCGGCAAAGACGATGGCGAAGGGTCTACTATTATCATGATTCGTCGAGTACGAGCTCAAGCGGATCGAGCAGCACGAGTCATAGTTCGGGGAGTACGAGCACTAGGACGATACCGAGAGATGTCGAGATAGGGGAGGCGTGGCCCGGAGTTGGAGGAGCGGGAGCGGCTCAGAGGGGATATGGCTATGGGCAGGGAAAACATTATGGACAGGACAGTGTATACGGACAAGGAGGTGTCTATGGGCAGAGCCAGGCCCAGAGGGGATACGGGGTTGGGTTCGAAGGAGGAGCAAAAGGAGGGAGCGTGGGCGTTGGAAATGTTGCGACGGGGTATGGACCAGGCGTGGCGCAGGCGCCGAGGGTGCCGCCTGTTGCTACGACGAAGTGGTCTCCTCATGTTTTTAAGCAGGGGAAGACGTGAGAAGAGAGGAAGGAGGAAGTAATGGTAGGCCAAGGTTTCTTTGGTGGGGGCGTGATGGCTTGGGCATTGGCTCAAGGTTTCGTTCTCCTGGCTGGGCAAGTCGAGCTTGCGAGTCGTCGGCTTTCCAAGGTGTGTCACCCTTTTGAAAGCGATTCCGGGCAAAAGCTGACCATTGGTTACCAGCAACGCGGAGCAAGATACCGATCTACATACCAGAATTGGATGCTTTTTTTTCCTTTCCGTGCTTCCAAGTTTTGCACTTGCGTTTTTGATCTTCATGATTCGACTGCGGGAGAAAAGGGGCCATTGTGGAGCCCTCGCTATCCCGGAGTTCTCGTTGCTTTTCTTTTCCTCAGGAGAAGGTGGTCGTGCATCGTTATGATTACAATCCAGTCTGTTGCATCATCGTCTCCAAGTTCTACCATGTAAAGAAGATGGGCAAGCATGAAAGTTCGGGGTTCGATTCCAGTATCATGATTAGGGAAACCTGACCACAAACCCTCGAACTGGACCCATGACTGCCCTGTATCTGTCTCGGGCTGTTGATCGCCCACTCATCCGATGTGTGGATACATGGAACAACGGGTGCAGGTTCCGGAGGGAAAGGGATCAAGTGGAGTCGTGAAGACCAGACTTTCAGGGCGACCAGACGCGGACAGACGGTGATGCGCTCGAGATTACAGGCATCATCTCCGCATCACCACTGCTGCAAGTCTCACAACTGCAAGAAATGAGACCGATCTCTTGCGACACGGGGAAATCCCCAATCTCCATCCTCTGAAGCCTCCGGACCAGTCATCACAATCGCCTACAACCCCACGAACGCAAAATGTCTTACTATGATAGATGGCCCTCACTGAATGGCTCGCCATAGCGCAAGATGACATCGTGGGGCGGTTTCTTTCCCTCCCGCACCAACGCCTCCAGTCGGGGGAAGAGAAGAAGAAAAGCCCGGAGAAGAAAGCCCGGGGCTGTCCCACTGGAGGTTGGGGGAATTCAAGGGGGCTTGGGGGACAAGAAGCGATACTACCCTATCAGGTCTCGCGCTCCCGCACCTGTCCAATCCTATGGGTCTGTAAGAGATGCGCTATTCCTGATCGGCGGATAGCGTGTGGAAGTTGCGTAGATCTTGAAAGTGTCCACTTTCGTCACAACATCACCAGGGGCGGCTTAGTGAAATCGGGGGAGGAGAGTGATAAAAACATTGGTGGGAGGTACGAGATGTTGAGTGTTCTTGGTGGTATAGGGATCCGAGTATTATTGGGGTTGTGAGGTAAAGGGTCCTTTGATCCAGGAAGCAATTTGAAAGGGATCTCAGTCAGCGGCCTCCTGTACGACTTCGGGTAAGGTAACTCCCGTCTGACAACCGGTCTTTTTCTTTCCTTGCTGATCATCCCACGATGTTTTGTGATTGGACAAACACCCCAAAAGCCCGAAAAGCCTCCTCTGGCCAGGCCCCTCCCTCACTGGCCTCAGGGTCGTTCAGAAACCTGGGTGACCCCGGTGGCGGACCATCACCGCCAAGATCCTAGGGCTCGCGATTCAGAGGGCTCCAGAGCGGCTGGCTTGTTTTCTCTCCCGTCATCCATTTCCTTTTTCCCTCCACAGCTCCCGCTCGCCCGCCCGCCTGCAATTCTACTTCCCCAGTCGCGGAGTTTGTTCCTGGCATTAGTTCGAGTTTGTCTCGGTCCATCTGCACATCATCCCATCAGCTGCTGTTTCCTGTGTTGCGCGCGGTGCCTGAGTGGCATTCATAACATGACCTGAGCAAAGTGCGCCTTCACCAGTCAGTTGTGTCTGCTGGGTCTGGGTCTCTAGCTCTTAAGAAAACACGCAACCAGACAGACAACCACAACCCACGATGGAGTGGTTGTCAGAGTTCCACACCCACTTGTGGAAAAGGGCAGCGGAAGAATGGAACAGGAACAGCGTCAAGTTAACCATAGTAGGTCCGATTGTCTTTCGTCTTTTCGTTTGCTGTCTTTCCCGCCCGTTCATCCCGATTGTCGACGCCGCCCGGGCCGCTCCCGGCTCCCGCTCCGTCTTTCGTCCCCGCTTCCATTGTTCCCCTTTCCCACCTGTTCATCTCATCTCATCTTCACCTGACAAACAACTCACTTCCCGGTCAACAAATATCACTAACCCAAACACCTCGCTCACCACCACAACAGAACGAAAGCGATGACAGCAGAGTCGGCTCCGCCCGCGATGGCTCATCCGGCGGCACCCTCTCCCATTCCGGCGGCAACAACAAGGACCCAGCGTCATTGAGCGCCCTCGGTAGCACCTTTGTGCCTGTCCTCGTCTACGCGGTCATTTGTTTGCTCATCTTCTTCACGTGTCGGAGGACGAGTACGAGAACTTATGCGCCTAGGACCATTGCACAACTGCGCGAGCCAGAGTATGTCTTTTATGTCATGTCATAAGTGCCGACCGTGTGCAACGACCCGTGCGACTCGGCAGATTGCAAATGATTGCATTGTGCCTGGCTAACGAGATCTTGTGTGATGCAGGCATCCGGCTCCGAAGCTGCCCAATGGGTGGATTGACTGGGTTAAGCCGTTTTGGCAGATTGATGATGATTATATCCTCAATAATTGCTCCTTGGACGGATATTTGTTCCTCAGGTTCTTGAGGATCTTGTCGGTTATTTGCTTTGCTGGGTTGGCTATTTCGTGGCCGATCTTGCTGCCCATCAATGCGACGGGAGGGAATGTGCAGAGGCAGTTGGATAAGTTAACGATGGGCAATATCAAGCTTCCAAGCAAATACTATGCGCATGTGGTGGTGGCTTGGTTGTTTTTTGGTTAGTTCTTGTTGTCGTCCCTCTCCTGTCGCCGTGTGTTGGACTGTTGGCTTATGATTGTTCACAGGTTTTGTGCTGTTCATGGTCTGCCGAGAATGCATCTACTACATCAACTTACGCCAGGCATACCTGCTGTCGCCGAACATGAGCAAACGATTATCGGCTAGGACGGTCCTGTTTACGTCTATCCCGAAGCCATATCTGGACGAGGCAAAGCTACGAAAGCTGTTCGGCGACTCAGTGAAGAACATCTGGATCCCGAAGAACACCAACTACCTCCGTGGCCTAGTGGAGGACAGAGACGACGTGGCGGAACGGTTGGAAAAGGCGGAGATCGAACTCATCAAGAAGGCAAATACAGTCCGGATGAAGAACATCAAGGAAGAAAAGGGCGCGCCACCATTCGCGGACGAACTCAGAACCGACAACCCCCAATCTTCGAAGACATCATCCTTCTCCTTACCCGACTCAAACGAATCGACACAAGATGGCAATCTGGAAAAGGGGATCAAAACTGACCCAGTCCGAATCCGCATGTCCGAACGACGAACGGAAGCGCCTCCCATTCCCGTTGACGAGACCGAAACCCCAGCCCTACCCGGCGAAGACCCCGGCGCCCCCAAAAAGTCCGAAGACGACGACCTCGGCCCCGAATATCAACACCCCTACGGCTACCCCGCTTCCCTCCCGGATGTCCGCGGCTCTGTCGCCGCCATCTTCCTCCGCGCCGACGACCGCCCCCATCATCGACCTCTGCACAACTTCGGCCGGCGCGTCGACACCATCCGCTGGACACGGGCCCGCCTGAAAGTCCTCAACCGCGACATCTGGAAACTCCGCCGGAAATTCCGTTCGGGAGACGGCCAACCCCTTTCATCCGCCTTCATCGAATTCGACTCGCAAGCCTCCGCCGAAGCCGCCTACCAGATTTTAGCTCACCACCAACCGATGCACATGTCCCCGCGCTACATCGGCGTCCGACCAGAACAAGTCATCTGGTCTTCCCTCAGAATCCGCTGGTGGGAGCGAATCATGCGTCAGTTCCTCATGCTCGCTCTCGTCGTGGTCGCCATCATCTTCTGGTCCATCCCCGCCGCCGCCGTCGGCATCGTCAGCAACATCGACTTTTTGTCCGAAAAGGTGCCCTTTCTGTTTTGGATCCCCTTGTTGCCCAAGGTCATTCTGGGCGTCATCAAGGGCTTGTTACCCGCTCTGGCGCTGAGTATGTTGATGGCTATTGTACCCGCTGGACTGAGAGTCTGCGCTAGGATAGCGGGCTGTCCGTCGCATGCGCTGGTCGAACTGTATTGCCAGAGCGCGTACTTTGCTTTTCAGGTGATTCAGGTGTTCTTGATAACGACCATCACGTCCGCGGCGTCGGCGGCGATCATTGATGTTATTAAGAAACCACTGTCGGCGCCGGATCTGCTGGCGCAGAATCTGCCCAAGGCTAGCAACTTTTACTTGTCGTACATCTTGGTGCAGTGTCTTGGTGCGGGCGCAGGCAAGCTGGCGAATGTGGGCGATTTGTTCCGACATGATGTGGCGAGCAAGTTCGCGGTTGATCCCAGGAAGGCGTATCACAGATGGAGGAAGTTGACACCGATTCATTGGGGAGCTGTTTATCCGCGGTTTACGAACATGGGGGTTATCGCGCTGGCGTATTCGTGCATCAGCCCGTTGATTCTGGTGTTTGCTGGGTTTGGGATGCTGTTCGTCGGCGTGGTTTACCGGTATAGCCTCATCTACATCCATGACGACTCGCAGCTGGATACGAAGGGGCTGCTCTACCCAAGGGCGCTGCTACATCTTATGGTCGGACTCTACATCGCCGAGATCTGTCTCATCGGCCTGTTTGCGCTCAAGAAAGCCTTCGGCCCTATGCTCCTCATGATCCTCTTCTTCGGCTTCTGCGCCATCACGCACTACTCCCTCAGCTCAGCTCTTTCCCCTCTCCTCGCCAGCTTACCTCAAACCCTCGCCTTGGAAAAACAACACGGCCAAATCGCCGAAGACGGCGACGGCGACGACCACATCATCCCCTCCCAACCCACCCCCGGGCCCGGCGGTCTAGCAGCCGACTACTACAACGACACCTCCATGTCAACCCCAGGCATCCCCGCCGAAGTCATCGGCGGCTCCGCAGCAGACTACTACGCCTCCACCTCCTTCGACTACTCCGACCCCTCCACAGACGACCCCGAACCCCCCGGCCTCTACGACGACGACCTTGACGGCCCCGACAGCCGCATGCGCGGTCTCGAAGGGTCCTCCTCCATCCGCCACTCCCTGACGCAACTCGCCAAAACGACCCTAAAATCCCAACTATCAACCCTCAAAGCCTCCGCCAACGGCACGGGCCCACCAGGCCGCCTTTCTCCCCTAACCCGCTTCCTGTATCAAATCCACCGCTTCCTCACCCCGGATCCGTCCATCCAAAACCCAAATCTTATCCAGCGCTGGCTTCACCCTTCCGTCTACGCGGATTTCCGGACCCTCGCAAAAAAAGTCGGGAACGGACCCGGGCCGGATGACTGGAACTTGCCGAGGGGGTACGAGAATAAGAGGGGGTATTACCCGCCGGAAATGTGGAAGCCGGCGCCGAGGTTGTGGATACCGAAGGATGGCGGGAGAGTGTCGAGGCAGGAGGTTAGACATAATAGGGAGGCGGGGGTTTGGTGTGTGGATTTGGGGTGTTGGTTGGATGATGGGGTTGGGGAGGCGCCGTGGGAAAACAGGGCAAAGGGGGATAAGGAGGGTAAGGATAGGGAGGGAAGTAAGGATGGGGAGAAGGAGGATGGTGGTGAAAAGGGAATAATAGACGGGGACAAGGTAGCGCAGGAGGGGAAGAAAGTGAAGGGGATATGGAAGGGGGTATTAGGGAAGGAGGCAAAGAAGGCGACGGGGAGAGTCAGGCCGGGTAGGGTGAGGGTGAGGTTTAACGTTGAGTATGGCCCGATGGGCGAGGAGAGGTGGTTGTTCTGATGAGATCACATGGAATACCTCTACGCAACTAATGACTTGGAAAGGATTGGGAGGGCGGTTTGACTTTGGATACCAGCTATTGATAATGATCTTGGGAAAGGGAGTAATGATGTTACCTAGCAATGAGTACATAGAGATGTTAATCTGTAGATAATGTATAGTTCTCTCGATCCAGCGTCGAGTTCATTGTCTACGTCTTCTCAATGCCGAGGTACCTCGTGCAATGGAACGATATGAGACAACCCGGCCATTGTCCTTTGTAAGCGGTTCATAAGATAGACATGGGTTCATCCTAAGACTGGATCCGAGTTCAACACAACGTCAAGTCAACATCTCCATCCAGAAGTACTCCGATCCTGAGCTTCGTATTCACCTATAAACGCCAACGCCTCAACCAGTTTAAGCGATGCTTCCTCCATGTTGACTCAGCCAGATATCTCTTTCTCTTTCGGACCACCAAGCTTGGTTCCCATCCCGTTCGGCATCATGACCCGCTTTACAACCCTCCTGGCTGGCGCAGCCATCCTCTTGTCAACCGCTGGGCTTGTTCATGCCGAGTGTCAAAACATGAAAGTTGACTGTGGTTGGAGTCTTATACGTGGCGGTAAGTCTTGCAATGCTTCCGTATTAAGTATCTTATCTTCTGCAACGCCTATGTAGTGCTAACCCAAGTGCTTCCTTCCACCACAGGATCAGCAAGCGAGGAAGACATACGCGATGCCCTCGTGAGAGCCAATCAACCAACAGACCCAACACACATGTACGATTCGACTTTCGCCTGCGAAGTGGTTTACGATGGCATAGCTGTATGGGTGACGGTGTTCGATAAATGGTGTGGAGGACCAAATACGTGCGGAGCCATTCATGACGAGTTTGGGTATTCTACTGGTTGTTTATCGGATGGATGAACCTACTTGTATTTCGTCTGGGGTTTTTACTCCCCTTTCCCTGTCCTGCTTAGTTTCTTTGTTGGGTCATCGACGGAGATAGCGCCATTGCCATTCTCGGACAGACAGAGGCCGGTGTTTATTTTCCATATGGAGATGTGTTGAACAATGTTTCAGCCTCTATCGAGCTCCAACAGTCCAATGTCCGGGTGAACATTGAACCAAGACATTCCATGTATTCGACGTGTTATCACATTCACTTCTTTCTTGAGAGCTCGCCTTACTGGCGTGACATATCGAACGAGTATCAAGATGCTCCAGACCACCCCCCCCCCCCCCCCCCGGGAACTTTCCTCCCATCCTCTCAGACCCGACCGGTCAAAATCACGATACGATCATTGAGATTGGTCCCTCGACAGTCGACACACGTTGAGTCGTCAACACAATCTTACAAAATTTAAGAAGCGCACCCATTGTATCCGCTGCAATCTTGAACCAACGCAAATCACCAAAACATGGTCATGCTCCGCTTCGCAACCCTTCTGGCTAGCGCAGCGGCCATCCTCTTGTCGACCGCTGAGCTTGTTCATGCCGAAATCAAGGGTTGTCCTTACAGCTACAGCGTCTGTGGTTGGGATCTTATCAAAAGTGGTATGTGGGAGTCTGTCTGGTCGTTTTCGTCCCGTCCTGTCCAGTCCTATGTCTTTGATGCCTTAAAAACCCGGGCAGTCAACTACAGATCGGACCCATTGATGCTGACCTCGATTCTTTTGGTCTTTACCTACCTAGGTACAACCGAACAAGACCTCATCGCCATCCTCCAAAGCTACAAGCAGCCAACTGACCCCTCACATATCTATGATTCTCTCTACGTTTGCTTCAAGCAGGGTCAAGTTGGATGGGATAAATGGTGTGGAGGACCGTACAAATGCGGAACGATGAAGTTCCCGCCTTTTGGTACTTGTCTGTAGAGTTGAGGAAGGGAGTTTGCTTGGACGGGACTGAGTTGGTTGACTGTTGACGACTACCTAGACAATTCCCAATCTCAGAGTGACAGCAGCCTTGATAAACTCTTTCTCTACCATACACAATCACATACGACCATACCCACTGGAAAACTCGGGATCCCGTCCGCTCTCCCATAGATAAGCCAGTGAGGGCCAGACTAGTAGTTGGGTCGGTGACGACCAGCGAATCCCTGGTGTTGTATGTTTTGTTGCATGTTTCTTTTTGCTTTTTTTTTGCTGCATCTTCTTGACATCTCTTTCACTATCGTGATGAATGCGTCTTTGACTTTTATGGTTTTGTTTCGTTTGAACATCCTTCTTATTATTTTCTTAACTAACGCGAAGAAATAAATTGATGGCTGAGGCTTAAAGCTGGTGGCATTGTACTGTTGTGGGGAGATGAGGGCCTTCACCAAAGCATATTCATATAACAACATTCATAACATCTCTTGCCTGTTTTTCACTTTGTACTTTTGGTACCGTGCTCGTGCGCGCGTGTTGTGTGCAATTCGTGATTGTGTGCAATTCATCAAATTTATCAATCATACCCGTTTTTTTCCTGACCCCTAACCTAACCTTTGCAACCTCGTGAGCCAGCCAACCAGCCATAATAAAGATATCAAACAAAACAAACTACCAAACAAGCCCCACCGCCGACCTCAAAACTCGCGATGACTGGTCCACCCCAAGAGGCTCTACTCGACTCCCAAGCTCTGCCATCTGCCATTGTGCTGTTCCCTTCAAGTCCAGTGTTCAGTCCAGTTGTTCATCACCCTTAGTCACTCGCAATCCAAACCCACTGCCTCTTTGTGTGTGTGTGTGCACAGGTTGTCGGAGTCATGTCGTGTAGCATAAGCTCAACCAACATTGCAAGCTACCCACAGAACAAAAGTCTCGCGCCCAGGATAGGGTTCGACCGAGCGGACTGATGCCATGTGAAGCAACTGTTGACGCAATGCTTTGGGACCTTTGCTGTTGACGACCGACTGACTGCACAACTGCGACAAATACAACCAACCCTAACCGAGTACTAATAACAGCCACTCGGTGACAGAATACATCATCACCATTCCAAGAACCATTTCATCCATCGTCTTGCTCCCTAACTTCCAGAAGGAGGAGAGCTCGACGACCGAGTCGGGCAGCCGGAAGAGCTACCGCGACGAACTAGGAAAAGAGACCCAGTGACAAAACAGTTGCTTGAAGGTGCTTGAAGGTTCCATCGGCTATCGCGAAAAGTGAGCGAAGGCCAGGTTGACATGCTTGTCGGAGTGTGTGATAGAGAGGAGGTGAGGCTGTGGAAGTGATGTGATGACCGAAGGAATAAACCGCTCCCTGACCCTCCTTGACCTGAAGAGGATCACCAATGTTGACTGCCAGCGAGTGAGTTTGCAGGCCATCCAACCCCTTAAAAGAAATAAGGAAACCCGACCACCAAAAACTCTCCAATCCAGGAAAACCAGGAAACCTGTCCGTGCCGGTGATCCGCCAGTTTCCCTTAATCGTACACGAAGTTTGAACTCGTGATCATCATGGTGTTGAAAGGAGAAGTAGGAAAAAGAAACCACCCAAACGCCAAACTAGTGGATGCTTTCAAACCGAAAAAAAAAAGCAAATGCCGAAAAAGGACCAATGAGTAGGAGACCGGAAGAGTAGAAAGTTTATGTCGAGGCCGGTGATGGTATGTCGAGAGTGTTTGTATCCCACAGGTTGAAAGTGTGAGATTCATATACAGAAACGGGCCGTTTTGTTGTTGGGATCCATGGATAGTTGATAGACCCCCCAAGACAGATGAGATGAGAAAAAAGATGGAACTCATCTACCCCCTAATAGCTGTCGCAGCATGAGCTTCCGTGCCACCATAGTTATAGTTGTTTGTGTAGAACGGGAAACGATCGGCATAAGGCATAGTGCTGTGGTGATATGGGTACTCGTTCGACGACGTACCAGTAGAGTTCGATCCGTAGCTGGGTCCGGTTCCGTAGCCAGATCCGAGACTTTTAGTGCCAGGGCCAGTGCGTGACCCATTGTTCGAGGGGTTATCAGAGTTTTGCTGAGACTGGAAGCCCATCTTCAGGGGACTCTCAGCTGGAGAACCCCCACCAAAGCTCATGAAACTTCCATGAGAGAAATAAGGGTTGGGATCCTTGGGGTGCAGCGAGTGATGCTGAGCCGTGGACCCCATACCGTAAAAGTTGTTGTGGACCGGGCTTCCCTCGTAGCTCGAGTTGTTGCTGCTGCCGGTGCTAGCAAGCTGGGGAAGGTCACTGGCACTATCGAAACGACCGTTGCGCAAGCTACCATCATTGATCTGAGGGGTGGACTGCTTGGTGGATCCAAACTGTTGTAATGAATATTTTGTTAATGATCGTTACCGTGAGATGTGGGGGGCCTTGAGGCTTGTCAAATGCTATCAACCAGATACCCAGGGGAAGGACAACTTACGAAGCAGTACTTGTTGACGAGCTCCTCATACGAGGACGAAGCAATACTGCCGGTGGTGGACACACCAGGAATGCTGAGAGAAGGCTTTGCTGAGGTGGTAGCGGGAGCAGGGGTGGTAGTCGCAGGAGCAGGAGTTGGCGCTGGAGCCTTCTTAGGGGCAGCAGCGGGAGCGGGAGCGGGAGCGGGAGCAACACGAGTAGTCAGGGTAGGATGAGACCTGCGCTGGATAGAAGAGTTCGCAGCAGCTGACTTCGCAGCAGCAGGCTTCCTGGAGGACTTCATGTAGAGACCATCATCCTTCTTGGGCAGGTTATCCTTGGCGGTCTGGATGGCCGTGGCAAGCGAGGCACCAAAGTCGTAGCGGTTGGCAAAGGCCTGGCCGCTAGGGGCAGACAGACGGCTCGGCAGGTTATCGCTGGGAATGCTGGTGGTGCTCTTGACACCACGCAGGCGAAGACCAGCGGGAAGCGAGTCACCAATGTAGTCATCGTCCTCAAAGCTGAGCTTCTTACTCCTGCCACCAAAGTCATCCGAGCCGATAGGAGCGAACTTGGGCTTTGGCACCTCCGACGACTGGTTAGAGCGACGGTTGCTCTTGGGCAGGCCGTTAACAGGACGAGAAGCAGCGCCGATAGCACCCTTCTTGCCGTTTGCGGGGAGAGCCTTCTTGCGGAAATCAATCTGGAAGTTCATGCCGTTGTTGCTGTCCCAGTACTCCTGGCCGTTGACGTTGTACCTGATGCAGAAGTACAGCGTCTTGGACTCGAGGTTGGCCATGTCGGAGAGCTTGATGGTAAAGTTGAAGCGGTCCTGTCCGAGGGGCGAATCCGGGGGCACGATCTCGCTCATGTACTCAGCCGAGACCTCGGAGGTGGTCTTCCAGTAGTCCAAAGTAAACCTGCAAGTAACACTCTTTTGGAACGCCAGGTTGACCACTGCCACCGACCCTATCAAGCACTTCTGGTCGCTAGATAGCCAAACACGTTCCAGGCGGACAGGCTGCGCCCTGCGAGCGGGGGTATCGGCGGGGAAGTTGGACAGGACGAGCTCCCACTCGAAGGGAGGCTGACGCCCTTGTGACTGGTCGTTCTCGTTGAAAGGGTACTCAGTATCGCTATCGTAGTTATCGACCGGCGATGAGCCAGCACTAACGGCCAACGGGCGGTCGACCTGCAAGAAATGGCGAACGTGTTCGAGATGCGAGTCAAAGTGGACAGCCTTGAAGGTGGGCGTACCAGGCATACTGGAAGGTCGTCGGCGAGATGGAGGTCGCAGAGCAGGCCGCACCAGCTCACCCGACTTCTTGCGCACCATGGGGGGCTTTCTCTGCCGCTCTTCGTCAGTGTCCTCTTCAGATCCTGTCAGCGAGCTTCCCATAGACTTGCTCAGCACGATGTGAGACTCGGTGGCGGATCGGGTGTGTCCGGAGAATCGGCGGTTGACTCCGTTGGCTTGGTCCTGCTTCTGCTGCATGTCGGCAATGGCCTTGGCCTGCGATGGCAGCACTAGCAGGTCTCCCGCATCCGGCTTTGTCTTTTCCTTCTTCTCGGCGATGACGGGTTCGGGGATATCGGTGCGGTTGTTGGGCGAGCACGAGCGGTGGACGGGGATCAGGCTGATGGCGTCCTTGAGCTCCTTGAGGTTCTCGATTGTCCTGCCACGCTGTGTGTCCTTCATTTCCATCTGACCCTCGTCTTCACTAGCCGAGTCGGGCGGGGAGATGACGGCGCCGGCGGGCATGCCCGGCCTTTCGCCCGTTAATGGCGGGGGCGACTGGCGCACGATGCTGTTGAGAGCCATAGTCTTGAGATCCTCCACGGTCGCCGACGGGGACAACTCGTTATGCTGTGTGGGTGCCGGGGCCGAGGGGGTTCGTCGGTGCTTCATAAGATACGAGGCCGATCGAGGGAGTGCGGGCTTGGTCGATGACGTTGGGGAGGTGAGGCCGCCATTCTGTGGTTGTTGGATAGAAGGTCTCCGGCTCTGGGTGGGTGAGGAGGGTGCCGACGAAGCCGGAGACCTGTGGGAGGGTGGTGTGTAAGGCATTCTCTCCCGCGATGGTGTGTGGTCGTGGGGAGGAGTACCGTTGCGGGCGTGCGAGTCGATCGCGACGAGGGGAGAAGCGAGCGTTGTCGGTGGTAAAGATAGAGTAGAGCGAGAGAAGACGAGGTTGTCGAGTGTCGGGCCTAGTACATGGAGGAGTGTACTACTGCGTTGGAGGGGAGGCGGCCTCGACGGGTTTGGTGGTGTCGGAGAGGGGGTTGTTTCTTTGTTGACGGCGGTGTCAAAGAAGTTGCTGCAATGCCGATAAGATGAATTGGTTAGCGGTTGCCCTTTTGCGCAGTCTTGTCTATTTCGAGTGAATTGTTTTTCGGTAAGAAATCTAGGGTATCATGGTCGCTCAAAATGCAAAAAGAGAAAAGAAAAAGGGATGAAGGATGCGGAGAAGAAGGAAAGGGTGGAGAGATGATGATTTGTCAATGACGAATGGCATGAACCAGGAAGTGGAAGTGGAAGAAAGTGGAAGTCTTGATAGAGGCCGATATCATTGCCCGATCTTGGAACTGCCCAGAGACTCCAGCAACGACGATCCAGGCAGGGCAGGGCAGAGCAGCCCGAACACTACTGTAAACTGCAGGGGGTGGTGGGTCCGAAAAGGTCGTGTCGGGGGGGTCTTAGAGGCAAGCTAGCCCAGCAACAGGGCACCACCACGGGCAAACAGGGCTGGGCGTTGCTGAGACCGCTGGGCTGTGACACAATGGCCGACCAGAAGGACTGGTGGCCGTGGGCGGGAAGAGATAACGGAGTGGAGCCCGTCGCTTGTCTTGGTGCAGTGGCAAATCCATCCGAAGTGGAAGGATCAAAAAGTGTCTGCCCAAGACGGGGATAGGCGAAGCGGCGTAGGCGTGGGTGTGTTGTGCTGTGGTGGTTGGCTGCTTTTTTGTCCCAAGTGGTCCATGCATTTGGGGCAATGCGGTGCAGTAAAAAAGTTCCTCTCTCAGAGTGCCAGTGGTGCCAGTGGTGCTGTTGGGGTGGACAATCGGGTGCAAGTGCAGTGGCAGAGCAGGGTAAGTGGAAGCGATTGGTGCAGAAGGGGCAAGAGAGAAAACTGAAGTTGTTCCTGATTTGCTGAACTGAGAGCGGTCGCACCCGCCCACTTGTTTTTTCCTCCGTTCCATGTTCCATTTCTGTGAAAGATGTGCCCACTTACTTGATACAGCCGCACGCCTTGGCGGTAAGCCGTCGTATTGACAACGGGATATGGAGAGACCGGTTTGGGGATGATCAAAGAAGACAAGAATGCAAAGAGAAAATAACAAACCACGGCAATATTCCAGCAACGAGGTTTGTGATTGACTTTTTGCAAAAATGTCTCTTTTTTCGAAATCGCACTCGGTCTACCAGAGGGTCGAATGTCGTCGTCGATGATCGATGGAGACGGTGGTTATCAGTCGATCGGAACCGGCGGATGGCGGATGACGGCGGACAAAGGAGGATGAGGATGGATTGATTGATTGATTGATTTGACGGGACGGATGGCGACCGAGACGGGAACGACACTAAAAAGCTGCCGTAGTCCGGGGACCGAAGATGGTAGGCGGTGAAGAGGTCGGTGTCCTGTCGGGGGGTCGCGGAGGGGGGTATGTCGATTTCGATATCGCTTATTCGCCCTTCTCGTTGTTCTCACTTGTCGCTCCTATTCCAAGCTCTTTCTCTTTCTCTGTTGTTTCCGTACTAGTACACCACGAAACAACAATGCAATGATCCTTCCACTGAATGCTGATGATGCCGATGAGGGGGAGTCGATGGAATGTCCAACGGGGTGTCCCAAATGTATCTTCCTTGAAGCTAAGTGTCGGATGCTTCCTTTCTTGTTCGTCAATGGCCAACCTCGGGGACGGGAGGAGGAGAAATGGATAGGGGAAGGAAGGAACCAGATAAAGGTCCTTTTTTGAAAGTCAAGAAAAAAAAAGTAAACACAACAGAGGTGTTGGTTTACAAGACAAAAGAGAAGGAAAGCGAGAGGCACTTTGGTGCTAGAGGAAGCGGAGCGGCTGCTGGTTTTGAATCATGGGCCCCCGTCACTTTTCGACTGTCTCTTCGTCTGTGTCCGTTCCTCACTCCAAGGAATGCGACTCTTTCGTCTGTGTCCGTTCCTTGGGAGGAGAACGGTTGGACGACGGGACCGGGACCAGGGCCAGGGCCAGGACGGACCAGGGGGGAGGGGGGGGGAGGGGGGTGAGTTCCAGTGAGGAGGGCGTGTGTCTTGGTTCTCGACAATGGCCTGTCTCTGGAACTGAAAAAAGCTACCGCCGTCCTTGGATGTTCCCATGTCCCTGTACAGTCAGACACGGTTCTAGTCCAGTAACCGCAGTCCGTATGAGACCAATGGACAGTGACCGTCGACGGAGACAAGAACAGCAACGAAATGGGGCCATTGGGACAGTAGTGTAGTTGTAGGTTCGCTGGGTACCTCTACCTTGGCTCCGTCTTCCTCAAGATCCGTCCAGTTGGAGTTGAAAAGTGCATCTCTTGCCATTTCCACATTTCTGCTGTGCTTCCTCCCGATGGGCAGCAACGCTCTTCTCAGTTGCTATGCACAGCTGCTTTCTGTTCTGTCCTGTCCTGTAGGAATTGGGCATGACGCGTCGGGAAGGTGAGGAACGCGAATCCCAGGAAGCAGCCTGAGAGCTCAGTCCAAGGGAGAGAAAAACGTCCGTTATGTTGAAAAGAACTTTGTACTAGCGAACCAAGACAAGCAACATGGCATGCAACTGCTAACGGTCATGTCATTGGCACTTTTTTACGCACCTCAGGCATGTAGCTTCGTACAGGTACCTGTGTACCTCACCAATGTACCTTGCAACTGCTCCTGCTCAGTATTTCTTGGCTGCATGGCCTCGCTTGTACCCACATCGGGTTTAGCACCGGACGGGAGTGGGGCCATAACGGGTGGAGAATTCAATTGGACGATGCGACTTGGGGCCAGAAACTCGCCTTCAGTTCTCTCTCGACTCTTTGGTGGTTGGGTACTTTGGACGAGTACTCCGTGTCAATATGAAAACGGTTGACAGGGCGTGTGTAAGACTCCGTTTTTTCATCAGTTGGCTTGTCACTGTTGACATGTCTTGGTTCTTGTGTCTCCCACCCTCCAACTTTTTTCTCACCATCCACGGTTCGGGTAGGGTCTCAGGTTCTGTGTGCCCTGGTGGTGGAAGGTTTAACGTTTTTATCGGGTGATTAACCCTCAAGACACCTCCGATTTTTGCTCCGGAGCCGGCGCCGTGGTCGAGGTGGCTGTGAATCTCTTCCAGCTCCCTCCCTCCCTCTTTTTTTTTTTGGTTCTTTTGCTGTGATGTGATGTGATGGCCCGCCCGGGCTGTGGAATGCCAGGAATGCGCAGAAAAAGGAATAAAACCCTTCCATGGTCGGCAACCACGCTTTCATCGAAGCTGTCTTGTCTGTCTTTCTGATCGAATCTTATCACTGTCAAGTTCGGGTGTGGTTATCCCTTCGATCGCCTCAGGTCCCCGTTGCTCAGCCATCCTTCTAGAAAATGCGACGGAGATGAGTCGATCTCCCGCTCAACAAGAGTTCCCGAGGCGACACGCGTGTTTTAATCACGAACTATTGTTTCTCCCGCGGCGACAAAGACTTTCTCAGTTTCGGGTTTCTCATCGACTTCATTGTTAATCGACTTTCTTGCCGAGTTTCCTTCGCGATGACCGACGTGGGACCGTGACTGCACGCGTAGGACTTTTGAGGACGGAAGTGAGATTCAGGCATAGACCTTGGACCTTGCGCTGAGAAAGTCGACGTGAGATCTGAGACATTCAAACCCTAGATTGAACTGTTTGCGATAATCTCTCAACGGTCGGGTTCGAGGTTTTTGTGAGTATGAAGCAAGTCAGACACCCGGTGAGAAACAGGCTGCGATGCTGTGCTACCATGGCGCCATCATTGCCTTTCAGGCGTTTATCACTTCATCCGTTCTAGAATTTGCTCGCAGGCGCTGTGTTGATATTGATGAACACTACACCACCATCTCAGCCCAAGATATCAAAATCGGATGCGTATTTTTTGGCAGAATCTGACCGATATCCAAAACTCACATTTCGTCAAATTTGATGATGGGGGTCAGCGCGGGAGGATTGTCGCTGATGGTGGTGGTGAGAACTGCTGCAATGGATTCAAAGTTCTCGACCTGCTTGCCCATGTCCGCCAAGCTTCCCATCACAAAAACGGAATCAAAACTGTCATCCTCAACACTGATTGGTTGAAAGCACCTCAGAAAGAGCCGCGCACGGTACCGGTAAGCCTCCACCGCATGGATGCTCCGGATCAGGGAGCTGGGACCGGGCCTGGGAAGTTGAGAAGAATGACGTCGGCAGGGAAATTGGCTGTT
This sequence comes from Neurospora tetraspora, assembly GCF_033439725.1. Taxonomy (NCBI): domain Eukaryota; kingdom Fungi; phylum Ascomycota; class Sordariomycetes; order Sordariales; family Sordariaceae; genus Neurospora; species Neurospora tetraspora. The sequence continues at coordinate 142,868 of NW_026944392.1, forward strand.
GTCACCGCAGCCAGGCATCCCAGACCTGGGTGAGCGAGAACGGAAAGTTTCAACAACACCCAAAGCAAGACATTGGACATTGGAGACAAACCGTTTGTGTCTCGATGCTCAATTTCATGCCATGGAATGTTTCCATTTCTTCTTTCAGGCACCTTTTCTTCCCCCAACCCTTCGATTAAAGCGGCTTCTGCTTCCGGTGCGCTTCCGGTCCTCTTTTGACTTGATACCATCGATGCAATTCGGGGCTTGTCATCTCGACGTGTGGATGCTCCAAATGTGCATCGGCGACGGACGTCAAGCGTCAAGCGTCAAGCGTCAAGCAGCGTCAAGCGGCAGCGCTTATTACGAGCCATGACATCCATCTTCCATCCCTTGTCTCTTTTCCCCTGTCCCGAAATGTTGGAAAGTCTAATTTTGACGAAGAAGAGGCTTGTCGTCCAGGTCCGGGACTCCCATGTCTTTCAGCTCCATCCCCGACGACCTTTACGCGAAACATCAGCCCAGCGGCGTCCGGTCTAGATAAAAGACCGGAATCGGATATAAGTGAAGCACGTCTGGAGATCAGTCATCAACCCATCATGCGAAAAAGGGAGGTTCTTATGATATTGTCGAATTACCATCACACCATGCACTTTTAATCAACTCACCAGGATGTCGAATGCAATACCGGCATTGGGCCCGACGTAGGCAATGAGTTTACCTTACCTCGACATACATAACTCTACGTATGCCTTGCCTTACCTACGGGAAAGTTCCCGCTTGAGCGCTGCGATGTCCTCGCCCGCTTCCGAGACTGAGAGGTTGACTGGTGTGAGTGATGCATAAGCTCCTATGTACCACTACCCATCGCGAACCTCGGAATGCGCTGTTGTCGTAGGAACCTCGAGAGATCGTTGATGTTGATGATGCATCAAGATAATGCTACCGTAATGTCATCAAGACTGTATACTGTAAAGCACTGTAGATGCCCAGCATCCCGTTTCTACTAGAATACGCCAGGCGCAATTCTTGTCGTTCCACCCGACTGGTTCTAGCCCAGGGCCTATGGCCATGTCCGTTGGTCAACATGATGGCGAGAGAGAGAGCTTCGCTTCGCTTCGAGCTTCTCTAACGTTAGCGTGCCGATTGGCGTCGATAGAGTTCGATTTGAGCCGAGATGATTTCTTTTTTTTCGTCAGCTCACACGCTATGCTGACCTGTGGCCAGCTGTGGAACGTCAACGCAGAAATGCCCGACTGCTACTCTTTGTCGAATCGTCAGTTGGAATTGTTCAAAGTTTTTTAATGATGCTGACCTGCCAAGCCCAAGCATTCAAATGCCCGTAATGCTTACGATAAGCCTAACTGATCCTGGTGGCTCATCCTGATGGTCTGTTGACGGCCGGGTCCCGTCTCTTTCGAGATCGATAGTCGCTGCATTTGATCTTCAATCGTCAACTTGAAGATTTCATTTCTTCCCGAGATAACCGGTCGATACGGGCACTGTTCGCCAAGATTCGAGTTGCTTGTGTTCAACAGCATCTCGACAATCAATCGATAACGGTCGATAGCTCCAAAGCAGTCAGTGATTTTCAGGGGCCTTCACACCACCACGACCAAAGTGTTAGTCAAGAAAACCAACGACCGAGAGAGATCGAGGTGTGAGCTGGCGGCAGATCGTCAGGTCTCTGAACACAGAGATTGTTCCAAGGTTTCCATTTTTGGAGCATTTCCCACTATTTCCCCTCACTAGATCGGGGCCGGGCCTCTTTTGCGGGGAGTCTAGAAGTTGTGGTGAAACGGCGCCGGCTAACGCCGTCAGAACCGTCGACAGAGTTGCAACGAAGAGCAACAGCAACACCGTGGCGGATCCAGGTAAAACTTTGCAAGTTAGCTCCGGGGACGGCACCTTGAAGGCCTGGGTGGCTTTTTTGAACTTCCCCTCAAGATGAGGGGCAAGTTCGGACTGCGTACCCATTCTCTCAAGTCCCGAATGCACTCATGAAACGGTCCTAGTTAGGACTCCCGGTCCCATGTTGAAACTTCGGAACTCGAAATCCGGCTTTTGGTGATTCTTGTCGTTCTTGGTATTCCGGGTGTCTATGGTCTTGTCGATTGTTGATTGTAATGCATTGTCCATCAATCCATCGTTGACAACCAGATGTCAACTCAACTGGTCCACGTCAGTTAAACATACACGAGGGACACAGTACGTTCATGCTCAACCGGGCCGGTGATCCTTCTTGTCCCTCTTGGTCCTTGTGGTTCACTTGTGCTTGTGGTCCAGTACTGCACTGCCCGAGTCGTTATCCTCCGTGTGTGGTCCAGTCGTTATCGTCCAGTTATTCTTTACGGAAATATTGTCAATCCCTTTGCTCCCCGTACCCCTACGGGTTGTGCATACCTTTACCCCGTATACCCCGTACTTTTACCCCAGGAAATTGTGTGCTGTGTCGCCGCGTTGACTTGCATATTCCGAACGCATACATATCCGCTGGCGCTTTTCGTGGAGAAGGGGTTTGAAAACATCTGTGTCGTCAGTTTGCTTTCGGCCAGCAGAGATACCGCTGAACAGCACCTCGCTGGCTGGTTAGACACGGTGGTTGACGGTGGTTGGCGAGGTTGGTACCTCGCTCCAGGCCGTCAGGTGGGGATTCAGGTTTGTCAAAGTCCTTGGTCAACTCGTCAGAAAATCAACAACCAAAGAGCTCGAAAGCTCAGCGGCTCTACACGTGTTCGTCAGTGCCTCAGTGGTACCTACACTTTCTTGAGTGTCTTAAAATGTGGAGATGGCCCAGATCCCCGAGCCTGTTCAACCTATAGCAACTGCAGGTCAGTTTTTCCTCTGTTGCTAACTTTTTTTGACGAGAGCGTCGTCGTCTCTGCAACTGGTGGCTGGTGCCCCGGTGACCATTTGGACTTGCGTTGCGGCTGCATGGTGCAGTTGTTTGAGCCGGAGCGGCTTATTTGTCCCCGGTCGCCGTTGGTGAGAATGTTTCAAGCTGTTCTGTGGTTTGCTGGGGCTTACAATCCCTCTCCCTGCCGTCGCAGTTGTAGACAATGCGACGGTGATCCACTAGCCACCTCATCAGCTTTGGTTGATGCCCAAGGTTCAAAGGACATTGCAATGCGACCTCCGGCAGATACATACAAGCTTTGTGCCAGATAGATCGTCGTTATCGTCGTTCTTTGGTACAATGTTGAGGGGGGCGTGTGGTGTAGTAAATGCCGTGAAATGCGTGATCTCGAAGCTGAACCTTGGTTGATGATGACGATCACAGAGGAGGTCTGGCGGTTGAGAGAAAGACGAGCATGGGAATGAAACAGTCGGACCCTTTGGGGCCTGAAAATCCTTTTGATGTGACGATCCATCCGTCCACCGAATAGCGGCTGAACAGAGCCGCCTGCCGCAACACCACCCTCCCATTCATTGGTGTTGGCGTTTATCTTAACGTCGTTGGTCTCCACATTTCTCTCCTTGCCATGAAGACGGAGAAAGAGGTCGACGACGACGAGGCCGACGATGATGAGGAGAAGAAGTTGCGTAAGAAAGGCGGAGTTTTAGCAAAAGCATCAAGTGAGCAGGGAATACCAAGTTGACGTGAGGTTAAAGTCTTGTCGATCTTCCGTTTCAGTTCCACTTCCCTCTTTGTTCCATGACAGACTTTTACCAGAAATAGCCCAAGTGCAAAGTCCAAGGGCATCCGCAAAACGGCCGCGGGCCGCGCGGCAGCAACAAGAGACGGAAAGGATTGCGAGACTGACATTTCTCATCTTTCCATCGAAACGAGGAATCTGGAGAAATGGCAGACTCGCAGAAATTCCCATGTTGGATGTTCGTATTGCCCAACAAAAAGGGAAAAAGCCTCTGTGTCATCACCGCATCCTTATCACCCCTTTCAGGCACCCAGGCAATATCCCAGCTGCCCATCCTGGGCTGGAGTGTGGCTTCCATCTCCACTGGCTGTAGCCTGTATCACGGAGTGGACCTGTGAATGGAGTCTTTTGGGAGGTGTGATGTTGATGGAGTTCCGGGTGTGTAAGCAAACCTTTGGAACCTCGGACCAGTCTGAAATGGTGATGGCCTCCTTTCTGAATGGATGGAAGTTGGATGGGCGCCGCTGTCGGGCTACACTGCAGTCAAGGCAACTGTGCACTTCCTGATGTCCACTACGACCTGTTATCTCTTCGCCTGCTCTTTTTCCTTGCTGTGATTCGCTACGGGAGGGAGTGGCTTTGCTCGAGGGATGGCGTCCGTCTATCTTGGCAAGTCCCGTCGACCCTCTCGTCTTCGTTCGGTTCGCTCGGTCGGCCGGTAGGGGCGGCTGCAATGGGATGGGTTTGTGGGCTTGGGCTCTGATATCGTGGGATCGGTCATGGTGATCATGGTGAACTCGCACTTTTCCTTGGAAGATGCAAGAAATGCCTGCGGTCGCGGGATTCGGCAAGATAGCGCCATCGCCGCCGTCAGCACAATCGGTCAGTCAGACAGACATTGATGCCCGAATTACGGGCCGTGAGATAGTGTACGACATGGGAACCGATCGATCGTGCCGACTTTCTTTCTTCTGGACGTTGTCTCGACTTGTTCTGGACGTTATGGAGCTGCTGGGAGGGGCTTGTACGGTAGTGGTCGGGGCAAGACGGTGTCTTGTCGCTGTCGATGGCGTTCAGCTTGGTGCCTCCGTTTTGGATACCATCTTGCCCGGCATACAATTTTGATATCGCAAAGAGTCAGGGAAGTGAGCCCTCAGACCCTGGAAAGAATCAAAGTCGACAAGCCCTGCATATGATTTGCAAGATGCTGCAACGCAAGGTTGCAAACGACGACGAAAATCAACGGCATTGAGCTTGGACCAGAAAGGTAAAGCTGCCCCGCCGATCACTGTTGCCGGCCGGTGTTGCTCAGGGTTGTGAGCTGGTGGGGTAATGCAAGGGCACAGTATGGGTGAGTCGAAGGTAAAGCTAAGATTCTATCTATAATAGAAGATTTTAGATAGGGAAAAGAAAAGAGGAAGAGAACTAGGTATAAGCGTATAGACCCTAAATAAATACCTTAATCGTATAAGCGATAACGGGACCTATATGCGGGTTGCTATTAGCCAATCCCTTTATTCGTATCCCCTTTACTTATAGGATAAACCCTATATGTACTAAGATTTACCTTACAGTTAGTTTTAGTATAGTTAATTAAATAACTTATATTTTGTAACCCGTACTATACTTAGAACCTCTATATATTTTATTCCTTCGCGTATAGTATCTAAGCCTAGACGTAGTCTACTAACGCGATTATATTACCGCCCCCTACGCAAAAAATTCGTCTATGAATTTTGCTAAATATATATATAGAATATTATAATTTATTTCTTCCTTATAATACGTTGTAAGTACTTTAATCCTTTTATTTCCAGGAATTCGTCATTATTGTAAATTTCCGTATTTTCGTTTAATTAGTTTATTAACCGTTTGGGTAGGCCCGGGGTATTTGGGTTAACTTTATAAAAGTCTTAAAAGTACCTTCGGCGTATATTTAAAATTAGAAGTAGAATATTATTCCGGATTGAAGTCTTAGTTTCTCTAGTTTGTTTAATAAAAGAATTTATTATCAATTACTTTAAATACTATAATTCTATGGACTTTCTAATCGGGGTTTCTATTTTTATTTATATTAATTGGGCCGGGGTATTCGAATATTTATTCTAAAAGTAGGTTATCGTTATATTTCCGTAAATAGTCCGTATAGAAGACGTTGGTACCTTTCTAATTCTTTAATAATTCTAAATAATAAGAATGCTTTACTTTTTTGATAATTGTATAATAGTTGCGAGTATTAGGGAAATTGAGTTTATTATTAAATTAAGTAATTATAGAGTAAAGCCTTTTAATAATAATAATTTTATTTTTTAATTTGAAATTGGGTTCCCTCTATTTTTTATTAGCCTACGCTACTTATTATTCTTATATTTCTAATATAGTTTTTCTAGCGTATTCGATGTACTTTCGAATATATTAGGTATAGTTTTATATTTATTCTTGAGTTAATTGTCCTGTTTATAGTATATTAAGATTTTAAGTACGGGTATCCTAATTGAAAGGTATTTTTATTAGGTATTTAAATATAATTTTATAGGGAGATAAGTTTATATTATTTTGGGAAAGGTTACTTTATACTGCGTTTAGGGCTAGGATAGTTTTGGATTAATTATTTTAATAATAATTAACGAATAGTTGGAAGTGTTAATTGATATAAGTATTTATAATTTCCGTTTAGTTTATTATTTAATTATATTTTGCGGTAGCTAGTTTTTACTTTGTTTTCGTTAGTTTTAATATTTTATTTGTAAACGCGGATATAAATTACAGCGTTCTATCGAAAAAAATTTTTTTAGTATATTGTAAATATAGTAAGGTCTTTTATAATATCTTCGAATAGTGTTGTGAGCCATAGTATTTTCCGTATAAGGGGTAATTTAAGATAATTTTAATAGATAGTTAATTATTATTAATATATTATTAAGATTGTATTTATCTTTTAATATTTTCTTAAAGTCTATAATAATAAATATTTATTTCCGAGTTGGCGGGGGAACTGGGTAAAGTAAACCTAGTTTTTTATCCTTTAGGATTTTACTAGCTTTATATATTATATAATTCTTTACGAAGCGATCGATATTTTTAATTATACGTAATTATTAATATTGTATTTTAAAAATTGTTTAAATTTTAGTCCTTCTTAAATAGATTATACTTAATATTGAGTAAGTTTCCTCTATAATATGCGTACGTAAATTATTTAATTGGATGACGATCAAGGGGTCTTAATATATTAAAAATCTGTTAATTAGTATTATAAAGTTAAAGTTTAATTTGTAAGCGTAGATATAATATTCTTTTAAAAATTCGTCCTTTCAATTAACCTTTATAAGCGCGTTTATTAGTTTATACCATTCCGGTTCGATTGGCCTTAATTTTAAACCCTCTTTATTTAATATTATAATTAGGATTAATTCCTTTATAAAACTTTTATCCATCGAAGTAGAAATTATTATAAATACTTCTACCCTTTCTTCTTTAATAGGTTTAAAGATTTAAAGCATACGGTATATATCCTTCTTATCCCCGGCTCCGGCATCGCTAGGAACTGCACTTGTACATACGCTACGCGGGTGCTGGGACCTGGTGCCGCGCTTGGGATTCCTGGGATGTATTGACAAGTGTATGTAATAGCGATGGGCCAAGCTGCGATCCTGGTAAATGCGGTGAGTGAGGTGAGTTTGCTAATAGGATATTGATAATAACTATATTTTCAAAGATGAAGGGGAAATCTACAATACCCCTTCTTAAATAGTAGATTTTACTATCCTATATTTTAGGATTAAGAAAGCCTTTTTTATTACCCAAATCGAACTTACCGTAATTTCCCAAGGTCTCGAAACAGCGATCTGATTAAATTACGAACATTAACTACCAACGTCGGTCGTAACCATTTTCTCTAATTTAAAAAGCATTCTACCTAGGATCAATCGAAGCGTTATTGCTTATCTAAAAGGTATAAAGTTAACGCTCTGGAACAAGCTTTCTAACCCCCTAGTCCAAACTATAATTTAGTAATCGTATTATTTGCAAGACCGTAGGTACTAAGTAGAACTTACTTAGAATTCTCGGAGATGATGACGAGAAGGAAACAGCGGCAAAAAGCAAAGACAAAAACAAGAGTTTATAAAGTTTTACGATTAAATTCTTTAATAGTTTAATTTATTAGGGCGCTACTAAGTAAGTTATTATAGCTATTTCGACGATAGAAGTAGAATTCTTCGTAGTAATTAACGTAGTAAAGGAGGCTATTTTTATAATAACGCTAATTATTAGTCTTATTGTAAGGTTAGTTAATTTTATCCTTACGCTTAATTATAATAATTAATAGATAATTAGAGTATTAATTATAGAGGCTATTAAGTTAGTAATTAAGTTTAAATACGTAGATATTTATAGATATTGGGTAAAATAGGAGGTCTTTATTAGTAGAGCCTTGAATGTAGCTCGGCTATAACGGATGGCAGATTATCTACATCGACGATATCTTTGATGTTAAGCCTCCGACACTGAACTTCGACTCGACCTGTCATACGCCACTCTTTAGATTGTAAATATTCGAATTTAATTTATTTTGGAATTTTAGGACTAGTTGGATTTAATAGAGGAAATAGAAATAGGTAAGGGGTTGGATTTAATAGAGGAGATAGAATTAAGTAAAGGGTTAAATTAAAAACTATAGGGTTTAAAATAGTACGGAGTATTAAATATACTAGTATAAGTAGGCTAATTTAAAAGGATAGAGAATTTGGATATAAAATCAGGCGAATTAAATACGAACGTTAGATAGTTATTAAATAAAGTTGGAAGGGGCGATTCCTAAAACGAGTAGTAAATCAAATTAGACGAATAAAATATTACGATTTAGTAGACTTCGCTCTAATTAGAGTTGTAACTTCGATTAACGGCCAAAACGTTTAAAGTTAGCTCAGACCTACTACTGCAGAAAAGTGTACCCGTCCGCTGATTGGTGGGTGGTGTAGGGGGGTGGGGCGGGCGGGCGCGTTTCGGAGGTCCAGCAGGTTTGAGGTCTGAGACTACCCAGGCCCAGACCTAGTCCGCCAGCGCCGTCACAGGTAAGAGTCAGGGTTAACCGTGGCTTCTCCCTTTGCAGAAATGCGGGGCTCTCCTCGTTGCTGACCTGTGCGGTGACTTTAACTTGTCACCGCCAAGCAGCAAGGGAGATCATGTCTCTTCATCTGGCATTGCAGACCGCATTAGTTTGGACATCAATGCAAGATTTTTGAGGTCATCCCAACCTCTTGGAACTGCCATTCGTTTTCACATAGGTGAGACTTTTGGCAACCGTGACCGGATTTTGAGCACGTTTCTCGTCTCGTCGCCGACGATGATGTGAATGGGGACGTGCAGAGTGCATTGTGCAGCACACACCTCACTGGCGTTCACATCAGCAGGGCAGCGACATCCGTTCCCATGGGATCATGCTTGAGACCGACATTCATGCAAAATAATCATCTCCGGTCAACCCGGCACTTTCACTTTTGGTTGCTGTGGCATTCCCAACCTTCTGGGCTGGACGTCGAATTCCCTCACCGTGCGCCGTGTTCACCGTTTTGGGAGGGTACCTCTACACTGCAGCGCGAATACGATTTGTCGGGATGTTTGTCTAGCATCAAACATTGACCTCCGGGGCCTCACATCGCCGACCTCGAGTTACCAAAGAGACGGGACCAATAAGTTTGACAGGTCAGCGCCACCAATGTGCGACCTACATTCGTCTCGCTCAGCCTCGTGGAACATGGTCATCATGTCAATGCCGGCTGTCTTTGATTTCCCCATGGGGAGATGTTGCAGTAGCATGTTGGTCCCGAAATCTGAAATCCCCTGGCGTGTCCCTGAATTATCAAATCTCGGTGCAAACGTTCACCGTCTTCGTCTGTGATGGAAATATGCTGAACCAACCACCCGGAATGGGATGCAGTCGTCATCGATCACCGGCCGGGATATGCCCTCCCTGGGATTTGTATGGAATGCTGGAATGTGGAAAAGTGGCCTAAATCCAGGAACCAGGCACAAATCATGGTTTGCTAGGGTTGAAACACGGGTAAACACCACAAAAAGGCATCACGAGACCATTTTTAATTACGTGCTTGACTTCACTTGCTTGAGTCTCTGCCTAGCTCCCGCCCGTAGTGTAGCCTTTTGTCTATACCGCGCCGTCCCTTCCTTCAGCCTTCCCTTCTCGTCCGTCCCCTGACTTATGCCCGTTCCCAAGCCTTGTGCTTAACACAAGCCCTGTCACAGTGGAGGTTTGTTGCGGTTACAGGCGAGCTGCCTTCCACTTGCCCGCCGTCAACTGAAGCTTTTTTAAAAGTGGGGGTCAAAATGGGGGCCCACCCCGCGTAAGGCGTGCTCAATATTTTGGTCACTGCGTCACTGCAACAATCTGCTGCATCCGCGCGCGTCTCCATCTTGAATTCCATTCCTCTCCTCGTCAACATCCGTCTTCACAATGCCGCGCCCTCCGTTCCAAAGAACCCACGACAAGACGGATCCATGAATCCGCTCGTACTGTGTACCATCACACACTGTCTGTGCCGTTTTCCCTTTTCACTTCTCGAACTCCATCCAGGATTCCACTTTGTTTTCAATGCTGTCACTGCAGTGTCTCCTCTTCGCGGTGGATTTCAGAATCCACACCAACGGCAGATCAGCATCCAGCATTTCGCAAATGGAAACAGTGTCTTTTTCCATTCCACTCTCATCGACGATTCGTTCGAGACTCGAGTGCAAATCCGTCGCCAGTTGAGCCGCCTCAGTCCACTATTCACTACGCGCTAATATCTTCTTCCCTGTTTGTCGTTGCTCCTTGCTGTTTTTCCTTTCGGCTTTCTGTGTGTGTGCCCTACGCTAGAAACAAGCACCAGGCTAACAAAGACCGTTCCTCGTTCAAGGTTCCCGTTGGACAGAACAAGCCAGAAACATCCCACTATCCCACAATGCTTCCAAGCGACCAAGCGACCAAGCGAGGGGTTGACCGGTTGGCCATGTACCTGTACATATCTGCGAATCTCAGAAATCCTGTCACTCGGCCTGCAACCCTAGACATTCTGGCCTCCCTGCCCTGGCGCCTCCTTCTCTTGGCGTCGCGCTGCCTGCCTTGTCGCGGCCGAGTTCGCAGGAGGAGACCTCCAAAAACCGCAGACAAGCCATCTCGAAACCAACATAGGCGACGTTCGACTCACATAAAAACATCCATACACAAACAAGAATATTCCAGCTTGGACAGATGGGAGTTACCGAGTGAATGGAAAAACAACACCGCGTAACTGGTCGGTTTCCCGATCTTCTCGCTATCCTGCCCCCCGCCTGGCAAGACTTCCAATGATGGGTGCATCGAGTCGGATCCGTGCAGATAACAGCAGATTTAGACGCCAGAGCAAAGTTGGGAAGCTCAACAACGGCAGCTTGCGCCTTGCCCCTCCATGTCTCACTTCTCTGAGAAGTGGAATTATCCAATCAGCACGGCTGGATGCCTTCTTGCCCAGTACCACCAGCACGTGGTGAACTTCTTCTCTCCCTTTGCTTCCCGGCCAATGATGGTTCTAATCCAGAGATTCGGATCTCCAAAACCTTGCGAGTGCATGGTTGAGAAGGAGAAAAGCGCCACCAGAATGTCGGGTCATGCTGCTGGCGTCAGCTCCGGGAAGCAATGGTTGTGAGGAGAAGTTGGCCATTTTCTGGGAATCGCACACAGCCTGTCGTACAACTTGAACTCAGCCCACTGTTTACTGCGGCCATCCTATCATCAAGCATGATCATGTTCTGCAGTGTCGCCGCAAAATTATGCGTGCACGATCCGATCCCTTCTCACACCGGGGGTGAACCATCCGGGGATGCGTGTATAAGGTGAGCAAAGTATTATCCACATGTTGTTTTGCTCCATTGACGGCGTGGATCACGTACATTCTCACAGTCATCATCACTACTACATCATTGGCAGTAGGTTCATGGATAGCGCGGATATGCAATGCCGAATGCAAAGTGAGGCCGTCGTCACAGTCATCAACAACGTCCTTCAATATAAAGCAGAGTGGACACTCTCCCCAACATCTTTGTGGTTGAGTTTCTCCTCCCCGCTCGAGGACTGGAGCAATTACTCCATACCGCGGGTAAACAATCAGCAACGATACCACCTAGCTCCATGCCATTATGTCCATTATGCCCGATATGGGTATGAAACGGAGGGGGGAAATGAGTGATACATGAACCAGGATGAGAAACACCAGACCCTACCTGGCTCGCACTACTGTAGCAGAGATATCTCTAGGCTTGAAGGTGGATGGAAGGAGTAAACGCTCTCCTATTCTTTGTAATCAATATCGATGCGAGCAATGTGCCCATCAGCCCATGGAAAAGCACGATCAACCCAAAAAGGCAAGTTATGTCACCTTGGCTTTTCTTCTTTTCCTCGGACAAGATAAGGGGTCCGATCAAGATCAGAAAAACGATCAGAAATGACAAGAAAATCAGGGACTTCAGGGATTTCAAAAGACCCTCGGGGACCTCGTAAACGAGAAGCAGGGACTTCATCAAAACGTTGAGATCAAGAGCGGGACCGCCCTGAACAGGTGTGTGGGAAGGAGCATTGGGGGACAAACTGCGTGACTGCCAGAACTCCGACACTGCCAGTGCCTTCCCAAACTGTCCTGGCCAGAACTGGGAAGATTGGCCATGATATCGATAAGACTCTTCTGCATCTCGTCCTCACTTTTATCCTATTGGATAATGACTTTTGTCACCCACCATCTTCTGCTATGCCCCCTTTCCAGCAGACCCGCGGAGTCCTAGCGGTCTCTTGATGGAGGGTCGAGTAAAATGATCGTGAGCCAACCAGTCGACAGAGTTGTCGACGACAAGGCTTGGGATTGGAAGTTGCATGCCATCGAGGAGGTTGCAAAAGGCCCCACTCGCAGTCTTCAAATGTGCAGCCGCATGAGGACTGCGCTAACAATCCTGGCCTGTCTGAGAGGAGGCGGTTATTCCACTTGCAATCATGGTAAGCAAAGTGATGCCAAGCCCAGAATCCTGTGTCAAGGAAAGCGGACTTGCACCCCTCGTAACCGACTTCCAACACAGTGACGGATCTTGCCAGCGACTTCAACAACGGACGGAGACACCACGCCGACAAGGTCGACAAAGTTTCGTATAGCCAATAGTCTGCTCCTCCTGGTCCGTTTTCATGCAAGTTCTAGGAGCGCTCTGCAAAGATTTTGGCTGGCCGTAATGATGAGCAAGGGGGGTGGCCAACTTTTTTTGCAGCCGTGGTGTTGCTATTTTGTTTCGTTCATTTGCTGGGTCGGGAGGAGGGTCGAATTCGTGTTAGTGCGGCGACGGCACGCTTTGACGTCTGGCCAATGAGTTGGAAGCAGGGATGTTGGTTCCGGGGAATGGGATATGGATGCCTTGCGAGCCAGCCTTCTTGTGAGACAGTGAGAGGGGAGCAGTTGATGGACCAGTTCACCTCCAGAGTTCGAGTTCACGATGAAAAGGCTTCGTAGGGAAAAGGGAACCTCGATGGTCAGATAGGCCGTAGGTCTAGAGGTTTGGACGTTCTGCTTTTGACGGGCAAACCGCAATGATGGCATCTCGATCAAGCAGACAGACTTCAAGCCATCCATCCGGTGAGTTCGAAATCGATAGTACCGAGAGGATATTGCATGAACCATCAACCGTTATTTTCCCCACCCTTTCTCGATCCGACGAAGGAATACCTAATATCCGACAGGATGCCTGGATGCTACGCGCGCGATTTATGATCTCCAGGAGTCCAGGCTTATCCATCCCACTCGAGGACGACGGAACATCCCACACACCATGAGCTGGAGGACGGACCTGTCCATAATCCCGCGTTCCATTGTCATCCCACGTCCAAGGCTCGAGCCACACCCGTCCCACACCGGTGAGACCGAGGGATGTGTAGCCGCCGGCCGGAGATATCATAAAGTACCGGTTACTTACGATGCTCCGGGCCATCCCTCTACGAGTGGACTGGGCTGCTAGACGGGTAGGGACTGGTAAGAGCTGCGAACTACTGCATGAAATAGTGGAAGCAAAGCTAGATCAAAACAGAACGACAAGGAGCAGACTTTGTTGAAGAGACTGTCCTCCGTTTTGAGGCGGCAACCGTCGCTCACGGTTAGTCATTGCGCCGTTGGTACCTCTGCTTACTGTGATTTACTGTGACCGGCGCGTTCTACTGTGAGGGACGCGCCCAGATGGTACCGGCGTCAATATTGCGCACGATGGAGTGATGGGAGTGTAACGAACATGACCGCTTACCGGAATCGTAACTTACCCCGCCGCGTCGTCCCCCCGCCTGGCCGGTCTTACCCCGTACCCCGTATCAAGACTCCGGGGAAGACCCCGTGTGGCCCCGCGTTCTCCCCGGCGTTGTGGGGAACCGGAGCAGATATACGTATGCGGTAGGCGGTATCTTTTGGAAATGCACGTCTAGCAATTTTGGGTCACTAACAAGCCAACGGTCCGTCTCCATATTCACGCCGATTAGGTAATGAGGCCGGCGCCAACAAGGCCAATATCACCAACAAACTCCGGGGGCACGCCGGGGAAGCGCGGGGTCAAACGGGGTAGAATTTCAAGACCCGGCGGCCTGGCCATATGTACGGGGCGGGGAAATGGGGTACGGACGGACGAGTACGGGGTACGGGAAGACGGGCGACCCCCGGACCCATAAAAACGCCGTGAGCAAGTCCGACCCCGCGATCCCGCAAACCAACCCCGGCCGGCGTCAAGGGTACTTTGCAAACAAAACGAAAGAGTTTCCCCGCAAAATGCAATGCAATTTCGTTTGACGATGATGTGATGAAGAATTTTTCGTGGAAAGATTTCTGAGTGGTTCAACATTCCGGGGTTGAGAAGACATTCCGGGGTTGAGAATGCGGGCGGCAAAAGGAGACGGAGTGAGTTGACCACCCATCTCACCACCGCATTCCACTAAATTGGAGGCCGTGTTCGACAAAGCTGAGAACGAAGGCATATCCACCGCTGCGCATATCCACACAAGACGCCAATCTTTGATCGCTTGATTGGGTGTACCTGAAAGACCAATTCCATGTCTTCTTTCTGGCGTCGGTACTGGCTCGTTCCTGGCTTCGCGTTCCTGGATTTAGGAACATGTCGTGATCACGAGTTGAGCCAAAATAGGACTTGATGGAGTCGATCTCATGATGGAGTCCCTTTCGCGGCCTTGGAGATGAGGAGTTCCTTCCTTCGGTTCAAGACAAGTTGTCTGTTCGTTGTAGAGCACTGGACATGTCCTCCAAGCCGTTCTTTTCATCCAGGGGTTGTTGTCAAATGGAACCCCCGCTCGCAATCTCCAACTTTTTTTTCCCTCCAAGAGATGGCATTTGGAGGCAATGACGTAGGGCTGCGTTTCAAAGCAGACCGTTGCAATCGGCGTTTTTGGTGAGCAATCGTGGCATGTCTGGGATGGTTTGGCTTTGACCCTTGTTGATGGGCCGTGGTGGGGTCAGCCGCTAGCACTGACCGGGATTAGGAAGGAACGAAAGAGAGACCAGGGAGACGAAAGAAGGCTAGCGCAAGGCGGCGGAGATAAGCATGGATGGCTTCGCATGTTATCCATTGGTTGAGTCCCAACGGCAGGCAAAGGCAGGCGGGGCTCGGAGAATGTGGAGAAAGAAAGAGCGCTAAGAGCTGTGACCCCACTCTGTCCGCTGTTGCCAAGAGCGAGCCAAGCGGCCTGGCCCCTTGCCAAGCTGACTGCAGGAAAAAGCTGCCAAAGAGGTTCGCCAAAGTCGCAGGGCGGACGTCGACCGTCGTCACGTCAAAGACTGGGAAGACCGGCGCGGCATAAGCCCCTGATCGTGGACTTTAATGAATCCACTGTCAAGGTTATCTAGGTGAGAATGGACAGTGTGTCCACGACGACGAGGGAAGGCTGTCGCGACCATTTGAGAGTGATGATCTCTTTAGCTGTGCAAATTTATCATTTAAGCGTCATGCAGGTTTGAGCCAATTAGGTGGTCAGTTTTGCCTGCAGGATACATCTGAAGCGCGAAGATACCTCAAATACCCCAGCCCTGGTAGTATCTGCTAGTGCGGTGGTAGTGTTTCTTAGCTGGCAAGCCAAGCTATCAAGTACTGCTGGTAGACTGTGGGGGGCGCTAAAATGATAAATTTGCACAGCTAAAGAGATACGTGCAGCTTGTGAGCACTGTCTTGCCGTCACCACTCATCTCTCACCGTCTTCAGAATGCGACGGTGAACGGTCTGACGGTCAAGATCACCTCTCTCAGCCGCCAGCCGCCAAGCTGTCGGGTCGACAAAATTGGCAGCTGCCGACACTACTGCGGTCTTGGAGGTCTCACCAGTTGATCTCCCGCTTTTGATCAACCAGACTGCCAAACCTTATCTCGAGGTCAGCGCTTATCACTTATCACTTATCATTCTATTAAGAACATTGACTGATACCGACCTACCTACCAACAGAACAACCTCCATGTCGACGAGATATCCGATTGACGATAATCGTACAAAATCCCCATCCGATGGACAATTCCTCCCCGCATCGGTAAGGAAAAAAGCGTGGGATCACCCCGCTGTTTGTGATGGCGAATCTCGATCGAATGTGCATATCAAAAGCTGGAGAAGTGGTGGTGATAGTGGTGGCATGGTGCAGTGCACTCGTGCGGCGAGCCTACGTTGCCGTCCACGGCGTCCACGCGCAGGCTCGCAGACGTTCGAGACCAGGTGATCTTCACCGACATAGCAGAAAGAAGAAGGCAGCTGGCAGTACGACGAAGCATCTCGTCGGAAGACGGAAGACGGCAACCGCTACCTACGGCAATGAGCTTCTCCAATTCCTTTTGTCGTTGAATGGTACGGCGTGGGATTTCTCCAACTTGGAGAAGCGATCGACAGGGCGTTTGCTGTCGGAGAGGACGGACTGTCCAACAATACCATGCCCGTTCCAACATTGAACGATATGCCAATGTTGGAAATATCGTCAAAGTTCCATGGTCACGCTCCAATCCTTCCCAGGGTTTAAGACATTTGGATGTTGCGGAGGTCTTGTCACCCCACGCTTGTCCTCCCACGCTCTCTTCCACGCCGCCGTTTTCGAAGACGGCACAGCGTCTGTTGGACAACACCGGTCAAGGTCAGGGAGGTTAGCACTGCCGCAGACTGTGTTACCGCAGGGTGAGCAATTGTTGGCCAAAGTCGCATTTGGGAATGGCACGGTTTCGGGTCCTGGTTGACTGGCTGGCTGGCTGGCTTGTCCTGGTCCTGGTCTCTCTTCGCTACCAGCCGCTTTCTCGACTGTCTTTGTCTAACAAACTTCCCATCCCAGCATCCAATGAGACGCCACAGGCCATCCAAGCCAGGAAACAAGCTGGGCCGACTGGGCGGCTTCCAGCTCGTAGCTCCCAAAAAGCCCCTGTGAATACAGGGAGGAAGCTACCCCTACCTCCAGTCAAGCCAGCCTTTACGACACCTGCCAGATACGAAGGTGTGAAGCAGGTAGGAAAGCAAAAGGCGGTGAATTACCGTGGTGAAGGTGACGGCATCACATCACTTCAGAGGCTGGAAACTCACTCATCACTTGCTCGTCCATGCGGTCGCCAGCTTCAATTGGAGCCTCAATAGGGAAACGAGTGAACGGAGCGAGAGCAGCAGACATGATGCGTGTTTCTCCTTCCCCTCTTCACCAGATTGGAGCCTTGGGTTTGACTGGGTATGCCTACTCAATGCATACGCGCCCATCGCTAGAAGCCCATGAGAGAACGACAGAGTGCTTAAGAACCACCTGCTGACTACCGTTAGATACCATCATGTAGCCTTTAACGGAAGAGGCAGAACGGTCCTGTTGCCAGCATACTGTGTGGTGAAGTAGAGGAACTTGATGAAGTTGCTGGGAATGACACACTGTATACATGTTTGATTCCGTTTGGTGGTGCCGGTGGTACGACATCTCATCTTCACCAACGATCTTCAAGCGGCGACTTTTACTTGGCCGTAGTCTCCCAAAGAGGAAGGAACTGGCTTCGTATATACGCCTTCTTCCAAGGGGCATTTGTCGCCGTCGACACCGCTGAACTTATCATCTCCGACGTCTTCGCAGAGTTGCTGGACAAAAGTGCGCAACATGACTTGCTACGTTCCAGCCGGAGTCGCCTCCTCGAGCCTCTCTATTCTCTGCCCGTTACGTCGGCCTCCATTACTTGCCTTCAGCAAGTCGGTTCCACGGCGTCATGACACTTCAGTCTTGCTTCAATCTCGCGTGTTTCGAGAAAATTCTGGCCTCAGAAAAACACTCTAGACAGTGTCTCCCGGCTATGAACCACATGCATCACAGAACGGATCATGGCAGATGAGCTATTATGGGTTATTGGATCACGACATTCTCGTGGGACGTCAGAGGGCTTTCGAAGGGGCGTATCGCTGATGAGGTGGCGGCTACGACACTGGCACGACTGGATAATGGACATGGCGGGCGAAAGAACATCCAACCGTGATATGAGTGGCCTCAAGAACGAACCATCAACATTTCAGGTTTCCAGAAATTACACTCCAGTCCAGCCAGTCCGAGCCTGAAGGTTAAGGGGCGGAAAATTTGCATGTTGTTGATGATGATGAGGCGAGCATGAACTCTCTGGGGAAAACTCTGGGGTATGGGGAAGGCGAGAAGCAAGCGGCTGGACTGGACAGCAACTGCTCAAAAGGTCGTGGTGCATGAATTAAGAGATTCCAGTGGTAGTGGTGGTGTCATCATACGCGTCGCAGCTGCAGCGATACGCTTTCGTCAACACTCACTGACATTGTAGTAGTGATCGTTCCTTCCCCGCGACGGACGCAGATGTGGCATTGATCGTCCTTCGGATCGTGTTGCGGTCGGTCAGTAAAAAGGCAGTCACGATGGTGGTGGTGTCAAAAGGCGCCCAGACGCGGAAAGCACGAACCGGTCGGCAACCGACGCGCATCGGGATGAACCCTCTCACCGGTCGCCGCAGGACGAAATCTCCTCACGCACAAATGTGAGCTTCTCGGAAGATCTCCCTCCAGATTCCCACGTCCCCACAATCTCCACCACACGCAACAAAGTGAACGCCGCACCCCGACCGACCGACCGATTGCGACGCGACACCCGACACCCGACCCGACCGACACCCTCCTTTTCAAGGCCTAGACAGAGACCGAGCCGTTACCTCTAGCACCAGCATCTTGAGTGTCGCGAAGCATGTCTAGGACCACAGTGACAGAGAAAGAGGGGGTGTCAACATTCGGCGACGCTGGGCTGGAAAGGGCTGGGAACCACCACCACCTTTAAGTGACAGTCCACAGCCAACAGCCAGCCAATATCCTCGAAACGAGATGCCCGAGACAAGAAAGGGAGCGTTATCCGTCACTATTTGACAGATAGGTAACAGTCTCCGCGACCGAAGCGACGCGAATGCCCCGCAAAGTGGCTTTTACTGCGACTCTTTGCTGCCACTGCTGCTCCCCTCGCTCCTGCTGCACGACGTTACACGGCCGCTGGCTGATATGAGGTCTCGACAGACGATACACCCCTTCAAACTTGGCGAAGCTGGAGTCTGGAGCAGTGGACAAAGTCGACACTCGGCATCTGTGTCTGCGCCGTGAACGAGTCGCTCAACACAACACAACACCACAACACACGACGCCAGTCTTACATCGGGCGGGACGATCGGTCAACGACGGGTGTTCCAAGTTTGTGGGGATGCGGAGGGGATAGCCAAAGTCACCCAACCTCATCTCCACGGGAAACACAAGAGATGGATGGCACAGGGAGCACTCGACATGGATGGATGATGCGGGACCCTCTGTGCATCAGGTCGCCCGGAAAAGGATCACGGTCAAGGATGGAAACAGGTTTCTCTTGCCGCCAGCCCACCTCCTGTCGCTGTGCGAAGGGTCAGCAAGCAGAAATCTGGGGAAGATACGGATGGATATGGTCCCCCTTCGTTGGTTGAGTGGAGGGTGAGTTGCTGCTAACTGGTGTTTACCTGACCCATCTGGCCCCCGTCTTCTTCCAGGTTATCCTGCAGCGGCTGCTTGCGATCTACAGTCCTGTCGATGGGTCGACCGTCAGTTTCAAGAATCCCGACTCTGACCATCTGGGTCGACAATGATGTGATTCGAGTTTGTTGACGAAAACGCCCACCGCGCGCCTCTCTGCATCTCGACCCGCTTATTCTCAGGGGGCACTGGGTCGGTCGAGGGTTCCAAAGGTGATGGGGAGTCTACCTTATCTCACGCTCAAGACCGTTATCTTTCTTTCCGACGGAGGCGGCGGCGGCGTCGACGGTACACCGCTTGCCGCTATCGCTAGGTCAGGGGTCGTTTTCAGCTTTCAGGATACGGTATCCGACGCCTTGATCCTTCTTTTACAGTGTGCTGAGTGTCATTGTCGCCGCCGTTTTCCTTCTTTTGTTGTCGTCACACGCTGACTGTCCGTTCATCGGTGATATCTCCAATTTACAAGTCCGGTCCAGTCGCTTTTGCAATGCTTGCAATATGGGTGTCGGACCCGTACGCGGCGTTGCAACATTGCAACATTGCGCGCCCCACTATAAACACCACCACCACCACCACCACCAAAAGACGGACGCTACCAATTGCCCGCGACATGTCAAACTCGCCCGTCAACAACCCATCAACCCTGAGCGAATCGCAATGGAGGATGCCACCCACTCGCTGGTTGGGGGTCACATACAAGGGCAGTACAGCGACCCCCTATTTCCGTCAGCGCTTGTCGCAAGATTGCGAGTGAAGATTTTTATTAACGAGTGCTGCACGTCAGTCTTTTGGGCAAGAGGTAAGGGTCGTTGGCGACATCGGTGGCGACTTGGTCAACAAAAGTGACTCGACCGTCCAGTCACCATTGAGATGTCCAAATGAATGGATGGTTGCCTTCTTTTTGCCCTTTTCCAATAGTTCTACACGAAAGTCCGGCGTTGCGCCGGTCAACGGAGGCAAGCCCGGACGCCGAACGCCGCACGCTGTCTGGATTTTGAGACCACCACCACCACCACCACCACCATTACCACGACCGGAGATGGAACCGTTTTGTTACCAACAACGGAGAACGGATCACCTAGCGACAAGAGGCTATTTTGGGTTGACTTTCAGGTCCACTTAGGACGTAACTCGGGCCGGGTAAGGTCCAAGGGGTCGGTCTGGAAGACCCAGAGGGACCCCGCACGGCCCGAAGCTAGAGTCTCCGTCTGGAGCCCGGTGAATCAATGGAACCTGCCGTTCGGGCGCTTTGTCTCTTTTGAGAGGCTCTGGCATTTTTGGTGTCTCCTTGGGCGCCAACCCACTTTGTAAGAAAAACCCCCCGAATGGCCAATCGTCGATAACAGAGGGCCATTCTTGGTGGATTATATGAGACACGTCAACTGGCCGTTTATTGACTACCAGAACCACCTACAAGGACATGGCATGTTGGGATTCCTACTCCCAAACGTTCGAGGTGTTGGTGGTGGAGTGAACCGAACAATGACCGTTTCGAGATCCGTTCAGGAAGTATACGTCCCATTTCACCATCTGCAGCAGAGGCATGTACAAAAGAGATTGCACTTCCGTATTCTTGGCCTCCCCCTTCCGTCTACGATGCCGCTGATAATACTGTAGCAGTACATCCACATAGAGGTAGCTCTTCACGGAAGGCTCAAGCCCAGGCTTGTAAGGCGACACTATCACGCCACTGTTGACCCGCTATTACGAACATCGCTTCCGTCGCTTCCAGCGTCTTGGGTGTGTGCCATGCTCCTGAAATTGATGAGTTACAGGGCAGTGACGGCCGCTAGACAGGGCTTGGTGTAGGCTTGGTAGGCGCTATCGCAAGCCATGGCATCCCACTGCACGTCAATCACTGCACGTCAATCGCCGGCTTGGCATCATGAAATTTGTGCTTGATATCAACTTCTCTTTTTTACACTTCGGCAAGGTCTTGACTCACAGCCACCAGCATCACCAACAGTCTAGAACCTTGTACGGCTCGCCGAGCTCGGCTCACCAAAAGCGTTATGACTTGCAGTTGGTATCACTATCAGTCATGTCTCACATGGAGCTGAACGAACCCCTCTCGCTAGAGGTCGTGGTAGCTACCCCTCCCTGTCCTCCTTTCTCACGAGAGAGCCTCTGTTTCTGATTCTGATCAATCACACAGCTTGATTTACTGACAGGATGACAGTGGATGGAGGGGTAGCAATCTCGCATCTCACATTGCGAAACGCCATGCCATGTCATGGCCCAAGACGCCCAGCAGCAACCCGGGATGCCCATCAGGCCCAGCCCGGATGGAATGGAACTGATAGCGACCTGAAAATTGAAGAAGATTCCTTCCTTTCTGAGATAGACCAGAGACGAGCTAACCAATCACTGACTGGATTTGAAGCCTGGAGAGATAACCAGTGGACCAGAGTGAGTGCGATGAGCGACTCCCGGGGCTTCCGCAAGCCAGGCATTGATGGCTGATGCTGGTGCTGCTGCTGGTGCTGCTGCGTCAACTGCATGGCATGACATATTGGCATGCCTAACCGCGAGCATGGGCGTGGTCATGAGCATGGCTTTTGCAGTAGTGAGGAGGAGAAGCACGCTTCATGTGCAGAGCCATGGCGGACATGCAAGTGATTCGAACTGCAGCAGGCTAAAGGAATCATCACCAGAGCATCAGTTGCAAGATGAATTCCGTTCTTGGTTTGGCCGGGCTTGGCCTCGACCGTGGGCAGCGGGCTCCGTGAAGGAAACGCATGGTGATCGTGGCGATGACCAGGAAGCCTTGTCTTACTCCATGTCTTGTCTATGTGCAATGCTAGACACTTTGGTGCGAGACTGCAAGTGTAAGCGAGTCCGGAACGGACGGCGCCAGACAGCTGCATCTTGAGTAAAGCTGGGGGTGAAGCCATTCCGACTCGTGGCCAGCTACGTTCCCCACCATCAATCCGACTGACATGACATCCACGGAGATCCGAGCGAGTGCTCGCTTTTAGTCCTCACTTCACCTGCAGCGGTTCAAGATGAACTTCGAATCTCATCATCGACCTCAGCCGCCTTGGCTTGGCTTGGCCTCGAATTCAACAGATCAGTTCATTGGATTCGACAAAGCGCCAACTTGCGTTCGTCCTCTCCGTTTGGTCTCCTTCGTCTGGCAGTCTGGGCCATGTATGCCCATGTATGAACAATGCGCAAGCAAATTCGGGATGCAGTACTCACATTCGCCTATGTCGCCTAGGTCTTGGGAGATGGGGATATTTCACAGCTTTTGGGTGTTCTGCTACCTTGCATGCATTCATGGCCGCTGACCGGTCGCTGCCATGTAACCCTTCTCAATGGGCCGGTCAGGGCCAGGTTGATGGGTGGATGGAAAGGTAGGGTGGAAATATCCAGAACTCCAGAAGCTGCGATGGGATTGTGGAGTGTTCGTGCTGTCAACACCAAAAACATCTCTCTTGGCTTTGTTCAACACTTCCTTTTCTTGCGCGGCCAGGGCCAAACGCTGAACGGCCATCAAGGTCCATGATCTGTCTCTTCCGTCAGTCGGTAGCACTCGCCTCTTGCGCTGGACAGTAAAGGGTCCGGGTCCATCCATCCCTCAATCTCTCAATCTCATCTCGTTCATCCCGTGTTTGGCCCGTGTCCGTATCCGAGATGGCAGATACGGCAGCACTGAGAGGTCCAGTTCGGCTCACACCATGCCATCCATCACTCCTGCCGTCACTCGCGAGTTCTAGCGAGAGGCATAGTGAACGGAGAATAACTTGATAAGAGGGTCCTTATCTACTTTGATGGCTCATATCACACCTTCATATAACGTAGATAAACGGACACACCTTTCAAGCTCCTTACCGTCTTCCGGATGCTACCAATATCCCGGCGTGTATCATATCACCAAAGCGGATATCGTCTGCCCCGCTCACACCACATAACATCAATCTTGCCTGCCTTATAAGAAATCTTTTTATATCAAGGATGTTTAGTCAACTTGATCAGCAGCCACAGTAGCAACCAGAGCAGCCACGGCAGCCGCCACAACAACACCTCTAGAACTGAAAATCTCTGCTCTCGTTTTTCTGTTATCTCCGTGCAACACACCCTCTTGCTGTGTCTGGAAGGCGTTAATGCGGGGTGTGCCACACCTAAACACACACACACACACACACTCTTGAGTTCTTGACGCCGCAACCACTGCACGTTCAAGGCACACGTTTCGATGTACGAAGTTATGTGTGGAAGACGCATCTTGGTCGTTATATCGGTGGAGGATGTGGTGGTGGGTGAGTGCTACACTGCGATATGTTTGGTTCTAGTGCCACTTTGAGGCAGGAGGACATGAGTTCTTGTCCAGTTATTCAGTTCGCCATTAACAGGTGAGGAGTTTGAGAGTCGAGCCTAACCGCCATGATGGAGGGCGCGATATTCAGGACTAAGAGGGAAGTGAGACTTGCGATCCGTTCCGGCGGTTCCGTCCTCATCCAAACAACCACCGCAAGTATTACAATAACGTAAAAACACCGGCTGCTCGAAAGCGGCTTTGGAGCGGCAACGACTGATCCTTTTTCAGGTGCGAAACGGAGAACTTTGCCAGACAACCATTCAACCGCCTCACTTCCGTCCCGTCCACAACAACATAACCCGCCATCTACACACCCTCATCTTTCTTGGTCTATCTATCAGGGCTTCAGATCATGCACCTCATCACTAAAGAGGTTCCCGCAGGCCGCAGGCCGCAGGATGCGGACGAGATCTTTGGCGGAGGCCCTGGACCTACACTGCTCACTTGTCAGGTGAGGTCAGCAGTCTAGGCTCGTGACTTCTCCTCATCACTTTATGGTGTGTGTGGGTGGAGGACGGCGGAAGATTAGAACTCTGGAAGTGCTTATCCGGAGGACTGGGCCCGGTGTGCGGAGCTGTGCTTTCTCCGATACACAATCCTCTTACTAAACCCATGCTTAGGCCCGTGATTGATCACTTGACTTCCATCTCGGAGTCCTAGAGTGAGGAGAAGGAGGGCAGTTCATGCGGGTTGGAGAGAATCGAGTCAGCCGAGGTGGTGGAGAGATGGAGCGGTTCGAACTTGGCGTCAGAGTGGCTCCAACATATGGAGAGTAATGAGGCGGGGGTATGAGGCCGTTGTTTACGACTTCATTGAGTGGTGATGAACGTCTGGGGAAATGGGGAAACTGGGGCGTGAGGATGGGTTGATGGTAGGTTGATGAGCTCAGAGTCTGGAGACCCTCAGGGCGTTGAAGCCACCAGAGCCTTTGAGTGCTTGCCATCAATACACCTCTTTACTAACTGTAAGTTTTGTTTACATCCTATCAAAGTTGTGTTATCCATCATCACCTGAAGTTGGGTGGGAGTCTCGTTATATCATGGTGTTGTGGCGAATTTGACACGTCAAGCTCGAAGCCAAATAAAGGCCCCCAAGCGGCGGTCATGAATGCTGGTAGGAATCCCACACGGCACATATACACAGCTATAGTGCTCAGGTTTTAAACCCCTTACGACACATATAGTGCACTATCCGGGCAAGGATCGACGCCAATAATAACAGATGGAGGGTCTTTGGGTTGCACGAAGCTCTGGAATCTATCAAAGTTGATAGCCGGCAGATGCCTAGTGGTGTATAGGCTGAACCACCTTGAGATATGCTGATCCAAGTGGTGAGGAGTCGTTGCTTCAGCATTACATCGTCGCAGGATGTTGACTACCTCTACCTCTATAGAGTGAGCAGTAATGGCATTGAGTCAAAAGTCCGATGCTAGACTGATCACTCTACACATTGTAGAGCATTCAATTTTAGGTCATGGACCGAGACACTTTACAGCAGAGAGTATAGTCCCTAGGTACTGCCAATTGGGACTCAGGGGCAGCTATTCAGGACGTTTGTACAGGTGGAGATGGCTTCTAGCAGAAACTCAGGCATTCGAGTTGAGCTCCGGTGTTGAAGACTGAAGTCCATCCCGTCTCCCGCCCGCCGTCTCTTGCAACAACTGCATAAAACGGTTGTCTTGAAGATCGCTCATCAACTTGCAGAAGTAAATCCCTTGATGTACACAGTCTGCCACAGTTTGAACCGATACTTGAGGCTCTTTCCCTGGCGATGTATACAGTTTTGCATGTTGAACTGTGTTCAAGTTGGTCCGTAGTGCCCATGTCTACGGCTACACCATCTCGAACCATCAAAAACTGATGTCAGAACCTTCTTCAGCTCCTGACATTCACTACCATCTCCAGCATCTCGAACATGACCCTGACGAACCCCAAACTGTCGTCTAACGTGAGTGGACGTGTAACGTCAACAACGAAAATCATCGAATAAGCCACCATGCAAATTACGGACACCCTACACGTTCATCCCCAAAGAACCAGATGACATGGACAGAAGCGGAGATCTTGAGGCTCTGAAATGATCTCGATGAGAGCCTCAAGTCAACCGGTGTAAAAAGGATCGCCATTCGCTGAAATCATAGCACGTTAGCCGCAACCCACTCACTGCATTGGATTCATTCAGGACCCCCTAGAGGGCAATCTGTGCAACCAAGAGACGATCCGGCCACCGGCAGTGCCGATCGCTGAGGAGAGCAGTTGATTCTAGCCCCCCTGTGCCTCCTACGTACCCCTATGATGCAACTATCTGCTTGTTGGTCGACACCCCCTTGCCAACACGAGCCGCACTACAGCGCAGCTACAACACAAGGACGCAGAACGACGCGCGAAAAGATGCACCCATATCCGATTGCAGAGATTGATGGACGGGATGGGCGGCTTAGAGGGAAAAAGGGTTAGCATCATGCAGAAAGGGTTCAATCTTCTTTTGCTATCCAGATATCAAATCGGGTTACACATTGCCAGACGTTGGCGGGTATGGCAAGCGTGGTGATGGTATGATGGTGTGCAACTGTGAACATCTTCGACAGGGAAGAGCATCACGGCTTCCTCCCCGTCTCTTTCTCTTTACCACTTTGTCCCACCATTTCCGCCTGGACTTGCATGAGCTGTACTGCAATTGCAGTTTGGCAATTGATTGTCCACCGGCCTTCTCATTGCACAATTCCTCACAGCCACAATGCCGGTCTAACTCTGCCGCACCACTTACACCACTTACACAACAGAATCCAGACCGGGACAAGCACGGTGACGAGGACAAGGACCCTGTCAATCATTCCATCACAAATGACACGCAAAGGGTTCTTCCCTGTTCTTTTCCCGTTGCCCGTTGTTGAACGATCTGCGACAGACTGGAGTCAAAGATCGGCAAGACCCTGACGACGCCGAGCGTGTGTAGCGGGTGTCTACAGAGCGTACCGGCTTCGGAGATGGAAGTTAACGGCCACGAAGAGCGTTTGGAGGCACAGTATCCTCACATGTTCCAGCGTTTTCTGCCTGGATAATGGATAGACGGGAGATACGTGACACATCATTCGACACTTTCACTTTATTTACTCGGTACGTCTTGGCCTACACCAGGCCACAAGGGAATGGGAGTTGTATGCGATCAGCCGTCGGACAACACCTAGCTCGAGAGCTAAAGTGCAATTGCGTACCAATTGCGCAATAAGGGTCCTATGGATTTGACTTCATCTATCTCACAGCTTGCGGAGTGCACTCCGGATGTGTAGTTGTAGGTACCTACTTGTGGTTTGCTCGGTGAGTCCTCTCAGAGCCTGTGCTATGATGTCGGTCTGTCCATGTGTTTGGGTGACGAAAGAGTAGGTAGTTACCGAGTGAGGGGAAGAGGTGAAAGTTCGACACTGCCATGTTGTTGTGGGAGAGACTGATGCACAAGTCACAGCATTTTGGCATTCCGTTTCTCTGGCATTGAGGCCTGTCCAGGAAGACGTTTTGTTTGATAAATCTGGGGTAGCGAAGACCTCGTTTACCACTTGGTATCCCGAAAGTTTCTATAGAGCAGAAGTACCTAGAGAGCAGACTGGAGAGAAGCAAACAGAGCTGTAGAGGTAGTTATACAGTGAAGGTGCCCAATGCAATTTGGACTCGAGATGCTTTGACATTTGACGAGGCACCTTGATCTAACAGCATTGGTGGTGTTTTCCTTCGAGCCTTCTTCCTGCTTTCGTCACAAGGAAGTCACAACACTATGGCCTGCTCCGGTCCAAAGCCTACCTATTGTTATCGCCATGCTCTGTCCAACTAGCGTGTCTAAGTCCTACTTGAGAGGAGGAACTGCTAGGTAGCTGCTGAACTACCACAAGCTCAGGTCTATGCTACATCAAGGCTTTCTATCTACGTGTTATGTCTTCTTGTATAGTTGTATTGATACGTACATCCATGTTTCCCGTGGGCTTGACCGTTGCTGAATCGAGGTTGTTGATGCAACTTTCTACCTCAACTCTGAACCTGAACTATACCTCAGGGTTTCGTGTTCCCGCTACGGTGTAGGTATTGATTGAGCTGAAGCTGGCCACAGAGCCTCAGACCTTTGTTCTACCTAGCTTGCTGAAGACGAGTAAGGAGCGGAAACGGAGGAAAGGGCGGAAGAACAAAAAGACACCTGGGAAACCTGATGGTCGTTTGCCTTCATTGTAAATGCTCTTGGCTTTGACCACATTACACCCGGACACTCCTCCTTCACGCGCGCATCTTTCTCCGTTCACATGGAGACAATTCTTGAAGAGTGTCTCTTTCTCAGAAAGTTTTATGTAGGCAGTCTCCATTGCATTGACATCCAGATTCCCCTACCGCCTTGTTTTCATTCAAAGCTCCTTCCTCCTCCTGCTTCTTCGTCCCCAACCCACATCATCACCCTTTTGCTCCTTCCACCTGCCCTCTCAAGACTGTCCCCTTGACCACACATCCTTAATTGAACCTGCTAAAGAACTCCCAAGTATTCCCCGGCGCAAACGGTTGGCTCTGTCCCGGATCCTTCTGACTCGGATTATGATCTCCGCCATGCACAACCCACACCACATCCTTGCCCTGTTGACATCCCTGATACTCGACCCTCGTTGACTTTCCTCCACTGCCCGGCTGTGCTTCCCCATTTGCTGGCCGGCATCCATTGTTCTTCACAAACCGATCCCTCAACTGTCTTCCTCCGGATACATTCAGCACCTGGTCGGAAGTTCCGTGTTGCGCGTAGTACGCCACCGGATCATTCCCGCCCGCGCAGCCGGAGAGCAAACCACCAGAGATGACGGCAACGGCACGGACTTTGCTAGCCCGTGAACAAGCCAGGCTGTAACTCATGGCTCCGCCGTAGGAGAACCCCGTGCTGAACACCAGGTTGGTATCAATGCACAGCCCATCACTCACACTCTGCAGCATGGAGTCGAAGAAAGAGACATCTTCGCCGTTTTGGTTTGCCCAACCCGCATTCAATCCGTTCGGAACCACATAGATGGCCTTCTTATTCGTATCGAGAGGAGGCAAGCCGTAGTAAGGCAGGACACCGCCGCGGTTGGGGTCTTCGCCCTGGATAATCTTTTGCATGGAGCCGCCGAGTGGATGCCACAGAAAGATGAGGCGGTACGGGTTGTTTTGGTTGTAGTTGTCCGGAACCCGGAGGCTGTATTGACGCGATTTGCCGTTGATGTTGGTGTTGACTGTTTGCCCGTTGCGGAGGGTGGGACCTTTGCCGCAGCCGGAGGAGGGGGCGGCGAGGGTGGGGGAGAGGGTGGTGAAGAGGAGGAGGAGGGTGATGAGGCGGGAGGAAAGTCCGGCCATGTTGGAGGTTGGCTGGGTGCTGAGAAGAAGAGCTGGACTGCTGGAGTAGTTTGCTGGTTTGCTCTGGTTGGATCGTGACTGAGTGGTGGAGGAGGTGAAGGGGCTTTATACCTATGCGGTCTCTACCCAGTTCATGTTGTGTTGTCTTCATTGTTTGAACTTTGTCTTGTTCACAAGCTCGTAGTTTCCTCACTTTCCTGTCTTCCTCACATCCAAACTCCCTTCCCTTCACGAAATCAACTGCCGAATTCTTGTCCTCTCACCATGAAACATGATCAACCGACTATCAAGCTTGAGGTCCAAGCGAGACGTCATGCGCACCTATGGGTTTTGGCATTCGGAGGGGCTAGTCACAGCCAAGAGCAATTCAAGTGTGAATCTGTCGACGGAGGTTGCGGTGGTTGACATGCACATACCGAATCCGGTTCACGGAGTTGTTACCGTCGATCAAGACGGCAAGTGCCAAGTCCCCGAGACCCGAGTACGAGTGGTACCAGCAACCGGCAAAAGAGTTTACTGCAACTTTCCCCAAGTCTTCAAGATCTTGGCTGATACATTGGAGTAGGATGCGCGCCAATGGGAAAGGGATTAGTTGTTCGGTGTTAAGGAGAGAATTTTGGGAGGTGTTCGGGTTAACTGCTTCGTCCTTCGGTCAACTTCTATGCGGACAAATGATAGAAGGGGTATTACAGAGGATTGATTCAACTCTTAGACATTTGAAGAGAATGGCACTGTTTTTGCTTCTTCCTTCAGGCTGATTTGTCTTCTCTTTTCCCCTTTTTCACCCTTTCTTTGACACAGTTGCCTTTTCATTTCATGTTCTCTTCGAACAATGACTGATGTTCGTCACTCT
The DNA here is from genome assembly GCF_033439725.1 of Neurospora tetraspora. Taxonomy (NCBI): domain Eukaryota; kingdom Fungi; phylum Ascomycota; class Sordariomycetes; order Sordariales; family Sordariaceae; genus Neurospora; species Neurospora tetraspora. Next base: position 173,012 of record NW_026944392.1, read on the forward strand.
TCTTCAACGACCTAATCATACAGGCAGGACACGTTCTTGCTCCTCCTCATAGACAAAACAGCGCAGATTGTAAGTGATGTCAAGGGCAAGTAGAGGTATGTATTGTGGTTGGAACCAAGCTGATGTACAGTGAAGGTAAAAGACTCCGATGAAGTCCCAGGCGGTTGACAACAACCTCATAGCTTCCCCATCCAACTTAGAGCTGAGCAGCTCCAATAGTCTTCCAGTCCTGGATCTCATCCAGCGTGAGGACATAGTCGTGGTTATAGATCTGTAGCATCCAGTCAGTACCTCTACGCATCCAACACTTCCCATCATCTCCAGGATACCTCTACTCACCTCCGTCAACACCGCCGGACTATTCCACTCAGCATTATTAATGAAGCTATCCCCCCAAACACAAAACCACAACCAATGCGCCTCATACGCAACCAGCAAGTCAGGCTTAGGAGCAGCCCCCACCTCCGCCGCCGCCACCAGCTTCTTGTCGTTACCGAGGACCACCAACTCATTGTACTGCACACTCATCGGCCCGTTGCCCTGGGCATACACATCGGCACTAACGATATCAACCACCTCATCGCCAGGGTACCAGTCCTGCGCAACCGAGTTCCATACCCAGATGAGGTTGTTCAAGCCATGAACGTTCGTCAACCGGTCGTAGAGGATATGATAAAGAGCTTTGGCGGGCGCAGCGCCCTTGGCTCCCCACCAGAACCATCCACCCTCTGCTTCGTGAAGCGGACGCCAGAGGACGGGGACGCCGGCGTTTTGCAGGCGTTTGAGCTGGTACGCTATTGCATCAATGTCGCGGATGAGAACGGTGTAGTTGGCGCCCGTGGGATCAGCCAACGTAGCAGCGATGTCGAAATCGGTAGCCCGCGTGTAAAAGCCAGACCACCACGGATTCTCACTAGTATCGTACAGACCCGCGGGAGCATTCCAGTGCCACAGGATGGACACGAGCCCGCCTCTCTGATGGTGCGTGATCGCCTCTTCAACGGCTTGGCTCACATTCCCCTGGTAGGCCACACGCGAGGGGGAGTAATCGATTAGATCCGAGGCAACCAGCGCGGGGGTCTTGCCCGTGAGTGTAGCGACGTAATTGGCGTATGACAAGTCCTGCTGACCGGAAAGGATCTTCTTGCCGTAGATAGAGCGGAGGTAAGCGTAGAGGGTCTTTGCTTCAGTGCTAGCGGCGGGGTTGACGAGACTGGTGTTGATGTTGTGCGCTTCGCGCTTGGCGCTGGGGGTGATGAGGATGTAATCGATCAGGTACCAGCCCCAGTTGTTGACGATCTCGAGGGTGTTGGTGCCTTCGTTCAGGAGGATTTGGCCGCCGGAGACGGTGGAGAAGAAGTCGGTGGACGGGAGGGAGACTTCGGTGGAGGCGCCCGAGTTGAGGATCACGGTGGTCTTTTTGTCGCCGTAGATGCCGGCGTAGCGGATGGAGAGGTCGTAGAGCTTGGTGGAGGAGGAGGGGATTGTGAAGGTGATTTTGTCGGTGGAGGTGTCGAAGCCGCCGACGTAGCCGGTACCGGAAAAGCCGGATTGGGTGGTGAGGATCTCGGTGCCGGAGAGGACGGCGTCTTCGGCTTCGAACTTGGTGGATTCGTCGCGGCAGACGGGTTTGGCGGTGGTCAAGCTGGCCAGGGCGGCGAGGCCGTAGAGGAGGCCGGTGAGTCGGGTCATTATGGAGGGGCAGCTGATGCGGAAGTGACTGAGATGCCTGTCATGTTTGAGACGAGTGATGGGACGATGGCGTTGTTATAGAGCCAGAGTTGAGAGAGAAAGTTCTCACGAATCTGAGATCTCCAGGTACCCGGAATCGTTCCATGGAGCATCACGGGCCGGTCCACCAATTGTTGATGGCGGGAGTACGACGCCCTTTTCGCGAAGGCGGGGCGTCGTCCTCCATGAGTCCAGATGTCCGAAAAGGGATGTAATGGTTGCGAGAGAGCCGCCTGATGAGGGCTTGACGACAGTGGAAGAAGGACTTCCGTGAGCTGGATTCGGAAGTTTGTTTTGATGGCGTCAGTCGAGTTGTGGTAGATGGTGCAAGCATGTGAAATGGCAACTGCGGAAGGAAAGATCACTATCAAGTTTTGACTCCGACATTCCACCCGGTGTCGAAGAGACGACCATGGTAAATGGAATCACATCCATAGAAGCCTTTCTCGCACCATCGCCAAATTTGCAAGGAGGCATGGAATAGTAGAGGTACTCTTGCTTATGGTTGGTCTACCTACAGAGAGCGCGATCACGGAGTGACATGGAGGTTGCTCCCAGCCAAACCACACACCCCAAACCTGAACAGCTCGGCATCCTTCCCGAACCGCTCCGCATACGCAGCCTTCATCTCATCTACATCCCAATGAGCCCAAACAAAGCGACCGTGAATGAATCTCGCCTCCTTGGTGGCTGCCCAGACGGCAAAGTCAGCTGGCAGTGAGACTGTATTCACCTTCTGTCAGAACAGGAAGTCTTCCTTCAAAGCATGCTATTGATTGGAAAGACTTACTATCATCAAACGGTAGGATATTCTTTTCCACGCCGAGACCCTGCCACATCTCCGAGTAGATCGTCCCCGGATGAAAGCTCACCACCTGCAACCTCTCCGTGTCCGACTGTTGAGCGATGTACCTAAAGAAGAGGCCTGCGGTGGCCTTGGTGAAGCCGTACTCTGAACAGGCGGCGAGGGCGGGCGAGTACTCGGGATGGCTGATGTGGGCAGAGGCGGTGGAGATGTTGATGAGGAACTGTTTCTGCGTCAGCCCATTCATTCTTCCTCTTCTTCTTCCTCCAACCCCAGCCATCATTCGCACAAACTGTACCTTCTGCCTGTCCTTCTTCCCCTGCTTCATAAAAAGCTCAGTATACCTCATCGGTCCCCTGAGGTTAGCTTCGAGTTTGCCCCATATCTCAACAGTCGTCCTGCCACCCTCCTCACACAGGCGCCCCATTGCCATCTCCCCCACAGCATTCAAAATAAGCACATCCACCACCTCTCCCTCCTCTCCCAATTTTTTCCACAAGGCATCAATCTCCTCCATCTTCGCCGCATCGGATTTCTCGCCCACTACTTCCGTCTGCTTCCCGAGCTCTTTGGCGTGCTGGCGGAGAATACCAACAGCTTTGTCGAGTCTTTCTTGCTTCCGACCCGTGATAATGACCTTCGAAGCAGAAGCGGTAACGAACGACTTAGCCATTGCGAGACCTATGCCGGCCGTGGCGCCGGTGATGAGGACTGTCTTCCCGGTATGGGAGATGAGGGGATTGAGGGCTGGGTTAATGGCCGGGTAGGAAGAGGTATGCATGGTGGGAGTGACATTTGAGAAGGAAGGGTTGAAAGTGCGGGTGGTCCAGGGGAGGCCGAATAGGGTGGGAATCTCGCCGGTGTTGGTGGTGACATGGCTGTTGGAGTCGTCGGTGGTTGAGGAGGACATGGTGGCGGTTCCTTTTGTTGTGATAATAGTGGTTGAGGTGAGTGATGTGTTCTGGCCTCGGGGAACTCCCGCCTTTATACACAATCTACCTACCTATCCTCAACTTCTGAACGATACGTCGCTACCTAGATCAGGCCATCCCATCGCACTAACTCCCTCATGACGCTTCCACACTGTGCATTGTGCAAGGCGCGCCTAACACCCAGACGCTTTGAGTGGATTGCCGTTTCATTGCTGCGACTTGATCTTCACTAGTGTTCGGGGAGGCCAGGCAAGATGGCCTCACCCTTTCCAAGGCGATGAAAGGCTGGAATATGGGTTGTGGTCACCCCTTCCCGTTAGTAAACGTTAGGCCGGATCCTGGGCTGGACCTTCACGGTAGCTAACGTGGGCATCTTGATCGCAAACGAGTAATTGTTCTTCCACAGCACGCGTACGCTTTCCTGGTTGACCAGGGCGTTACACCCTTCCTGGCCGCTGGTGCCGAAACCGTTGGATGCGTCGTCTTGGAATTCAGCAACAAAAAAGGGCGTGTCGGCGCTGTGTTGAGCTTGCATCTTGTGCCAGTCGCGCAGAAACCGGTAGGTGCAGTGTGCCAGATGTCGGGGTGGCCGCAATCGTAGCGCAGGGGGTAGGCGTCGATGGCGTAGAGGTCGATTGAGCCCGGTTCGGAGCCGGGAGCCCAGTTACCTTGGGCGAGGTGGTCGTTGTGCATAAAGGGGACGACGATGCCGGCTTTCCGGACGAGGCGTTGGGTGTGAACCATGTTGTCGCGGTTGAGACGGGCGGGGAAGTCGGTGTCGTTGATGCCGGGCCAGGTGTCGTACTCGTTTTCTACTTAGACCATAAACACCGGTCCGCCGTTGGTGATTTGAGCGTCGGCAATGATCTTTCCTACCTACTTTGCTGGTGTAGGTTTCGATGGAAGACAGCCACTCCGTCCCGTTTCCCCGGAGAGGGACAGAGGGTCTTTGATGCGCAGTGTCCACCCCGGAAGTCCTCCGGCTGCCACCTCGGCGTTCATGTACGGACCCGGTCTGGCGATGAGGTAGATGCCGGCCTCGGATGCGGCGTGGAAGAACCCGTCTAGGGTAAAGACGCCGTCGAAACGGACTTCACCTCGTTGGCCTTCGACTAAACTCCAGTAGACGTAGAAGCACACGGCGTTGAAGCCCATGGCCTTGATCTTCTGGGAGATGTCGAGCCATAGTCCCGGACTGGGTAAGCGCCAAGGGTGAACTGGAATTATTCGGAGAAGAGGAAGATTCGTTGGTTCCGGATAATAAGGGAGTATTCATTTGCCCCATCGGACCTGTATGGGCGTCAGACACAGGTCTCTTCAAAGTTCAATATGACTTTACGTACCAAATCCTCGATCGAACTCGTTGGTGTTGTCCTGGGGCACCGATATTCTCATCTTTGCTTGTCAGCAGTGTCGAGCCAAGCCAGTGACAACCAGCGGATCTATATCGGGATCCTCATCGCGAATTGCGATTGCCGACCGGGTGGCCCCCGTTCGAGATGCGATACGCGCGCCGGCGCCGTTCGGGGTGAAGGAACTATCCGCCGCTAGATGCCCGAAACTCCACTTGGTTTAATGTACTTCGGAGCGGGACGACCGTACGACGACGGGGATGTTGAGCGGAGATGTTGCTTGGCTTTTGTCGGGTTTAGGCTTGGCTCTCCGGAGTTCGGGATTCCCATCCTTGTCGGATCGGACTCGCTCCACATCATCCCGAGCCGTCTTCTCGGTGTTGTAGAAATCCCGAATGATAATCGCCATTTCCAGCATTCCGTGGTGGAGAAAGAAGCTCCATTGAAGTCCATTGGAGGAAAGTGGAAACACCCAAAATCCGATCAAGAGATGTCCCCTCCCTTTCCACCCCTCCGTCGGGACCGGGACGACTTCAATCGCTCGCAGACATTCTCACCTCTGCCGCTTCCCATCATCCCCTGGGACATCGGATGAACATGAACATGGGATGTCAGGAACTTTTCCCTACCTCTACGTAATCAACGTGAACTCGATGCTGCTCCCCGCACGATTGCCCTGGATGCCCGTTCGATGCCCGCATGAGAGTTGAGGCGACGTTGGTGATCCTCTGCCACTTTGGGAGTTCGGCATGTGCCTGAGTGTGCTGGAAGGAATGGGTTCCCTGTGGTGTGTGATCGGACGATGTTGCAATGGGGATTGCAATGGAGATTGCAAGTGGAACGAACACTGGGCGGGTGCACTGTAGAGAATGCGAGAGGGATAGTGCATGAGAGAAGAAAAGGTGCTGCATGGGCTCAACGACAACGAAGAGGACGAGACGAATTCATGATTATTTGTGTCGATGGTTTTGGACACTTCCAGGGTTTTTGACTGAGTGGGAGGAAAATGACAGAACAAGAGCAAGAAAACAAGAAGAAGTACAGAAACATGGCATAATGAGTGGTATATCCAAGCACAAACAGTAAGGTAGTAAAACCCATCCATCTCTTTCGTGTACATGCCAATTACTTCATTCCCATTTCCCACCCATCATGACCGGACCCAACTCAAGCACTCTTCCCAAGGCCAGCCAACCCCACCTTGGGCGCAATAAACGCCAAAAACCCCTCCATATCATCCAAAAAGTTCTCCGGCTCCTGCAGCGCCGCAAAGTGTCCACCAACCTCATGCTCCTTATAGTAAGCCAATCTCTCCCCAAACAACTTCTTGCCCCACGTCTTCGGCAGGGTCCCAATCTCGACAGGGAAAGCCGAATACCCAAACGGCTTCTGCACGCTCTCGCTCTCCTGCACCACGGCCGTCGCGCCGATTTCCGGTACCAGGGAGCGATAACTCCACATTGTCCTGGGGAAGCAACCACTGAACCAGTACAGCGACACGCCGTCGAGGATCTTTTCTAGCGACAGGGGGTTGTTGTGTAGGTTGTCGGACCACTCGATGAACTTCTCGCCCATCCAGGCGAGCATAGCGACGGGGTTGGTGCCGAGGGTGAGGGCGATGGTAGCGGGGCGCGTGCCGTGCTCGTAGGCGTACGCAGAGCCTTGCTTGATCCAGGCGTTGGTGCCGCTCATGAGACGCTCTTCGCGCTCCGTGAGGGGCTCTTCCTTGCAGGCGGCAAATTGCTCAGGGGTGAACATGAACATGTTCAGATGGGAAGCCTTGCAGGCCGGGTGGTTGTTGGCCATGGCGCGGGCGAGGGCGTAGCCGACGTCGCCGCCTTGGGCGACGTAACCGGTGCTGCCGAAGCCGAGAGAGAGCATGAGCTCGTTCATGGCCTCCGCCGCAAATTCGGTGGTGAGCTCTTCGAGGGCGGAGTCGTTGGGACGAGTGGAGTAGCCGTAGTCGGGGATGGAGGGGACGATGATGTGGTAGGGGAGGGTTTCTGGGGTGTAGCGCGAGCGGAGGATGTCCAGCATGGGGACAAACTCCAGGAAGGAGCCGGGCCAGCCGTGCATGAAGATGACGGGAATGGCATCTTCGCGGAGGGAAAAGAGGGCGGCGAAGTGCAGGTCGAAGGTCTGGCCGGATGTAGGGCCGACGACGGTTTGCTTAAACTGGGGGAAGGAGTTGATGAAGGATTCTTGGGCCCGCCAGTCGTACGTGTTAAGCCAGTAGTCCCGGGCGTGAATCAGCCAGTCGCGTGTGATGCCAAATTTGCCCGTGGCAGGGTTGGCGTGCTTGTTGTAGAATTGCTCTGGGGGAATGATGGCTTGCTGGATGAGGGAGCGGAACTGGGAGAGGTCGGAGTCGGAGACGTCAATGCGGAAGGGGGCTGGTTGCACCTTGACGCCCGAGGGCAGGGTGGAGAAAGTGGTTGAGATTGAGCCCATTGTGATTATGTGGATGTTGGTTACCCGAAATGGGAGAAAGTAAACAAAGGTGTGGTGTTGTAGGACAGATGGAAAGCTGGGATAATCCAGGAACGAGAAACACACGAACAGCAAAGAAAGCGTCCGATGGCGCTTATATCGAGTTTCTGAATTGCCCCCGGTAGTGGAGATAGGGCGAGACTAGTTTCCTTTGTGGATCAACGTCTTTATAATGGATACTAGGAGCTTAAGAATCCCCTCACTGGCTCACTCAAAGTTGCAGTGTCGATGACTCGTGTAAATGGTGTGAGAAGAGTGGGTTTGACGTTCGACTTATACACTTTTCGAGGTTAATGCTATCGCCGGAGGTCCACGACGGGGGTCCATCTTTGGAGAGTATGTATTCTCCTGTCCATCACTTCTAGTCTTTTTCAAGAGGTGTGTCTGCCTGCCGCCGTGGTCAGCACGATACCCCCATGTCTTGGGAGGAGGTCTTGGGGTTGTATTCCGACCATTCATATCCCCGAATTTGTCGATTTTCATGATCTGACACCTGAACAGAAGGCATTGTCAATGGTGTAGGGGTGGAGATATGCGCTGTGGTCAGTGGACAATGGAAGATCCATTTTTTTTGTCGTTCCCCACGTTTGCCAACATAAACTCGGATTGGGTTGCTTGGCCCAGCCCCTTTTTGGTGGATATTACCGGCGACGATGCCGGTCACCACAAAAGATACCTAGCTTCTGGATAGAAGCACCGCGTCGGCCACTTTTCTGCAGTCGGCACACTCTCCATCCGTTGCTCACTAGACGTGTACCACAGTAAGACAGGCCCAAATAAAGACCCTGCATAACCCAACTGCCGTTGGGTCCAACAAGAATCGAGACTCTTCTTTTCCCTTTGGTGCCTTGGTGTTGCAAAGGACCGGCGTCAGTTCCGGCGAGAACAGACATTGGACAATGGGTGTGGCATCAAGTCGACAAAAAGGCGGTCGATAAGCATCTTGAGACGACGGCGGACAAGGCGGGATCATCGATCCTCCACAGTCCACATTTGATACCATCAACAAGGGACGAGATGACGTGTCACTGGAAGACTCTCGAACCCTGGGATGTAGGAAGCTTTCTAAAACAATACTGTACCATTGCCCCGGTGTTAATCCCGACCGTCGGTTCCGTGATAATGGAACTTCTGCAAAGCACGAGGTCCCGCTCAGGTGCCAAGTTTGCAGCTTGCTTGCTTTTGCTGCTGTAGGTACTCCTGTGGTGTAGGTAGGAGAGCATCATGCACCGAAGCATTACGTCGACTTCTTACTGACTGCCGAATGGTGATGATTGGCCTGTCGTCGTTCAACGTTCAGGTAGATGTGTAACGTCAAAACCGGCACTTCCACCGGACCAACTACCACCAAGCTTTTACGACCTAATAAGTGCCGACAGTTGATAACAGCCGTACTTTGTCGGCCGCCGTCCCGTGTGAGACTTACAAATCCGATTGTGAGGCATGTTCGATATTGCAAGTCGGCCGACATGACATCTTCAACCTGACTTAGAACCTTGTTTTCCCATGTCGATATCGGCCCATCGTGGCTTCAATTGCGGTCAGGAAGTACGGCAGCAACCGATCACCGCTCAAGGGCGCGCCCAAATTCCGTGCCAATTCCGCCCTGAACCCTTCGGATCGTGCCTATCGCATTGCATCGGGAACTAGACACGGAGCGGAGTTGAGCGGGGGAATACTACGGGAGATGTGGGCAAGGGCACCGTTGTTATGTAGTGTAGCAGGCGTCCGTAGGTCGGCTAGCGGCAAAGGACGAAACGGGACAAACGACCCTGATCTTCTTCTGGTCGCTATAATCGGGCAAGTGTGAAGGTGACCCCGAAGAGTCCAAGGCGGCGCTGGCTCCGAGACCAACATGTCATGTCTTAGATCTACACCCCTGGGCAGCGAAGGTTCATATGTCGGTGCAGCTAGGCAATGGCAAGGGATCCTAGAGGCGGCGCTGGCTCCGGGACCAACACCCTAGATCTACTGGTTCAACCCGTGGACGTGACGGAGACTGGCGAACGGTCAAACGGCGCATGTATTGGGTATATGATAGGTGTAGATGGTATTTCCATGTCCAGCCACCTCTTAGCTCTGCTGAATGATCTTCTCCATCTCTTCGGGGTCTTTGGGTGCTGTCGTGAGGTTGTAGGTTCCGTCCTTGGTGATGACCAGGTTGTCTTCGATTCTGCGCAACAACGACAAGTTAGCATTCGCCCCTTCCCATACACACAAAGTTTCGGGGGAAAACATACCTGACACCACCAACATCCCAGTACTTGTCCAGCACATCGGCATTGATATACTTGCTGTGCTTGGGATCCTTCAAGAACGGCTCAATGATAAAGTTGCAGAAGTAAATACCCGGCTCGACGGTGATGACGCTGCCCGCAGGAAGGCGGCCTCGGACGCGGAGGTAGCGGAACATGGAGTCCTTGTCGGCGTAGTTGGGGTTACCGCCGGTATCGTGCGTGTCCATGCCCAAGTAGTGACCAAGACCGTGAGGGAAGAAAGCAACGCTCGTCCTGCTCTCGAGAATCTCGTCCTTGTCGCCCTGGAGAATGCCGATCTGGGTCAGGCCGTCGATGGCAATCTTGTGCGCGAGGAGGTGGACGTCATCCCAAAGGACGCCCTCCTTCAGCGCCGCGATGCAGTCGTTTTGCATCTTGAGCACAATATCGTAAATCTCCCTGCTCTCCTTGGTGAACTTGCCATTGATGGGGAAAGTGCGGGTGATATCCGAAGCATAGCAATCCACCTCGCCACCCGCATCCAGCAGAAGGTTCAGCTTGCCAGCCATGTCGGCGTTGTTGGGGACGTAGTGCAGAGTAGCAGCCGCGCGACCGCTGGCCACGATACTGTGGTAGGCCTGGTTGCCGGCGCCCTTGGCGATGCAGTGTCCGAGGAAGACGGCTTCCAACTCGCGCTCGTTCTGAACGTGCTTGACTTTTTGCATGACGGCCTTGTGTCCCTCGGAGCTGATCTCGTTCGCCTTGGCCATGATGGCCAGCTCGTACTCGTCCTTGACAACGCGGGTGACTTCGATGGCTTCTTTGAGGATGGAGAAGTTCTTGTTGTCGAACTCGAGGAAGGTGACCTTGTCGGAGACCTGGTTGGGGATGGCGAAGACGGAGGAGCCCTTGGGCTTGCTGCTACCGACTTGGGCGAGGGTGGCGTTGACATCGCTGGTGTACTTGACCTCGTCGACGTCCCAACGCTGCTTGGCCTCGTCGACGGAGACGGGCAGGCCGGACCAGATGACCGAGTCGGGGTCGATGGGCGGGATGAAGAGCGTGGACTTGTCGGCGTCCATGTCGTACATGTAGTGGCAGTCGGCGAGCGGGCAGCCGGTCAGGTGGTAGAAGTAGCGGCGCTGGCGGAAGGGCTCGGCCTCGTCGTTGTCCTCGAGCAGCTTGGTGGCGCGGCCTTCGAGGTAGAGGACGCCGGATGCGCCGGGCACCTTGTCGCGGATGTAGTCGGCCACGCGCTGAGCATGTCGTTTGGCCGGGTACTTGCCCTTGAGGGTGGTTTCAAAGTCCATTCTCGTGGCGGTGGTCATGGTTCGATACTGGGTTGAGGTTCTCGCGATAGTGGTGATGCGGGGGAAGATGGTGTTGAGGGAACTTGAAGAGAAAAGGTTTCGCATTATTACAGTACTGTATTGAAAGACGCTTGCTTCGGGATTCAAGGTGCTGCTCTGCCAATGCTCCTTCCCGCTCCCACGCGAAGAGGGCGGGGCAATGACAGCTCCTTGGCGGGGTCGTTATCAGTTCTTATCGCCAAGCTAAACCATGATTGGCAACTGTTGCGCTAACCCCACAACTGTCACGGCATGCAGCGGCACGAAACGGATCTCGGCACGTCTCTCCAGCAACGGAATCTGTCATACAAAACAAAACACTCGACAACATCACGAACAAAACAAACATTCACAATTTGGGTATCCAACCATTCGTCGCCTCCGGACATTGCGACATCAAGACAAACATGACTCTCCCAAAAACATCTAACCCTGCTGCCAGAAGACAGTCTTTGTACCCTCCACGCTCACCCGATCCAGCTCAATCATTGTGGCCGTTCCCGAAAGAAATGGTTGCCTCTTTCCGTTGATAAAGGGGATGTAGGATGTTGGGGGAAGGCAGGACTTTGGGATCTTGAGAAATCTCAGATTTCGGACCCGACCCAGCTCCAAATTCAAGGCCATTGTCTCATGGCGCTTACCTCTCGTAAGAACCATGGCTTGTGTGTCTGTTGGCCTGTTGCAAACTGAATCCTGTTTTCACACCTCCATCACTAGAACACACAGCCCCTTGTGGGATACGATACAGCATTCTTCAACGCTCGTAAGTGCCAGCACTGCCAATCTCTGCCGATCTACCTTCGGTTTTCTGACTGCAAGCGTTTGCTCTAGACACCATCTCTACCACAGCAATCAGAACAGCCACGATGTCTGCCTCTGCGCAAGCTTCTTTGGTCAACGCATCTTTTCTGGGTCCCAGAAACATCATGGTTTCGGGACAGGGGTATTTCATCCAGATGATATACCCGAGTATAACAACCATGGAACAGCGTTTGGCCTTCACTGCTGCCTTTGCTTTCGACCACCTCGGGCCGGATGTTGACCCTGCTTACAAGGACAGGCAAAGTTATAAGATCGAGATCATCTGGACACTCAAACCCGGTATCAATCAACTCAATCAACAACTGACAAGCGATGACCGGCGGCATCCCGTTTGGTATTCCGAGACCATGAATAAACGAATCCAAATCCCCGAAAACAAATTTCGCCTGTTGTTTGCGGAGGGTGAAGCCGTGAAGACCTCGAAGGATTACACCCCAACCCCTGGCTTAACTGGCCAGACTGTTGTCGCGCTTTTTCCATATGGAATCCCCGCCCCTCGCCTACTGGACACCCTTTCGAACGAGGTCAAGAGAGAATCCTAAAGGGCTAACTACCCGGAATTTCACAGTTGGATCGACGGGAAAACCAACGAGTGGTCGATAAACACTTGGGCACAGCGATTGAGACAATTCAAGTAACAATCAACAATCAACAATCGATTGTAAGCAAAGCAAAGCAATCGAGCAGTAACCCCAAGCAAGCCGGCCGGGCCCAGATTGTCGATTGTTTGGCAAAGATTGCGTACCATGGTACATAACATTAGAAGGGGTCGATTTTGGCTGGGAATCTCGGTCTTGTACATGACAGGGGCCTCGTTCAAACGCTGAGTGAAAACTCTGCTTCCGACGGCCCGCTGAGAAGCCTTGTGATAGCCTCGTTTTTTATTCTGGTTTGGTTTCCTATGTGTACGCTATGTAATGGTGTCGATATGGCTGATAGAAGTGTGTAAATACTGGTATGCCGAGACCAGAAAAAAGGTATTATCCGCGATTGCAAATATAATAAAGCAATTCAATCGGGCTGTGAAACAAGGCAATTCTGGCGATTTCTGACAATCATAAGCAATCACGCCAAAATCTCTGATTGAATTGAATTCTTTCGATCGCTGCTTGGGCATGGATGGAAACAGATCTCAGGGAGACAGGTAGACTGTGGGCAGGTTCCAATAGTATTGATGGCCCGAGGGCTCCGGGCCAGTGGATTGGAAGACATAGGAATGATACGAAGCAAATGAAGGGCAGTAGTTTCTTTATGTTGGTGTTGGGTTGAGAGTAGCTGCTATCCTTCTATCTTTGTCGCTCCTTCGATAGCTATGATATTCCACACTTTTTGGCCAATGAAGACTTCTCTTTCGTGTACGGAAGGCGGTCCAGTCATCGAGTACCTGGATGTGGTCGCTACCTCCCTTACCTTAGTTATCTCTACGGGCTCTGGCCAAACTGCATTCGTCCAACGTTGCATTTCTATGACGGGGCTTCGAGTTGAAGCAGACAGCTGGACTGGTCTTGCTCCATCGAATTCGGGTTGTTCCCTTCTCGACTTCGCAACAAGAAGGCAGGTGGCTTACATGTCATGCCGCTCTATCCCTCCATGGAGGCAGTAAATGGATAAGAAGAGTGTTTTCACGGTCGGAAGGTGCACCTCACCCGAAGTTTCTACTCCCACTGTCACATTTAAGGTGGTTTTCCCCCAACCCAACACACTTCCTCCGTTAATAACAAGGGCACGACATTCTTGCAGCATCGATCACCAATATCAACACATTCAGAATCCTTCCAACAGAACTACATCGAGTCGTCTTCTTTCACCACGCAGCCACATTACCGTCACAATGCCGTCCAATTACTTCAAGTTCGTCGGCCCCCCTGAGCACGTCACCGAAGAGGCAATCCTCTGGGAAATCGCCTTCCCTTTTAAGCGCGACGGCCCAGAGGGCAGCGGCCTACCCGAAAAAGACTGGTGGAACCACCTCCACGACTTCCGCATCACGTACACTTGGGAACTCAATATCGCTGAAACGAGGAGGCATGCCCACTTCATGACAGTTCTCGAGATAGGCCGTGAATACCAATGGCCCGACCACTTGAAGCGGCAAAGCTGTACTTTACCCATCCGCGGCCCCGATCGGGACCCCAACGTAATGCCCTGGAGACAGGATTGGTTCGCCTTCCCTCTCGGTTTAACCAACTCTCGTTTTGACGGGCCTGCTGCCTTCTTGTCCTCCTCTGAGTCAAACGGCGTTTTGCCTATCGACAGGCGTATTCATACAAGGGGCTTGCAACAAGTCCTCGGCTGCTTTTTGGGTCAAAAGGGCGGCAACCGGCCCAGAAAGTGGGATGATATACCGGAAAACTGCAACAACTGGTGGCGAATATACGCCGATGCCTCAAATCTCTTGCTCGGATCTTCCTTCGAAACTTTGAATTCAGAGGAGCCAGACCCTTGTTACCAGTGGGAAGAAGCAGATTACCTGCTCATCCTCCAGAATTGCATCAAAGCCCCCAAGATTCCTGACGATATGCCCATAAACTCATGTCATGTGCCTGCCATGTTCGAGCTTTGGATCAAAGTCGAGAACCAAGCTGGAACGAGGACGTTCTTCAACAAGAAGCTGATGCCCATACCGCGCAGCTATGAATGGGTACATGCACTTGGGTCAGACTCTAATCTCACGTGGACAGATAGGTCACTTGTGGCCTTTGACGGTGTCAGTGTCCACAAGATTAATCCGACGAATTCCATCCCTGGGGAACGCGAGTTCTTGATTCCGATGACGGGACATGGTGAGTATACTCCTTTTTGTATCATCTCTTGTCATCCTGCTCTAGCTATTGCAAGAACGTTTTGCTAACCAGCTTTTGGATGGTTCTAGGGAAAGGGACCTGGACCATGCTCGCTAAGATCCTCTCAGAAGGTGGTACTATTCGCAGGTTGGCAAGGAAGTTCCGCGGTCTATCACCGGAGGGACAGCAGTGGCTTGTAAAGAGACAAGAAGAACTGAAGGATTGGTTGTACACTCCGGCGTCACTGGACGACTAGGTGATAGTGTCTTTTTCTTTTGTCCATTGGATTGCTTCGCTACCTCTGGGCCGAAACAACATGGTTGGATCATGAAGGACGTGTCATGGATGTCAAGGAAGCAGCAATTTAGGCAGGGTCCAGGTTGACAGCAACGAGATCAACCGCTTGAGGGCCAAAAGAGGGAGCATAGAGAGCTTCGACGAATCTTGAGGATAGATTTGTGGGAAATCGTTAGCGTAGCCCCAGACCGGCCTTGTAGCGGAATATCAAGGAATATCTTCCATGTATAGGTAGTCTACCATGGACTTTACGTGTGTGAAACAGCGACTAGCACACGGAGGTAATTTGACTTGGTCCCAAAGTCTCCCAAACAACAAACATGATCTGGTACAAGTGGATTGTACTCAGCCAGGTACTGATAACCTCCAACCGTCTGGGTCCAAGTCAGCCGTTCCAGCCGTTCCCGCTCTCGGCCGCATCATCCCGCCATCATCACACCAGCTCCCGATCTTGTGCAACATAAGACGGGAAGAAGTACCGGGCCACGCTGGAGAAACCTGGAGACGAACTAGACCGGGCATGTTGACAACTTGACCCCAACAGCACGGTTCTTTGTTTCAAGCGTGGGCTCTCAATGGGGTAACGGCGCCCATGAAATATTGTATCCCGTCGTTAGAGGTAGTCGTCAGCTGTGTGCTTGTTGCAACGCAAACCTTGGATGAGTAGAGGTAGCATTGTCTTTTGAGGCTCAAAAGCTCCATATACCGGACACTTGTGGACTGGAGGTACCAGTGATTCATCCTTTGTGAAAGGATTGAGTTCGTGCAATGGATATGGAGTTTGCCTCAGTTGGGAACCTTGGGGCCGAGTTGGAAAGCTCTTTCCTACTATAAGATTCTACTCGAGCCCACCATCTCGGGTTTCACAACCCGTCTTCAACCTTCCCTTGGTCCATTCCCTTCTTCCTGTCCTTACGTACCTTCCATTCTTACACCATTTGGGCGAGCAAACATCGAAGAATCAAACCTTCATCACGTCATTCTCTACAGCTCTAGTCTACTATCACCATCTTCCACGGCCTGTGACAGCAAAGTGACGATGAAACACGAAGCTCTCTTCTCTCTTCTCTGGACCACCCTCTCGGCCGCCCTCACTTTGGCAGCTCCTTCCCACTTTGGTCTCAAGACCGGCAACATTGCTCTCGCGGAAAGAACCACCACGAAATTGGACGCTCGCAAAGCCGCAGACGACTCCAACTGCGTGGCATGGACCGACGGCCACGGAGATCTGAAATGGTACGTCAAACCATCTGCCACCTACCTCTACCCATCATGTCAGCATCGACCCACTAACATCCCTCCCCCGTGCCAACAGCAACGAATTCTCCATCATCCTCGGCCACCCCAACCTCGCCGACATCATCACCAAGAACTACCTCTTCATCTACATGCTCAACGTAACCAACGAGTTCATCTACACCTCGCCCACCAACCCATTCGTCAACGCAACCAACATCCTGGAGATCAAGTCCGCGCTGAACTGCAACGGCGATCAGTGGAAGTCCGTCCCTTCGGTGCTGCCTTGGACGATCGATCTCCATGGGGGTAACGCGTGCAATGAGAACGCGTATAATGGGCCGTATGATAATACGTGGATTAATTACTCGGGTCAGCATTTGAATGTGCCGGCTGATGGGAGGTGTAGGTGGATGAAGAGGGTGGGGTTTAGGTGTGTTGTTGATAGGGAGGGTTGAGTGGGTTGGGAGAAGAGGGAGAGAGGGGGGGAAAGATGACAAAGGGAAAAGGAAGAAAGCCAGGGCAGAGAGAGGAACATGTGAAGTCATGGGTGAGAGATGCAACGGATTGTTGATGTGTTGACACTTGACAGGAAGGGTTCAGCCGCTATGTGAGACCAGTGGGACCCCGTGGGGGACGCGGAGATGAGACTCGGAGTTTAAAAGCTGGACGGGGCCAAATGTTTGGGATCAGAGACATCTGGCTGCTCGGTACTTCTTCTCCTCTGACGAGACCGAACAAAAGCAAGAAGTTGTGAGAGGAAAACTCGCGGGTACCACGGGGATTGGGGAACACCCTCTGAGTAGGACATAGGGTTCAAGAAAGAAACAAAAATGATATGACCACGATTCATTCGAGTGACGTTGAACTGATCAAGCAGACGTCGTCCCCGTCAGCATACAGTGTCATCTTTGGGGGCCCTAGTCATGGATAAGAAGGTACCCAACCAACATAAATCTGTCTCAGCTGGCAAGACAGTTTCTTTCTCAAACCCCAACCACCGTAACTTGGATCAACCTGAATTCTCAAAATCTGTCAACAAAGAATCTCTTCAACGCTTTTACTACCATCCTCCTCGCACAAGCCGCTCTGGCAGTGCCTCTACTTCAAGGCAATGTTTCCGAACTCAACGCCCGCGACTCATCCTGTATATGGGAAGACCCATGGGGCTTCTACTCCTGGTGAGCCTCTCGTTCTTTACCTCTACCTCTTCCCAATCCCTTCCATTCTAACACCGGGCCCCCTCCCAGCGACACCTTCCTCATAACCCTCGGCGCCTACCGCAACGCCCAAAATTCCCAGGGGCATCCAGACGACGCGTCCTTGGTCAAAACACACGTCATAATCCGTGGCAAGGGTTTTCTCATGGCCCAAGACCTAATCTGCGGCAAACCCAAAAAGGAGAAAGGCTGGGACGACCACTGGACCTCCTTTGAGCACCCCGATTTGCCCCAGACCGTCAGAATCCATGGCGGAAATGCGTGCATCAAGGATCCCGATAATTGGGATAACACATGGATCGAGTGGGCGGATCAGCATGTGGATGTGCCGACTGATAAGAGGTGTTTCGGGGAGGAGGACGAGTATGTGGATTGTTATGTGAAGATCTAGAATAGGGGAGGAGCCGAGGAGGGAAGGGGAAGAACTAAGAAGTTACATATACTTAATGTTGGATCGGACAAAGAGGAAAAAAAGGGGAAATGTGTCTGGATTAAAGTTCCGAGTTGGTCCCGAGTTGCACGGGCATCAGAAATGGAAATGTTTTGAGTGGAGATGCAGGATAAAGGGGCAAGTAAACATTGAAAACAGGACGAAAAAAAAGGGCACAAAAAGTTCAACATGGGGTGTTGGGTACCTCTACCTATGATGAACGGACACATTCGCTTCTTCGGAACAATGCATATCGATATATAAAAAAGCTTCAAAAATTCAAGAGAGCAGAACGAAGCAAAACTATCAAAAAGAAATCAGAAAAAAAAAAGAATTGTTGGTGATCATCGTGCGACGTGGGCCTGATTCGAACAGACGCTCCCGAAGGAACAAGATTTCTAGTCTTGCGCATTAGACCACTCTGCCACCACGCCATCTCATTGGTTGATATTCTGTCTTCCGCCTTGAGCCATTATCAATGCTACTCTGCGACTAACCATTGAGAGAGCTTTTGTTTATTCGACCTGGACTGTTTCGTTGACCATTTGCCCTCCTTATTGCATTCAATGCATTGTCTTTCCAGTCATCACGCTAGAAGGGCAACCGCAGAATTGTGGAGATCCGTCAAAGCAACCCCATCCAAAGGTACCGGCCCAAAATCGCCGAGTGACTGCACTGAGACCGGTGCAAGTCCGTGGAAGATGTTACCATGACCCCAACTCCGGCTGAATTGAAAAAACAGCAAATGGAACCTTCTGCTCCCAATACGTTTGAGTTGACTATCAAGGGGTCGAAGATGACGACGTATATCTACATGGGAGATGCCCCTGCGTGGGATTCGAAAAAGGGAGGGGGGGGGGGGGGGGGGGGGGGGGGGGGACGGGGAGTAAATATGTTTGGGCGCCGATGAGAGTTGATTAATACGAAGTAAGTCCCTTTGCCTAGGTGTGTTTGATGGGGGAGAACTTTGAACTCGGGGAGGTGATGATGCTAACGGCAAGCAGTGCCAAGACGGTGACACGTTGGAGCATCACAAGGAGTGGAAGGTGGATGTCAAGACGGGGGAGGTGATTGTTGTTAAGTCATGAGGAGTGAGTGAGTGAGTTGGCGGGGACATGGAAGTGACGAGCCAAACTTTGAGCTCACTTCCTTCGACGGCAGTTTGGTATAGAGCCAGGGCTTGCATGCAAAGGTCAACAAGAGAACTCGAGAATTGAAACACCAACTGAAGAATTAAATTAACCGCATACTACTGTTGTTTGCTCAACTCGTTCTTCTCTCTAGAACGAGGAGCCAATTAAGCAGGCATTAATCGAAAGATTGCCGAGGGTATCGAAACGGAAGAGTAATGCATCGCTCGCAAGCAAAGCAAAGCATAAGCCAAACAGTGGTGCAAAACCTCAACAACGACAAAAAGCAAACTCCGCTCCAACCGTGCACGTCCGACGTCGTCCCTCCCTCTGAACGGGACTGGAGGTCCATCAGTCCATCTTTCCAAATCGTACAGTGTATATCCTCCTCCACCACCGAATCACCGCCGATGCGTATGTGCATGCAACAACCGAAACACCGTCCATGCATCTATGTCTCTTTTCCGACCGAGTATCAACAAGTTCTGACTGGTACAGACACCGTTCAACAACGACTCAAGGACTTTTCAGCACCTGTGTATCTCGTTCGTTAGCACCACCTCTTATACTATTCCACAGAAGACAAAAAAACATACCTAAAGAGTCGGAGGCGTAGCACTAATAGCAGTAGTCGTCAACGCAGGCGGGTGCGCATCAACCGGGCTCGCAATCTTCTCATCCTCCTCCTTCTTCTCGTCCTCCTCCTTGCTATCCTCCTTGTTGCTGTCCTCCACCGCAGGAGAAACATCAATCTGTGGCGCGTTCTTGTCGGTAACGACCTTCTTGCTCTCCAGCGAGCTCTGGCTCACAGGCCTGGCGTTGGGGGTGTCGTCATCCTCTTGAGAGCCGTTCTTCTCGCCGTTCTTGCCGGACTTGGCCGGCTTGCCGGTGCAGTTGAGAGACTTGAGCGAGGCCATGAACTTCTTTAGGGGGTTCTCCTTCTTGGGCTTGTCGGCCTTGCCTTGCTGCTCGCCGTCGGCGCCGGTGCCTTCGGGCTGGTCGTCCGAGAGTTGTTGGTAGGCATCTTGTTGGCCACCGGCGGCAACGGGCCCGTCGTCGGTCAGTTGGTGGCCTCGTGGCTGATCCTCGGACTTCTTGGAGGAAGCGGCGGACTTGGGCCTCTGATCTTGTTCGGCAGACATTTTGGCTGAATTATATGTGTTGGTAGGTGATTAAGGGAAGGGTGGTTGGTTGGTGGAGGACTGGTAGGGTAAACGAATGGACTGGTTCGAAAGGACAAAGAGAACAAGAGAGAGAGGAAGAGGAGGAAGGGATGAAGCTGGGAAGAGAAGCAATAAAATAAAACTCGACAACTTTCGAAAAAGGGGTTTTCTTGGTTCATCTGAGATTACAGGTCATTTTAGACAAACGACGCCGGCCTAGTGCGCGGTGTGCTAATTCCAGCAATCGAATTTCCCTTGACTCCATCGAGACGTGCAAGACAAAAGAGCGAGCGCCACAATGTCGACAGGCAATGTCCAGGGCAATCCAGGTACCAAGCAGGGGTGGAATAGGCGTGGGCCGCGTGGAAAGGGCGCCAAGAGCTCACTGGACACCATCGTGGACACCCGTAAACAAAAAAACAAGGGGCGGGCCGGGGATCCCGCATGCATTGCAGCGTGCCTGTGGGCACTAGAACTAAGTTAGAAAAGTTGTCCCCTAGACCGCTGAGCGGAGCCCCAGTGGGAGGGCTGAATGGTGGAATCAAGAAGGGGAGATGCCGTTGTTCTAGCGGATTAACCGGGCGCCAAGCAACCAAACAACAAGCAGCAAGGGGAAATCATCACCAGGGGGGACAAGCGAGCAGATCCAGGGGGAAGCGGGAAATTAGATCCACCACTTGATTAAGATCCGAAGCTTGTTTGCCAGAGTTGCCCAAATTGAGCCTCTCCTAAAAGGCTCCCAAAACCATGGTTGGAAGGCGGATCTGATCAGTGATCTCGGGATCTTCATAATAGCGCTTCGTTGTGCGACCTGAGTCGTGCTGTACTTTTTTGACTCGATCGTCATTCGCTATGTAAAATGTTTCCAAAACCATGGTATCTGATCTCGCCGTTCGCTGCTATTCGCTTCTTTTCTTGGATTCTGTCTCAGTTGCCACTTGCTAGAGCAGAGGTGCAGCCAAGGTACTCATCCCTTGCTTTGTGTCATCCAGTCGTTGCACGATGTGCAGACGTCCCCGATTGAGTACTTGCTTTTGCTTCCATTCCAGACAAGGGCTACACATGCCAGGGCCATATAACGACATGGGCGAGACTTGGGACTCAGGAGGACGGGAGAGCGAATCCCGATCCCATCATCCATCACCATCAGATAACAGACCACACCACACCGAGATCACGACTGCCTCTCCTCCTCCTCTTCGTCCACATCCTGCTCATCACCAGGATTCCTCTGCCCCCTCTCCTCCCTCGTCTGCAGTTTCCTCCCAAAACTCTGCTTATCCGCATGCCCGACGCCCTCCCAAGTCTTCGTGTCCGGCAATCCATACGTGCTGATACCTCTCCCCCACGTCGTCCAGGGATTCGTCCACCTTACCACCTCAGAAGGTATCCTTCCGTCCTTGCATTCTTCGTACCCGGCGATCAACGCTTTCCAGTCCCGTGGCTTGTCTCTGTGAATCAAATAACCTCCTAGGTGACGGTGCCAGATATCTGGAGGGATCTCGTTGTTCTTTGCGTCGTTTTCGCTCCCACGGTAATTGTCGGTGGCCGGTGTCCAATGCGTGGCTAGTGAGAGGCAAATCTGGCGCTCGATGCCGCGGTGGCCGGTGATTGTCGTCAGGCGGTTCACCCATCCGTAGAGATAGACGGAGCGGTTCAGCCTTGACAAGTCTTGGGCGACGCCGAGGGCCATGGGCGGGAGCTTGCCCTCTGTGATGAGCGGGGAAACTTGTTCCAGTTCGATATCGTCCACGATTTGCACCGGGAGGAGAAGATCATCGGGCACAGGGACGGCGGACCACCTCTGCAGTTCAGCCCGGCGTTGTTCGGGGGTGAGGCTGGCCGTCGAGAGTGGTTCAGAACTGCCACCAGGACTAAGGAGAGCGGGTGGCGCATCAGGAGGCAAAATGAACGAAGCGCGCACTTCTTCGGAGTGTGTAGATATCGACGCGATCAGTTGCCGGAAGTAGCGAGCGGCCAGACGAGTTGTCACCAGCTTCCTGCCCCTCAGCGCCGGGTACAACACCTTGGCCAGAATGTCCTCACGCGGCACCAGCTCATTACTGTCCGTCGTGTGGTCCGATACCGACCTGGCGATCACCCTCTGCTGGAACTCGGGCTGCAAATCGACGAGGCCGTGATGCAAGTCCGTCACCAGCGAGACCAGCACACTCGGGTCGAGGTTCGCAGTGGGTGTGATGCGTCCGCAGTCGTCGGCCACAAGAGGGTCGCGTTCGTCGACGAGGGCGGCCAAAGCGGTGTCGAGTGGTGGTGGCGCGTCGGCGAGGAGGGGGCTGTCGGCGCAGCTCACGGTAACAGAAACGTCGTCGCCACCAATCTTTTCGCGGATGTAGCGCAGCATTCTGTCCACGGGCTCGGACTCGCCATCGCGCAGGCCCGGAAGGAGGAGGTGTAGATGATGGCAGTGGTTCCATCTCGCAGCGAGGATGACCTTCTTGATGGACTCGGCGAACTCGGTATTCCCCAGCGCTTCTTGGACGCCGTTTCTCGCCGCGATCCCGTTTCCATTCCCGTTTTGTTGATCCTCGTCATCGCTGTATGCCGTATCATCCTCCTCTTCATCATCGCTCTCCCATCCATCCACCGCGATTTGGTAAGCTAGCGTCTTCGGCGAGATGGAAACAAACTTCAACCACGTCGCTCCGCTATCAATCACGGCGTCAACAGCAATCGGCTTTTCCAGCAGGGGTTTATCCTTGTAAGACAACCACCCCTTTCCCCCAGGCACCGGCTGCTTCGGGCTCCGGGCGAACTCCTTATTGATGGCCACGAGGCCGCGACACTTCTTTATGACGGACCACCTCTCGTCCCAGCAGCAACTGCGCATGCCGAAGTACTGGGCGGGGGTAAAGAGCGGTTTCGGTTCAGTGCCATCTTCGTTCGATTCGGTCGAAGGAGGAGGGGACGGTTGCGACGCTTTCTTTGCTTTGAGCTTGTCGAGGGTCCGTTGCTGGACTTTGAGGAGGGTGTACAGTCCGCGGATGGGCTTGGAAGCTGACTCGGCTTTGGTATGGAGCTGGGAGAGCTCATCGACGCAGGTCGTCCATCCTTCTATGAGGGATTCGATACATTCTTCGAGAGCGGCGCCTTCGAGCGGTTCGCCGCGGTGTTCGTGATACGATTTTGTGGGTGGCTTGTGGGCGGCGTTGCTGGGGGATTGCGATCCCTCGCTCTCGTTGTGCACCGTCATGCTTGATAACTCGATGTGGTTTTGCTTAAGATTTTTAGTATCGATGTACAGGTGATCCCAGCACAGGGGTGCGAAATGTGGCTCACATGTGCGCTGCCCGTGCCGCACTGACGTCAAGGGCGTATCCACATTTCAGCTTTCCCTTAGCAGCCTTGTACCAGATGAAGCGCCTAGCAGCACCTACGCATTCAAACGCTCCTGTGGCCCTGAGATTGTTGACAAGGAGGAAAAGGTCTGCAGTCCCAGTCAGGACTGCAAGTCCTGGCCTGGCGAGCCGAGCTCCCAGAGCCAGGCACAACCTCTGGGCGCCAGCCCCTTACATTTTCCCCCCCGACTCCCTCCTCTACACGCACAGAAGGACGATGACAATGAAAATATATCATATCCAAAGAGATACCCCAAAATCTAACAAGCGAACTCCCATCTACGCCGTAGAACCTCTATATCGACCGCTCCCTAGACAACCAAACACCTGCATGTCACAAGGTGTGAAGCCAGACGATCAAGTAAACAAAAAACGAAACAACACTGCCTGCCTGTACGGTCCATGGTCCGCAACCTCCCCCCCGCCCCATCTGGGAATGGCACCGAGGCCTCAGTGGAATCTCGGGTGTGGTTTCT
The DNA here is from genome assembly GCF_033439725.1 of Neurospora tetraspora. Classification (NCBI taxonomy): domain Eukaryota; kingdom Fungi; phylum Ascomycota; class Sordariomycetes; order Sordariales; family Sordariaceae; genus Neurospora; species Neurospora tetraspora. The sequence goes on from NW_026944392.1 coordinate 196,800, forward strand.
ACCGTCTGTGCCTGCAGGGCAGCACCAGACGACCTACCTCTCCTTTCAGCGCTGCAGCTCTGCAGCGAAGTCACAACCCTACATCGGCTGTGACAAAAGCTTATCGTTCAAGCCCAGAAGCTAAGATCATCACTCCATGTTCATCCTCACTCAACTGCCGAGCATGCCAAATCTCTTGGGCCGCCGCCTGGTGCGCTGGGGCCTGGACACAGAGATCTTTTTTTTGCTGGGGGCGCCGTCGTGACGCGAGGCTGTCACTTGAGTCGACACTGCCGACGTCATGCTCGTTGTGATGACCGCCGCCGCCGATGAAGAGCCGCCGGGTGCTTCTTCTGACAAGCTGGCTTCGCAGTCCTGCTGCAGTTGTTGATCCAGATCCAGCAAGACATCATTCCCAGGGGGGTTCATCTCTGCTGGATGCGATTCTGGGAGACAAGGGGGAACTGGAAGAGTACTGCCGGGGACGGGGTGGCTTGTCTGCTGGCTTGTCTGCTGGCTTGTCTGCTGGCTGCGACGCCGTAGACGTTCGTGCGCTTCGGCCAAGCGTGCCTGGTTTTTTGCGTGCGATTCGTCCCTCCAGTGCCTGAACGCTGAGACGCCTCTGCGGAACTGGTCAACGCTTTCCATGATGTGGTGTGTCTTGATATGAGTAAAGTGGTACGATGGTTCTGAAGAGCCGGGTGCAGGTCTACCAACGCGCATGGCATATTGGGTAAGATCGCCGTTTATACTAGAATAAGTCCAGGCGTGTGCCTTGGCCGTGTCGTCATATTTCGGGTCGTCCACCCCAAAGTTCTCAAGAGCAAATACAGCACGAGCTGTCGCGGCAGCGCTGTAAGCGGCCTGGCGCTTCAATATATCGAGACGCCCGGAGGGACCTTTGACTTCCAGAACGAAATGTGGCGCAGCTGCAGCGTTTGGCAGTACTGAAGGTTGAATTAAGTGGCCGATGCTGTCCCGGATTGGCTTGGCGATATCTCTGAAACGGGCTCCATAATACAAATCAGGCTGAGGGGCAACAGTGCATTTTCCAGTCATCGAGCTCATGTTGCTCCAGGAAACGCTGCTGTTGTTCGGAAGACTGAGATGGTTCATAGAACCAATTATGGCCGGCACAATATTACGTTCGATGTCTAGTTCCGAGACCGCGCAAGCGTTTGCTCGAATGAACCCCTCGATTTTGCTATCCGAGTATTCGGATGGTGCCAGCGAAGGCCTCACGGATCTTTCCCGTCGTAGTTCTTCGAGATCGGCCAGCATGGAAGGGTCGCCATCCGTATAGATCCCTCTATTCCACAAGATTGATTCGAAGCCATTGGTGTATGCGTTGGACGACTTGCGACTGATTGAAGCCAAAGACGTCGGGTTGGTGAGTCCCGAGCCTCGGCCCGAGGCTTGGAAGGTGTCGTGCGATGGAAGATTGGAGGACATCCTGTTGAGCTTCGCCAGATTTTCGCGGGTTAGGCGAGTGTCGGTTGCCGGAGGAGCAAGTGTAATAGTCTGGTGATCCTCGGTCTTCCGTTCCGGGTTCGGCTGACCGGCGACGGCGATATGGCTATGCTCCTCCTCCTTGGCGGAGAGAAGGTCGACGGCGGTTCGGTCGACCGAATGCTTGTCTTGAGGTAAAGATGGAGGAGATGGAGGAGATGTCTGGACTTCGTGGTGTTGCTGGCGGGGGTTGTGGCCTGTTTTTGCTCTCTTGCCCCGGGGGTTTTCTTGTCGGCCGTCTTGCCGCGGTCCTGTAGGAGACGGGTCGTCTTCGCGTGGCCTTTTCGAACGTGTTCGAGATGTCTGCCCGTGGACTTCGTCGTGTTGCTGGCGGGGGTCGTGGCTCGTCTTCGCGCTCTTGGCCCGGGTTTTTTTTTGTCGGCCGTTTTGTCGCGGTCCTGGAGGAGATGGAGATGTCTGGACTTCGTGGTGTTGCTGGCGGGGGTCGTGGCCCGTCTTCGCCCTCTTGACCCGGGGGTTTTCTTGTCGCGGCCCTGGAGGAGACGGGTCGTCTTCGTGTGGCCTTTTTGAACGTTGTCGTGCCATGCTGGACTGGAGGATCTGATATCGAGCAGAGAACAAGACACGTCGAGAGAGGACGCGTTGGGCTTGTTTGTTGCGAGTTAAGCGCTGGACGTGCGTGCCCAGACAGAATTGGCTGAAGGGCAATTAGCGCCGAGATTGATTGGGCTACATGCGTCACTCGTCTTCGGTTCGAGGCAGGTGTGACCTCTGATGTCTGGGGTATCTGCTATCTGTGGCCCTTTGTTATGCATTCCTACCCGACGCTACCCTAAAAGAACATCCGACGCACAGACCAAGAACCGGGTGCCGCTCGGATCCCTCAGGACCACCTAGGTGGCTCCGTAAATGGGGTGTGCATAACCGTAACAGATTTGGTGAGAATCGCACCCATTCCTGTTAGTGACTTGCACATCCCATTCACGCAGCAACCTACCACCCCACATCCGCGATCGTGACATCCTTTACATCAAAGTAAGTCTGCTTTTTGGGAAAGTGCCACGTCTCGTCGATGACATGGTCCGATGTCGAGTCCCAGACCGAGTCTGGCGAACCTTAAAAAGGTGGGGGCGAGGCACGGGTAATGTCAGAGGCGAGACCGCAATTCGTTCATTCAATTCCAAGACTTCAACATTTCCGTACTTCGATCCAACCAAGGAATCAACAATCAGTTTATATTTCTCGAGAGCAGGACAATCCCAGCTCAGGAACCAGCTCCGCCCTTACTACATTCTCTCTCTTGCCGTCGACATGCCCGGCTTCTAATTCTCAACAATGGAACCTACCTTTCCTCATGCAGGTCCATTGCACAACCGATACGTACCTCCCCGCCCGCCGAAATCGGTAACGGTCAAGACCCGCGCAACGTCTCCGTCTACCTATCCGGAGCGCAATATCTCGACCAAAAAGGCCGTGAAAATGATGATTCTTTTTGGCAAATCAGATTCGCCAAGCCGAGCATCTCAGCCTCCTCATATTTTATGGCGAAAAAGGAGTTGACACAAGTGGTTTTGGGGTGAAAATGCCATGAAGTTGTAGATGATGGTTTCGCCGAAGACTTCTTCGACTTTGGCCCTTTTGCTGCCCAATGAGCGCGCGAGCAAATGTAGGCCAAGGCTTGATGCTCAGATGCGCTGCGACTTGGGCGCAAAAAGCTCAGCTGCCCCGGGTCTTGACCGTTACGGTTCTTGGTCTACACCGTTACCGATTTCGCCGCCCGCCGAGCACTTGACATCGACTGTCAGTTCGATAATCTCAGCATACCGTATTCATGTTCTTTACATTTCCCTATTTCCCATAGTCGAGGGCCTGGTCGCCTACGTACATCAGCTGGTTCAGACTTATACAAAGATACCCATAAAACAGGCACACCGCCAAAAAAAAAAAAAAAAAAAACCGATACTGTAGAGTGGTGGTATCGCCGAGTGATAGATAGATATACTGTAGTACTCCTTGTCGTTGCAACCACTCATTTGGAGTAACCTAGAATACCAGACATTCCGGTGCAAGAGATGCGATTGAAGTCCAAGGTAAAGATGAAAGGTAGTGCAGGAATGTTTGCGGAAAGTACTTGGGGGCTTCTGGACGCTAAGCTTTCTTTGCCCCCTCCATTTCGTTAATGTAGGGGGCGCCAAAAATTTGGGACCGTATTTTAATATGGGACACCCCACATAGAAATTTACTAGCAAAGTGACCCATCCCCATACTAAACACTCATACTACACACCATGATTTATCAACACAACGTTGTTAGGAAGCCCAGTAGACTACCCAGATAGGAAGTGTATATACTGAACAAGAGATCTGATAGTTTATTTCATTTATTTGAGTATTTTGTGGCCTGTATAGTGACCTGTACGGCTGAACTGCATCCCTCCTTATTTATACATTAGGCTTCCTCCTCCTACCTCGATGACTTTGCTCCCGGCCGTTGCCTGCTTAATTGCCTTATTTTTGGCCGGACTGTACCCTCGATTAATGGCTTTATTGTGCTTCCCTATATGGTATCTTCGAATTTACGTTTTCGAGAGAGAAGGGGAGTTATGGGTGTTGTTGAAGGCCCAGCTGAAGAAGGCCTAGATTTGGGTAAAGATGTAATATCGATGGTGGGAGGCATACGCTACTTAACTTTCTTGGGTGCTGGTGTGATTGGTACAGTCCTCCTCTTATTAGGTAGAAGCTCTCTATCCTCCTCCTCCCTATCGTTGTCGTCGTTGTTGTTGTCCTCCTTCTCGTTGTTTATCTTATAGATGTTTTCAATAAGAGTCTTATTTATATCCTCTTCGAGCTGTGCCTGTACGCGGGGGTCTCTGGTGACTTGGGAGAAGGTTTTTGGAGTTAGTTAGGGTTGGCGGTTGGTAATAATTTCAACCTCGTTATCGTTATTAGAAATCGATGAAAGAGAGTGCTTTGTAAAGTAATTGGCTTGCTATTAAGGTAGCGGTCTCTTCTCTATATCAATTTGATACGGGAGATTATCTTCTTCTCTTTGTATGTTGAATATATTATTTTCGTGAACGGGGATATACTCCTAGCGGTTGTTTTGTTTATACCTTTTAAATTAGGTATTCTAAGTAACTTTGGTTGGCTTGCTACCCTTTATATTATTTCTCTATTGCTCCTTTAGTTGCTTTTGTGTAATACTGTTGATTCTTTTTATGGCTCGCTCTTGTTGTTTTATTATATCCTCTATTTTTCGTTGAGTTCTTTCGATTGCCTTGGTGTTGAATTCGTCTTTAGAAAGAGATAGTGATAAACTACTATTGGGGATTTTATATACCCTTTTCCTTATACGACGGTCGAAATTAGCCTCCTTTTTACAATTATATTGGTTGCGTTCTTGAATCTTATTGTGGTTAAAAATAGCCTTTCGAATAGCTTAGAGTACGTAAGGGTAGTTAATACTAATAGGGGAGTTGGATATATAAGAGTAACGGTTAGTAATTTAATTAATAATTTCGATAGCGTTTTTAAAACGATCTTCACATAGTATTATAGTAGGGTGGATAGGATATAGTTTAGAAGTCGGTTATTTAGCTTTAATTTAGAATAATACCCTCTATTAGTTAATTGGCCAAATATTAGATTCCTTAAAGCCTTCTATGATGTTGTGCTTCATAAAGCTATTATTTATAATACCGTTGAGCGTGCGTACGAAAATTGCCCGGGTGAAGTTGTATTCCCTTCGCTGGACAAATTGGCGAAGGATTTTTTAATAATAGGATTTAAAGGAGGAGAAGACGCTTATATTAAGAGGTTATATAAAGTAGGTAGAGTGACAAAGTAAGGCGAATAGTTTTATATTGAATATTTTAATATATTTTTTAATAATTATATTATAATAATTATTGAAACCGTCGATAATAAGTAATCGATATATAGGATTAATATTAGGAAATCGCGTTTTACTAACGCCGATATAATTATTTAATTAATGGCCGTCCGCATTATATTTATATTAATTATAATTAAATTAATTTATAAAATTATACCATATCTTTTTAAAGGTTGGGGAGAGTTTAAAGGAATATTTATTGAAGTGCTTTAATTAATTAAGGGTAAGTTTTGCGCTCGAAAATCCTGTTGGGGATTTAAAGAATTATATGTCGCTTAGGAGATTATTATCAATAAACTCTTCGGTTGGATTAGTTTTAAAAATAAGATAAATGGGAATTCTATACCTATTTACGTTTATACTTGTAATTAGGGTATAAAACTCCCTATTTATAAGATTAGAAATTTCTGGCTAAATTTAATTGTTAATATTAACCGCTAAGTGATAGAGGATAAGTAATACGATTAAAGGGTATTGTGTTTAATTAAAGGTGATTTGTCTAACTAACCTTCTTTTTATCTAGCTCCTTTAATACTACTACCTTCATACGACCGCTCGATATACAACCGATATACGCGCTATATTCATTATTATTCTAGCGATTATACAGGGGAATAATAGTAGTAATATCCTTATATTTATCGAACTAGTCGTTTACGGATATTGGGTTTAATTCTTAAAAGCGGTATTTAAAATCTACGGCGCGATATATCGTTAAGTGTAGCTTAGGGTAATTAGCGATAAATTTCATAAATTAATGCTTATTGAATTCTTTCTCTACTGTTAGAAGATTCGTCCTTATTGACTATAAGCGATTTGTAGTAGGTATTACTATAGATTGCAATGCAGGGAACCTCCCTCTAAAGTAGAAGATTATATACGCGACGAGAGCTTCCTCCTTAGTGAAAGTTAACGATTGTGGGCGCCTACGAGGCTGTGACGATATGGTTAGCTTCCCCGTCTTACGTAGTGACTTTATATGGCGCGCTATCGAATTACGTAATTTACTAGTACGACGAGTAATATCCTTGATAGAAGGAGGCTTCTTAGATTTAAGGGAACTATATTAAGTGTGAGCGTGGAGATATTAGCAGGCGCTAGTCAAGCCGGGAAGAGGGACGAGAGAGTAATCAATGGGCATCTGCACTAGTACCAGAACCAGTAAGTTAATTAACGATTCTATCAATCCATGGATATATAGATTCTTACTGTTTTACAGCTTCACGAGGCAAATGCGATAAAAACTGACGAGTTTGGGCACGAAATGCGGCGAGGTTATTGTCCGAAATTACGATGTAAATGAGCGATTTTGCAGGACGTTAACAAGCGAATTTGTATGGGTTACATCGGGCACTATCCCAGATTAAAATACGGTCCCAAATTTTTGGCGCCCCCTACATTGACGAAATGAAGGGGGCAAAGAAAGCTTGGCGCCTAGAAGCCCCCAAGTAGAAGATTGAGGGACTGGCAAGCACGTTTGCGACAGTTGGGATCATTTAAGGGTTAGGGTATATCTAGGGGGCAAGTGTGAGTGATGCCCCTCAAACAACTGTTAGAAAAAGATAGGCAATGACAAATATGTGCAAGAAGAGAGCAACGGTTAGTTTTCAAAGGTGTGAATCTGTCTAATCCCAGTTTAATTGATACGGAATAGCTGGGTTTCAAGGTATGGCTGCGCAGTGTCCCAGCAGTAGTGCGTGAGCTAATCAACGATGTAATACATCGGATTCTGCCCACTTGCCACTGACATTTTGCCTCTCTTCTGACCCTTAAAATTCTCTATGTTTCCGCCAACTTTCTCTCTATTGTTTCGCAATTTGCATGAGCCCTGTCTGCTTCCCATGTTCCAAAGATCGAAGCTCAATAACCCACTCGCCAACTTTTGGTCACACCTTCCTCCATGCCAGCTTCCTCCTGTATTTGCTCCAAGCCCACGGCGGCTTCATGCCTCCCTGTTGACCCGAATTCCGTTGATGCTCCCATTGATGCTCTCTCCCTCCCAGAATTCCCTCAAAAACTACCCCTTCTCATTCTCTTCCCTCCCTCCCTTAGATACCTGTCCCTCTCAACACCTGCCAACTTCAAACTGACCAGAAAAACCATGTAATTCGTCGCCACCTTCACAAAATCCTCCAAGCGCATCTCTCCCCAGTCCTTCCTCAAGCTTCCGTCCCGCACCATCCTTCCCACCACCCCCTGCCACCTCCTCTCATGCCATCCAGCTCTGGCAGCCGCCTTGATCGCCTTTGTAGGGTATTCGTTCAAGAGATCACCTTCGATTCCACAAAATTCGTCTTCAAAGATGTCTTCCAAGCAACCAAAGTAATGGCGGAGTTTGTAAAGCGCTAGGGGCTGTTCGGAAACGGGGGAGATGAAGAAGTGCGAGGTGAGTTGGCGCATGTAGTCGGATTGGATGCGGTCGAGGGTTTGGATGATGTTTTCCGGGCGGGTGTAGGGGTGGCCCTGGTAAATGATGTAGAGGAGGTCGAAGAGAGGGTTGATGATGGACTGGAGAGTCGCTTGAACTCCTGTTGAAAGACAAAGAGGCGTTAGAAAGCTGAGAGAAAGGTGATCGAGTCCAGCTTTGGTGCTCGAACGTTGAGAACCAAGTGAGGAATGGGTAATTGTTCGCTTGAACAGACTTACTCTCTTTGGACCTATGCACCTCCGGCGGGTAGATAAACCTACTCGGACGGGGACGTTGAGGTGTCTGAGGCGGAGTCAAGGACATCTTGTCCAGATCCTTCTGCTTCTTCTCTGGAAAGCAACCTGGACGAAACTTTGAAAGCAACCACAAGCAACCCAAGCACACAACAAGCAAGAAAAGTTCGCAGAACTTTCTGACCATGAAGATGCCAGAACCGACGTAAGAAGAGCGCGGAAGGGCGCCAGCGCCAGGGGATGATGCGGTTGAGGATGTCTCTGACGAAAGACAAGGCGGCTGAGTTAGCGGAAAACGACCCCAGGTTCAAGAGGAGAAAGAAAGGCCGAGTTCGAGGAAGGAAAGTGTACTGGGCCAAGGAAGTTGCTGTGAATACCGACGGGAATAGCTGTTGCGTGGGTGGGAGTCGCAGAAGTACTTGCATCGAGCTAGTTGCCGGCCTCGAGAAGGGTGCCGAGGGAGAAAGAAATCCAACCATGGTGAGAAAATGTCGAGGCTTTTATGTCTCGTAGACGGTCCCGAATATTGTTTGTCAAGTTGTTGTTGCCTATTCAGACACAATTGGCGCATCCTTATTCTGTTGGTATTGTGATCTTATTGTGATAAGTCGAAGTGCGAAGCAACGGTCGCAGACAAAAAGTTTATACTTTCAGAATAGGATGAACAGCGAAACGGTAGGATGAACAGTCCAGCAGTACGGAATCTGAAACTCTAGTGCAGTGAAGGGTGAGACACTGTGATACTAAACCTGGATTCAAGTTCAGATGACACAGTTGGTGATCTTCGAACACTTTGGGAGATCAAGGTTCTTGTTGTCCCCGGGGTGAAGTGCACTTCCACCTGCGGAGACTTGGATGATGGAATGTAGACTATGAAGTCTACCTGACCGTCACCGAGTGAGCCCAAGGAGATTGTCGAGAACAACCTGAGAAGTGGGTCAACAATATACCAGCACCAAAAAGAGTAAGCTGCAGTTTTCCGTGGGATTGGGAATCACCTCATATTGAATTCCATTTCCTGCGAGGGATGCCGCAATCTGCCTGATGGTAGCTTTGGTCCAGGAGCTGCATCATGAGGAAGTACGTGCTCCAAAGAGAAAACACCAAGGCGCATCGGACGGTGGAGGACCTGAATTCGGGCAGTTGGCTGTTTGCAAAACAAGACACACATGTTTTCGGATGAACCAGGAGACGTGAAAAGTTGGGATGGTGTGAGATGATATTTCTGCCTTTGAGGCATGGGAGAAGAGACTGGGGAAAAGTTGAGCGCAGTGGGATCAAACCAAGCGTACGCAAGATAGGAAGCAGGCTTGCCGGATACCGTAATTGAGGAACAAACCTGAGAAATTGATGATGATGGAGGAGACACAAATCAAGTTCCATAAGTGTTAGGACAGGCACAAAGGGTTGAGTCCTAATTTCCGAAGTACTGCGCAAGGAAGGTGCGAAGGTGCACTTCGATATTGGCGAAGCAATGGGGCTCAAATGAGGAAGGTGCTGCCTACACCTGACTTGGCCTTGAACCGAAAGTAAATTCATGGGAAGGAACAATCGGCGAAAGTAAAGATCATGCACAGTGTTTCGCTGTCAAGTGTCAACTCCCATGACAACTGGTACCGGACTTTAGCCGTCACCCTCCCCAACTCACAAGTTCTGACCCGTTTGGTTGCAAGGACGGGACCAAAACACTCCAACGACAACTCGCGGATAAAATGCCATCCACGACACCAATTTAGGCAGTGCTCAATCGCCAATCATGTTCCAAGCTTCATAGTACCTTCAGAGCAGTATAGCATCAAAAGACATATAGGTAATCTTGCAGACTTGACGGTTGTGACGTGATGAAGAGTCTTGGACACGTTTCCATTCAGCACCATGGGCATGTGAAAAGGAGTGAAGAACATCACAAACCCACCTGAAGTTGTTGTAATCGAGTACTCTTCGGTTGAGACTGTTCTGAACTCTCAAGACTTCAGAGCATCGTACTGCATCCACCAGATCCTCGACACCACTACCGCCAGCATCACCAGTTTTTCTCACCAGACGATCGCGATGGCCTGGCTCACCCGCGCCCTCTTCCTCCTCTCCCTCCTGTCCCACCTCCAGCTCCTCACCCTCGCCAAAACCTCTGACAAAAAACCCGCTGCCGCCGCTCCCATCGCCGGTGCCGGCCCCAAAGAAGACCTCGCCTACGAAGAAATCGACAAATTCCAAATTGTCTACGCCTCCAACGCCACTTTCCCCAACAGTATCCCGCCCACCGACGGCTGGTGGTCCTCCCCCCACTGCCTCCAATCGACCTACTGCATCTACATCAACCCCACCCTCTCTCACAACCGCGGCATCGTGTTACTCACCAAACCCACCGACTTCCAAAAGATCTCACGCCTCGACCACCACCTCTCCGCCGCCACCGACCGCATCGAAGCCCTCACCCCCGATGGCTCCGCTCCCTTCGAGGAGAGTTACATCCTTTCCAAAGGTCCCGGACTCACCGCTACTATGCAACTGAGACGGGGTAAACCACTAGCTTTAGCGGCGCCAGTGTTGCTGGTTCACAAGGACTTTTTCGGTGATATCTGGCGGAGGTCGGAGCGGAATAAACTCCTTGAGCAAGCAGTCTCCTTCCTCCCGCCTGCGACTCGGGAAAGGTTTGATCGTCAACGCACCCTCTCCCTTGGCCCCAGTCCGGACGGGAAGGATGGGAAGGGAACGAAGAGGTCGATTGAGCAAATCCTCCTCGCCTCCCCCTTTGAAATCGATCTCGGCTCTAACAGCTACACCCCCCTCGGCGCCGGCGGGCAAGAATCGCAAGCAGATCACTCAAAGCATTACGTCAACTACCCTTCCCTGTCCCTCTTCACGCATTCGTGCCGGCCTAACATCGCTTTCCACATCGACGGTAACTTGGCGCTGAAGACGACCGTTGCGAGGAAGGTTAGCCCGGGGGAGGAGTTGAGCGTTGCTTATGTTGATCCGATGAAGCCGAGGAAGGAGAGGCAGGAGTGGGTTGGGAAATACCGTCCCTCCTCTGGATCGGGATCGGGATCGGGAGAAGAATCGGGAGGAGGAGGAGGGGGGTGTCCGTGTCCTGCTTGCTCTGGCCATTACCCCTCTGTTCTATCGAAGCAGCATGGGCATCCACATACTTCTTCACCTGCCGAAGAGCTGGCCAAATCTGACGCTCGACTCACTGAGTTGGAGAGTATCCGGTCTGAGTTGCGCAACCACGAGTCCCGTAAGGTGACGCCGGAGATGATCGAGAAATTCATCAAGTTGCATGTGGAAGAAGGGCTGGAGAGCAAGATGGCGGAGGCGTACGAGTTGGCGGCGACGAACTATAATTATCTTGGAGAGGATAGGAAGGCGAAGAAGTATGCGGACTTGGCGGTGCAGGCGGCGAGGATTGAGTACGGACGGGATGCGAACGATGTGATTACTATGAGGATCATGGCGGGGGATGTGAGGGGGCATTGGAGCTATCAGTATAAGGTTAAAAGGATGGGGGGTGCGTGATGGAAGAGGGATACCCGCATAAGTTGTTTGGTTGATGGAGGCAGAGAAGACGAGGAAGGACGAACAAGATTTGCTGCGTTGATGTTATAGTACGAGTGCCCCTAGGAAGAAGCTTTTCGAGATCTGACCAGCTGCTCACCCGCCTTCTCCCTATTGAGATCCTCCCTCCACACCTCCCTATCAAACCGCAACACACTCTCCAGCAACACCTGCGCCCCCCTCACACAATCCTCCTCGCTCGTAAACTCCTCCGGATGATGGCTTAACCCGCCCTTACTCGGCACAAAGATCATGCTCGTCGGACACCTCTTGGCTGTGTTGACCGAATCATGACCAGCACCACTGACCATCTGGTACTTCACCAGTCCCAAGGCCTGCTCTAAATCCCCGGTTTCGGCTCCGAGAACAGAAAGAGCGGACTCCTTCACCGCCTTGCAACACCTCTCATCAAACCCCTGGGCAGGCGAGTTCGTATCCTCCTGCCAGGTTACGGAGCAGGGCAAGCCACTGAACCCCGGCCTCTCGGCGATGACGTCGAACTTCCTGCGTAATCTTCTCTCAAACGAGACGAGTGTGTGGTCGGAGGGCGAGCGGATATCGAGCGAGAATTTGACCCTACCGGGAATGGTGTTGACGCTTCCCGGGAAGACTTGGTAGACGCCGACGGAGACGAGGACGCCCTGCACCTCGCCTTTGTAGCGGGCGTAACGGATCATGGAGTTGGCCACCATTAAAGCGTCGGCGCGCTGAGCATAAGGGGTGGTTCCTGTATGAGCCTCTGTGATGATGGAAGTCAGTCTGGCTTTTGTCCGATCTCTCAAGCGCAAAAACATAAAGAATACTATGACACTCACCTTTCCCAACAACCTCGATTGTAAACCACTTATACGCCTGACTCCCCCTCACCACACCCACCTTCTTCCCTTTCGCCTCCAATATCGGCCCCTGCTCAATATGCAGTTCAAAGTGCGCAGCCATCGGCATCTCCTCAAAACTGCACTTTTTGTCACCCAAATACCCAATCCTTTCCAACTCTTCCTTCATCGTCTTTCCTTCCCCAGAAACCTCCTTCAACGAATGTGCCCTCTCCAACGGGATCTCCCCCGCCCACACCCCGCTACTCACCATACTCACCGGAAACCGCGCTCCTTCCTCGTTCGTCCAGCACACCACGCCCACCGGCCTCCACGTCTTTACATTCTGTTCCTTCAACGCCCTCAATGCTTCCAGTCCCGCCATCACCCCCAGCACGCCATCATACCTCCCTCCCCTCGGCTGGGTATCGAGATGACTGCCCATCATCACGGGCGGCAGCCTCTTTCCGTCTTTAGTAGGCCTCCTGTCGGAAACACCATCCCTGATAGCCCAAATATTCCCCATCTCATCCACCTCCACCTCACACCCCAACGCTCTCGCTTCTTTCACAAACCAGTTCCGCACCTGTTTGTCCGCATCCGTTAGGGCCAAGCGGTTCATGCCCGTGTCGTTTTCCCCGGGACCCCAGCGGTGGGCGGCGCCGAACTGGGAGCATGTCTCGTGGATGTTTCGGGACAGCTGGTTGTGGGATTTGAGGAAGGTGGAGAGGGAGGAGATGTCTGAGTTGGAGGCTGGGGAATATGAAGATGCGGATCCTGGGACGGCGTCGGGGGGAGGGGTGTAGTTGTTGAGGTCGGAGGTTGTTGACTTTGGGCGGCGGCCGCGTCTTCGGGGGGCGTCTGTCTCAAAGACAGGCGTGGTGGTTGTTGGTGATGGTTGTCGTTCATCTTCACCGGCGGGGGTGGTGGTGTTGGTGTTTTGAAGTCGGGAGGAAAGCGACAAGAACCGGTGACGTTGACAGCTTGTCACTGCTAGTGCCGGGCGTGTGCTGAGTCCCCGCGTGGCCAAGCGTTTGACTGATGGGCGCATGATCTGTGGTATCATGACTGCCTTGATGCGTTACCGAAGTCGAAACAACCCAAACCGGAGGCGCGATGATGTGTTTTATACGAGAACTCGAGGAATTGAGTGTGTGGAAAGATTGACGTGAATTTGGCTCGCGACAATCGGCGCCAGCATCTGGCAATGGGACAGTGGAGTACTACCCCGCAGCAATTGTATGCCGTCCCGAGGGCGAAAATCAAGGGCGGACTGCATCCATCACGAGGGGATACATAGGTTAGCCGATTGAGAAGATTTGGGTAACACATTGCGAAAGGAACTAAACCGGAGTGTGCCAAAGGAAGGAGAGAATGGAATATGGAGAAGGGGAGAATGACGAATGTTGAGATACAGAAGCAGCAGAAAGTGAGGGCGCGGGGCCGGGAATAAGATGTAATCCTATCTCCTTCCCCGCAGCTTGGGTAGAAACAGTGATAGCAGGATAACAGAGCAATAGGAAAAGACACTCCTGAGATGAGGTGAGACAGGTACCTTGTAAGGAGAAACCTAAGAAAATCGGAGATGCTGAATCACAATCGCACACCGTCCAAGTCGCAACTGTTGAAGGATGATATGGTGTTGTTCGATTTTTTAAAGACGCTCGTCGCCAGCGAAATCGAGGAGAAAACACGAGTGGTACAGTGGTCTCGTAGAATGGAAATTTCGTTGGACGTCAAAAAGAAGGAGAGAAATTGGGTGGAAATCCGGCGCTGACCAAATTGAATAGAGAACTTTTCAAGAAGGAAAAGCAAATGGCGAAGCGGTGGGCGACGACCTCCTCATATTTTCTTCCCAGCAAACGCTCCTTCCCAATACCACCATTCGGGGTGGGAAAGTGGGCGTACCTTCCTTTCCTTCTCCGTCATGCTCTACACTGCAGCGGGTCCTAACGAAATCCCGGAAAGTGGCTGTCACCACCAGGGTAATGCACTAACAGCGTTCCTCCCAACACCCACCCCTTCACGTTAGTCACATATCACTTAAAGCACTTCAGAACTTCTGGAAAAGAACAAGAATCATAAACATTAGGTATCATAACTATCGTAAAAGAACACCGACTTCCACCACCGCACTTAGTACGCAACCATCGAGTGCAATCCATCCAACTCTCTGTCCCAATTCCTGTGCTGGGCAATAGCATAGAAGAACTCTCCCAAGAACCCAGCAGCGCCCTTGGCAATCTTGACGGCATCCTTGAAGCTCTCGGGCTTGACCTGCCTGAGGGTAACAACACCATAACTTTCATTCACCTCCGTCTCATTGCTAACGGTGACCTGAGGCAAAGCGATCGCCTTGGCAACAAGATCAACTGCCTCGCCGGTAGCACCGATGGCCTTGAGGTGACCAAACGCCTCGCGGATCCAGTGCAGAGCACGGCCGTTCTTGGAGAGCGTCTCAACAGCCTTGGCGCCGCCGGGGATGTAAATGGCGTCGACCATGGTCGAGCGGAAGCCCTCGAGGTGGTGGTGGGGCTGGACAGTAGAGCCGTTGGCGGCAGTGACCTTGGAGCGGCGGGGGCCGATAACAAGGGGGATGGCCAAGTTGGCAGAGATGGCGGCGTAAGCAGCGTCGTAAGCGACCTTGTCGAAGCCATCGGCGATGATGATCGCAACACGACGGGACTTGATGGTCGGGGTCGCGGGAGGGAACTCGGTCTGGCTGAGATGGATGGTCTTCTTGCCGTGGTTGGGGTGCTTAGTGGTAGTGGGAGCCTCGCCACCAACCATCTCGGCGACGGTCTGAGCAAGACCAATGTCGATGTCGGCCAGACGCTGGACCATGCGGCCGTAGACAACAGGATCCTCGCAGTGGTCGAGCTCGAAGCTAAGAGCGTTGATGATGTGCTTCTTCTCGATTGGCGACATGGAGTTGAAGAAGAGCTGGGCCTGGCTGAAGTGCTCCTTGAACTTGGAGCTCTTGGCACGGGCCTTGATGCCAGCCACCTTCTCGGCGTACTCGAGGTAACCGCCCTCCTTGTGGGTAGCGGGAGGGCAGGCCTCGAAGCGGTTGGGGTAGTAGTTGACGGTGCCGCGAGAGATGGTGTGGCGCATGGCACCATCACGGTTGAAGTTCATGACGGGGCACACAGGGCGGTTGATGGGAAGCTCCTGGAAGTTAACACCAAGACGGGAGAGCTGGGTGTCGAAGTAGGAGAAGTTACGGCCCTGGAGAAGAGGGTCGTCGGAGAAGCCAATGCCGGAAACGACGTGGCTGGTGCAGAAAGCAATCTGCTCAGTCTGGGGGAAGAACTCGTCGGGGTTGCGGTTAAGCTCCATCTCACCAATGTAGCGGACGGGGACGAGGTCCTCGGGCCAGATCTTGGTGGCATCGAGGATATCGAAGTCGAACTTGTGCTCGTCCTCCTCGGCAATGGCCTGGATACCAAACTTCCACTTGGGGTAGGCACCGTTCTCGATAGCCTCCCAAAGATCCTTGCGATGGAAATCGGGGTCCTGACCACCCAGCTTGAGGGCCTCATCCCAAACGAGGGAGTGGACACCGAGCTCGGGAGTCCAGTGGAACTTGACAAAGTGACGCTTGCCCTGGGCATTGATGAGAGTAAAGGTGTTGACACCGAAACCCTGCATCATGCGGAAGGAACGGGGAATGCCGCGATCACTCATGGCCCACGTGAACATGTGAGTGGCCTCGGTGTGGTTGAATTGGAAATCCCAGAAGTTGTTGTGAGCACTCTGGGCCTGGGGCACCTCGTTGTGCGGCTCGGGCTTGCCAGCGTGAATGACATCGGGGAACTTGATGGCGTCCTGGATGAAGAAGACGGGGATATTGTTGCCGACAAGATCCCAGTTACCCTCCTCTGTGTAGAACTTGGTGGCAAAACCACGGACATCACGAACAGTGTCGGCACTGCCCCTGCTGCCGAGGACGGTAGAGAAGCGCACAAAGACGGGGGTCTCGCGCGAGGTATCGGTAAGGACAGGGGCGAATGTGAGATCGGAGGCGCTCTCGTAGACTCTGAACTTGCCAAAGGCACCGCTGCCACGGGCGTGGACTACTCGCTCTGGGATTCTCTCGTGGTCGAAGCGCATGATCTGGGAACATTGTGTTGGTAGGTGCATATCAAAGGACGAGGGATGCGACTTGACGTACTCTTTCACGGGCAAAGGGGTCCTCGAGGAGAGAAGGACCAATCTTGTCATCGCTGACGATTCTAAGCCAGTCGTCGGCGGTGGTCTGCTTGACACCATAGTCGGTGGTGAGGCGGGCATCCTTGCCAGTCTCCTTGAACTCGTTCTTGAGATCATCAACCTTTTTGCTGCCGGGAGCGCTGGTGAGGGCCTCCTTGGCCTTCTGGCCGGCCTGGCTGATGATGTTGGACATTGTGGGATTAGACTGCTGGAGAATGTGTTCTGTTGGTGGTTCTGCTGCAGAATCTAGAGTAGGATAATGCAACGCCAGTCGTTGCATAAGGCGATGAGGTATGAAGGAGGAAGAGGAAGAGGAAGAGAGATGGACTGGAGAATTAGGAATGGAGAGAGTGTTTCTGTTATGTATTACACATCTAAATGCATGACGTCAGATCACAATGCTGTCAGTGCATTCCCCTTCAACCTCCCAATTTCTGCAAAACCCCGACTACCCGTTGGGATGGAGGTCAGTTCCTGTCTGTTTCCCCAAACTCTGGTGCCGGGTAGGCAGACAAGACGCGTGTATCAACAGCTTGGCTTCTCTACAATTGCTGGCTTCAAGGCCTGGAACAGGGAGATCTTGGGCGATCAGCCGAGGGCAGCCATTGCGGGGTTCATACATTCGCAACTGTTCAATATTCTGCCAGGAACGGACTTGTGTCGGAGACTTCGGTCGGTAATCGAGATCTCTGTCTTCATAGAGGAAGGAACATGGGAAAGGAGAAGGATGAGGTGGGGCGAAGTGTTCGGAAAGGGAATGGCACAACCTATGTTTGGACATTCGTACCCCACTTGATCTCTTAACGATGACATCACCAACTTGACTTCCATCTGCCATTGCATTTCCAATCACTGTTCTTCTGATTGTTGAAGCCGGCACATGCCAGTGACGAACCAGAAATCTAGACGCAGGGGATAGATAGTTCGAGTTGTTGATTTTCCGGAGATTTGTCTCCGTCTCCACGAGGCGCCATGTTGTGACTTTGCGAATGTCTTATTTTATCGGTCACTAACACAAGACAGGCTGACGTCATTATCTTATCGTGTGTTAGGGTGGCCATAGCTCCTTAAACTCCCACGTGAGCTTCCCTTCGACTTTTGCAACACTCGCCGTCCGCTTCATATCGTTGCCCATTCCCAGCAGAAGCCCAGGCCGTCAATCAAATACAATGCCTTGCTCGACTTCTCATACTTTCTGGGAATTTGGTTCTTATTCAACGATATTACCGATATGCGGACCAAGTCGTAGGCTCTCAATTTCAGAGCGATCGACCTCCGGAGCGGCCCGTCTCACAGCTCCACGCCAGCACAGCCCAAGTGGAAAGCCATCGAGTGGACACACACCACCAAGTCAATTTTGACATTTCGACTCGGATACTCAATTCTTTTCACGCTCAACTATGGTTAGCGGGAATCTTAAATCGCCCAACCACTTCAATCACACAACAACATGCCCATATCACTGTGGTTGCCTGGTGGCTATCGGCTGCGCAAACCGTCGGGTCCGGTCGCTGGCTGTCCCTGTTCCCGTCGTCTTGTTAAGGGAGCACAGGTTGGTGCGTGCCCTGTTAAGGGATGCTCCAAAACTTCGAGCTCTCCCAAGCGACCATGTCTCTCCCGCCGTCTTCCACATTCATTTGCAACTTCTCAATATAGTCCGCGTTTCCTTTTTGGTGTGGTCTGGCCGATGCAGTTGATCCTGTTGTCTTGGAGCTAACAGAGCTCCGCCTCAAGCTGAGGTGCTGTCACAGTAGCAACAGTGCAGCAGGCCCCCATCCGTCACCACCAAGCCTCCCACAACATGAAAGTCAAGGCCTAGAACACCAACACCACCTTTCCATACTTCTCTCCCCTTCCACAGGCACTTTTTGATTCAGCTGACCGTTGAGACAGCCGCACCTGAAATGCCGTACTCACTGGCAGCGTTTTTCACTTCTTTGATGGCCGAGGTCTTTCCATGTCAACATCACAAGTCATCAGACGACCGCCATCAGAGGTGCTTCTACATCGCCATCCCTGCAACCTTAACATCGCCAGGGTCATCCTCCAAGTCCCCTTACCCTGCAACGGACGTCTTGTTCCTTTTCGTTTTCTTTCTTTCGACCTTGCTCGGCCTTAGATCTCGGCCTTACGAGTATCTAGAAGTCTAGAACGCTGGCCGTTTCATGACTTCCGACTTCGTTACCCGCGCGTCTACCCATACCGTGGCTTTGATCCTTCGACCTGGCCGCAGAAAAGCCCCGGGGTCTGGCGACTAGATGTCCTTTCGACAAAGTGTATCAAAGCCACACCTGCCTGCGGGTGGCTTGACATGATGGACGGGTTACATGTGAGGTTGCGGCACAGAGAAAAGTCTTGATGTCGCAACCCGCATCCGGAGGAGCACAAGTGTGCCTCTTTTATGTTGGTGCCTCTTGGCTGCCTCTCTGGACGGTGGCCTCCCAAGCGCCTTTTGATATAGAACCTCAAGTCAAAGTTGATTTTTATAAGTATCAAAATCGAGTCCATATCTTCGCATCCAAGACAAAAAATGTCATACTCGTCAGGATCTCATGCAAGTCGACCCACAATCGAGGTTTGCCCATTCTTGTCCGACACCTATCATTCGCAGACACATGGACGCTACTGCATGGTGGCTCACTGGTTGATGTCCTGCATGTTATCGCCCACTTCCCTGTCGTCAATCCGCCACTTCGCGACGTTATAGGGGCAACAATACGCCATATGGTGCCCTCACTGCCCTGTTATATTTTGTGTTGGCACGCAGACCAATAGGACGGCCGTCGCAAACAACAAGCACGCATTTTATAACAAGCTGGACCCCCGACATCTCTTGCTTGCTCAAGGCTTGGCCGGATCAACCCCACTCCGCTTGTCCCGCATCACGCCAGTCACCCAATTCCCGTCATTCAAAACAGTCAACGCCCAACTCCGGCACCCCATCCCGGTCAGACACCGACATGCCTACGGACTCCTCCGATATGAATCGGCGGCCCTCAACCAAGAGGTGGTCGACAACTGAGAGTCTGCGCCGCGGCAGAGGCCCTCCGACATGCCGCGTACCTCAGTGCAGAGACACAGCAGTACCCATTGCAGGAGCCTTTGATGACCAGATACTTCTCTCACTCTACTGTAAACGACGTATGTCAACTAGCTTGGACTCCATCTCATACTGAAAAGCCCTGACTAACAAACGCCCATGTATAGACACATGCCGATGGGAGCATCCACCCTACGACAGGAGCTGTTGCCCCGACCCTGTAACGACAGGGCAAGACTTATGTGACCACCGTAGGAGCCTCACCGCACTTGCTCTGTTGCCATGGCGATATTGACTAACTATTCCTAGACGAAAAACTTCTATCATGCGCGTGCACAACGGAACCCTGTCTGCAAAAAAGAGATTACGAAGAAGTTGCTGACAGTGTTGACCCAACGGCCCCTTGGTTTTGTTCTACTCATCGCTGTGGCCATGATAGGTGTGATAAAGAAGGTACCGGTAGTGACCAACATAATCGGCGATGCGACAAGCACAAGCGATGCGATGTGCCAGACTGCAAGTCACCACCAGACGTTCAAAACGACAGCTTCTACTGCAAGCAACATACTTGCAGAAGCGCCCACTGTCCCAACATCGCCAAGAAAAACAACCTCTGCACGGAGCATCAGCGATGTGCTCGCGAAGGGTGTCACAAACCTCGATATTGGCCCGACACTGGACTCGATGATCTGGATGCACCACCATTGTGTGAAACACACTTCAAGCAGAAAGCTCGATGTGCGAACCCAGATTGTAGACGACAAAAGGAAAATGGAAAGGGCCGGTACTGTTCCGAGCATGAGTGTAAGGCTGGACAGTGTCCAGAGGAGAGAGGCAGCTCTGGAAGCCCTTACTGCCACAAGCGTAAGACATGTAACAAATTACGTTTCGTAATCGTCAGCTAACCAAACTGATAGATCGCTGCAGGAAGGACGGCTGTCCTAATCCTCTCGTCAACGGCTCAGGTACCGGCACCGGCCCTTTCTGCCCGAAACATACCTGCAAGGCCCCATCATGTCAACGAAGCACCGCAACGGCCAGCTCTTCCCACTGCGAGATTCACACTTGCAGCAAGCCAGACTGCACCAATGCCGTCGACACCATCGTCAATTCGACGACCTCCGCAAAGTCCTCCCCTCCCCTCTGCAAGCTACACAAATGCAAGATTGCCTCCTGTCCCGAAGAAGCGACGCCCATCTCCGAGACCACAGCAGGCTACTGCCTCGCCAAGCACGGGTGTGTCGAGACCGACTGCCTGAAAGGCCGAATCTACGACGATCAAGGAACACCGTTCGAGCGATGCGCCGATCATGAACGGCAACGGTGGAAAGATGCGGGTAGGAGAGACGCTGAAGAGGCCAGAGAGGAAGAGGACGCGCTACGAAAGAAGGGGCAGCTCAAGAAAGACAAGGAACAGCAAGAGGAGAGAGAATCATTTCTGCAGGAGAAAGAGACGTTGATGAAGGAAAATGAGGCGTTGCAGAAAGAAAAGCATGACTTGATGGTTATGTTACAAAAGGTCAATCAGTACAAGAAGGAGATGGAGAGGCTGGAACAAGAGAACGAAGACCTATTTGCAGAGAAGGAGGAGCTACGAGACGCCCACGAAGCGCATCAAAAGAGGTTGCGAAAAGGACGAAGACCCTCAATGGCGGCTCCCAGCCCCGGATTCTACCCCAACGGCATTCCGGCTACAGCTCCCGGACCAGGAGGATATCCTCCGTTCGGGCCACCGGACGGTCATCCATTTCCAGGGCCAGGCCCCATGCCAATACCTGGGATGAACGGCAGCAAACTAGGGAGGGAATCTCCCATTAGCCGCAGCTTCCGTGGCAGTGCTTGGGACACATCCCGGGACTCTCTTCTTTCACATCAGCACGATGATCACGAGTATCCCTACTACTCCGAAGAAGACAGAGGCGGAACACCAACAGACATCTCGTTCGACCACAGCAGCGAGCATGATCCCTCCCAACCTCAACGGGGTCGCATCCGTGACGTTCCCTTGGACTGGCGGGAGCCGCCTACACCCGGGCGCGAGCCGCGTGGTAGAGAGGCTAGAGAGCTGAGGGATAAATCGAGAGGTAGGGTCAGAGGCGATACCACTGAGACTATCAAAGAAGCTGGAGCAGTCGCAAGAAGTCCGAGGGATAAGAGTAAGCCGAGGCGGACGAAGAGCAAACATCGAGGGACAACTGGGGGGTACGGGGCTTATGATGCTATGAGGAGACGGAGCGGTGCGGGTCTGAGCCAGTGGCAAGGAGATGCTACGCAGGCGCCACCGCTGTCGTCAAGGAGGTCAAAGACCTTCGGGACTGGGAAGCCGAGGCCTGTGAGTATGGCGGGGAGTGTTCCGGATGCATATGGTGGAGGAGGGTATGGACATCCGGCGGCTGGGCATACGGGGTATTGGGGGCAGCGGGGACATGGGGAGTACTGTGATAGTGAGGAATGAATCAGGAGCTGAGAACAACGGTAGATTGGATAGAATGAATGTCCTGTTCTCTCAGAGCCAGACCCGCCTGTGATCATGGTTCGAAGGTATCGTCCCCCAACATTATGATTGGTTTGAAGTCGTACTTCGTCGCCGATCGTTCCTTCCGATGACCATGATGATTTCTAGGCACTTTCAGTCCTGCGGTGCCAATCGCACTTTCCTCACTTCCGTTAAATGCAACTGCATCTCGTCTCCAATGCTGACTGCGCCTCCCAGGCTTTCGTAACACCCAGGGCTCAAGCCCTTCCGATCACCGGTTAGCAATCTTCCGAATTTCCTCAGAACGCCAGGGGGCCTAGTCTGTCTAATGCTTTCGCTTCCTCGTCCATACCGACATCTTTACCCTCTCGCGACATCATACAATTGTTCTCGCTACACCGTTCTACCGCAGTAATACACTATCAGCTTTTCCAACGAAGACCGCCTTCATCGCAGGCTCAACGGCCCAAAAAAGGAGGCTTATGAAAACTTCAAGAACTGAACTTCTGACCTTACCGAGTTCAAGAATTGACCGTTGCTTCTGGGACATCATTGTTAACGAAGTGCCTTGGAAGGAGAAGGGTATGGGTCGGGTTCTTGTTGTGATGACCTGACAATGAAAGCAATGGTTGCAGGTGCCTTTGGGAATTGGAGTGGCAGACGAGGGTCACAGTCGCTGTTTCCTGTTATTGTTCCGTCGAAGCGAGAATTGCAGTTGATAAGCTGATTCCGCAGGAACGAATCATTGTGATGACGATATGGGGCAAGTGTTGAGAAGCCATCCTTTTCTCCTTCCTCTCCTAGAGGTAGGTAAACGTTGTTTCCTCCGCCGCCTCTGGCAGACAACAGATCCAACACTCGAGTCAATTCCCCAAAGACGAATCTACTTCCTTGCACGATCTTCTTCCACTTTGCACTTCTGTTCTCTTGCCACCCTCTCCACCGCGTCTCTACCAACGGCGTCAATATGAGTTCTCAAGCACAGGCACGTCTTACGAAATCATCCGTTACGACATTGACACTCGCGTTTATTTCCAATCCGACTTCCTACTCCCAAGCTTCCGTCGAAATGGACAAGCTCCCACAAGAGTTGATAGACGAAATCGCCAAACATCTCTTCGATCTATGCCTATCCCACCCCGTCTCTCCTACCGCACCACTTCGCTACCTCTAATCCCCTCCTATATCCAGCGCCTCCTCGATCTCGCCTACCGCTCCTTCGACTTCAAATGGTGCACTCTCAGCTACACCCTAGTACACATCCTCGACAAGGCCAAAGGAGTTAGAATAACGTCAAGTCGTCTCGGAGAATGGACGGGAAAGTATATATCGAAGACAAAAGCCAATGTAAGAAGTACGGAATCTTTTTTCTTGAGTGTCTTAAGGGGGTGTACTTGAAGGGCGTACCTGGGGAGTTTTTGGGCGTGCGTGGAGTGTACCCCTTCTGTAACGAGTGTTGGATTCGAATTGTCTCCGGTTGTGATCGGAAAAAGGATCACGCATCCCTGTCCTGGTGGTATGTACACTACCTGCTTACTTGGTCACCCAGGTTGGGTAGGTCAAAGCTTTGAGACGATGTACTGACGAAGGGTCTTAGTACTAGTTAAACCGTCATTGATGCAAAACCTACAGGTGTTGAACCTGCATCATGTACCATGTGGATATAAGTTGTGGAATCTAGAAGCTCCGAAAGATGATCTGGAGATGAACATTCATCAGTATTTGCTGAACGGAAGATGGGAACAGCCGGATGACGTTGACGTCATGACCGCTCGCCTTCGAACCATCTCTCAGCAACTACGGTATCTTTTTGTTGTCGACAATCACGAAACATTCACCGACCAGCCAAGGTGGCCACGCCTGGAGCATCTCAAAATCGAATCAACGCTTTTCTCTCCTGCTGGAGGGTAGTACTTTCAGCAAGGCAACAACTTCGACCGCCGATTGGATGTAGAAAACCTGCTCAACCCCGCCACAGAAGCTTTCAATGACCTCATCACCTGTCTCTCACGAGCCATGCTAAGAATGCCCAAGCTGCTATACCTGCAAATTGCGTTTCTGGGATCGCGCCCGAATTGGCGTTATATCTCACACGGGAACTTCAACATAGAACCAACTCCCATCATCGAGTACCACAGACAGCCTAACACCCTTCTCGAGATACCTACATCCAGTTCCGAAGAGCCTTTCAAGCTACAGCTGTTCAACCCCAAATATCGAGAAGGAGACAGACGAAGGATTCTACCCGGCCATTGATCCTAACAAATGGATCAATTATCCCTGGAAAGCTGACCGGAACTTCAAAGAATTGGTGGTGAGGATCAAGGGCCTCTCTGGCTTTCTGGAGTGGGAAAGAATCAACAAGCTATCAGATTGGGTTTATCAGAGACTGAAACCGTAAATTGAGGAAGAACGGGGCCCCCAGCATGATGAGTACCTCAATTTGAATGAGGAGGAGTGGGAAGAGGATGAGGAATGGGGGGAGTAGGAAGAGCAAGCTACAACACATGGCGCCGACGAAGAAGCGTCCAGTGAACATGACTCTTTGGAGGAGGACATCGAACTTCAAACCCTGATCGAAGAACACAACTGGGCTAGTGGGGTGTAAACTTGCAACACACTTCTCTGTTTTCCAACATGGGACCCGTCGTCTCCAAGCAGACCCCATTAACAGCGAACCAAGTATGGGCTAAGATACAATACGCAATACAAGAATAGAAGCGAATAACCTGCAACAACGCAAAACCCAAAGCAACTCTTACAAGTGACACTATATCTCCATCTCGCAATCCGACCCAGCATCACGACCTCGTACATTCCTACTGCTCTCTGACCTCCTCCGTTGATCCGTGTCCGAGTCCGTGATGACTGTGTCCCACCATCTTGCTCGGTTTGGTCCATGGCCTGGGCCTGTTGAACTACCTGCTTTCCACCTTGTTAGCGGAAAGTCTAGAAAAGATTGGAGACCCAGAGCAGACTCACCCTCACTTGGTCCTGGACTTGCTCGCCCGGCACTTGATGCCGCACTGGCGTTTGCTGGGCTCCATGTTGTTTCCTCTTGTTGTGGCTGTGACTGTGGGTGTCCTCCTGCTGCCGCTACTGCTTGAGCCGCGATGTAACTTTGTACTTGACTTTGTGGTTGTGTTTGTGGTTGCCCTCTCGTTGTTCTCGCGGCTGCTGTTGTTGAGCTCCTCCTTGAACTTCCTTCTCCCATCATCACTTCTCCTTGTCCACTTTGCCCGCCTTGACCTTGTCCCTGCCCCATCAACTGCCCTCCTTGCCCTCCCGGCCCTCCCTGCCCTCCTCCTCCTTCAGCTTGTGTCCCGCCCTGCGTCCCTTGGGTCTGACTAGTAACCATCAAATAATTCAACCTCCTCCCGACATCCCCCCTCCCCCTATCCAACCTAACCTGCACCACTCCCCCTCCTTGCCCTCCTTGTCCCCCATCCCCATTCCCGTGCACCTGCACCCGCCCCCCCTCCCCCTGCCCCTGCGTCTGAGTCCTAACCCCCTCCACGAACCCCCTCACATCCTCCGCCCTAACCCACTCCACATCGCCCACCAACTGCTTCGCAGTACTACTTATACTAAACAACTGCAACTCCACTTCATTCATCTTGCCCACCTCCTCCCGCAGTCGGGGGTGCACTTTCATGCACTCCGCCAAATCGTTGCACTTGTCTAACAGCGAATAGCGCAGTTCGTGGTCGGAAGAGAACAAAACGGCGGCGTGCGCGAGTCGTTTCCAGATTCGCTGGCGGGCTTTGAGGGCGTCGAGTTCGGCGGAGAGCAGGGCGATGCGGGCGTCGGTTTGGGCGTAGGGCGGGAAGGTGGAGAGGAGAGAGGTGGCGGCGTGGGCGGTTGCTGTACGGTCGGTTGTTGATTGTTGTGTTGATTGGGTGGGGGCCGGGAAGGAGGGGGAGGGGAGACCGCCGCTGCCGGGGGGAGTGCCGGGACTGGAATTGGACGGGCCGCCGGGGCCGTGTGGAGGGTGGGACATTGTTGTTGTGGTTTTGAGGTCGATGGTGTGATGTTGGGTGATGGAGTGGGAGGATGGCAGTCGAGGTCTGGTGTTCAAAGACTGTGGAAGACGGGACGTTAGTTTGATGGATTGGGGGGTGACGGGGCCGTGTGGGACTTGCCTGATGCTTGGCCGTGTTTCTATCCAGTTGAAGGTCGAAATGGTGGTTGAAGTAAGACTTTTTTCGTTTCTTCCGACAATGTCAATCGATTGACATCAACGAGGGACCCGTCGGAGGGCCGGAACGTAAGGATATAAGAACCGGATCTTCCCTCAAGCTCGGAGAATCTACCCCCTAGTGCATCAGCACAAAAAAGGAAGGAAGAAAAAGACGGTTACAACCAACATGGCAATCCTGGAGAGACATGGAGCCTCGTCCAAGTCGTTCGACCTTCCATCCATGGGCATGCAGAATGCAGATTAAAGATGCAACTTGGGGGCCGGGTCACGGACATTTCGGGTCCAGTCCTTGTCCAGTCCATCCAGTCCCCATGTTGCCCCAAGCCCGCAAGCCGGGAAGGATTTCACGGGGATCGCAAATAGGGCCGGGACATGGACATAGGCGGACCCCAATCCGGTTTGCATCTTGCGTAAGGTATGACTGGAGAAGCCGATTCTCCTTTTTTTTTTTCTTTTCTTGCTGGCCCCCCTGGTTGGTTCCAGCCCGACTTTTACCAAGCCTGTTAAGCCTGCCAAAAGCTCGGATATGCCCCATTTAACGGTCAACCGGTTAACGTCACATCAGAGTTTTCGCTTCGCTCGCAGGTCGATGGTCGATGTGCAGGGCAGATGAACCGGTCGAGCGCTCATCAGATAACAGTGGAGACACTTGGAAGCGGCGGCAGGCGCCGAATTCGTAACCAACGCCGTTCTGCGGTGCGGGTCCTGTCGTTCAGTGGGTCGAGCCGTTCTTCACGCGAGAGAAAGGGAAAGAAAAGAAGGAGCCAGTGTTCCACTCGTTGGATTCGTCTCCAGACTGTCGGGTCCCTTTGTGTCTCCTGATTCGATGGAAGGGCCGCCGGGATGAAACCCCCGGTGACATGGAGAACCGAACTAGTGTAGGGGAGGCTAGGGGAGTGGGGAGACACTATGGGCGGATGATAATGTGGGATGCTGGATGCTACATCAGCCAACTGCATGACTACGGCTCAAGGGAGTCAAGGCTCTCGCTGGGTTTAATTTCCTGGAACTTGCATCTGAAAGTTCTGGGTCCATCCAGTCCAGTCTTTCATCGTCAGTGCTCGGATATCATATGCTTTTCTCGGCCTGGCTCGCCTGTTTCGCCTATCCCCGTTTACCGTTAGAACTGCACCATGGCCAGAGCACGGTGACAGTGAAAGTGACAGTAGGGAGACAGTCAGGGCTTATCACCTTCTTGATCCGCTAACCGGGCTTGCATGGGGGGCGCTCCACGGCCCCCCTAATCGCGCCTCGCGGACCCGCGGAAGCGGACGGAATGACCCGAAGGATGATTGATGGGCAGCTAGTAAGGGTCGGGGCGCACGGGGACACGCCGACATCTCACTCCGTTCACGGTTCATCGCCCGTGCATGTTGTGCATTGCCCGCATTGCCTACCAAACAGGCAGTGCTTGCTAGTGTATCTCCAACGGTGGAACGGTGGAGGGTATCCGCACCAGTGTTCACTTGATTGACCGGTTGGGGCCGGACGGGGCCGTAAGCTGGGGACGGGAATAGCACCGGCTTGGCAGCTGGGCCACAGGCGCTGATGGAGTGCTGAAGCTGGCTGGAACTGCTGGTTACACTGTCAGGTGAGACACGCCGGACACCAAGAATGGGAAAAATCAACATTGACTGGACGACCCGACACTCGCAAGAGTCGAAGGAGGGAAACATGTGGGGCCAACCGATGCAACCCTTGGAGCTGAGAGCAGTTGGGATGAGCGGAGGATATGGAAGATCAAATGTGAGAAAGCGAAGAAAGCATGTGTCTGGTTCGAGAAGCGCGTGATATCTCGTACATGTGCAATATGTGTGTAGCATATGCCGAGTATGTATGTCTCATCTTGTTGGTTCTTCTTTTCCTGTCTGGGCAGTGAAGGTGGTGTGCCTGTATATGTGTGCCTTGTCTATGATGGATATAGGCCGAGAGAAGGAGCAAGGGAAATTCTAGATTACATGCTGGCCGTCGCCAAAAGGACACGCAGACTAACGGCGGTCCTCCGGTTCGTCCTAGCCGGCGGTGCAAATCTTGATGATCCCGGTTGACTGTTGGCATCCATTACTTGGCAACGGCAGCGGCGGCAACCGGGGCAGTGAGTGCCTTCTCGACAGCCTTGTCCTTGCCACCCCAGTAGTGCCAGTCAAGGTAGCGGTAACCCTGGGTGAGCTGGGCGCCGGCGTTGACGAAGTGGCAGCCGAACAGGAGGTAGTTGCGGGGAGTGACGGCAAGGGCGTAGCGCATGAAGACGAAGGCGTAGATGGTGAGGGCACCGGTCATCTGGCCCGAGATGCTGTAGTGAATAGGGTCAGTCTCGGTGCCCAATAAGGTCGTGGGAGATGCTTACAGTTCAGGGCTCTTCTGGGTATCGAGGACGGCGGCAACGGGGATACCGAAGTTGGAGGCAGGACCCCAGAAGTCTAGATGAGATGAGAAGGATCAGTCAGTGGTTACACAAAGTTTGTGAGCTCGCATTCCGAATGCAAGATAGCACCGCGGTTGGTTGGTAGAGCAGTTGGATGAGATGTGACGGCCCCCATATGTCTGGACGTCATGGCTGCGGAACCATGGATCGCCGGTGGGATTTGTTTATTTTCCGAGCCACGCAAAAGTGGTGAGATGAGGGCAGTGAAACCGGTGAGGGTTCAAGCCTTTTTGAGCATTGAGTGATGTGGTGACGTTGGGGAGTGAGGTGAGATGCAGGTTGAGTGGCCGCAAAAGAGTTCGTCCGATGATCGGGCATCGGGCCAGATTTTGCCGGGGAAACCATGGGCAACCAGCATGCGGGTAAACAGAGAGCACGCGACCAAAAGGAGAGGTAAACAACATACGGGTCGAGCACAGATAGTTGGCCACAGGATTGCTCCTGATCTTGGCATTGAGGGCCTTGACAACGGCAGCCATTTTGACGGTATTGGAAGGTGAGGGCGACGGTGGTGGTCGGTGACTGCTGACGGTGTCGGGGCCTGAATTCGGAGCTGGTTCTGCTGCTGTCCTTGTTCTGCGGGCGCCAGAATTGGAGATTAGACATGTCAATTGTGGGGTCTCCAGCTGGGTTTTGTTGGGGGATTTTCCGTGCGAGCTGCCAGCTGTGCCGGACCGTCAGAGGCCGTGAATGTCCACTTACGGGCCGGTAAATGCACGTGATGGGACGAGTACCATTGGGGTTTGTGTTTGCTTGCTCACTGAAACAAACATTGACGAAGCTGAAAAGAATGAAACAGGTGTCCTTTGTGCAATGGAAACAATCCTCCCGCTCGGCGGGTTTTTGATGTTGAGCCGCAACGCCGCGTGATCAGACGGGCAACCATCTGCAACCATCGAGGGTTCATTGTACAGCATCACTTACCCTAACCCTCTGTTACCGACACAGATGGGGACGTCCCGACCTCGACCAGGTTCTCGAACCTCGCCACTTCCCCTGAAGGCGCCAAAACCCAAAACGTGCCTGAGACAAAGCGAAGCTCAGCTGAAAGCTCCGAAGACCGTCAAATTTTCACCATCAGTACCTACGTTTTGGATTTCGAAATATCCGCCTGCTCGCACGACATCCACGTACACTATTCTAGTTGTCCTAACAACGCCTCAGGGCTTCAGGCACATCTCAGGGGTCCAAACACAGCAGTTACAGTGGACCACAAGCGCAAGGAACGGTGGAACCCTTCGTCATCCAGCTCATCCGGGTGTGTGACCGATTCACACGACAACGACCATCTGTCACAGCGTCAACAACACTACTTCGAATTGACACTCCGATATCAACACCCATCTCAAAAAATATAAATCATCACGCCGGATTACGATACGACCTCAGACTTCGCAACTACCCTGAGCTCATCACTCCCACCAGTGGCAGCCGTTGATACAAGCAGACACAACCGATCGACGACAAAATGACCACATCAACCACCAGCCCACCCGACCCAAGCGCATCGACATCAACCTCGACATCAACGTTACCATCAACAATCCCAACCCGCCTCCTCCTCCTATCCGACACCCACATCCGCTCCCGCTCAAAGAACCCACTCCCCTTCCCCGTCCCCTCCATCCCCGGGGGCGCAGACATAGTAATCCACGCAGGCGACATAACCGACTCCTCTAAGCTCTCCGAATTCAGTCTCTGTCTGTCCTACCTGCGCCAACTTAACGCCCCTCTCAAGCTGATAATAGCCGGCAACCATGACTATACATTGGATCTACCCGTGTACAGCCAGCGTGTTGAAGCGCAATCGAAATCTGCGGGAATGGGGCAGTTAACGTTACCGAGGAGGAAGGGATTAGGGGAGGTGGGGGAGGCGAAGCGATTGCTTGAAGAAGCTAGAAAGGATGGGATTTTTTATCTCGAGGAGGGAACGCATCGCTTTGAGCTGGCCAACGGAGCGAGGCTAGTGGTGTATGCATCACCGGCTACGCCGGCTTTTGGAAGTCAAGGGTTCCAGTACACGCAAGAGGAAGGACACGTTTTCGACGTCCCGCCTGAAGCAGATGTGGTAATCAGTCATGGGCCGCCGAGGGGGGTGTTGGATGTCAGTCGATTGACGAGGACGTCGTGCGGGAGTGTGGAGTTGTGGGAGCGGGTGAAGGAGGTGAGGCCGAGGTTGCATGTATTTGGACATATTCATGAGGCGTGGGGTGCGGCGGTTGTGAAGTGGCCACAAGCTCTGGCGGGAGGATGGGAAGGTGATGATGGGAAGCACAAGGGGCATAAGGCTAAGGGAGCGGAGATGACGGTGTTGGTAGATCGGGGGAGTGTTGAAGAGGGGTGGGAGGATTCGAAGGAGGAGAGGAAGCAGAAGGAGGAGAGGGTCGAGAGGATTGTTCGGGATGGGTATTATCCTTTGAAGTACCCGGAAAGGGAGGGGGCTGCTGAGCAGACACTGTTTGTGAATGCCGCAGTCCCGTATGCTCCGGGGTTCGTGCCTTGGTTGGTGGATGTTGAGCTTCCGAGGAGTGGTATGGATGTGGATGGGAAGGGAGGAAGTACATGTGCGGAAGAAAGGAGTGGTGAAACGAATACGCGGTCACGAGGGTGTATGTCTACTACACTTGAACAGTTGCAGATCAGTTGAGCTCAGTGACAAATATGACCCAAAACAATAGACTTTGATACATAGAGGTAGACATTCTCTTCAATCATCGTTTTCTCCCTACACCTCCAGATCAGCCGCCTATTCCAACCGCTGTCTCTTCGCCGGCCTCAGCTGCAGCGTCATTTGCCAGCCCTCACCAGTTCTAGAGCAGTCAGTTGCCGCCCGTCTGAGAGGTGACTTCCGTACGATCGAAGCAGGTTGTAACTACCTCGGCGCAAGCTCCAAGCACAACACAACTGGCACTCAGTGCCGTGAGCCAGATCTTACACTCCACACTCCTTATTCGTTCCTTCTTGCTCTAAAGTCTTCGCATGCACGAACATCGACCGGTTCCTGATGTTGACCGAAAACCGGAACGTCCTTGCGCAATATCAGTCCATGTTATTCGTCTTACCAAGGAATCCACGCTGTTTACTCATGGACAGCGCAGTTCACCTTTTCTCTTGCTTCTCCCCCATTTATTTCGACGCTGCAGGAGCGTCTTTCTCTTTGTCAACGTGCATCAGCTTTGGCCTTATTACCACATCATCATTTGGTTCGCCTTTCCCTTTGAGACGCACGTAATGATTTCCCTCAGCTCAAAGTCCCGGGAGTCCCCGTCGCTCATGCTATGCTCTGAAACGGAGATGTTGGTAGGTACCTAGCCAACCAGGGTTCTCTCACTCCCCTTTTCCCGTTCACTCGTAACTTCAAATCGCCTATCTCTGCCCGTCCAACTGCAACGTAACTCCGCTTCCCCTTCATCTCAACCTAAGACCACAAACAAGCAAGCACACCTTCCCCATCGCCATCTGTTCCACTTGTTTATCACCTGTTCAGAAGCCAACACCGGCGGATTAGTCTTCACTCTTGTCTTCCTTCTGCAATACTTGCGGTGTACCCTCTTGCCCACTTCAGAGACCATAACCCACAAGTTATTGCAATGGGGACTCTCCTGTTGCGCTTCAACAATTTACCTACGTAGCACACGGAATGGCTCCTCACCCCATCCCCTTCCCTGGTCTCCCCATTCTGACCACAAATTGTCACTGCCTACGTTCAACGAATGAAGGATCCAAGAACAAATAGATGGAAGGACACCACCCAAGACAACCTCACCGGAGCCCGCTCCGGGCCCTCCCCGTGCCTAGAGTTTTCACAGGCAATGGCATGGAGTGCACCTGAACAGTTCTGGCCCCATTTCCTCCATGTCCCTGTAGAGTCCCAGATTCAGCACCGAAAGTGTTGAAGCCATCACCAGTTCTTGGCATTCTTGGCACAAGTGGATACGATCCACACATGCTTACCCTGTATATAAGTCGTACTTTGTCCTCCTTTTCCCTTTGCTCTTTCTCTCTCTTCAATCAATCAAGACATTCACCACCACATTCGTCGTCTCACGTGATCACCTCCTCCGTATGGTTCAACAGAAAGTCCCCGTCACCCTGATCCAAAAAGGACAAACCCAACCTTTCCAGGAATCTTCGCTGTCCAAACTCCGAGCCAACAAGCATCGGATCTCCTGCAAATCGTGAGTCTGCCCTCGATGTAAACTCTTCCACACACGGTCCTTGACCCGCCGGCGTTTGTGTCGGTTTTCTCCTCCCGCTGTTGTCTCTTGCCGGCCTCCTGCTCGGTATCGCCGTCTCAATTGCGTTTGACTCCCGCTCCTCTCCCCAAGCCCTCGTTTCTCCTCGTCAGGCACGGGGCAACTGTTAGTTCCTCACATACGCCTTGGTGGCGAATCCGTCATCGATCTCCTTCCAGGCAATAAGGTCTCTGATGTCTCTTTCTCTTCACGATGAGGTTCTTGACGTCGTTCTCATTGGCCAGTTTATCCGTTTTGTTAATGTAGTCCGTTTTGTTGACGAAGTCCGGGCATCTATGTCCTGGGATTTGCCAACACCCTTCATGTCGTCGTCGATCTCCTCTCTGCTTAGTCGGTCGGCGTCCCACCCGGAGCCGGAAATAGTTCGATGTTGTCAGCTGTGAATCCGATGATTGACTCGTCGTTGCGTTCTTTCTTGAGTTCGTGGTTGGACGACTTCTTGTGTGATCATCACCGCCACTCGCAATGAGCAAGTCATCACGAACATGGAGCTCAAACCTGGCCAGTGTCAGATTCTCAGTATCGGACTTCCGTTGGAAGGAGGAAAGATTGATGGCAAATTGTGCGGCGCGTAACTCGTAGGAGCGGTCGAGAGGACGTGTGCTTGAACGGGCTTCTGCCACAAGTTGTTCGTGTGTCTTGGGCAGAACCGGGAAGAAGTTGCCGACGAAGTTGTCAACACTTTCCTGGGTTGCTTATCCATCTTTTAGCAATCTCCATGTTGAGGAAGGGCGGGGGAGAGTGAAAGAGGTTGGGCATGGCTTAGGAAATGGCTTGCAAGTGCTGGGGCGAAACAAGAAGTGGGTGGTGGGACCTTGGGACGGTATCTTGATGAGTGTCTGAACATGTACCGACCAAGAACTGTGGAATCTGAAAACTTCAAGGTTTGGCGGGGCACTGAGCCTCGGCTCGCTCCGTGTCACGAAATCTTGTTTCTGCGGGTGGCGGAGCAGAATATCTCCGAGTGAATGCCCGCTACAATCTGCAGGTACTACCGTATTGCACAACCGCCGTGGATCTGCACCCTGGACATGACATGTGCAGTCAGAGGATACATACACATTTACAGATCAAGCATATGCGTCAAGAATCATGTTAGGCACATAGCTGTGGCTGCATGCAGGAGCTGTAGGAGTGAATCAACAGAGCTGTCACAGTCATATTGGTACCTTATGTGCCTCACAGCAACTGCTTTAAATACGCGACCTCCCCTTCCCCGCCGTCTGGTATTCAGATCACCACCACTTTCTCAATGTCTTTGGAGACGTTCATCCTTCTTCAGTTATCCTCATCTCGATACATCCCCGGCCTCACAATATCCCGCTTCATCTCTGTCTCCGTCCTGTGAATCTTTTTCCGCTCCGTCAAACCCACACCCACTCAAGCTCCCTTGCGAAGGGAAGGAAACTTGGGCGCAATCTCCACGAGCCATGTAGGCCGAACGCTCGTTGTTCCTATACCATGATAGGTATCAACTCCCGGTCTCCACACCCCCCGGGTGTTTGTGTTCTTCTCGTACATAATGTCGAGAGAGGTCACTGCCGGGCACGCTGGTAGCTCCTTCATCCTTGATGGTGCTTCAGTGAGACCACGTTCCAGGTCTTCATTCACGTCGCCCCATTGATTCATTCCGGCTAGGTTGACAAGGAGGCCAAGAGGAGAGACTGGGAGGGCAGGGTCGGTGGTGGCTGGCTGATATCACCATCATGTCAGTCAGAGGAACTCATACTAGAGGGTTGATACCCGAGTTATTGAGAGGAAAGCCACCATGCTCGGACTTACCCACAAGCGGTTGATGAACTCAATCATCTTGCGAAACTCATATGCAATCTGATGGTCTCTCCAGGTGTATAGGTGCGCTGTTCTCGCTGACCACTCGATGTTGATGTCGTATCTGATGTAGAAGACGCGCGACCGGCGATGTGTGTTGCCTCTCAGACACTCCTCTGCGTAGAAGACGTCAGCTCGCGTGAGGAGCGTTAGCTTGTGGAAGGTCAGGGACTCAACCGCGCGCTGCCACGACGCTGATATTGTGGCGTAGGGGCCTGCGCTGAACGAATTCCGCCTTTGCGGCGAGTCACCGAAAGAAAACCAAACGCTGTTGGCTTCACGTTCCGCTGCCAGGAATGGGAACAGGTAGGCCGCGATGGCGTCAACTGCTTCTTGCGGGAGCTTGTCCATATTTGGATGGGAAGGTTCAAAAGACGGCAGTGTGGGATGGTGAGGAAAATGATCAGTGCTTGCTAGCTGTGGTTGCCTTTTGTAAACGAAAAGGTTGTAAGTGGTGGATGGTGGAAGCAAGAACGATCACCAAGTGAGGGAGGTGTGAGGGATGCATTTAGGTACCTTATGGAGAGGAGAACGAACACGAAGAAGTAAGGCAGCCTGATGACCCCTCGTTGGCAGATGGTAGCCTGCCGGGCCGGACTTCGGGCGGTAGAGCAAACGGCTAGATGGGAGACCGGCTCTCCCTAGTACGTAACAACGCTGGAACTTCTCGCACCCCCCTACTTGCCTTCACGCACCCCTCCTTATTTCTATACACTCGCTCCCGAAATAGTTACTACTAATTCCTACGTCATTTTTTGAAGGAATACTTGTAGAATATAACTATTCGCCATAATATTAGAAGCCTTAAGTTTCTAACTTGCTGGCATCCAAAAAGATTATCTAATTAGTTCGTTAAGGCCTTTTATTACAATCTCATTGCCAGCCTAGTACTTCTACTTAAACTACCTGTAAGTAAGGCCCTCAGTTCTAGACCTTCCTTTTCTTCTAATCACTATAATATACAACACAATAGGTATAATAGGCTCGACACTCTCTTGTAGCTAGTAAGGTATCTAATTTCGTTCTTTTCACTAGCTAAGTTCCTTCTCCCTAAGAAGATCTTGCAGGAGTTTCTACTAAACTTGATAAATATTAGTTCAAATCCAAGCTAGAAAGCCTTTTGGGAGGCAATAACAGCCTATTGGGGGAAGGACTAGGCCTGTTGGGAGCTCGATATGGCCTTCTGGGGGCTAGATATGGCCTTTTGGGGAGCAGATATGGCCTGTTGGGAAGGCAGAGATCGGATTAAATAAGCAAAATAATAGAAATTGAATGGAAAGTATAATATTTGGTATATTGATAACGAAGTGGGCGAGGTGAAAAACGGTACCCGTAAACAAAGGTGGCGGTGCGAGAAGTTCTGCCCTCTCCTTTCCCCCCGAGGGCGCGAAGCGCCACACGGTCTTAGCCCCAGCTTCTCTCCCTTCTTCCGTCTCTACTTCTGGTCAGGTTCACTTCCCGTTTGCTTTTGCAAACCCCTCTCGTGTGGCTGTGTCTCACATTCTCATCCTCACTCACCCAGCCTCACTCTCCTAGCCTCACTCTCCCACCTTCACTCTCCCACCTTCACTCCCACCTTCACTCTCCCACCTTCACTCTCCCACCTTCACTCTCCCATCCTCAAACTCTCGTCATCCATCACAGGTATTTGCGCTCGATCACCAGAACCTTGAGCTTTACATCCAGAACAGTCTACTGACATCAACCCTCATTACCACAGCCGTTCTCAGCCATGGACAAGCTTCCACAGGAGGTTACCGACCGCATCGCGGGGTATCTGTTTCCGCGCCTGGCGTCCGGTGGCAAGTATGGCCTCCTCGAAGACCGCCCAGGACCGGCAGAGTGCGCCACGATCTCCAGGACGTGGAAGAGGACGATCGAGGCGATGACCTTTCGCCGGCTTGGGGTGTTGTCACGCGACGACATTCCTGATGCGAAGTATCTTTTGGGCAGCGACCCCCATCGGCGCGCCTCTGTCGAGAGGATTGACTTCATCGTCAAGGTTGATGACACCCCGAGGGACACACAGTTCCATCGTATGAGGGACCAGAAGCTCGTGCAGGAGTTTCGCCTCCT
This sequence comes from Neurospora tetraspora, assembly GCF_033439725.1. Classification (NCBI taxonomy): domain Eukaryota; kingdom Fungi; phylum Ascomycota; class Sordariomycetes; order Sordariales; family Sordariaceae; genus Neurospora; species Neurospora tetraspora. The sequence continues at coordinate 233,691 of NW_026944392.1, forward strand.
TATCAACTTCATTAACGAGATCTGGGTAAGTGCCTTTGCCGTCGGGAACATCCCAGGTTCGTTAGCGAGACAAGGTAGAGCTGACCGGATTATCTTCACCAGCCAACTTCCAACGACCCCGTTGATGACACCCAGCCCATTCTTCTTGTAGTCAGCATCGTCGGCTACAGCAAGTGGGATGCGTTACTCTGTGATCAGAGTGCGTTTACTCAGGAGCCAGGCACCCTGAACCAGCTGCCATTATGCCCGGCAGTTACTTCCCTCGCCATATATTTTGAGGAGGAGTTGAGGAGAGACTTCCATCCCAGGGACGAGGCGTTCGCGCCTCAGAAGACTAGAGAAGCCGACATCGCCATGCAAAATGGCACAAAGGTCCCTCCTGCCTGGATCATGAACGTCCTGGCCAAGTTCCCTTCGGCTCAACAGGCCGACTATGAGATCTACAACTTCATCAGGCGAGGCTTGAGAAGATATCGTATGCAACAAGGTGTGTACAAGACTTCCATCATAGACTGGGACACATAGTTCCAACTCTTAGAAAGCGTCGAGAACCAGTCACTAACCCTCCTGCCCTCTCAATCCAGAACTCTGCAACGCCCTGGGTGGCCCCGCCTTCGCACACCTCCAAAACCTCTCCCTCTGGTTCGGCCCCAACAACTTCTCATCCACCACATTGCAAGCGTTCCTCTCAAACAAACAGTATCCCGCTGTGCCACCCGTACGCCCCACGGACTCCCTCAACTCCGTCCTACGGACCCTGTCCCAGCAGCTCAAAGAGCTGCATATCAACGGCCTCTTCTCGCTCAGCCCAGACCTCTTCATCAACAGAGCCGATGATAATAACCAACCATCCTGGCCGCGTCTCCGCGTCCTCCGGGTCACCACAACCCTCCTCACCCCCTGCGGCTCCAAGTGGCTCATCCCCCCGCATCGCTTCCGACCCCGAGAAAACCGTCCCTTCACCATCAACGCAACCCTGAGCACGGGCACTATCGAGTTCAACAAGCTCATGACAGCGCTCTCGCACGGCATGCTAGCCATGCCCCGCCTCCAGCTTCTCACGCTGGACTTCCTGGTCGGTCCAGCCGAACCTAACTGGGACGACGAGGACATGGACTGGACTGGGAACTGGACCGGGAACGGCGAGGTGATTGGGAATGCACCACATGTACCTGGCGAGACATACGAGCTTGTGAGGTACGTGAGGGAGGCGAACGAAAGCAGGGAGATGGCCCAGTGGACCGGTGGAATCAGGGAGAAGCCAGCGGAGGGCAACCGGTTTTGCACTTTGGCGGTGTTCAATGAGCGGTTCATCTCGAGGAACAAGGAGTTGTACTGGCGCCCGTTTCCCAAGGAGGCGGTGGAGAATTGGAATGAGTTGCATAAGAGCATCAAAGGGTTGTCGGGGTTGGAGGAGTGGAGGCGGATGTAGGTGGCTATAGCATTTGGCTGTCTTGAAGGGGGATTTGAAGGACACGCATGGATAGAAGACCATTGACGTCAAGAGCCCTCGTATCAACCACAACCTCAGTGGCTTCGTTCGGGTTGCTTTCGGCGGCATGTAGGTTGTTGCTCTCACCAAGGCGGGATAACAAGATCATCACTTGGGGCGTCAACGAAGGCTTTGTCTGGCTTTATTCTGGCTTTGAGATCTTTGTCGAGTTAATTGTAATGATAACGAACAACTGCACGTATGGTGGCCTAATGCTGAAGACTTGAACGTTTATACCGAGCAAGACGGGTGTTTTCTGCCGGTTCCTAGGTAGGTACCTACCCGATCCATCATCACAATAGTGCATTTTTTACTTAACTGTTTCCTCTCTATGCCTTATATCAGTTACCTCGCTTCTATTACGCATACAGCAGGAAGCCTGGTACCTTTGGGAGACAAGGGGCTCACTTTTACAGTTTTACGGGGCTGGTAGATGGAGGTTAAACTGAAGGTATCCTGAGGAGGAAACAAACAAGGTGGCTTTTGATACCGAGATTGAAAAGGACGGATATAGTCCAATGGGAAGATAGCATACGGCCCCTGTTTGATACTTCGAGATACAAGAGAACTAATACATGGGTACCTCTAGCGAAATTGCATAGTAAAATGCTTTCTACGCCAAGCTTAAGCTCCCACACGCCCCTCAAGTTACTGCTTTACCCATCTGGCCGATTGAATGAACGGATACCCAACATAGTCCTCCTGATAACCATTCTCAACAATCTTTCTCCTCCATTCAGGCAAGATTGAATGGCCCTTGATCCTGAAGTGTAGCTCATTCCAGTTCCTAAGAGCCTCCTCTGGGCAAGCGGTCCAAGGCAGTTGACAGGGTACCTCGATGTACCTTTGTCTGAAGTAGTCCCTATCAAAGATGCCAAGGTTACACCACAGATCTTTGGGAGGGAATTCCGCCAGCGGCACACTTTCGTTTTCTTCCCGATCGTAGTAGATTAGACGGTGAAGCTTTATATCCCTAAATGACAAACTGTCACGAGCCCCATATGGCAGTGGGTAGTAGATCCCGTTGGGGTTGCAGCGGACCAGGATCTCGAGTCTTTGGAGCTTGGGCATGCTGAGCATGCCGCGAGAGAGACTCAGCATGAGCTCGTTGAAGTCATTGGTTGGTTTGCGGAGGATGTCGTCGATGAAGAAGGATTCATGCCAAGTGATTGTGCTCTCGTTGGCATCTGGAAGGTACAAGTTTCCAGTGCAGGTTATGTTTGTCGTCTCGATAGCCAGAAACTCTAGGCGAGGCCATGAGGGCTGCTCATGGGCTTCGCCGTTTCTCTTGTGAAAGAAGTCTGGGCTGAGGGTGAATGTGCCTTGGATGATCAATTCCACTAGGCTCTGTGATACTGTCCGCAATGCGGCATTGAGGCCATCCTCGCCGTTCTCTGACGGCTCTACCCTTGGGGTCGCTACGTATTCTTCCAGGTCTTTCGATTTTTCCCCACTGTAGTAGTGGTATGAGCCGATGTAGAGGCAAAGGACCTGGAGGTTGGCAAAAAGCGGGCTCTTCAGAGCTTTGCAGACTTCTACAAGCAGCTGTGTTAGTTTACACTACACACTCATGACAGAGGTTGAATGTTGGAAAAGCACATACCGTTACGAAAGAGAGCTCTTTTCTCCGAGCGTCGGTTGAGGAAGTCGTAGAACTCCCAGTCCGCAGTGGTTACTGAGGGGAGCTTGGAGAGGATCTCGACAATCCAGACCGGTGGAACCTTCCTTCCCAACATAGGCTCGGAGATGTCGAAGGGGATATTCACGTCGTAACAGATATGTAGCCCGGTGACCGCTGGGCATACAGGAAGCTCGTGGATGCCGGGCGGTGGTGCAGTAAAAGCACTTTCGCCACTCTCTGCGTCCCATGCGCCCATGCCGACTATGTTGATAGTCAAGAGGAGCTTGGGAGCGTCGGAAGGTGGCTGGTAGTACGATCAGTAACGGTTCAAGAAGAGGCATAGTTGCTGGCTCAAAGGACTTACCCTGATGCGGTTGATGAACTCAAGCATGTTGCGGAATTCGACCACGATCACCTTATCCCTGATGTGAGGAAAACTGGAAGTCCTCTCAACATCCAGGTTGATAGTCCACGCAATTCTGCGTACAGAGTTGCGACGATGCAGGTCGCGGGACATGGCCTCTTCTGCTATCAAGGCATCGCTGTGGGATCGGATCTTCAAGATCCAAAATGTCAACTGTTCGATGGAACGTTTCCAAACCGGAGATAACGTGGCGTATGGTGCCGCGCTGAGATCATCCCTCTCATAATTGCAAGGGGCGTAGCGTTTATTGTGAGGATGCCGGTCGTACTCTTCGTCTGTCTTTTTCGCAAGAAGCGGAAACATGAATCCTGTGATCTTGTCGACCACCTCTTGAGGAAGCTTGTCCATCGCGATGAGTGCGGGGCTCGTCTGTTGACGAGGAGGAAGTGAGTAGGTAGATGGGTAGATGACATAGAGCCGTAGGTGAGTTCCTTTGAGAAATGGCGCAAATGAATGCGAGTAGAGGTAGAGGTATCTTGTCTTGCACATGCGGAAACTGCAATGTCTTTGCGTGTGGCTCGAAGTTGTTCGACGTGGTCGATGATGTAAACGCAAACGAGGAAGTAGTCTAAGAAGGGAAAGGATAAAAGAGCAAGACGAGCAAGTTGGTCACTTGGTGGGGCAACCACCTTCACTTGCACTCACCTTATAAGCAACCAGCTTTACCACGTTGCCGCCGGTTGCCGCTAGCCCCATGGGCCAAGCTCAACTTTAGTACCTTGCCTGCCAAGTTGTCGTACAAATGAACCGCAAACGGCGAGTAGATTTCACCACTGGTAAAATTACACCATCTCAACTTGCATCTTTTGAACGAGGTTAGAGACCTCTCTTGTTATTAAAGGTAGAAAATCTCATACCCTTGTAATTACCTTATCTTCCAACATGTTTTGTTATTTCTATACAATCGCTTCCATACGAGCTATTAATAACCTCAATGCTAAATTAGGTTGTGTTCGTTCCGGCCGTGCCACGGTAGGGAAAACCCAGTTTTGGTGGCTGTAAGGTGTAGTCTTACAGCTGCACTTTTTGTGTTCGGCTGGATTTTAGTAAAAATATGCAAGTCGCTGTATTACCCCAAATCTATGCAAGGCATGCATCTGACCAATCAGAGGCCCAGATTCCTTACTGAAATGGCCGGATTTTTAACATTTTTAACAGTCCCAGACCCTATGTATAAGGCTGCAAGAAGCGCCCTCTTTAGCGCACCACACCTCCCAAACCCCCTATAATTATAGCGCTCCTATTCTTACAGCCCAATACCAACAAACACAACGTAGTAAGAAGGGTTAGTAAAATATTTTGGCTTGTATTACCGTTGCATTACTGTACAGGGAGTGCAGCTGCGGGTTATGTACAGTAATGCAAGGCCTCCTCTACCGTACTACAGCCAGAACAAACACAACCTTAATGAAAAAGATTTATCAAACACAACTACTAGCTATAGTATTAGAAACCTCGGGCTTTTAATAGTGTGCTTTGTGTTTAAAACAAATAGCTCTAAGATAGAGGATTCTAAATCTTAAACTTCTTATCAGAGAGGTTTAACTAAGATATAACTTAAAGGCCTATTGGATATTAGATATAGCTTATTAGGAGGTAGATATAGCTTTTTGGGAGGCAAAGAAGGCCTTTTAGAGGATAGATATAGCCTGTTGGGAGATAGATATAGCCTGTTGGGAGATAGATATAGCCTAATGGGAAGTAAGGACGAGATTAAAGATCTTAAATAAAGGAAATACCTAGTAAGTATTAGATAGAGTTTGGTAGAAATATAATATGCAATATTTTCAAAAGGTGGTTTGTTAAGTAAAAAACAAGGTACCCGTAGCTAAAGGCGGGGTGAGAGGAGTTCTGCCCGTTGGTAAGGTAGGTACCAAACAGCCTTCTATTACCGCGTTTTCAAACCCAGGTGTATGAAAAGTACCTCTATACGTAAGGTAGTTGTAAGTTTCATTGCGACCTGCTGTGACCATAGTATCGGACCAGCGGCGTTTGGCTCATTCTTACGACGGCTCGCCTGCCTAATAGGTAACGTCTGCCCGGATGCTTCCCGACCATTATAGCACGGTAACCTCCACATATGTGATATCTCACTCTTTCCCACTTCCGAGATGATCTTGAGCATAGGTAGATATAGAATACGAACGGTATGGTCTTCTCATTCAACTATCTTCGTCCCTTTGCCTCCACCTACCGACCCCGTAGCCCCTAGCCTTTCTTGACTCCACCAGCCTTATCAACTGAATCTACACTCCCCTCCACCATGGCAACCCGCTTCTCTTTCTCTTCTCCTTCTCCGCGTAGGGCCATATTCCCTCTCTCGGTTCAACCTCGCGAAGCTCCGGGTTAGCATAAGGGCTCCTCCATTCCAGCAGAGGAGTCAAGCCCTTAATCCTCCTATGCAACGTGTTCCAGTTCCTGATCGCTTGGTCAGGAAAAGGACGCCAATAAATAGGTTGGACATCGAACTTTCCGGGTCCATATTTATGGCGGCGCTCGCAGTTAAAAAGGTCAAGGTTGCAATACGTTTGCCCAGCTGCCTTGCAATCAGCCAGCTCCAACCACTCGCTTGAAGCCCGGCGGTAACGAATGACGTGGAAGAGCAGCGAATTGCAATAATCGCCGTGTGCGTCCTCGAACAGATACTTATCGATAGGTCCACCTGTGTCAAAGCGTGGGAAACGGAAGCTGAGGTCGAGCTTCTGGAGTTTGGGCATGTTGAGCATGCCCTGGGAGACTGCCACCATCAGGCTGTTGAATTCTGGGGTTGAATTGCGCAAGAAGTCGTTGATATGATAGAGCATTGTCAGATTGTTTGCTTTTATGTACCATCTTCCGTTGTAGGTCCAGTTCGTTGATTCGATATAGAGGTTTTCTAAGCGAGGCCAGTAGGGCTGTTTATCGCCGGCTTGTACTTTGTAGCTTGTGAAGAGATCCGGTGTGGCCGTGAAGATCCCAATGACTTGGAGGGAATCCAGCTGTTGGGATAAGGTGCGGATTGCCACGTTGAGAGGGTCTTCAGGTTCTCTTTCGGGTTGGGTTTGAGGTTGAATCAGGAACTTCAACAAAGCCCACGACTGGTAGTTGAAAGGTCCGATCCACAAGGAGAGGGAAGATAAGTTCTTGAATGCCGGGCCACGAAGAGCTTCGCATATACCTAGAGGCAAATCTTTGAGTCAGTAGCTGCGGGGTCCTGCTTTGCCTTGCAACCATGCAACACATCCACATACCTGTGCGAAGTTGGGTCCTTTGCTGACCTTGGTCCAGGATCTCGTGCAATTCCCATACAAAGTTCTCTGCGCTTGGAAACTTGGGCAGAATCCCCGCGATCCACACTGGTGGAATATCTGACGGTTTCGCGTAAAAGTTTCTGCGTGGCCTTGTCAACCGCAGGTTTATGTCCTCGTCATAGGTGATCTGGAGTTGTGTTACAGCCGGACAGATGGGCAGATCCTTGATCTCCGACGGTGCTACCGTAAGCGCTTGATTATTCGTTCCTCATTCCTTCATGTTGATTATGTTGATTTGTAGAAACAACGGTGCCTCGGGCCGCCAGGAACCCATGAAACTCGGCTGCTACTCAGATCAGTACTGGAACCAGATATCATCAGCTTCCTTGCACTCACCCGGATGAGGTTGACAAGTTCGATGATATTCCGAACCTTGGAGACGAGATATCGGTCTCTGGCAAAGGGGAAATGTGTGACTCTCTCTGGGCGGTCGAGGTCGATGTTGTATTTGATGAACCGAACACATTCACGGCGGTGGGGGTTTCGGACCATGATTTGCCTCAACATCAGGTCATCTTCCGGTGACCGAATCTTGACAAGTGTGAAGGCCTTCTTCTCGATGGCACGTTGCCACAAAAGTGAGATGGTGGCGTAGGTGGCCGCACTTAACGAGTCCCTTTGCTTCGTGTTGCTTCCTGCTCTCTTGCATTAAGAGTAGCGGCGTTATCCCATGCTGTGAATAGGACTGGGAAGAGATGGCGGGCAATCCGGTCGATGACCTCTTGGGGGAGTTTATCCATGGTTGTAAAGAACCTAAGCTTTCGCTGTCGATGGCGGGGGGATGTCAACAAACTTCGCGTGGGTGGCGAAGAGAAGGAAGGGACTTGTGTTGAAGTCGTGACTGAACAGAAGGATGATGGCAAAGTGACGGATGTGGTGAGTCAGAAGGAATAGTCAGATTACGAGATCTATTATCAAACGAAAAAAGGAGAAAGCTCTTGAAAAGCCGGACTCACCCTAGTAGGTACCTGGCAGGCAACCAGGTCAACAGTTCGTAAGACAGTGGGCAATTAAAGCTGCCAGAAGCGAGAAGGTAAAACAAAGAAGGATGATAATACTACAATGATAGCACATGGTAGAGGTATATGAAGTACAGTAGAAGGTAGTATTGACAACGAGAGGTAGTGATGATATAAGCCACCAGCTGTTCACCAGCTTGGAAACAGCGACAAGCCCCTGAGTCTACGACTCAACTCCACTAGATTCTCCTCCACCTCGTCCGAGATCACCGACTTGAACGCATGATTCTTGCGAAGGTCGATGTCATTCAAGAGGTAGCAAGTAGCACTGGTGCCTCCCTCGGCAGAGGTATCCAACACAGTCTCCGCAAGCCATTTTCTCTGATACGTTATTCTCTGAGAATAACCGTGACCTCCAATTTCGCCTCTGATCAGGTCCTGGGACTCCACCCGGAAGGCAATCTCAACACTCTCAAGCTTTGGCATGCAAAGCATGCCGCGTGACACACTGACAGCTAGATCGTTGAGCTCCTTTGGGTCTCGTGATAGAAACCGATCGATTGTAAGACCTCGTCCGAGCGATTGTTCTCGGAGCCCTGACGACGGTGATAAGAACTAGCTACAACCGTCTGTGTAGAGCGTCGACTCGATCTTTACCTCTCGCAGGTGTGGCCAAAATGGTGGCTGGTATTGGCTCGTCGCAGGACTGGCTTTCTTCAAACTGACTCCGACGCGTCCATTCGTGAGCTCCTTGGGGTAGAAAAGGTCAGGATGGACCGCGAATAGCCCGGTGACGTGGAGGACACTGAGCTGTTGACTAAGCTGTCTCACTGCCGAGTTGAAACGGGGACTGTGGTCGTCCTCGCCGCTTTTATTGCTCACATGGGTCGTAGCCATAGACGCTAAGTATTTGCTGGGAAGTTGGTTAAAGGTACGGAAGCCAAACGGACCGACGTGGAGGTATAGCTCGGTCAAGTTGGTAGCCAATGGGCCCGTCAGGGTATGGAATGTCTCTGAAAGTTCGTGAAGTTAGCAAATGATCACCAACAAAGCTCAAATTCTCCCGATGGGACCAAGGCTGTTATGTACCTGTGAACAAACGGTCCCGAAATTGTTCCTTGCCGAGAAAGTCAAACATCTCATACGAGAGTTTGTCAACCGATGGCAGCTTGGCCATCAACGGTTGCAAGATCCATGCCGGAGGTACCTGGTTGCCCCTGCCTGATTGCCTGAATCGCCGGGGGCTACGTCCCTTGTCCAATGCCTGATCGAAAACGATTTTCAGGGAGGTAACTGCCGGAGCGAGTGGAAGCCTCGTTGCCGCCTGAGGAAATGTAAAGGCGTTCTCGTCGCACTCGGGATCCCAATGTCCAATCCCGACGATACTGACCGTTAGGGCTAATGGCCGCCTCTTGATCTCTCCCAGGTCGGTGGACTGTTATTCATTTGTTAGATGGCATAACTTGCGACAACAAAGATACCTCTACGAGATAAGGTATGGGGACGGAGGGGTTGCGGGCTGCTTACCCATATGTCGTTAATGACTGTGAAAAATTCCCTGAACTCATAGAATAGCCTTAGCTGGCCGTCGCGAACGAAGTCCGTCATGCTCTGCTGGCCTTGGAATGCGAGATATGTTGTGTACGTAAAACTCCTGACCGAGTCTCGACGATTCTCGTTGCTTTCTCCTTCCAGGATGGTTTTGAAGAAGGACAACTGGAAAGCGCCGGAGCCGATGCTGTCGATTGTGTTGAAAAGCCGCCGTTCTACAGCACGCCGCCACCCCTTGGAAACGGTACTAAACTCGCTCAATCTCCTTGGGGAAGATTCGAGTTTCCGTCGCTTGGAACTTGCGGTCTGCCTCAGTGGCAATTCGAGATCCTGCGGAAATGCTTCGACGATTGCGTCGATAATCTCCTGGGGTAGTCGATCCATGGTGGAAATGACGGGAGGTAAGCAGTACTGATGGAGTTGGAAGGCGATGACGGACGAAGGGGCTGTATTCCTGTGATGCTATGAAGAGAGGCAAAGAGAGAAAGAGGAAGGTGGCAGTGTGGAGGGGTGAAATAGGCACCCAAGTGAAGGCATAGAGGCACGTGACAGGGCCCCCCTCAACAAATGGTGACAGGAAGAGGGATTGAGGCACCGGAAAACCAACGTGCGAAGCTCTCGACGCGCACCTACCACATTTACCCCAGGTGTGACGGCTGGCACCAAGTGCCATGTGCCGTCAAGCTTCTCATGCACGGGTGGCTCGGGTTCTGGCTCTGTGAGAGGCCCCTATGTCCAGATCACGGTGTTAAAGGAATAAAAACGAAAGGGACACGTATATAGAGGTGTGAAGCAGCAAGAGGAACGGTCTCGGTCTCTCAAGAATGAGAGGTGATTAGTGGTACACGAAGGCAGATGTATTAATAGTGAGGATGCTATGAGGATCATGAAGCGCAGATATATGACTCTGTTGTGTCTGACGAACTCGTCGCTTGATATGAACACCAAAAGATTTGTCCCTTTAATTGGGGACGGAAACACGTAAACACAAAGCAGAAGCAAAACACCAAGCCAAAAAGAAAACAACAACACGCAAAACCAAACTCCAGTCACTCCCGTCACCTCATACCAAAGTCATCTCACCGCCGGCTCCCTAGAGGTACCTACCTCTAGGTACATACGTACATCCAATGAACAATAATAGAATCCGGCCACAATTTAGTACCTAGTATGGAAACATAGAACGGCCATTGAGCCTGTGGTTGAGCTCCACAAGATTGTTGTGCACCTCCTCCGACCCAACCCATTTGAAGTCATCCGCCTTATCCAGAAACGCCTCGTTGAGGAGATACCTCGTTACACCACATCCTCCACTATGAACATCCAAGTCGGCATCCGCCAACCACTCCCTCTCATACCTCAACACTTCGCAAAGTCTTGACGGGACCTTCGCCCCTCTCTCGTCCTTAACCGCCTTCACCGATTGGATACGAAAAGCAATCGAAAGATTCTGAAGCTTCGGCATCCGAAGCATAGCCCTTAACATACCCAACACGAGTCGGTTGAAGTCTAGGCGCATTCTCCAGCAAGCGGTCAATGATAAAATCTTTGCGAAGCGGCGAAGGTGGGAGGTACTAAGTCCCATCACCTGTTGCCAGGGTGGATTCTATCTTGATGTCATGGAGATTCCTCCAGAGTGGTGGCCCAGTTGTGGTGGTAGGGTCGGATATTGTGTTGTTAGGCCTAGATCAACTGCAAAGGGGTAACGATGGAAACCAAGGAATGAGGAATGAGAAACGTACCTGTATATAGAAGTGTACAACTTAAAGGCTAATGTAGCGATGAGGATAATTCAAGTTCAATCAAACAAGAGTTTAAAGTTGATTGAGTGGGTTAAGTAATCGAATTCAATTAATTAATTGCTTAATTAATTAAATAATTGAAGTCGCGAAATTATAATTTTTAGTACTTTTGAACCGTAATCTCTTAATTCTTTATATCTACAGCCTCCCCAAACCTCCCTCTACCTCTCTAGACCTCCTTATACCTCTCTAAACCTCCCTATACCCCCATACAGAACCTTATCGTCGTCAATTGTCATCCATATCCTCCCTATCGAACTCAATAGACAACTAGAATTTTACAATCTTAATAATATTAATAGAGTTAGCTACTAAGCAGTGCCTCTAGTCCGATATAGTTAATTTAGCGCTACTAAAAGAGCGTTTACAATTATCTACTATGGAAAGTATAGAGTAGAGGTTAAATACTATATATAATAAGCGGAGGTAGATACTTTCATTTGCCTTCTACTACCCTAATATATTATTAATAGCGTATATTTCGATATTGAGGTAGCGGTATAGCTTATCCTCCTTCTTTAGCTATAACGGGTAAGTATTGTAGAAATCAAAGTCGATAAACCAATCTTCGTTAGCTCGCCTTGCTTATTAACTATTAGTATTAATTAGCAGGTCTTCGATTAAATGGTTAGCGTAATTTTTGTTATATATAATTTGGAAGTCGGCGATAATCGAATTGTATTTTTTATTATTGAAATACTTAGCTACTTATTTATTTCGATAATTAGGGTAGAGGATATAATAAATTTAATATATTGTGTACTCCTTTATCAAATCCCTATATTTTACTAATTTGGCAACAATTCTATTAAATATTAAACCGATACACTTTATACCCTTATTAATTATATTATTATTATAATTAATAGGGGAATTATTATTATAAGAAGAGGAGGATTGGAATTAAAAAGAGAGTTTAATTTGAAAAGTACGTATATAACGCCGCTAGGTATTAAAAACTATAATATTAAATTTTAGGATATTTGGACTTTTAAAAGTATTAAAAGTAATTTTCCCGTTAAATGGAATACGCTTTTCTTTAAAAATTTTAATAAAGCGGTAAAAACTAGGAATCATAATTAAAAAGAGGGGTCTTCGCTTTTTAAATTTCTTAATAAGGTTTTTAAAGTGCCCTATTATATTTATAATAGCGCTAAGAATAGCCAAATTATTACTATTTAACTAGTCGTCTTTAGGGAGCCATTTAAAGGGGTTAAGATAGGTAACGGTCTCGCTAATATAATAATCAATATATTTACGTAACTGCTAAGTGCAATATATTATACGATAATTTAAATTCTAATGAGTTACGTTATTGAAAATTACGTTAATAATTAGAGAGAATTCCTTATTATCTATATGTATATTTAAAAGGGGGTCGAAATCGTCGTTAAAATTAGAATAATAGCTGAACTAAATAATTTCTTAAAATTTCGCCCGCTTTTAAGAGCTTCGACGGATAAATTGTACAATATTATAAAACTTTCTAACCGGCCCCTTTTTATGCTACTCTCGGATAATAGGATTTTTTTAAATAATAAATAAACGAATAAAAGGATAGTCGACGTCGGAGGTAGCTGCCCTACTCAATTTTATAGTAGCTTTTACCTTTAAATTTAAAATATAGCCGAAGTAGCGAAGGCGGCGATAAGGTAGTTCGATATCGAATTATTTATAGGTTATAGTAGGGTATAGTCTTTTAAGAACGTAACAAATATAGCGATTATTAGAATCGATATTATTATATTAAAATTAACCGATTTCATCGTTCTTAAATTTATATAATTTAATAATTTAAAGGATTGAAGCTGCTAAATTATTGTTGCTATAATTACTATAGATTTTAAAGAGACTAAGTAGGTCGTTTTTGAGTATTCTAGAAATATGTATATAATAAATAAAAATTGAGAGGACGGTAAGGTTATTAAGAGAAGTTTGGAAATCGAATAAAATATACTTTTAAAAATACATATTAGCTAGCCGAATTTTAAAACGTTCATAATATTATGTATATTTATTTTTGAATTATACCTTTATTATAAAACGCGATTTTTATAGCAATTTACTTCCTATAATACGGTCTATTAATTTTAATAGGGATTAAAATGCTTTGTTTTCGATGAAGGAGTATAGGAGGCGTGCGCTAATAATTATATTTACTATTAGTTCGCGAAAAATTTCGCTAATAGGTTTGATAATAGGGGTGTTCGATGAAGTAAATTATTCGGCAACCGATCTTGTCTTTTTAAATTCGGGTTAGTTTGTAAAATTATCATTAGATGTCTCCCTAATAGAATATACGCGGCGGAGGTAGAAGAAAAACGAATTAGTAGCGAAGAGGGTAAAAATTTTTTATTAATAATTATAACATTATTAATTATCGAATTGATAATTACCCGATACTTTAATTAAATACGTACTATATTCGCCGATTTAGGAAGTTCTTTTAGAAAGTTTTACTAATTAATTCTCTAAATTATATTAATCCTCGTTATTAATTACTTTTAGTATATTAATAATAGCTTTAAATAAGTCGTTCGGGTAGATATTTTTCAAAAGTTATATTTATCGCGCAATAGGGATACGACGCTTCCTATCGAAAATTTCGATCGTAATAACGTATACGGGCGAATTATTAAGAAAAACGTTCGGCGCGGTAATTATAGTAGACGAGGTATTAGGGTATTTGACGACGGGTATTGTAATAGTGGCGGCGATAGTATTAATAACGTTAAGTAGAAGTTAATATTAATTTGTAATAAGGGAGAGGGAAATTAATAGGTATTACAAACGATTGAGTATAATTGAATATAATAGGGATTAATTTAGAGGCGAACTAACTAATAAGGTAGAAGGTTAGCGATATAATTTTAAAAAGTACTAAAAATACGAATAAAGTACTAGAAATACGAATAGTTCTAAACACTAAAAAATTCGAAATGCGGGTAGGTTTGAGCGCTAGGCAGTTATGCTAGTATTTGTATACATTTAGCTAGTTGGGGGTAGCCTGATAGTAGTAATTTTTAGGGGTAAAAAAGTATTAGTTTTGCTAGCTTGAACCCTAACCCTAGGATTTTGCCGGGCGGCCAATTAAGGTTAATTAAATTAACGACTTGTAATTAATTGGTTAATTTGAGGGGAGGCCTCGATTTGATTGATTGTATTTGCTTGATTGCTTGAACTTGGCTTGGCAACTTGAGTTATCCTCATCGCTGGGCTAATAGTCAGGCTATCTCAAGGATCAGACGTTGATCTGTGGTAGATAATGGTAGAGCTACTGGGCGTGAAATTGAGAGGAGAACGATGAAGCTGAGGCGTACGGGCAGATATATAACCCCGTGTCTGTTGAATTCGTTGCTTGACACTCTAAGACAAAACAGAAGCAAAACACCAAGCCAAAAGGAAACAACAACACGCAAAACCAAACTCTTACCATCCCATTACCCCCCTACCAAAGCCTTCTCACAGCCGGCTCCCTAGCTTCCAAGCCCACCTCCCTAAAGTTGAACCCATCCCTAACCAGCCTCACCCCCTCACCATCCCCCAACCCCCTCTTCAGCCCCGAATCCACCTTGGGCAAATACGGACTCTGAGGCTGATACGTTCGCCACGCCTCACAATTCGGCTCCATTTGATCCAGCTTCATCAACTGCTTGATCTCGCTCTTCCTCTCCAAAAACTGGATCCCCAATCCCATCGCCACATGCCAGCCGATATGACAATGCATCAACCACAACCCCGGGTTATCCGTCTTGTAGGCCATCACCAGCCATCCCCCACCTGGTATTTGCACGACGTCGCGGCGGATGGGGTTGTTGAAGTTGAGTTGGTTGAGCATAGTGCTGGCGGAGAACGTACCGGTGCCAATGCCGAGAGTGAGGAAGTCGTGCCCGTGTAAGTGGATGGGGTGCGGAAGGGCAAAGTCGTTTTGAAGCACCCAGAAGGTCCAGGTGTCTGCGGAGGGAACCTCGACGAGGTTGATGGCTGCGGGGAAGGAGTTGTTCCCTTCGAGGATGTATTCGAGCACGGGATGGTCCCATTCGACGACGATGGGGGTGTTGCGGATCCGCCACTCAAAGACCTGGCCCTGGGGCTTGGTGGGAGTGTTGAGGGAGATAGGAAGAGTGGAAGGGGCAAAGAGGGAGGAGGAGATGGTGCGCTTGACGATGGGCGCAAAGCCGGATTCGCCTGCACAGGCGGCCGTTACGGGTGTGCCCTTGTTGGTGGGTAGGGCGGTGCTACTGGCGCCGGAGTATTGGATGATGGCGGCGGGGAACTTGTTCTGGCTGGTGCCGCAGTTGCCGGCGGCCTCAAGCGTGGCATTGAGCCAGTAGTTGCCAACTGCCTGGTTGGCTTCAACGATGACATCGTAACGCTGCCCGACGGCCATGAAGAGCTTGCTGCGAACCACGGGTGTGATGGGGACGAGATCGGTGGAGATGACGGTGAAGTTGTGGCCGACGAGCGAGATGGTGAAGGAGTTGTCCACGCTGGCGTTGATGAGACGCAGCAGATGCTTTTTTCCGGGGGTAAGAACCAGCCGATCGTACGAACCGCCGGATCCAGTTGGGTTAATGCTCTTTCCGCGGAAGGTTATGGTGCTGCTGTCAGGTGGAGGACCGTTCTGGACAAGCTCAGCAACATAATGAAGACGATCCGCGGTTTGGCGGTAGTAGTCCTGGATCATGTACGGGCCGAGGTCAATGTCATAGTTGGCGGAAGCAGGTCCGTTGACGATGAGTGCTCCTACCACTCCGTTACCGTACTGGTTGGAGTAGTGGCTATGGTACCTGTTTAAAGGTCAGTCAGCCGGTCGATATATGGAGAAAAATGCTTGCCTTACCAAGAAGTGCCATATTGGGTGACATGGAAGGTGTAGCTTTTCATGGAACCTGGTGGAATTGGACATTCTGTGACACCATTTGCTCCGTCCTGGTTACCCTCACCAAACTGTCTGATGCCATGCCAGTGGATGGAAGTTCTGGGATATCGTCAGACGAGCTTCTAAAACTGGCTCATTGGACACACTCACCCGTTGTGTTGCAGATCGTTATACACGTTCACTTGGATGTAGTCTCCCCAATCTTTCAAAATCTGTCAGTGTCTGCTATCCTCGCGGAAACCCAGCCATCACTAACCAGCCGTGATTGTTGGTCCAGGAAACTGGTCTGAGGAGAGCTTGTTAGTCTACGTCTGCCCGGGTAACATCCATCCCAACATGGTTCAGACTCACTGTTGATAAGCATAGCAGGCTTGACAACCCCATCTGGGCCAACCCAGTTGGTGACGTTTGTGATGTGTAGATCGACCTAGGAGACCATGACTGTTAAAAAACAGTTTCCTAGGTGAAGTGTTTGCAAATCCGCACTCACATTGACTGTGTTGAAGGCAGGCGGATTGGTGACCTCATAGTCTGTGTTGATGTTCCAGCTATTCTTCCAGCACGCCCTGTTTTTCGCATTGTTCTGACCGCATGGTGCCCCTCCAGGTGTAATCACTTGCTTGGGCAACAGGTTCGGTACACTGCGTTGATGTGGTGTAGAGTCAAGAGGTTTTGCTAAGACAAAAGAGCATGCTGCCAGGAGCATCACAGCACAGGATGCTGTGAGCGAGAAGAGTCGAGAGTGAAGTCCTCGCATGTTGGAGAGCCGGCTGCAAAGATGTTCGGCTAAAGCTTGCCAGAGTTGCTTGGTGATCAAGTCGTCTTCCCTTTCATGTTCACGAACAAGCCTGTGATACTTATAGTTCTCCCGCTCCGATACAGGCGATGATCCGGAGGGCTTCATCTGGCCGGCGTCCCATCAAGATGGGCCGCAGGAGTGCTCACACATTGCAGCTTCCCATCCTCATCAGACACAATGTTAGCTCGTGGTATCCCTCTCGGCATGTGCGTCTTTCTTTCCTGGAAATCTGAATAATGGTTACCGCCCTCGTCCCTCTCTGCTGACAGCTTCCCGTGGTGAAGCCTGATATTGGTGCTGGGATGCAGAGACGGGATAATAGTATGGGAAGGCCGCAGATCCTTGCCCACATGGCCAACATACATAGGAACCAATATTTCGGAAACCTGGATGATGATTTGCTCGCTCTTCTAGAAGACTTGCGTATTACTCGAGCTGGAGTCTGTAAGCCAGAAGTTAGCATGCGCCGCAGCAAGGTGAGGTTAAGCCAAGGACAAGAGACGCCTGAGCTCACCTCACTTGAGCCTATGAGAGTACTGGGCAGCCGAATACTAACCGTGTCTTAAGCCACGACCCAGACTTTGGGTCTTTACAACCTTCAGAGCTGAGGCTGAGCGATCCCGGTTACGCAACAACGTGCCATTTGAGGGTTGCAGTTGCTCACGCGGGGTACGCCATCTCTCGCATGAGTATCTGGTTAGGACCATTGTTCGTGGCGCGAAAGACTCAAAGGCTGGACCTGGTGTTGGGGGAGTGTCAGGGCAGAGTGCATTGGTCCCTTTGACCGAGTCGAGAAGCGTCTTGTGGTGACACTAACACCTGGAATGGTTGACCCTCGGGGAAGTCTGAAGCGGGACGGGCCCGAAGGAGGTAATATATTGCCCGTTCTACCTATTTTTGACAGTCGTCGTTCAACCTGTCATTCTTAGTACTAGAAGAAGAACTGCACTGGACGAGAGGAACCTACTGTTAGCCCATTGAGTTGTGGGATGGTGGTGACTACTACTGTTTCAGTGTTCGCTTACGCCCGTCTGGAGCTAAGGGACGGCACGTATATTAACTCGACATCTGTTCACCCAGCTCAAGCAGGTCAGTGCCACCCAACAATGTGAGAATCCCACCATGTTGCCTCGCACTAGTTGCGCGGTCTCGTTTCCGGCAGTTTAGCGTGGGATGACTCGAAGAATACGGCGTGTCGAGCTCTACCTTCGGAACCGACGACACTCGCCCTTTTCCTCTAGTAGAACCAAGTTGGTGTTGATAGAATCCTCATGGTTGTTCATGAGGAAAAGTGATGATTGCGAGCTGATGAACGGAAACGTTCTGGATGCGGCGGTGAACAGCCAAATGCAACTCTGACCGCCGCGAATCGGAGGCCGTTCCCGATTTAACCGGTGGCCAAAGAACCTCTAGGGATGTAGGGCCCGATGGTACTTGGCCAATCTCCCGAGTCCAATACCCATCTATGATATCTTGATGGTGGTCCCGAAGGAGGTGCATGATGGAGGATGGTGGATCGTGATGTGTCTGTCGATGGAAAACGAACAGCGGAGGGAGAGAAGAGGAAGAGGAAGAAGAAGAAGATTGAAGTGGCCAGGTAGGGGTTCGCGGAACTTGAATGAGATGCACCAAGTTTGGATGAAGGCACAGATGAGGGTAAAGTGCCCTGGATGCTGCCAGCTGGCAACTGCGGCTTCCTGTCCCTTCCATGAGAGAGGAGTGGAAGCTGTCACTCGCACCATCAAGATGCATACCTCTGCAGAGGCGCTCTTTCCTTTGAACAACCTCTTTTCATCTCGTTTTCCCTTCCTTCCCTTTCTTTTCCTCTCTCTTGCCTCAATCGGTTCCGAACCACTCCTCGCGCCTTCCACCCGTCGCGGAATGTTCACGCAGCCGATATATCCAGGTTCCATCGCCCTTGCACGATCTTGCTCTTGTCGACGCTATCCCACGAAAGAGAACACGAACACCTTCACGATGTCAATGCGACCGGCTGACCCGGTCCACCTCCCTTGACCGGTTCCGAGTCTACCCCAACGACGCCTTCGATCATCCGCACTCTTACTCTCGACACATACTTCTGATATCGAGTAGCAGAAGGATCGCGAAGACTGCTCGGAGTCGGGCTGTTCTGGGAGCAACCGCATGCCTCCGGGACCAGCGACCTGCGGGTGTCAACGAACCGTCGAGTCTCCAGCACTCCATCCAGCTGCCATCTTGTCCTAGGGCAGTCAGCGCCGCGCACGAATCGTCCGTCGCCCGGCATTTCCCTGGAACAATCGAGGCATGAAGGCCACTTGACTTCAAGATCTCAAAGAAATTGCAGACGTCGAGCGTGCGAGCTGAACTCTAGCGGGGTGTCGAGTTGAGAATGTCGTCAAAATAGGCTCTGGTGTTGATCTCGAGCCAAAATGGGTCCCGCCTGTGTCAAGGTCTCTGATTGGGCAAACGGAGCTTTGTCTCCAGTGCCAACGACGACACCAACACCGACACCATCATTCCGACCACGACACACAAAAAGATGCGGCTCCGACATTGAAAAGTTGAAGATTCCTCAAAAATGATGCCAAAACCTCAACTTCAACGTCGATCAACATTCATGTCACATTTTCGTTACCAATCCTTTCAGTTTCACAGCGGCTTCCGTCGGTGCGGCGAGGGTGCCTCGGGTCAATATTTGCAGAGTTTCCACCTTCCTCATTCTGCAATATTGGTCCTACACTATCATGCTTGGCAACACCTTGGCAACACCTTGGCGGCGGCTGAGCGTTTGCGGCAACTCGATGCCAAGATCACGCCGAGACGAGGCCAAGAGCTGGGCATGTCTTGTTCTCCTCCCTTATCTTGAAATCAAGCCGTCTGGGCAAGGAACATCCCGTCTTGATTTTTGCCTTCCGTGGCGCCGGCCGGCTTGGGGATTCTTCAGTTGTCAGTTCAACTTCCTGGTTGTTAGTGATTTCTTGTGATGTTGTTGTGGTGTTGGTGTTGACGAGGGACCGAGTTTGGTGCTCGGTGGTGGCATGCCATTCAGAGCCAGGGCTGTGCAGGTTCTATGGCTGCCAATCTGCCTTGCACCAAACCGAGACGATGTTTGTGGTGACCGAGCCTTTCCACCTGGCGAGACATGTGTTTCTCTTGCCTGGCTCAGCCATTGACTTTTCGAATGCCGAGAAATTCGCAAGCTTACGCCATCCACAGATAACCGCAACAATCCACAATCAGGAATGATACCAAGAATAAGTTATCAGGATATCACTATCATTATCAGCCAACATCTCGGCGTTATTCCTAGGTACGCAGCCACGATAAGACAACGAGATGCTGATACGACAGAAAGTTTTTCAGACCGTTGGAAGGAAATTCAACAATGGCGCTGAAGTCACTGTCTTTTACACTTGTCAACTCCTTCGGTCGCCGGAAGAAGCTAGTGGGGCCGCCGTTATGCATGACGCCATCCAGCTCTTGATTATTCTGACCATTCAGTGTTGAGCAGTGCCAATCCCTCGCGTGCGCTCGGTGATGTTCTGGAATTGCACCCTGTTCATCTCTTCCCTTTCTGGCTGCTTGGCCCATGATTTGGGGTTCAGGTTGGGGGTTGACTATGAGAGGCCTTCCTCCTCACGTTCGTCCCTTGTTGGACTTCCCCGCAGAGAACTTGGACAAATTGGAGATTCCGAGTGTCAGCCACCCGCACTCGTGTCTCCCATTCGCTCACCGAGTTCGTCTTTCTTTGTGTAACACAAACTGGGACAGGAAAAGAGAGCCGCCTCAGCTATCCACTGGACACTCCCCCCATCTCCATCCGGATGCGACGATATGGACAAATGGAGTCGTCTTATCTGCCCGGATAACGCCCAGCGGCGGCCCAGATCGGTACATGGATTGGGACATGGGGACATGGGATGCTACCTGGTTTGCAGCTTCCTTCCTTCCCCATGTAAGCTTCTCGGCCGACGATTATAAGTTGAAACCTCTCCCGCGTTCCCATGGTCGTCACTTCCTCGGTCTAGACTCTCGTCTCCTTCCGTCACGCGCCTCAGTTTCTGACCGTCCCGTCTCTTGTTCTTCCCGGTTCCTACCACGGATTTGAACTTGGTCGGATCCCCTCCCACCCAACATATATCACCTCGGTTCGCAGTCTACTCAAGCCGATTGCTACAACAACGTCAGAAACAGCATCGACGAAGTTGGCCCACCATGGCCTCCAAGCTCAACTTCTTCAAGTCGAGCGACGAAAAGACAACTCCAGCCTATGGGCAAGACGACGGAATTGAACGCGGCGTTAGTTACAGCAGCGAAAATGGACGAGTCGACGACGACGGCGAGGGCGAGGGCGAGGGCCCTGATGATCTCCATCGTGGCATGAAGCCTCGCCAGTTGAGTAAGTCTCTCTCTTCCTCAGTCCAGCATGCCACAACAATCGCTAACATGCGTTTTGTCCAGATATGATGGCCATCGCTGGCGCCATCGGAACCGGTCTCATCATCGGTACCGGTACCTCGCTGAAACTCGGACCCGGCTCGTTGCTCATCGGATACCTGATCATGGGAATCATCGTCTACATTGTCATGGTTGCGCTCGGCGAAATGGGCGCCTGGCTACCACACAAAAAGTCCTTCTCCGGTTATGCTACACGCTTCGTCGATCCTGCTTTCGGTTTCGCTACTGGCTGGAACTACTTTTTCAAATACGTGATTGTGCTACCCAACAACCTGACGGCTACGGGTATTATTTTGCAGTATTGGCGACCGGATATCAATGTGTCTGTGTGGATCACGGTGTTTGGAGTCGCTATTATCGCTGTTAACGTACGTTTCTCTTCCCTTGTGTTAGTCGGGACCAAAGCTAACAGGAAACAGCTTATCCATGTTGCCTTCTTCGGCGAAGCAGAATTTTGGATGTCTCTCATCAAAGCCCTCGTTATCGTCATGCTCATCCTGCTCTGCTTCATCATCGCCCTCGGCGGCGGTCCCAACCACGTGCGGACCGGCTTCCGTTTCTGGCGAGATCCCGGTGCCTTTGCCCAATATTCCGCTTCCGCGGGCGACGACAAAGTCGTCATCCAGGGTGCCACCGGCCGTTTTTTGGGTGTCTGGGCTTGCATGGTCCAGGCCACCTTCGCCTACCTCGGCACCGAGCTCGTCGGCGTCGCGTTCGGCGAGACCCCCAACCCCCGCAAGAACGTCCCTCGCGCCGTCAACCAAACGCTCATGCGCATCGTGTTCTTCTACATTGGCGGTATCCTCGTCCTGGGCATGGCCGTCAAGTACACTGACCCCCTTCTCGGCTCTGTTAAGAAGACCAGCGGTCTGGCTTCCCCGTTCGTCATTGCGGCCAAGAACGCTGGTATCAACAAGCTCGACGACGCGGTTAACGGACTGTTGCTCATCTTCACTATTTCCGCTGCCAACTCGGATATCTACCTTGCCTCCCGCACCCTTTGGGCTCTGGCCAAGGATGGACAGGCGCCTGCGATCATGAACAAGACCAACAAGCGCGGTGTGCCCATCCCGGCAGTCATCCTCTCCTCCTTGTTTATCGTTTTGGGTTACATGAACGCCACCAAGGGGTCTTCGACCGTCTTCGGGTACTTTGTCTCTCTCGTCACTGTCTTCGGTGCCCTGAACTGGGTCGCCATCCTCGTTTCCTACCTGTTCATGATCAAGGCGATGAAGGTGCAGGGCGTTCCCCGCGAGGCCATGCCGTACAGGAATATTCTCTTGCCCTGGGGCGCGCCGATTGCGCTTTTCCTGACAATCTTGGTTATTATCTTCAACGGATATGGCGCGTTCTTCCCGCACTTCCAGGTGGACAAATTCGTGACGAGTTACATTGGCATTCCGGTGTTCTTGATCAACATTGGGTGGTGGAAGGTGTTTAAGAAGACCAAGAGGGTGAGGCCGGAGGATGCGGATTTGGTCACGGGGAGGAGGACGTTTTAAGTCCCGGTGCAGGGAAGGGATTGGAGGGGATGTGGAGGAAGAGAAGCATAAGGATGCATTGAAAGCGTTGCGATGTTTTTGCGAAAGGGAAGGGAGAAGGTGTTGTAGATACCCATGAATGAAGATGCAAATGACCATCATTGTAACCCAAATTCGTGCCGATCGCGTTTCTCGTGTTGCCGAGAGCATTGTCGTCGGTGATGCTGGTGTTAGAAGCGGCTTGCTTGCTCTGGTCAGCGAGAAGCGTTGCTGCGTTGCGGGTCACACAACTGTCTACCTGATCGTTGAATCAGGCCATACTTGCTCCCGATTTGAGTCCCATTGAACTGGACCAAAGACTGACTTGACTGGCCTCCATCGATATTGTTCTTCTCATGTTTGACAGTTTGAACCAGTTGGTGTTGATGCACAAATTGTTGTGCCGATCAGAGTTCCACAGCAACCCCCAAAAGTTGTGAGGGATTTCCCTGCGCTAACCCTACCCCTTATCCACTTCCCCGCATGTCTCCAGTTTTGGGAATGGAGTCGCAACTTTTTTTCGACGTCGTGCAACTCTTTTTCCACCTGTACTGCTCACATCACCCTCTGTCAAACAAGCCGTGATCCTTTGGGTTTCACGACACATTGAGATAGAGGAATCAACGACCTTTGCGCGAGTAACTCCCGTCACCGGTCCCCGCACAATCAGCGCATTTGCAGGTTATCTTATCTCCCGCATCCCGCATTTCTTTCAGCTTTCGTCCGGCGCTGCCCTGCCGGTCAACCGGTCAACCCCGATCCCAATCCCGCCCTGCTCGCTCCGGCATTGCTCCCGGCTCTTTTAACTCGCTCCCCCGTCCGTTCAACTCCCGGTCCTTATCCGTCAAAACTCATCACTTGATCTCAGCAACCTCACCAAAACAACAAATTCGCCGGGCAAGCAGCCACCGCCTTTGATCTCAAACCCATCAAGATGCCACGCCCTCACCACACCACAACCTTCACAGCCTCCGACGGCGCCCTCCTCACCCTCACTTCCTCCCTCCCCATCTCCTCCCCGGACCCCTCCTACATCCCCACCTCCCCAATCCTCACCTTCACGGGCCCCACCGCCACCACCACCGCCGGCACTCGCGCGAGAAGCGCCTCCAAAGCTTCTGTTATAGCAGAGGAGGGACCGAATTACTCCCGCTTGATTTTGTTGTTGCATGGCTTTTCGGGGAGTAGCGAGTACTTTGAGCGGAACTTTCGGGAGTTGGGGGAGAGGCATTGGGTTGTTGCTTGGGATATGAGGGGGCATGGGGGGAGTGGACTGAGGAGGAAGAAGAGGGGGAAGAAGGGAGTTGAGGGGGAGGGACAGTACGAGAGCTACGAAGGGGGGTATCATGTCGCTCGCCTGGCGGTGGATTTGAAGAACATGCTCGATTTTCTGAAGACCTCCCGCCTCGGGCTTGGAGTCGGCCACGCTGGCGCTGGGGGTGGGTGTCAAGGTCAGGGTCCGAAGCCCCCGCTGGAAATAGTAGGCGTCGGCTGCTCCATCGGCGCCGCGATACTGTGGACATACGTCGAGCTTTTTACGGACGCGGATTTCTCCGGGTTTGTGTTTGTTGACCAAGCTCCTTTGCAGGACCGGAGTATGTTTGGGGAGTGGGACGAGACAAAGGCGAATAAGGGATGTTATGATGAGAAAACGATGCTGGGTGCGCAGGCAGCATGGAATAAGGCCTCTGAGGACCGACATGCTACACACCTAGCATTGCTAGATGAATGCTTGGGCTACCGGTTCCACCCACTGCCTACCGATCAGGTGTCAGAAGAGGAGAAGAAGAGAGACGAGGCCTTCTTCACTGCCATCTCAGCACAATGTCCCTCGGGCGCCTGGCTAGCCAGGCTCATCGCCGATCACACGCGGTACGACCACCGGGAGGCGTGCGAGGGGATTACCAAACCGGTGGTGGTGATGGGCGGGAAAAGGAGCGGGTGTTTTAGTTTGGAGGGGATGGAGGAGGTTGTGAAACGTTGTAGGAGGAGCGGCAATGAGAAGGCGGAGGTTAGCTGGTACGAGAGTGGACATTGGTTGTTTTGGGAGGAGGCGGAGAGGTTCAATGGGGAGGTTTTGGAGTTTGCGAGGAGGTGTTGGAGTGAGTAGGGGAGGGATTGGGGGTGCGAGCGAGGAGGTGCGGTGCGACCTTGGCGGGAGATGGTGGCTCGGATGGGAACTGGGAAGAGGGATGGAGATTGAGCTGAACCAGAGACAGTGAGGGTGGGATGGACATGGACATCGATGAGTTGCTGTGACTGGTCGTCATACAAAAGAGAAGAGATTCGTTGAGTATTACAAAGCCCTGCCCTTCGACCCTTCAAATACACTCCCCGTCCCAAACTTTCGAACAACCCTCAAGCGCAAGCCTCCGAGCCTCTCCTAATACCTTCCCCATCCCATTCCGAACCGAGCCACCACCAGACCCCAAGTCCAAAATCCCCTGTCTCGTCTCTTCCATCCCCATCCCCGGGAAGGACATGATGATCTGCCTGATACTCACAATCTCCATGGTCACGTCTCTCGCTTTCTTCCTGATGGCCTCCTTCGCCTCCCTCCCAAAGTCCGGATACTGCAGATCCACCAGCTCAAGCCCAGCGTGCGGTCCCTGCTCGTTATGCCTCCACAACCCAAGAACCTCCTGCAACTGATCAAACAGATTACTAGCCATCATCATCACCATAAACATATGCAACGTAACCGCCTTGTCCGTCGGGGGCACATACTCCCCCGCCACTCTAAACGGCGGCAACCTAACCGGCTTCAGCTCCTCAGGGAAGTGAGGAAGAGAGTTCTTCTTCATGCATCTGCGCATGTGACTGAGCATCAGGTCGTAGACGTCGCATACCCTCTGCGCACAAGACAGCAGCAAGAGGACGGTGGCTTGGTCTTGGGCCAGCGGCACTCCCGTTCCCGTGGTAGGGACGGTCGGGGCGTCGTCGCCGGATAGTACTGGGACGGAGCGCGGGTAGAGTTTGCCGACGATGTCGATGAGTTCTTGGGTTAGCTGGAAGATGTGGTCGATTGCTAGTAACCTCTTCTCCAGGACGTCGATGCGCACGACGAGTGTGAGGGTTGGCAAGCCGCAGTTGCTGAAGATTTGTGGGATAAGGCAGAGGCGTTCGTACAGGGATACGTTGAGGTTGGTTAGTTGGCGGACGGGGGAGTAGGGGGTGAGGGCTTGTTGATTCGAATAGTCAACGGGAGCCGAGGAAGAGGGTTGGAAGAGGATGGGGTCTAGGTCGTCGCTGGGGCTTGAGTTGGTCATGAGGTCGAGAGGAAGTTGAGGGCCATGAGGCGGGAAAAGTGGGTCGGGAGCGGGAGCAGGGAGGAGAGATTTGTCGATATCCAAGAGGCACCAGCCTTGTGAGGGTGGGGGAAGAGGGTCGGGGAGGAGGAGGTTGTCCCAGTCTATGCCTGTGGTGGTGTCAAGCGAGAGAGAGCAGAGGTCGGTGCAGGTGGTTGATGGATCGGTACAGGAGCCAGTTGAGGACTGTTGTAAGTCGAGCTGGTTGTTGTCGAAGTATGAGGAGCCATAGAACTCTTGGGCCAGATTGGTGGCATCAAAGGGTTGGGTGTCGGTGGGTGTGGCAGTAGTGCTGGGTAGGGGGTTCTCCAGTCTACATGACGCGCTCTCCCCTTCCACGGAGTTTATTGCCCCATTCTCAGGCCCCGTTGGAGTTGTCTTGGTTAACGCCGGGCCAGTGGAGGCAGGCGTAGCATCGGCACTGTCGGCAATGTCGCGATTGGGTGGTGGTTTGGAAGCACCGGCGGTCTTTGGAATCACGGTTCGGCGCTGGCGTGGGCTAAAGACGCAGGGCACCTTAGCGCGCTCGCAGCGGACACATGCCGCTGGTTGTTTTGATGTTCCATCTGGATCTTTCGTGGTCTTGTCTTGTCGTGGACATTTCAGTTTCTGGGAATGGCATCGGTCGCATGCCAGTCGGCTCTGTAGGACTGTTTTGCGAGGCATCATTAGTATTTCGATGATGCTGACAACAACAATCATGAAGACGAAGACGATGGGACAGGAGTTGGGGACTTGGGTCGGACTTGGCTGTACTTCTGTACCTGTCTTTGATAGTCGTATCAGGCAACCATCAGTGAGGTCCTCCCGTCAGCACTTAGCGATTCGAGGCGCTGTCGATTGGCGATCATCGGTGAGCAGGGGACAAAACGCCGAGGGATCGATAACGCCGAATGCGGTTGACCAATTGTTGGGTTGGGGAAACGCCATCGTGAACCATCGTGGAAAGTCAGCTTATAAATGGGGATACTTGGCTGTGATGGATGATACACAAAGGGTGTTGCAAAGAGAAAGAGGAAGAATTCGTTGGCATCAAAAATTGGGAGGAAGGAAAGAAAGGACGAACTGACCATCAAGGTACCCGTACCCCGCCCGTTCGGGGAAAGTGGAGCACTTTATAGCGCTCAAGCGCTGAAGCTCAGATTGTCATAGCGCCCGCTTCAGTGCATCTGCCCCACATCCGACCCCGTCGACCCTTTTCTCTTGAACTTCAACTTTTTCCAAATCAACTTCAGAATTGCCGGCCAACAACTGGTACGAAGACCCCGAGAAAATGGAAGACAACACCGGAAGCGAGACAACCGCGGAATGATGGCCGATAAGAGAGGCGCGACGCGTTGGGCTAGCCAACCTCATCTGTCAGAGGCGCAGCTACAGACGCCAGACGCGGCCGCGCTCGGCGCTACCAACCATCAAGACCTGGGCTGCGACGCCGTCAGCTTCCCGTGCATATCGACTACCATCGATGACCATCACACCTAGCGAGAAGGTGAAGAAAAACAATGGACTTTTAGACGATTCAACAACCGCCGTATTTCCGCTGCGGTTGTCCGGCTTCCATCAACGGCAACACGATGGCTCTCACCCTTTGCTCCAAGTGCTCGACCCTGAGCTTCCATGATCTCTTCAATGACGATGTGGTCTTCCACCCTGACCTCAACTCCCTTGTCCAATCGGCCAAGAAATGCGAGAGCTGCAACTTGTGGTGGACACAGGTTCAACGCGGCTGCAGCAAAGAGGACATCGCAGCTTGTCAAGCCAAGAAGCTTCCCGCCCACGCAACCAAATCCAGCGACAACGGCGACTTCAACATCTACCTTCGCGGCGAATGGCATCCTGCAGGCACGGCCAGCGTCCCCGACCAGATCTGGCTCTCGTGCGGCGTCCTTGTCTCAGCCGCTGGCCATGACGCTTCAACCAAATTGCAAACCCATGTGGCCGTCTTTGCTGACCCTGCCACCCCCGCAGGCGCCTTGTTTGCGGGAAGATACAGCACCAGTTCCCATAACCCTGAATATCATGCAACCTTTGCGAAGATGACGCTGGCGGCTTGTCGCAAGGGACATGGAGTTTGCAATCAGGCATGCCCGCCTGGGGCGAGACAGATGCCTACGAGGGTCATCGACGTTGGAGATCAGACCTTGCCAGCGTCCAAGAGGGTCACTCGGATCGTCTTGACCAAGGACCTCAAGCAGCCGCAGCCGTACACGGCTCTGTCCTACTGCTGGGGCAGAGGTACCCAAGCAATGCTCAGCGACAAGAACTTCGCCGACTTCCTCAAGTTCCTCCCCGAATCCAAGCTCAGCAAGACCCATATCGAGGCCATCGACCTCACCCGTCTCCTTGGGATCCGCTACCTTTGGATAGACGCCCTCTGCATCATCCAAGGAAATCAGAAAGACTGGGAATCTGAATCCAAGCGCATGGCCTCCGTCTACGGCAACGCCGAACTGACCATCATCGCCGGCCGGTCTGCCGACAGCGGGCTTGGCTTCCTTACCAACAACTACCTGACCACCAAAAAACACCCAAAGCCAGTCCCCATGAAAGCCGGCCCGCATCTCCATACCGGCGAGGGCCCAGATCTCGGAACTGTCTACCTAACAATCCAACGCGGAAAATCTGTCGGGCCCGTAGATACCAGAGGCTGGTGCTTCCAAGAAGCCCTTCTTTCCAACCGCTCCCTTATTTTTGGGGAAGATCAGGTGTCATACCAATGCCGCTTACACACGCGGTACGAAGACGGATGTGTAGATATCGATACCTCCAAGCGGGAACAATCCCTCACCTTTCTCAATCCAGGCACCAAACCCGAAGTTTTGAGGAGATGGTATCAAATGCTTGTTAGCTTTACTCCCCGAGCGTTGACAGAGCCGCACGACATTTTTGCTTGCATCGTGTCTGTTGCGCTGATCACGCACGGCGTCCTGAAGGCAAGACACCTGGCCGGATTATGGGAATGCGATATGCCAAGGGGACTGTTGTGGAAGTCTAGATGGAGTTATACCAGTCGCAAACACTTTCTACCCATCGAGAAGCCATTAGCATCCCCGTTCACAAAACGCCCTGGCGAAACCCCCGGCAAGCCCGTTATCCGTGCACCTTCATGGAGTTGGGCACATGTGACCGGTCAGGTATTCTGGGATACCAACCCGCGCATCGAGTCAAAGTGGATTGACCCACAGAACAATTGCATCAGACCGCGTGATCCGAAGGGGTTGTGGACGGCGGGTAAGGTGGTAGGCAACCCGGATGTGTTGTACATGCCGTCGCTCGAGCTACAAATCTTCGGCAGAGCCGTTGAAGTTCGCTGCACGAACGTGGTGAAGAAGACGGGACTGAGACCGGAGGGGATCATGTTGGAGTCAATGAAGCCCGCACCGAGTGCGAAACCGGCGCCGGCGCTAGCGACAAGTGGAACGGCGAAACCCACCTATATCGCTCTTGGATATTTCGACTTTCCCAGCGATCCAAGACCGGCGAACATTTGGTGCTTACTCGTTGTCACGCATGAAGGATTACTGCTTACCCGTGATGGAAAGGGCAAATTTCACCGCGTTGGCTGGTTTGCGGTGCAGGATGGGAAGCAGTTCGAGGGCGTCAAAGAGACAGCCGTGGACTTGGTATAGAGTGTCGAGTTCGGTGGTCTTTTTCAGGGCATTGCGGCTGACGTCGACGCCGTTGCCGGTATACCTAGATGGCCGAATGAACCAAGGTCCCCATTTGTGTTTAATCGAGTCTTGCGTGATGTTTCCCCTGCTTTGTCAGCCAATCCATCTCTTCAAGCGATAATCTTGATCATGATTCTTGTCCCTGTCGCGGTTGGCATCCCGAAAAGTGTCGTCAAGTGTCGATAGCGCCGTGATGTTTGGCTGTTAGTGAACGGCTGCGCAACCCCTCTGTTCACTAACAGCAGTACATGCAGATCAGGTTACCATCGCTTCATCCGCTGCTGCAGAGTAAAATGACCCTTGGGATGCCAACTGTCATGCTGCCACGGTGCGGTGCATGTCTCAAATCTCACGATGCAGTAGCGTTATTGATCAACATCATAGGCTGAGATGGCTTCTCAACCGCAACATGTACAACAAATGCAACCCCTTATGCCACCTGTATGCGGTGTACCCTTATGCCACCTGTTGCTCGCATGTGCGTGGGAAGTGCGTCTGCGTCCACATTGCAGTCCACATGGCGGTTGCCTCATAGGGTCCCTTCAACATATCGTAGCTTGTCCCAAGCAGAATCCCGGGACCAACTATCTGAAACACTTGATATCTGAAACACTTTCAATTTCCCTTGATGTGTTTTGGGAGCATTTCGTTGCCGCCGGTGGACATTGGACCATGGAGTCGGGTTGGTGTTGTTGTCCACGAGATCTGCTGACGCTCTCTTTTATCTCATGAGAGTAAACAACCCTTGTGTCTTCCTGTCTTCTCCCTCCCCGGATCTACGAGGTTTTGACTTTGGACCCCAGCTTTATCGTCTCTTTCAACCTCAACCGGGAACACCCTCAAACCTAAAACGGTCATAACCCTGGCCGCCGTTACCCCGTACGAAAGTGTTTGATCCTCCGGTCGCCAAGTTGGTCGCATATCGCAGACCGTTTTGAAGGACACAAGCAAACTCAAAACTCCAGACAGAAAGGCACAGCAGGGATGCTTCCGTCCCAGACAAACGTTTATTATCCGACTGGCGAATCGGAATATTGAGACGGCTTGGAACTCATCACCATCACAGTCACACCCCTTTTGTGCTTTGTGCTTGCACCACCTGGACCACCCTTCTGGCACTGCCGATGTCATCACACTGCACTACACTACAGCAAGCATCAGCACCAAGCAATCACCAGGCACACCGGCATAGCATAGCATAGCATCACCTTACAGCAGCCCAGATTCAGCATACATCCCCCCACAGACGGTCCCGAAACAGAACAACTGCCATGCCAAAGCCACCATCACACCCTCGATACCAAGCCGTGGCGAGGTCGGAACCGTATCTGAGCAGTGCTCACAGGAGCGGTGGCGGTAACAACCATGGTGGAGATCACGGCCGTAGTGGGCGTGGGAGTACGGGGAGGATGTATCACCCTGCCGGGTCAGTGAGCACAGCGGGGGTGACATCCGGGGTTCCACCGGCGCAACAACAATCAGCGGCCCCGCAGAATTTTGGGTACGGTCCGAACACCGGGATCGGCACCGGGTCTGGGCCCGGAGCTTCGGGAATGATGAACCCTCAATATGGGTCCGAATTTCCTGCGACAACGACAACATCGACCCCACGGACAATACCTCGGAATTTCGGTCAACAATCATCACCGTCGTCGTCGTCGACTTACGGACAGTCTTTTGACTCGCCTTTGCAGGGGCCGAATCAGCACAACAGCAGCCCCTCTTCAGCGCCAAACTTTCAGCTGACAGGGTATCAGCACCATCAACCACCGCTGCAACAGCCGCTACAGCACCAATCGTTACAGCATCACCGTCAACACCAACACCAACAACAACAACACCAAAGCCCCACTATCGCCAACCAGAACACCGCCCACCCCCACCCAACCCAGTTTCCTCCTCAACCGCAATCGCAACCACAACAACAACATCAACCACCAAGCCAATCGCACCACCACCACCACCACCAACCATCGCAAGCCTCACCAAATCCACCCACACACAACCAACGCCCCGGCTCTCCAAACCACAACCCAACAACCTCCTGGACCCCCCGCGAAGACTCCCTCCTCCTCTCCTCCCGCGCCTCCCACCTCCCCTGGTCCGAGCTTCAGCGGTTACATTTCCCCGGCAAAACCGCCAACGCATGCCGCAAGCGGCACGAACGCCTCATAGAAAAACAGCAAGCAGAAGAGGAAGTAGATGAAGATAGATTGGCAAGGATAGCGGGGGAGTATGTGAGGATGAGAGAGGAGCTGTGGAAGGGGTTGGCGGATCGGATGGGGATGGATGTGAAGGAGGTTGAGGAAAGGTGTTTGGGGATGGGGGTGGGGAGGTTGAGGGTTGGGAGTCGGCAGGGGGGACGGAGGAGGGAGAGGGATGGGAGGAGGCATGGGGGTGGGGGATCGTATCCGGTGGTTGCGACGGGGACGGGGATGGGGATGGGGATGGGAATGGGAATGGGAGTGGGAGTGGGCATGGGTGGTGGCGGGATACTTCCAGCACAGGGGCAACACCAGCACGGGTTGGGTATGCCCGGAGGGATGACAATGGGTATGAGGGAGGGAACCGGAGATCCGGAAGCGAAGAATTACACGCATAGTCCAGTGCAGATGGGCTCTACGGGGCGGTCGCCGACAGGAGCAGGACCAGGACCGGGACCAGCTCCGGGAATCGTGGGCCCGGGACCCGGAGCGGGGCCGGGGATGCCCGGACAAGGACACGCATTGAACATGCTGCCACCATCAGCCGTACCACCGTTGACCACACAAGTCCCCATATCCACGGCGACCTCCGGCCCAGGCATGACAGTCCCGCCGCCCATGCCACCGCCACTGCCACTAACAATCTCTCCGCCCGGTATGCCGCTGAACCAACACCAACAACACCATCAGCAACCCGGAGTTGCATTCGGAGGGTATCTCAACGGACGATCAACCTCGACCGCGAGGAGACAGACGGCGCAATCGCAGTCGCAGTCTATGTCATTGCCATCTACTTCCGCGTCGCCGACGATCGCCTCGAGGTTACCGTCGAACGCCATGTCCAATTCAGATTCTTCAGCAGGGCCAGGGCCAGGTATGGGGTATACCCAAAGTGGAATCCAGGGGGGGAATGCGCAGTGGCCACCACAACAGGGTCAACAGGCTCAACAGCACGTTAGTTGTACGAATCAAGGGGCAGTGCCAGGTCCGGCGCGAACAGGGACTACGGGAGGTTTTGGGACGGGCTATGGCCGGGGTCAGTCTACGATGTCGGTGACGGGAGCGACGGGAGCGACGGGAGCGACGGGAGCGTCGTCGTGGGGTAATGCTTCATACCCGCCGTCATCGTTTGGGTAGGATGGAGTGAAATGGTCCAACTGTTTGGTCGGACTTCATTGCGGATGTTTAGACAAACGGCGGAGGAGGAGGATGAAGTTGAAGTAAATAATGAGTGACGACTATCATGACCGGATTGATGACATACCGCTAGAACTGTTCGTTTAGAGGAGAATATAAGAGAATATAGAGGGGACGTTGCGCAACCAAAACTTGCGATTGTGATCATGACCAAGACAGCCGAGGCAAGGATCTCGTCATCCCATCTTGTCTATACCTGGCCCGCCAGGGGGGTAAAAATGATGGGATGAACCTGTTTTCATCGCGACTTGGGCCGCCCAGGCCGTTGGTGTTGAAGGATGACGGTTGCCCACATAAATGCTTGGCTGAGGGGACGCGAGTGGAGACCGACTTACAGCGCATGGGTGGTGGAGCTACAGGGATCATATCGGCGGCTAACAAGCCTGAAAGGGCTGAGCTCTGATCTTCCATTCAGTTGCTGCTGTTGTCGAGACCAATTGACTCTGCCACTCGCGGCTAACGTAGCGCTTCAGCTGGCCGCCACCTGTGCCGCAATGCACAGCCCTGAATGGCACCTGTCCAGGGACCGTGTCACCTCACCTTCCCGTCGTCATTCGTCCTTCGCTTCTCTTCCCAACTTCATCCTTTTTCTTCCCATGGACTCCCAACATCCCCCTTGACACGACGGAACCAACAACCTCCAGTCTCGACGCGCCTCGGTACTGCACTCCTGCGGCACACATCAACGACCACGACCACAATGACAATTGGGGACAAGTGCTTACTGGGGCCGGCCGCCCAAAAGACGCTAAAATGAAGCTAATCTGGCGAACCCCAGTCCCAACACCACCCAACACCACCCAAGAGACACTGCTCATCGACCCCGTCTCCGACAGCGCGGCAGCAACCCTTAAGATGGCGACTCCCCACAAGAGCTTCGCGCGCGCTCCAGCCAGATGATCTCTTCTCGCTCTCCATGTCTCGACAGTTTCACCGTGCTCAGAGCATAGACACTAGCCACTAACCGGCCCAACACCATGGCCCATCAAATACCACCACCAGGCGAGGGCTACTACGTCCCGAATCATGCTACCCATCACCCATACCAATATGCTCAGGGGCAACCATATCCCCAGGAGCAACCATATAACCAGGGACAACCACAACTACATGCGCAGGGGCAACCCGGGCCAGACCAGTCCCCAAACTGGGCCGACGGTCTCGAGGTCGTACCACAGGAACAACTCAAGCATACACAACATTGGCCCGAGGTTCGACAGGAGGAAGTGGGCAAGGAACTCAGTCCCACGACGGCTCTGGTCAACCAGTGGAAATACAATGCTGGTCAAGCACCCGAAGTCGCCGACCCTCAACCCGGCGCCAAGCCGAGCCGAAAGCGATTATGGATCATACTGGGGAGTGTACTTGCGGTTATCGTCATAGTCGCTGCTGTTGTCGGCGGAGTGGTTGGGAGTAAGGCAGCAAGGGACTCGAAATCAAGCACGGCTCCGGGTCTTGATACCGGTGGTGATGGCGGCTCTTCGATCACAATACCGAGTCCATCACAAACAACGACGGGAGGAGGGGCCACTTCAACATCTGCTGCTGCTGTCGCCGGAGTTATTCGTTCAGGTTCACCTTTGACCGTCGCCAGTTGGCGGAATGATAAGGGCAACGTTGGGCTCTATCTTTTCTACCAGGACAAGAGCAACGATGTCTACTACATCAAGTACGACGGTTCCTCGTGGGGAAAGCCTGTCAACACCATAACTGGTCTGAGGAGAAACACCCATCTAACCGCCACCATTATTCTTAATGGTCTAGGCAACCTCGTAAGAGTATGTTCAGCACCACAGCCGGGACCATTTCTAGTTGCTAACACGTCTCCAGCCGCATGTCATCCTTACCTACATCGGTGCCGGCCCTACAGTACTGGGAAGGGTGATTAACGAGAACAATAATCCTGCTATCAGTAACGACGATGAATTCAACAATTTGTCCCTTAATGCCCTCGCCAATTCAAGCACAACCAGCTACTTCCCCGCGGCGGTATACCAAGATCCGAGCGGTGAGCTGGGCCAGGCCCGAGTGGTAATGCTCCACTGGCTCAATAGGATGACGGGGATAATGGCCCTTCCCGGCACAAGACTCGCCATGGCGCCCATCTCTAGCCGCTGGGCAAACTATTCAGCATCTGGAGGATACGGCCTGATCTACCAGGAGCCAAGCGGTCGCTTGGCCGCTGCTGTCCTTAATCTTGGTCCTGATTCTAGGGTGGACGCCGTTAGCCCCTGGTTCAACAGCTCTAGTACGTGTCCTTCCATCCATTCTTCCTCTGCTGGTACTAACAAGGCGCAGTCTTTCCCTCTAACATAAACCCTCCCAACGGCGCCCCCCTCACCGCCTGGGTCACCAGTCGTCCCTCCTCTCCTTCCCACTTCCCCAACACATACATCCTTTACCTCGACTCTAACTCTAACATCCAGATGGTTTACACCTCCTTCTCCGGGTCCGGAGACGGTTCCGTAACGTGGAAGACGTCCGAGCCAGAAGCGCTAAAGGGGTTGGACAAAGACACGGAAATCGGCTGTGTGCTGATGGCGAGTATCGACAAGGATCAGAATGGGAACGAGGTTCCGATTGAGGAGGACTCGGAGGAGGTGAATAGGTGTTTCTTCCAGAAGGGGGGGAAACTTGTGGAGGCGAGGATGAGTGGGAGTGCAGGGACAGGGGAGTGGAAGATTGTAGGAGAGGTTCCGCTGCCTTCATGATGAAGGGAGCTCACGCATCGGATTCCGATTATCATCAACTGATCAGCTCTCACATTACTTCCCATATCTAATAACTCTCCTATCTGTCATCCCATCTCAAGCCGTCGAAGTCGAAGTAGGCACCACACCCGCCGTCCCCGTCGAACTCGCCGCCTTCGTCGAACTTGGCACCGCCGAACTCGAACTACTTCCACCACCCCCACCCCCACCAGCACCAACAACAACAGCCTGCACCACCTGCCCCAACGCATTCGTAACCACGTTCACCAAGCTCCCAAGCGCATCATACTTATACGTCTTCTGCGTCAACCCCTTCCCCAAATCCTTAATCGCCCCCGTAAACGTCATATTCTTCAAATAACTTCCCACAATGGTGCTCGTCGCCTCGCCCGCCACGCCGGCTACTTCCTGCACGATGTTTCCCAGGTTATCAATCAGAAAATTGACTTTACTATCCCCCTGCACTATACTCCCCAGTAATCCATCCACCGCACCAATAACCCCGTCCACCGCATCCACGACGCCGTCCAACAAGTTCACCAGCGCCGGGTTTAAGTCGAGAGTAGACAACGTCCTGTTCACCACCTTCACCAAGTTCCCCAATCGAATTACCAAGTCCAGCTGCGCGTCCACGTCGGCGATGGTGATGTTCACTTTATCTATCCCCACTTGCACCCCCGCATTGAGCGTCACCAAAGAAGCGACTTCGGCGGCTAAGTTGACTTCGGCCCGGAGGTTGTCGACGTCTAGCTCGATGCGGCCGACGTGTAGCTCGGGGACGCGGAGGAGCACGTCCGGAGGGCCTTTGGGACCGTAGTTGGTACCGGAGGGGCCGGGGACTGTGGCTGTGCCTGAAGGGCGGGAGGAGGTGGTGGTGCCGGAGGGGCGGGTGGAGGACGTGGAGGTGGGTGGGATGGAGGCGGAGGCGGAGGTGGCGGCTGCTGTTGAGGTTGGTTCGGCGCTGGCGGCGGAGGAGGGCGAAGATTGGGCTTGGGCGGCTGAGAGGGTGAAGAGGAGCCCGAAGAGGAGGAGGAGGAGGGTGGTGGTGAGGAGGGACCTCATGATGTTGTCTTGATTCGCCCGAGTGTGGGCTTGAGGTGAGTGAGGTTTGTTGTTCGGGATCAGAGTGAAGTTGAAGTGGTGATGAGCAACTCCGATGGAGAGAGGAATGAGCACTGAGGAGTTGAGCAAGAGCAAGTCCACCCGCCTCTGGAAGCGAGGAAGAAAGAAGAACTTGACGAGCTGGGAGAGAGCTTTCAAGACTCAACAAAGCTGACGCAAGAATCACAGGCAGTCCTTTCTTCCCAAAGCGAATGAGATATAACGCGAACCGAATCACATCCTGCCCAAGAAGGTGATCTTGACAATGACCTTGGTTATCGTCGTGTCCGAAGGTTGGTAATATCAGACAGGGGTCCTCTATATCCGACCCCAGATTGCCCCTGTCCGTCCCTACCTGTTCCTGTTTTGGCACTGACCTTGACTGGTTGCATGATCGTCAACCCCGGTCTACTTCCCCATTAGGCCGATTCTCGAACGGTACGATGCTACTATGCCGGTTTGCTTCCAAGGCAATGAGCGTCTGTGGAGTAACGGTTAGTGGAACGACCATAGCGAACTGCCTTGGAAATAACCTCGTCGATATGAGGGAGGTGTTAATGGTTCGTGTTGTTTATGCGATTCCAGTCGGCAATGGAGACGTGATTTGGGTGATGGACGCGATCATGATCCGGATTTGAGACGTGATTGCAGGTGATATCCATCTTTCTTGTTATCCCGGTTCTCATCAGTTTTCACGACTTCAACCCGGCGCATCTCCTTTTCCAACCTTCTGTCTCGAAGGTCTGGATCTCATTTTTTCTGGCCTCCATCACTTCCGCTGGTCCTTTGAGCTCTTAAAACCCAACCAAAGCTCACGCAGCTGGCATCATACGGTATCCAGCCAGTCAGGACTGCCTGCCCACTGAGCTGAAGCTTCGATACTCCTCACTCACTCCATCGCTCACCAAGACCGCATCGCGGCCCCAAACCACCATGCCCCTCTCCCTCCTCCGGGCATCTGCCCTCCTCCTGGCTCTTTCCCGTCTCACCCCTTCCGTCCTGTCCCAAAACACAGACGAAGACAAGGACACCGACGAAGGCGGCTACATAGGCTACCGCCTCACCCACCGCGGCGACCCCGAGTCCGCCATCTACGAAACCGCCAACACGGGCTCCGATGATGACCTGATCCTGCCCGAGGACCCAGACGTCTACCTCAACGCCTCCGTCTCCGTCGGCCTGATCGACATTGAGGTGGACAACATCACGGCCAAAGTGAACCTGGACGCCAAGGTTTTGAGTTTGCTGCACTTTAGCGCGGGCGTGGATGCGAGTATTGATCGAGTCAAGTTAAGGATTGAGAATGTCTCTGCCAAGGTCGAGCTGGAGGCCAGACTAGAAAATGTGGTGGCTATGGTGGATGATGTGTTGAGGAGCATTGATTTGAATCCGATTATTGCTACGCTTGGTGAAGGGGTGGGGAAGATTGTGGATGGGGTTGGGGATGTTGTTGGTGGTGGTGGTGGTGGTGGTGGTGGTGGTGGTGATGCGGCGGGTAGTGCTGCTGGGAATGTGCAGGCTAGGGATGTGCCGCTTGATGCTGGTGCGGCGGAACATGACCTATCCAAGCGCGTCCCCGCCACCGGTGGCCACAGCTCCGGAGCAGACCACGATCCCTTCAACTACAACTTGGAGCACAACATCCTTTACTCCGTCAACGACTATCAGGGAAACAGACATCGCAATCGCCGGTTGGATCAGAATGGCGAGATCTTTGATGAGTATCTGGATAATGACGGGAACGAGCAGTCGAGGACGGTGGTCGGGTATTATAAGGATGACATGACTTTTAATGGACATAACAGGAGCATTGAGGTTGATGGGAAGGTGAAGGAGTTTGAGCTGCAGTACGAGTATAAGCCGTTCCCAGGTATTGAGGCGATTAGCTGGATTTATGTGGACGCGGAGGGGAAGGTGGTTAGGACCAAGGTCATTTCGGAGGCGCAGGGGGGTGGGACGAGTACGGTTAGCAATGATTCAGAGGAGTGAGGGGGTGGAATGTAATGAAGGGGTGTCTTTGTATAGTGACGGTTTGGTTTTCATGTTGTGTTGGAGAGTGACGAGGAAGAGTCATTGAAGAGGGGAGGAAACTCTGGTTCGTTTTTTTAGGGCAAGTCCATGAAGCATATTCGCAGGGCAGCCCGATCCTTTATAAACCACAACCTTGACTCCTGCGGTACGATGGCATCTAGAGGTAGTGTAAGCAGTTGTGGCGGCGAAGGATGATTGGCTCGGAGGAACTAGTATTCGAGGAGGCAGCAAAGTAGCCTTTCCATCCCCGGGCGATGAAAGGCTGGATCCTGGGTTGTGGCCTGTGTAGAAGCTGGATACTGGGTTGCACCAACGTTTGCCTTGAAATCGAGGTATAAATATTGATATCTGGTGGTGAGGAAGCGGGCGAACGCGTTGTTCTTGGACGAGAGTGCACTAACAGAAAAAGCGCAAAGTTCTGTTAGGTCCAACACCTTTTTTGCTGGCGGAAAGTGCACTTTTGGGCCGTACACTATGACTTGGTTAGTGTGTGTGGAGTTTTGTATGGGGACCACCCGCAAACAGCACTAACTCCCTACCCATAACAAATGTGAGGCCGTGCTTGGGACCGGGCCCACAACGCTTGGGCCACTTCTGTTGCCTACCAGGATCTTAGCTCCATGCCACTCACTTTCACAATCTAACCTCTGATGGTCTCTCTCCACGCAGCATTCTGGCGCGGCGCTTCAAATGATCGCGGTGCGCGCGTAATGGTTGGTCATCGTGGATTGTTGCCTGTTCCTTTCCCGACGTTCAGTCGCTACACGTGTACATACTAAATCTATCCATCTCCCCCCCCAACTTCTATCGCGTCGCCATGGCCCAAACTCGAGCCCAATCTCGAGCCCAGGAAGACGGCAAAGGGAGGCGTATCTCAGAGGATCAGGGTATGTTTTACGAAGCGCCGACAGAGGCATGGCTAACAAGGAACAGGCCAAGATAGTCCAACTACAACACATACTACGCCGTCCAAGAAAATCCA
Source organism: Neurospora tetraspora (assembly GCF_033439725.1). Taxonomy (NCBI): domain Eukaryota; kingdom Fungi; phylum Ascomycota; class Sordariomycetes; order Sordariales; family Sordariaceae; genus Neurospora; species Neurospora tetraspora. Next base: position 273,676 of record NW_026944392.1, read on the forward strand.
AGGCAACGACCGGAAGCGAGCCATCGAAGACGCATGTGGTCCTAGTCCCAAGCCCTCTTCGAAACGACGACAAACATCGACACCGTCTGCTGAGGATACTACGTTCGCCGAGGAAACAGGCCACAGAGACCCAAACGATCCAATCGGTTTCTGGGTAAGAGAAGGAGTCTGGCCACGCAAACTTTTCGAGTTCGACATCGACATGTACGAAGACGACCGAGCACGAAGGCGGTCCTTCCCCTCACTTGGACGTAAGCGATCGAACTCCGCGCTGTCCTCGCCGACGACGCTGACGACGCCGAGCGAGGTGAAGAGTGCACAATACCGAGACTCGCGCTTTCAGCCACTGCTCGAAACCAAAGGTGTTTTCATGGATAAGTCCGAAGATGGGATCACGGTTGAGAGTAAAACTTGTTACATGGCGTTGCTCACTTCCGAGCAAACGATTCCAACCGAGTCGCTATTTCGAGACGAATTGTTTGAGGAAACATGCCGAAACGCGGCGAATAGGAATGAGGCAAGAGTAGTGCGGGATATTTTGCCCTTAATCGTCCCCCCGGCGGAAATTCTCGCAGCAAACGGCTCCGCCGGCCTCAAGTGTTTGGTCGAGAGTATAAATGAGGGATGGAGCAGTTCGATCCCCCTAACTGGAATCCCTCGTCCGCAACCAGACTATTCCGTTGGGTTTCGGCAAAAAGCATTCACCAACGACCAACTTACCAAGTTGAAGCCATTTGTTGGCGACCCCCTCGCCGACGACCAATCCTTCTTTATGGCTACAAAATACATGTACTTCCCCTTCCTCACCTGTGAGGTAAAGTGCCGGCTTGCATCATCCGACTTGGATGTTGCGGACTGCCAGAACGCCCACAGCATGGCTCTCGCGGCACAAGGAATCGTCAAGCTCTTCCGTAATGTGGGGCGGGAGAACGAGGTCCACCGACAGATCGTTTCGTTCTCCGTCTCACACGACCATCACTGGGTACGAATCTACGGCTACTATCCGGTCATCGATGGAAAGGACATCAAATACTACCGCCATCCGATTCATGAATTTAGCTTTACGGCCATGGATGGCAAGGAGAAGTGGACGGCATACCGATTTGTCAAGAACATTTACGACAATTGGATGCCCGACCACTTCAAGAGAATCTGCTCGGCCATCGACCAGTTGCCTAACCTGGACCTTGAGGTCCAAGCACTTTCCAAGTCGAACGGCTTGTCCCAGGACCTTGGAATTCAAGTGGAATTGTCGGAGGCCGACTCCGAGTCGCTACGCATGGATAAGGTCACGATACCGGCGCCTGCTAAGAGGAGGAAGGAACAGTCCGGCTAAGAAAGTGTAGGGTCAGATGGTCATAATTAAGCTAATCCGGAATCCTGCCTTGTTCCTCTTTCTTCCTTGTGTGAGCATCAACCGGATCGACGGTTTCCGAACCCTTACCAACTACCCTTGACGTCCCAGCTTCCCCCAGTACTCCCTCACGCCATCTATCAATGGCCTCATTATCGACTTGGCGTTCGGGAGAATCTCGCGGTGCACGGCCAGAGGAACGGAAGGGTACAAGAGTATCCTCAAACCCTTGCTCGACCTGGTCACAGGACCACCAGAAGATCGCTTTTGTGGCCACCTCTGAAACCTTCTGATCATTGTAACCCCGGCTTCCGCTGAAGTGATCTTGATCTGCCGGTGGCTTAAACCCAGGCACATTCGATATGGGATAACACCGTGAATATCCATCTATGGTCCTACCATGCAACCAAGTCCAGTAGACATAACGCCAGTGATGCAGGCATTTGAGATGGCACCGGATTTTTAGCCCTATGTCTTCGGCACGTATCATTCCAAAAGGTGGCCATCCATAGGGCGGAGTATGTGAATAATTGGCTTCTCGATAAGGTACTCGGTGTGGCAATCATGGCGTAGGCACCAAACATGGTTCTCTCGACTGAGCTACTCCGGACCATGCCTCCCATTGCTCTCATTGCCTCTCATTACTCCCAATGCCTCCCTGCCATTGCTCTCAATGTCTCTCATTGGCTCTCGATGCCACCCATTGCTCTCAATGTCTCCCTTGCTCTCAGTGCCTCTATTAAGGTACTCTCAAAACTTGGTATCTGCGTGCCTTTACAAGGCTCTGACCATTTTAGGCTCAATACATTCAAACCAATGAAAATTGGTACATGAGTTGAACGAGCAGTATGTCAGAGAGGGGGGGAACCATGATGGAGGCAGCGCTAGAGATAACTCAACTTACCCTTACTCCCTGTAACGCTCAACAAGGCCTGTTACGCCCCTTATATTCCCGCTGCGGTATTTGAGAAAAGTGCATGAAGATTTGTGATACAACCCGGAGTAGACATGAAGTGAGCTTAACATCATTAGATCCGCTGTCCTCCAAATCCGCAACTGAACAGGTCACCATCCCAAAACCACTTGCCCTGTACTTGAAGTTGATCGACATGGATATCGCGACGTCCAGACCCCACGGGCCACGACCCGGCCCGAGTGCGAAGCACAACACTTCTGTCCCTTCTTCACCGATTGGACACTCTTACGAACTACATGTAGCGGAAGTGAGTAACAAAGGGTAACCGAAAGGATGCAGAAAGCACTTCCGATGGGGCTTTACCTTCCTATGGGCGTGATCGGTAACGGAAAGTCGAGTCGACTTTCTAGCGATTTCTATACTTTTCTGGGGGTTAATAAGGGGATCTTGCAGGTTGATCTAGCAATTGTACCGCATACGAGGCCCACTTAGTAGATTTGTACAAATTCAGTTAGCAGGCGTTCATCCGCTTTACCGCCTTCGATATAGATATATACCTCGGTATATTATAATTATCCTAATTATTTTACTATTCAATGACGTTTTTTACCAGTTAAAATAATTAAATTGATAATATTAATAATATAAATACTAATAATCTATACGAGGAGACGGTTAGTTTATTTGTAGTACCGGCGGCTAGACGGCGTATAATAATTATAGAGTATTTGGATTATTAAAGCGACCCTCTACTTTATACTAGCGATCCCCCTATAGAACTTTAATAACCTAGTTAGTACTAGTACAATTAGTATTAGTATAATTAGTACGAACCCAATTAATACGAGCCCAATTAGTATTAGTACTCTTAATAACCTAGTTAATATTTAGGGTATAATACTTAAATACTACTAATCGATTTAGAGGAGAATTAACCTCCTGTAGCTATACTAGCGGCTATACTTCCTTATACCTCTATACTTATTAGTACAATTATTAATCCCCCTACAAATATTATTAAATTTTATAAACCTTATACTTTTAAAATTATTAATAGTATTAAATTTAGTATAGATGTATTAATTAATAATAAAGCGCTACTTTTTATTAACCTAATTAATTTAATTAGCTTAATTAAATAATAACCCTTAGGAAGCGACCCTGCTAAACCGCTAGTTAACTACGTAAGAAAGGTCGTTAATTTTAATTTTAAACATAGAATTAAATTAAACCCTTTCGTATTAATTATATTCCGATTAAATAATAAAATAGTTTTAAAAGGAAAAGAGTAAGGGTAACCTATTTTTTAATAACCTCCGCAATTATAATAACGTATAAATTAACGTATTAAAAAAATATTGCAAAAAATAATTAGGATTTAGAAACCTCTAGATTATTAAAATTATTAAAAATAAGTATAATATTAAGCGAGGGAAGTTTTATATTTAGAAAGCGGTTATTAAAACTTCAGGTATAACGTATAATTAATCGATCAATTTACTTTAAATTTTTAAGGAAGTATAGGATAAATTCTTATTTTATAGAAATATTGAGATTAAGAATTATAATTAGCTATATAGTACCCTTTTAAGTAAGAGGGAAATATATAAGGATATATTTTAGAGAGAGAAGGTTCCGGGTATAGTATTTTAGAAGTAGGAGAGAATAGCGGGGATGAAGATCCTAGTGCTCGAAATTAAATTAGTAATGGCTCTAGTAATTTTAATAACGGTTTAAGTAGTTAAGAAGGTAGTTAGGAGGAAGATAATAGATCCGTTTGTAAAATTGCTATTTAGAAATATAATTGTAAAAATAATTTAGATTATATTTCTTTTAGGAATTATAAAGATTTAGTATTAGTGAGAGTAAAGAGGATATTGCGCGTTGTTAGCGCTTCTAATATTGTTACGGAGTTGAGTGAATTGATAGTAAATGCGGCGGTTATTTTCGCTAGTCTATTAAGCGTTGCGGACTTCTAGAAACTTATTGAGGATATTAATAAGAGGTTTATAAGTAAAATTACCCGGTGAGAGATAATAATTAAAATAAATTATTTAGAAAGGAGGCTAATAAGGGCGGTTAAATATAATAATTGTAATAGTGAGGTAAAGTGATTGTATATCTAAAAGTGGAAGGGAGAAGACGAGGATTGAAAAGAGGGGTAGAGAGTGTGTGTGTGAAAATGCTAGATTTTAATAAAAAATGCTTAGTTTGATTTCTATATAATAAAATTAGTAAAACTAGTAAAAAAAGGTAGTTTGAATTTTTAGTTATATAAATCGATTTTTATATATATTTGCTTCAAACTTTTAACATCCCCTCCTTCCACCTCCTTCCTTTTTATTTATATTCTTTTTTATTCATTTACCCTATTATCGTCGTTATTGTTATTATTGTCGTTATTATCAACTTTATTATTATTACAAATCTACTACTACTAATAATCCTAGTTTAAATACGTAGCTATATAGCGTATGCGATAAGAATTATTTTCGCTAATAGTCCAGTTAGCGCGGTCGCGAGCGAGATTGAAAATCGCTTCCTTATTAGTTTTGTTATTAATTAACCTCTCTTTTTTCAAAGATAGTAAGAAATTATGGATATTAATTATAGTAGATATAATATCCTTCTAGTACTTTATATTATATTCGAATTTTAAGTTTTTTGGTTAATTTTTTATATCCTTTTAAAATATTTAAACATACGCTCAACGATAGATTTTAAGTAGGTATAACGTAAATTATATAATTCTTTCCTGATTTTTAGTTTTTTCCCTCTTATTTTCTAATTTTATAAATAGTATTTAATATTTATAAAAGGGACGATTACCCCCTACCGTATAGTGAATTTAATATTAATAAAGTAATATTGATTTTGTAGTATATAAAAAGATTATATAAATGTTTAATATATTAACGAAGGGTCGTTAATCGAATTTGCTATATCTGTTAGAATATAGTTAAAAAATTTATTAAACTGAATTACCGTAAATATATTTTACGTAATACGATTATATTTATTACGCTATTGGATTTAGTATTTAGATGTTATAAAGGCGCTAATATAAATACCGTCGATTGCGCTAATATAGTTATTAAAATTATTATATTTAGGATTTAATTCGATATAGGGATTAATTTAATTATTCTTTGGTAAATGAATACAGTTTTTGTATAAATCAACGAACCGTTGAAATATGTTATTTAAATTTAAATATATAAAACTGTAGTTAATTTATAAAAAGTATAAAGTAATTTACTAGGAAATTTTTTATATTAAAATATATAATACAATTATAACCTTCTATTTAACCGATTGGTACTCCGTACGTTTTAGGTTAATATTCTCTTTTAACTAATTTACTAATTTATGGAAGACATTTTAATTTATCTGAAATTCGTTTCGAAATTATTTTATTGACCCGCGATATAATTTATCCGCTAATATTTTAATTTCTATTAGGCTATAATATACTAGTACAATTAAACGGTTAGAATAATATACTAATATTATACGTATAATTAAAATAATAATATATACGAAAACTATTTATTTACATCAATAAAATAGTATTATAGAGTATAATATTAAAGTATTATCATTAAGGTAAGTATTAGTATGAATTGTAATAGTACGTACGAATAGTTGATTTATTAAATTTTCTAGATAGGAGTGTTGGATAGGAAGGATTTTCAATTTGTTATTTCGATTGTTTAACTGCTAAGAAATGGTAGAGTCTAAATTATATAAGGGAATTTGTGGACTTCAAAAGGGCTTATCTAGCGTAGTACCTCCTTGTGGGACTATTCCGACTATCCGAAGGTTTAAGAATAGTTTGACGCGCTAAAGTATTACTAAAACCAGTTTAGCGAGGTCGGAAAAAGGACTTTGGTACGAAAAAAACCTGGACAGCCGACTCGACTTCCCGTTACCGATCAGGCCCTATGTCGGCCCCTCAACCTTCCCCGCGATTGGGAAAAACGACCTCGCTCCTGGCAAGTTCGACGAAGGTCTCATTCGCATGGACAATCATAGCCACCTCCACGTATCCGCCGCTTCATCAAATCACAAAGATAGATACCTCACGAAGCGCTAGGCTGGTGTTGAGCTAGGAACTTTTGTCCTGCAGAAGAGCCCAATTACGACCTAGAGGTTATCTGCAGCGAGGGTCCGTCTTGTGGTATCAACCAGTCCCAGGCTCCCAGCTGTGGCTATGCGGTTCTGGACCTTACTGAGGCTTAATGTGGAGTTCTTTACGTCCAGTTGTCACTGAGGGGGCAAAGTGAGAAAGCAAAGAGAGCAGGCAAAGGGAAAGTGCCGACCTTGAGGAGGAGGGGTGAGTGCCACAGACTTGAGGACGCGTACCGTGAGCCGAATATCATTTCTTCTTTCTAAACGTACCTCAATAGAGTTGTCCGTTTCTCGAAGGCTTTTATGACGGCTTGATGCCACATGCGAGGCAAGTCAGGCTCTACGAGTGGCAACGAAAGTGCGGATGAAAGTCTCCGGTTGATGAATGTTGAATCTGTCCAGCAATGATGGCGCCTGATAAGGTAAATTCATCATGAAAAGAAGTGGTTCTTGGCGCTGACACGTATGAAGGCGGGCATTTCGTTAAGTCTGATAGGCTCTGAAGTCAAGCATGTTACGCTCAAGACGTCCATTAGCACCACGTCGTGAAGGTGTCACGGGTGTGTTCTTAGCGCAAGTCAGTTGTAGTTTCTGCATGTTGTGCTGGATATGGGCCTGATGTGCTGGATAGCTCTGTTATCGTGCGGCTGAAAGTGAAGAGATCTAGACACTCGTTTGGCAGGTCTTCCTTACCTCTAGCAATGATACTGCTTTGTCCTTGTGGTACATATTGGGTACAGGTACCAAGTCAATGAGGCTACCTCTAAGCTCAGCTGCATTTGCTCTCGCGAAATTGTCCTGATTTGGTTGCTGCCCTATTTCTGCTCCGTAATCCCCTCTGTCGCTTCCTTCATTACAGTCTTCTATTCACATCCCACAAAGAGAAATCGCTGCATCACTCTGTAATCCAAAATCTCCGTCAACTCAGTGCAACCGAATTGTTCCGCCAGCGAAATCTTGGTCTCTGTTACCTCTACCTATACCGCCTTCCCTTTACGCCTTCCGTCGATTGGTGGTGGCCATGACTTCCCGCTCGTCAGCTTTCTCCTTCACCCTTTCTCTCATCTTATGGTACTGTGTCCTTATCAGTGCAGAAGACACGACCGCCCAGCTACCGACATCAACACTCCTACCCGATGGCAATCAGCAGGCCACAGTAGGGTGGGTGAGCAATCCCAAAAGGAGAGGAACCTTGACCATCATTATTGAATGTTTGACGACAATCTTTGCCTGCACCTGGACCGTCTTGCACCTCAACGTTCCTGCTATAACCGATTCCACCAAGACACGGGTTCTACGCAAAGTGAAATGGATGGCTATTACAGTTCTCTTTCCCGAATTCATCTTCGCCAAAGCTGTTTGCGAGCTTCGATTTGCGTTATACAACACGCTTGACAAGATGTACCGAAGCATTACATTTTCGCCAGAGCACTCCTTCGAAATCGTGTCAGAGGCGAAAGTCCAAAATGGCCGTTCCTGTTGGGTTATTTGGGCATGGACCGTCGAATTTGAACCAGTGAAGAGCATGCTATACAAAATACTACTGCAGCATTCACCATACGTGGACAATCTCTCACCGGGTCAACAAATGATGGATCAGAAATACGGATCGAGATCGGTACATGAACTGGACAACGAGGGGAAGATGGCTGAGAATTTGAAGACATTTTTCAATAAGAGCTTCTCAGACAGAGACAGGCACCTCTATGACAGAGGAATTGCGGTGGTGAGAGTTCAGAAATGGACGCTTACACACGCATATTACGTCAACATGGGTGGAATAGTCGGGCTGAAGCGGATGAAACAATGGACTGAGGAAGGAAGGCAGCCATATCTTACTCACTCGTATTCAGTCGTACGGGGCGACCACGCAGTTTCGGGTTTGAAAACATGGGGGCTCGGTCATCCACTCAGAGAACTTCGACTATCAGCAAACGACATCAAGGATAAAAGCAAAGCGGACTGGATCGTCAAGACAATTGCTGTGATTCAAATTGGACGGCTTATCTTGGATCTCATTACGCGTGGTGCGGGTGGTCAACCCGTTACACAACTTGAAATTGCAACAGCGTCTTTTTCAGTTTTCGCTATAGTCACACATCTGATCAATTGGTGGAAGCCCAAAGATATCACGCAGCCAACAGCAATTCATGCTGTGGTGGATCAAGGCACAGAAGAAGATCAGGTTGAACGCACAACCGAGCCATTCTTCGCTCGCTTGTGGTCCCCTAGCCCCCCTCCTCATCGTTATGCGGACACTATATCCCCAGGCAATCGGATAACAAACGATGAGCTGTGGATAGGCAAAAGAAACTCCACAACTTTGGCATGGTCACTGATGGCAGGATCTTGCCTTGTGTTCGGAGGCATCCATTGCATAGCTTGGTCGTTCCGGTTTCCGACGCGTGTGGAGCAGCATGCCTGGCAAGCGGCTGCCTTGGTATCAACGACCTTACCCATATTTGCCTTGGCTGGAAGCTTCTCTATTCTACGCTACAGACCTCGAGACGTTAAGCGGAGGGTGACAGGAGCCGTAAAAAACATATTTGATGAGTATGGTACCAATTTACTGATTGCCGACCACGAATGGTGGGACGCCTTCACAACTGCAGTAAACACCGAGGAGTGGGAAAACTGGATCGATGGGCATGCCGATGCCGAAATGAAAAAAGATAAAAAAAGACTAGAGTGGGAACTTGAGAAGCTGAGCAACCTCCGAAGTTCCCTAAAAGAGCTGAGGCCCATCAAGTATGGAAGCAGGGATGCAGAAAGGTTAATCAACATTATCTGGGATATTTGCAGCAAGTTGAGGGACCCAAGGGACCAGGCTTATGGCCTCAGAGATCAATACCAGGGCTGGATGAAAAAAAAGCACCCATCACTCCATGGAAACCTAGGAGGGCTTCCTTATGGAGGGCCCGAAGGAGTGTTCCATTGGATCCTCTCACGTTGTGCCCAGCCAGCTCCCTCGGATGAGGAGAAGGGATACCGAGAACTCGGGAAGAATCGCGACATTCAGGCACAGAGACTCTCAAGATTCCTCAACATAATTAGCGCGATCTTTTATACGGTTGCTCGGCTTGTGCTCATTGCAATCATGTTCTCCAGTCTCCGGGCGGCTCCAAACGGGGTATACGACACTGCCGAATGGGCCCGCTTCGTCCCGAGCTTCTCGTGAAGCAAGATCGATGCACAAGGCAACGCCGTTTTGCCTTCGGAGTCTTGGAAGAAGGGCTTGAGTTTGTTTGTGTTGAGAAAAGTCGACAGAGTGGAAGGTGACGATACGGATAAGCATGGACTGTTGAGTTGTTGGATATTGCCGGAGTGGAAAATAGGATTTGCAGCGAAGCTTGTACTTGGGTCGGGTCAGAATTCCAGCATTCCTCATGCCGGGATCGAGGAAGAGGATGCGTGTTTCGTGGGGAAGGTTGAGGAGCTGGTATAGGAAGCCAAAACTCTGCCAGAAGTACGTAGAGGTACTTTCCACACCCTTTAAACTACTCATTGTCGTTTCCAGAAACTCCAATGAATGCCTGTTCAAATGGCATGGAAGGAACAGAAGTGAAACGCTCCTGACTCGGGCCGAACGCGGGGTTCAGGTGTCGATTTCCACGTCGTGATTTCCAACGGGGTCGAATCTTATCAGCCCAGCAAGTTAAGTTGATCAGAACAGAATGGATTGACGATAATGGCCTGTGATTCACCACACCACTAGGTAGTGACTGTCCATCTTCGCGATGATTCTACAATGAGGCTCAAAGCTGAACGGGAGAGACGGGGGCAGCGTCAGTATCTACCTTACCTGTTGAGGTGTCGTTCGAAACCCTAACCCGGAACCGAGACGGTCTAGACCTCGGGCCACAGCCCTCGAGTTTTGATTGGTGAGGAGGAGGGTTGACTTACTCCACAGTTGGGCCTTGGCACTTTTTTCTTTCCCGATTTCCTTTTTCGCTTTCTTCAGCAGTGATGTTGAAGTTATTTGCAACTGAACTGCACTCTGAGCTCTTTCACAGCTTCCAAGTGTGTGTATCTGTTGCTGTCTCAAACTGTTAGATGAATCTCCCTCTTCCATTTGGTGACAAATGACAATGCGTTTGTTCTCACCCGCAGATATGTCCGATACCAGACACCTTCGTAGCACCTTGATACTTTAGCTCACCTCGGTCTTGAAGATTCTCCGCATCTAAGCTTGACATTGCAGAATATAGACTTTTCATGATGCTGAGATGGATTATGGAAGTGCACGTCCTCCGGCTTCTTTCATCCACCATCCTCACCCGTGTGCATCTTGGTCCGTAGTCAAGATCTCAACTGAACATAAGGAAGTGGTTCCCTTTTCAATATATAGGTATCTTCGGTAAAGCGGATGTGTTCTTAAAGTTCAGAGGCAGGTGAACATGCGTAACTCAGATAGGAATGTTTCTATCATCAAGCATGTGGAAAGCAATAATTTTTTCACCTCTCATCCTCCCTCTTACACGGTTACACACTGGAATATTTTTGCTTAAATCACAGTTCCATGCTATGAACAAGCCATATATCAAGGTTTCCATATCGCTTTACCCTATTGCTCCCTCCACGTAGTCAAATTATCTCATTGCCTCACTGTCCATGAGTTCAGTGTTCAGATCCTAAACAACATGCGACCCCGAACCCTGGGCACAACACCACGAACAGCATCGCTGTTCACAGTATATACTTACAAAAAAAAACAGGAACCATAATATAGCGACCAAGGAATCAACAGACCAAACAGATTTGCCACGCAGGCGACTGTTGGCATGGTATATCTCGCGGGGTGAGCTCGCCAAACTTGGAACTGTCTTCTTCTTCCGAGAGCATCACCACGTTAAACCCCATCACATCAGACCCAACATTTGATCGTGGCTGCTTGAAAGACAATCGTAACTACATGGTGACAACACCACTTAGCCCACAGCTTCCCGTAAGCAATACCCTCATCTACCTCATCTCAAATCGTGCGCTAACCCATCAGCCAACAGGTATCATCAACACCACCGACGCAACATCGCGATGTGCCACCAACTGCGCCAGCTGCACTCCGTATGCGGCCATGTCACCAAGCGGGAGATCCCCTGCGACGTCGCCACATTCAGTCCCAAGAAACCCAGCCCTCAACCATGGCCTCCAGCTGTCGACACAGGAAGCAAAGTGAAAGACGCCTTTCTGACATGGTGTCTCAAGTCACTCAAGCCTGTCGCCACCAAGACTCGCCCAAGCTCAAAATCTTGCCGGCAACTTGCAACCATCCTTCACGAGGTCGAATACGGCTTTTGTCCAAAGTGCCGGGAGTACTACGAAGCGTATGCCGCCGAAGCCCTCGGCAAGGACTTCAAAAATCCGACGAGGTCCAACAACGTTGTTCTAGCGTACTAGAAGTACAAGAACAGATTGAGATGGAGTCTCCCCGTTCAAGCGGGACGGGTACCCGCGGAGTATGTGTTCCGTCATCAAGACTCGAAGAGCGGTGGTGGAACGAACCGTCGAGCAGCAGATTCTGGCCTCGAAAGACAGGAGCTGGTCATGCTTCAGCAAGTGATTAAGATCATTGGCATGGACATGGGCGACGGTGGCTCTGCATCGAGGCTGGAAAAAGTCAAGGATATAAGACTAAAGACTCTGGAGTGGGCAGAGGAAGGCGATAGCGCGCGGAAGAGGGGCGAGATGGAACGAAAAGCTGGTTTGAAGAGAAAGGCAGAGGAGGAGAAGAAACTGGAGAAGGAGAGGCTCCAACAAGAGAGGCTGGAGCAGGAGAGAGTTGAGAAAGAAAGACTCAGAGAGGAGAAGATTGAAAGGGAGAAAAGACTCGAGGAGGAAAGATTCGAGGAGGAGAGAAGATCCAGGAAAGAGAAAAGGCTCGAAATCAAGAAATGGCTTGGGGAAAACAAAAAGCTCGAGAAAGAGAAGTACCACGAGAAGAATGTCAAGAAGGAGGATAAAGAAGAGAAGAAACAGAAGAGCGGTAAGGACAAGGAGAAAATCATGGTGGCGATTGAAGACATCGAAGGAAAAACGCTGATTGAGTGCGAACATGGGAAAAGTGAGACGGGGGTGAGGGTTCAAATAATCCCTCGACCAGAGCCAGGCGATTATCCAAACCCCCTGGAAGTTCCTCGCAGCACCCGCTACCGCGGTCCCCACTTGGGCACCAGCCATCGTCACGAGGAAGCCTCTGGTGATGAGGACCCGTTGGAGGACAACCCCAAGCTATATAGATCACGGGTCTTCTCGGACCTCATCGAATTCTACGAATCCCAGTCCCAAGAGACGAAGACAAAGAGTGAGAGGCTCCACCGAGCTACCTCCAAATCCCTCTCGAATAAGAAGACAGTAGAGAAAGAAGCGGGAGAGGTTGAGGAAGGAGCGTGTGACGAACCGTTACAAGCACAGGAGTATATCGCTGGGATAGGTAGAACAACGGTAGTAGTAGCCGAAAGGTACTGATTGATTGCAGAAGCTATTGCTTGCTGAAGAGCCGGTATCCAAGAGGCCTGGGGAGGCCGTCTTATATACTGGCCTTCATGGACCCGTCAATCCGGACCCGTGGACCCGAACCTCCGTATCGGGTCCCCGGGACCCGGCCTAAGGACCCGGGCCTTCGGGTCCTTCCTTCGGGTCCTACCTGATTGGTCCCGTTGGTTCTATCTGATCTAGCTTACATAAGGGATCCTTGATTGGATCGTAACAGAGCGGCAGAGAAACAGTCAACTACACAGCGCGGATATCGACAGCCAGAAGTTCAACAAGTCGCTGAGACTGATGTGTCTGGGCCCACCCTTCGCAAAGAACCCCAATCCACCGCACAAGGGCTTCCCAAACTCTCATCAAGCCCCCTTGTCCCGAAGCCCGAGTCGCTACCGTCTCAATCTGAAGCCACGGCAACTCCATCAGGCGGTACTATCCCGGTTGTGACCTCGAAGCACCTTTCTGGGCGCCCAAGAGAGCCGACGAAGAATGATAACGTCGTCCATCAGGCAAACACCAAGAAGAAAGTCTCAGCCCCGAAATCCACAAGGGAAGAGAAGCCTTCGAAGCCAGAGCCCAAGCCAGTACCGAAGCCAGAGCCAAAGAGAGAACTGAAGCAGGGGCAAGAGAAAGCGAAGAAAAGCATCAGTACTTTCCAAGGCGGGGCTCACACCATCCAGATTCTTTCGGCTCCGAAGCCCCTCGAGGAAGAATTCCCAAAGACAGGAACAGTGAAGAAGCGCCAGCAGCCTTCGGCCCCTCGCATTCAGCCACCCGACGCGAACGATGAGGGGACTGCCCGTGACCAGGACCACAGCAACAATAATGTCCCTTTCCCAACCTTTCCCAAAGACGAACAGCTACCAAAGGCGACGGAACCCAAGCCCGCACCTCGACTGAGCTCTCCTTGGCCCCGACCCCTCCGCCGTCGTCTATCCCGCGAAGACACGAAGAGGCTGCTTGACGAGCATGTCTTCCACGACAAACTCTCTGACATCAGCGAGGAGAGAGCGTCTCAACTTTCGGGAGCATCAAAGTCCTCGAAGGGAAAGGCGCCTGAAACAAAGTCGATGGATCATTATTCTCTTGCTGGTGAATGTGGTAGTACTCCCGCCCTGACGAATGCGAGTACCATTCCCACAAGCTCTGTCGAGTCCATGAGGGTCGAGTACAGCCCAAGTGATATTTCTCGCTGGGGATGTGGTAGCACTCCACCCCTGACCACCGCGAGCACTTTGTCCACCACCTCTGCCAACTCCAAGAAGGTCGAATACGATCCGAGTGATCGGTCCACGACTACTGTCGGCTCCATGACAGCCGAGTACAGCCCAAGCGATATTCATCGTTCGGGATGTGGGAGCACGGTCTCCAACACGTCGATCGGTTCGATGGTCGTGGAGCTTGATCCGACTGATCAGCCGATCTCATTCGACTCGCCTTGGGGATGTGGTAGTACTCCCAGCCTGACTACCGCGGGTACTCCGTCGACCGGTTCTTGCGACTCCATGAAGGTCGAATACAGTCCTAGCGATCTGCTGTCCACCAGTTCTGTTCACTCCATGGAGGTCGAGTACACCCCGAGTGCTCAGTCCGAGTTATGGGAGGACATCCTTCAGCGCTTAGGGGTCGAGGCGGAGAAAGAGACAGGGTGGCTGGTGCATCCAGAGTACTGCGGGTGCTTGGGTTGCATCAAGGAAGCATGAATTGAGCTGGAAGAAGTGCCCTGGGCGAAATGTGCGAGACGGAATTAGTTGATGCTCTCATGGAAGCTGGAAGAGGCAGGACTGTTGCCAGATGAAGGGAGGAGATGGATACTTGCCGGTATTGGAAAGGAGAGATATCGAGGAAGATGGGGTTATGCTGAGAGGGATGGAAGTTGCAAGCTGAGGGGGACGAAACGCAGGGCGGGGGAACAGATGGGTGTGAAGTGGAAGTTGAGCGTTGGCAGTTGCGACCGAACAAAGGACAATCCGATGAGCAATTGTCAATGCCAGAGGCATAAGCAAGGCGAAAGCAACCTGTGTGTGCAATGTGTGATGTATTCTGTAGAATCTGAGGTACTGCACAAAGTGCATGATGCGCTGGCTATATATATAGGGCACAGAGTACAGGGTGCGCCTGCCTCATATGTGCATGTTTAGTAAGCGCTAATAATACCTCCTAAAAAAGGAAAAAATGCGACGTCCTCGTCGTAAAGAAAATATAAAAGAAAGAAGTCTAATTAAATATACTTTTATAAAAATAAGATAGATAGGAGAGGATAAAGAAAACTATTTAAAACTATCGCTCCTAGTATATTATAATTACGTACGCTATTCCTTATATAATAAAGCTATTTCGTTATATCTTTTCTTTATAATATTTTATAGCGTTAGTACTAATTTCTTTAGCTTTTTTTATTTGTAATACTTTATTCCTAATCCTTCGTATACTATTAAATATTTCTTCCTCCGTTTATTATAGCTTACTACGTTATAAAGATAATTGGAGAGACAGATTAGGCTAAGATATAGTAGTTATTTACTAAAAATATCTATTGGCGGCGCCGGTCTAAAGTAATTAATATTAATAATAGGATGAATCTTCTAGTCTTTCAGTAGATTTAAATAATACGCCGATCGACCGATTTTCTCAATAACGTTAAATAGGCCGACGAATTATTAATTTACCTTTTTTTAAAAAATTGTTGCCTTTAGGATAATATAATTTTAATAGAATTTTAATAAGATTTTCTAGCTAATATTAAAGAATTTCAGTAATCGGCCTCGATTAAAATATTCTTTCATTAATATTGCCGACGTTGCAATTACGTTATCGATAGTTATTTTTATTAATAGTAAAATTAGATCCTAAATTTTAAAATCTACGGCTCTTAAAATTAAATCCGTTACAACGTTTGGCGTAAATCTTATAATAGCTTCGTTAGGGGATATATTAGTAGCCGATATTCGAATATTATTAATACTAAAAATTAAAGTAAGGATTATAGTAGGTTATAGATTAGGGTCCTTTAGTACATTAATATAATATTATAGCGTTAATTTACTAATAAAATTAGTCCGTTTATTTTAACTATTGATTTAAGGGTAATATACTGTACTATATAGGAAATTAGTTCTTAAGCGTTTAAATAAGACTTTCTAGAATTTAAATAGGAATTTGGAATCCTTATTACTAATAATAATTTTGAGTGAATCCTAGTTAATAATAGATAATTAATTTGGAAAGGCTATCGCTTACTCTTTCGCCGTCCAAATATTTTTATTAGGAATTACTTTAATAGTTTTATTAAATTTATAAATTATAAATAAACCGGTATTAAACCTTTCGGGGGACGTCGGAAGACCGATAATAAAATTGATAATAATAGTACAAAAAAGGATAGGAAGGTCTTAAAATCGGTTAAAAATTACTATATATTTCATACTACTTTATTTCGAAAATGAAATATTCTAAATAATTAGCTAAGTACCGTCGGAGAAATTTAAGATTGTCGATAATAAAATAAAATAAGAGGTATTCATTAATTTTAGTATATCCGCTATATTTGCCATTATAAATAGAATTAAAGATTTCTTTAATATAAGATTACGGTATATATAAGCAATCCGGGTTACTTTCGATTACTTACTAAAGCAAATTATTCTTCAATTAGAAAAGGAATTAAGTTTAATTCTAGTAATTTAATTATTTATTCTTTCGTATTTATTTAAGGATCCTACTTAATTTCGGGTCTAATATATATCCGACGATTAATTACCGACGGCAGTTAGGGGATATTTAAATTAGTGTATACCTTTTAATATTAGTTATAAATTAATTTATTTAGAAATTACTTTCTAATTCATCTCTAATTAACGCTAAATATATAACCAGTAAGGCGGTGAAATAAATTTATGAATATTCTTTACAATTATTAAGAAATATATTAAAACTACTAAGGGCATTAAAGTTATTATTAAATCCGAAGTCGGTTAGAAGTTTAAATAATGCGTTTAAGACAATATAATATTCACTAAGTTTATGACTTATATAAAAATTATATTAATTAATATATTCTAAGGTTGTAACGAATTTTTTATTATTTACGTTAGTTACTAAAGTATTAATTATATCAAATTATTTTTACAATCTTAAAATAATTTAATAGTTAGTAAATACGACGGGGATCTTTTTAATAACTTATATTTAATAATAGATTTTCTTTATTATTTAAATATATTCTAAATTTTCTATTTCGGTAGGCTAGTATTTATATTCCGTCTTCAATAATATTCAATTTAGGAAGGCAATAAGTTAAATATTTATATACGGAAGATAGACAATTATTATTCCGTCTATTAAAGTTTTCGAGATATTTTCTTCTTTAATATAATAGATTTATATCCCGATACTGTATTTAGAAATATCGAAATCTATAAAGAATTAGCGGTCAACGGAAAAGAAAATTAATATCGTTTTATTTAGGAATTTATTTTTAATAAATTTGAATATTATCTTTTCTATAGTCGACGATAATTAAAAAGGTATTATATTAGCGAAGTAAATTTTACCGGCCTAAGCTTTTTAAATATATTTAAATTATATCTTTTTAAAGCCTTCGTTATTTTTAATTAATTTAATTTTACATTCCTATAACGGCGAAATTAATATTAAAAATAAAAATATATTATTACATAAATACTTAGTAAAACCAAAGAAATATTTATGATCCTTTAGAGTCCGGGGGAATTATAACCGTTTAATTACATTAAAATATTTAAGGGTAGTAAATAACCCGAAGGACTCTACTATTCAACTAAGGACAATACTATTAAGAAAATTAGAAAAGGATTTAGAATGTTTAAAACCAATATTTATAATTTTTAAGGCCTTACATAACCAACGTAAATCTTCAATATATTTATTAATAATTACCAACGTAATAATGATATTATTATAATATTTTCGGGCTATTAGAATATTATAAAGAATATTATCTATTTATTATTAAACGAAAAACTTATTGCCTTTGAATTTTATTATTAAATAATTGAAAGTATATTGACCTTTCAATATAGTAATCGTAAATAGCGAATTAAATTAGAATATATTCACTATTGATAATAGAAATTAACAGCGTCGTATATAGAAATATACTATTTATCGTTAATATTAATTAGTATATCTTCTTAGGAACTTTTTAAATAGGAATTAAAGAGGATAATTTTATTAAAGCTGCGAATATTGACGATTATTCGGCCATTATAAATTCTATTTAATATTACGCTAAATAATAGAAATAAGGAACGAAAAGGGTACTTAATTTGTTATTTTATATATTCTTTTTTATTTAACGAGCTTCTTTAGGGTATTACAGATTATTTTCTTTTCCTTTAATCTTACAGAGTATATACAGTATTTTTTTAAGATTTTAAATTCCTACTCGGATTTTAATAATATACATAATTATTAATTTTTAGGAAACAAAGCGAAGCCCCAGTCCTAAAAAACGTTTACGAATTCGTTTAATAATTTTAATATCCTTTCGTATATTTCTAAGTTATTATAGTCCTTATAGACGCGGATGCTAATATAATACTTAATAATATTTTAATTAATAAATTTAAGATAATCGACGAGGTAACGTTTATTATAGGGCTAATTAGTTATTAAATAAATAGTATTTAAATTGATATTGTCATTTACCAGGATTTAAATTAGGGTGCAAGCGTCGTCGGCTGTACGTAAGCGACTAATAGTTTAGTTATTACTAACAATAATCAGTTAATTAGTTAAATTAATAATTAGGGTATAGGTTATTATTAAATCTATTAATATTATAAAAGAGGTTACCTTATTTTAGGGGGAAGGTTCGAATAGGAGATCCTAACCGTTAACGGGTACTCCGTAGCGAATTAGGATTCGAATAAAGGATTTAAATTAGATGATAACGTATTAAATTATAATAATTTAGGTATTATACTTCCGGCCTCTAATTTAAATTAATATAAGGATAGTAATATTATAAAAATTAATGGTTACGGTAGGATCCATTTAATTTACACGGATATTAAATTTTTCGAAGGTTAGGATATTTATACTGAATAATAAATAAGTATTTAATCTGTTAACGAATAAAACTTTACGCTGGAAATATATTACAACCTTTTAATTTTAGAGATTTCTACCCTTGAAGAATATATTGAAAATAATATATTCGTTGGAAATATATTAATTATTATTAATACCCTAGATTAGTATTATAGAAGTTCGACAACGAATTTAAATTTTAAGATAATTTTGAACAATTTACGATTTATTTGCAAGAGATTTAATACAATTAATATTGAAATAAACATTATTTTAATAATAAAAGATTAGGTTAATTATAATATAGGCCTTTAAGTATATATACGCTTTAATATATTATTCTATATTAATTTCTAATTTTGAATTAATATTAGAGTAGACGATTTTGAGCGGCTATTGAATAAGAAGAGGAGGGTTAGCCGTAGAAGATGGGTTAATTTATTAATTAATAAAAGGTTTCACGGGGATAGGTTTAATTATATCTTCTACTATTGGGCGATAGTAATTAGAGGGTTCGGATTTCCTAATTTTGAAGTTAATTAAATTAGAAATTTTAATATAATTATTATTATATAGTATATTTACTCTTGGAATTTATTTAATAATTATAATCAAAGCGTATTTAATTTCCGGTTCCAGTTTTAACGTAAGGACAGTAAATTTATTAACGAGGAGCGGCCTATCTAATATAACGATAACCGGTCTAAAGATAACGGGGTTACTTATTTCCAGGATTTAAAATTTAGGGTTAGACGGATACTTAATTATAGCGATCAATGCGGTTTATTACTTAGGATGCTTATCAATATAATAATTATTTTCTAAATAGTTTTAAAGTTTATTAAAAATTAGGAATTTAATATTATATTAGCGGTAATTATAAGTATAGGAATTAGGGGCTGAAACTTCTATTATATAAACCTAGTTAGGAGAACCCTCCGATTCTTATTAATTGTTAAGGCCCGGGTTCTAAAACTAATTAAACACTTCTTTATAAATTATATTATATTCGTTATTATTATATATTTCGTAATCCTAATTATTATTGTCCTACTACTATTCGGGTTCTTAAACTTTAATAATATGCGCTTATTAAATTTAAAATCTTTGGTTAAATCCGTTATTAGGTTTATTAGATCCGCTACCCAACTTATATTAGTTTTAAGTTTAGGGTTAATTCCAGTATCCGATTTGGACGCTTAATTTTAAATTTAATACTAGTTAAGATTAGTTTAATTCCCTCTATTATTATAGCCTGAGTTTCAGCCAGCGACGTAATTATTATTATCATTATACTTATTATTAGGTCCATTATTATTCTGTCCGCTATTATTGTAACCGCCGTTATTATTATATTTGTTATTATTATTATTATACTCGTTAAACCTATTCTAACGTTAGTTATTATTATTATTATTCTAATACGGGTGATTAATATATTAGTTCTAATTCTATAGAAATTAGCGAAACGGAGGGTTAGGACGCGAATAGTAGTATTTACCGAAATTAATTATAACGGACGTCGGGGTTAATCTATTATTAGAAGACAAGGGACCGGTTATAAATAAAGGGCCTTAAAACTCTTTAACCTCAGCCATTAGGATACTTTATTTATTATCGAAGTATTTAAAGAAAGTACCAAGATTAGTAGAATTAAAAGGTTTATTAACGACGGATTAAATATAGTTGTCCATTACCTCGAAGGCGAATATAAGCTAGATAGAATTAAGTAAATTTAATACTTTAATATTTTTAACGATTTGTTAAATAAAAAAACGAATATTTTAGCGGGTATAAATATTGAAGAGGGTTAACTTTTTAGCGTTGAAGCTATATAGGGCTTTACTATTTATTCGTTTAAAGCGTTTAATAAAGGTTAATGAAATAAATTCGATATTTCTAGTAATTAGGCTAATCCGTTCTAAGTTAGTTAATTCCGTAGAATACTAAATTAAGGCCAATCTTTGGAAATAGGTAGTCCAAACTTCGCGGACGGCTTAAATAGAACGTACGGTAGCTATATATTTTAAATATTCTATAAAAATATAAATATTAACGAATATTATTGTTTTATTTTACTATACTACGTTGTTACTATTATTATTTTTCTTTTTTAACTTTCGATTAAAGTAATTGACTTCTGTTATTTTTAAACTTAACGATAGTCTAGGACGGAGAACGGCGGCTAAAGTTTAGGTTATAATTTAGGTAATTAGTTAGGCGATTTCGTCCGCTATTAAGAGTATAGTTCCTAAGCGAATTTATTAATATTAGGGAGTTTATTAATATTGAGGTTTAGGATTAACTCTACCGAATTTAAATTTTATAGCGGTAAAATCGTTAATTATATTAATTATAGTTGATCTGTTTAATAGATTTTTATTGTTAACCGATTTAGGGATGTTTTTTAAGGAGCTAGACTCTTTTAGAAATATTCCAGGGGACCGATGTAAATTATTGAAATATAGAATATAATAGGGTATTAAAATAGATAGGTCTAATAGTAGGATGACGAATAGGGGTTGGTAAGAGGGGGTTAAATTTAGTTAAAGTTAGAGCCCTAAGAGGTAGGGTAAGGAAGTTTAAATTAGAAGTTTGGTTTTAAAAATATTTTTTAAAGTTAGGTTTAGTAATATTATTTGAATTAATAATAGTTAATTCTAAAATAAATTCGTTAAGATATAGTATAATTAAATTAGAAAGAAGTTTAGGACTTAGGTTTTTGAAATTTGACTGGGTAAATAAAAGATTAATATTTAGTACGTTAATAATATTAGTATTAAACTTTTTAAAAAATTGGTTTCAGGAGGGGGTAGGAATTTAGTTAAACGGGGTAAGTATTCAAGAAGAACGGGTAATTGCGTTTAAAATTATTAAATTAGAAGTAAATAGGGGAGAGGGAAATTGCTTTCGAATTCTAAATATAGAAAATTACCTTTATATTAATATAGAAAGTATAGGGAATTGCTAACCGCAAATTTAGAAAGTTAGCACTATAAATACGGGTTCGTTTTATTAATCTTCGGCGGTTTAGTTAGGGTATTAAATTCGCTCGATAAAATTATAGCAGTTCTTCTAAGCTTGGAGGGTCCTATTGAATATATATTAGGATTTAATTTATTCGATAGGGTAAATACTTTTGTAATAATTGTAGTAAAAGTCTAGGTTAAAAATAATTTGTTTAGCGATTTTTAAATATTTGTCCTATATAGATTAAGTACTTAAATAACCGGTTTAGTAGAATTTTTAGAGTTAACTAATGGTCTCTTTAATTTGCTCTATAGAAATTAATAGTATTAATTTGTCAGATTCGAAGAAATTAATAGTATCGATTCGCGGGGTTAAGGTGGATTCGGATTTTTCAGTTTGTCGGAATTGAATATACGTATCGGACGCGGGTCTTATAGGAATCCGGTATTGAATTTAAAGACGGCGGATTTAAAGTAGAAAATTGTTAAATTGGACTTGAGGCTAGTTGGAGTTGAGGGCGATAATTTTAATGTCAAAGCGAAGTAGTTAATTAATTAGTACTAAATTAGACGACGCAATAATTGAGAGGATAGTTCCTAAAGTAGAAAATAAAGAAATTAATAGAATTGATTCTAGGTCTTAATATAGGAAGCAAAAAAAATTAATAGTATTAATTCTTAACATTTAAGTTTGGCGATGTTCCGAAATGGGGATCGCGGGGTTAATAGCGCTAAATCAAACTTACTATATAAAAAACGCGTTCGACGCGGGCTTAATAAAGTAAATAAATTATTAAAACTGTTAAAACGACAGGGAATAATAAAGTATGTTCGATTATTGTGTAGGCACTACTATTAATACTAGAGGTATAAGCAAGGCGAAAGCAACCTGTATGTATAATATATAATATATTCTATAGAATCTAAGGTACTATACAAAGTGTATAATGCACTAGCTATATATACAGGGCACAGAGTACAGAGTACGCCTGCCTTATATGTGCATACTTAGGAAGCGCTAACAGCAATTCCCGTCATTATTTGCATTTACGAATGAAGGAACGTCTATCTACCGTAGTCTCAGGCAGTAATTTTGGGCGAGATATTGTGCGGAAATCTTCGGGTTAATCATGTGGTAAATGTAACGTGCCAGTGATCAATGAATGCTCCTTCTTCTTTACCATCGCTTACACCAATCTTGCGCCCCGCCGTGCCGCAATCACAGGGCTAAACTTTTGAAAGAAGGCAGTCGCGTCTGCCGATGCAATGCGTGATGTATTCAAATTTTTGCTTTGGCTGAGGACGAATGCTGTCCAGGGCACTGCGGGGTACAAGACCTTTCCATGTCTGTTCTCTTTCCCCTTCGAGTTCTTGCAACGATCATTGGTTCCTCTGAACTATCGCCTTCGGTTGGCCTCTACCACTTCATTCCTGAATCGCCTCAATTCTTCCTCGACCTTTTGCTCTCTTCCTGACAAATTCGCGACGCGGCGATACGATTTGCGGCATGCGGATGGATCAAGAATGTGCCCCCGGACCCCGCCGTGCCCACCTCCGGAACGACCTACTCAGATTTGTTATCGCACTATCTGCGCCTCGCGGGAAACCCGAGTACCCATGATAGAGGTCCATCTCATTCAAACTCCATTCAACATCCACATCCACGCGCGACCCCCTCCCCCGTCAAATTTCAACGTCAGATGGACCGCAATATGGACTGGCTTTGGCTCAAGAAATATGTCACATGCCCTCCTGCATTATGGGGTGATATGAAGGTTTTAGCTAACGGTTTTGGATCCAGTACCGCGAACTCGACAGGCGCCGGACCGGATCGGACGACGGCAGGGTACGGCACCCGGGCACGGACAAGCACCCCCGATGGCATCCCATTTTTCCCATCATCATTTCGACTTCACGTAACTCGAATCGCTCTCTATCGGCCCAGCGGCTCGAATAACCGAGATATAAGACAGAAGCTATCACAAGGGGGTAGTTCCTGCCGTTCTGCTCGCCACCATTCAGTAAGCAACTTGGAGTCAAGTGATCGTTATCTACATCCCGGCTACAAAACAGTACGAAGAGCGGCGATAACCGCGCAAAAATACATCGGGATTGAGAGTCATTGGCCTCGATGGGTCAGATCCGAGACGGGGAGATGGAAGATTAGGGAGCATCATGTGAAGAGCACGAATGCAGCGAATCAGGCCAAGCGGCACAAATTTCGGGATACACTCGACCAGCAAGAGGAATCCCATGTCTCAGGAACCCACAATCCCATCAACCCAATAACGAGAGGATGGCAATGTCACGATGGGGTTCTCGGCCTTCATTTCCTTATTCAATTGCTGGAGGCCCCTCTGCAGATTCTAGCGGAGCTGGCTATGGTGTCTGAGATGCTGTTGCGTCCTATGGTGGGAGTTTAAACTGAGTGTGGATGGGACTCGGTGAGCCTTCCTTTCTTTTTCTCTGTGATGCTTTTCGATATCTTCTCGGAACCAAGCGGATCCGTCCTCGTCGGCGTCAATCAGATGGACTAGACATGGGTTTACCGAGACGAAGCGATGGTTTCTGATGACCCGTGAAATGTTCACGGAGACTTATGGTCCCCGACTTGATAATTCTGTGGAGAGCGCCTTCCGATGAACATGGAAGAATTGTGAAGAGGATTCCGCAAAGGGATGATGAGTTCGAAACCCAGTTGCAATGGCCCTGAGTCAAAGAGGTGGATGCCTTCCTTCCGAAGAGTTTCGGACTGGAGATAGAGTGTCTTGCGTGGTTTGACTGGAGAGTATTCAGTCAACATGTCTTAGCAGTCCCGCGGAACGATGATGCGACTGCGATGCGAACAGGTAACACCCGACGGATGGAAGCAGCGGGTATGTTGGCATCATCGGAAACTGTTGACTCAACCGAGACGAACGACTCGATCGAAGATCTGAGACAGCCAATGTTCGCTGCAGTGTCACGGGAAGACCCAAGATATAAGCGGCTTCGAAGTCGATGACATATGAGAGAGCTTCCAACAACTTGTTATCTTGCCGTTTTTTGCGGCGATGCAACTCTTCCTGGCCGGTCGAGCGATTGGTGATCGAGAGGAATGCTTGAGATGAGCACGTGGGGATTTCTGGGGGTTGTCGACAAGGATTGTGCGAAAAGGCAATTAAACCCCTGACTTCGATTTCCATGTTATAAACAACCTCTGGAAATCCTCGATTTAATGGCCCAGTGCCCCCCTCGTTCTTTGAACTCACGATCAGAGTCGCTGAACACCTATCGGAAGTCAACCGATTGGTCGGAGCAGGATTCTTCTTATAACCCCCAATCTTGGAGTGGGAGCTCTAGATGGCCCTTTAGGCTTCCGTCACATTTTGCGATCTGAGGTGGTATCGCCGTGGATCTGGATCGATTTTGCCCCCAAACCTGAAAGTCGGGAAGCAAGATCGGATATCTTGCTTGCAATTCCGGTGTTGTGGTGCTAACGTAGAGGTATATGATTGGCTTGCGGCGCTGAGAGGTTGTGCATCGCGATTGCCCTGCTCATCGAATCAGATTTCTGAACGCATTCCTGTCAGCTGGCGGAACGACATTTCGTGATAGGTCAGTACAAGTAACCACAGTATGACACTCACCAGAGTTGACTTGACGGATGAATAAATCTTCTAATGCAAATACTTCCTCGCTGACGACATACAGGAGGGCGACAGCCGCCGAGAAGAAAGGCAGATCATATCCGCTTTGTTATTAGTGCTCGCTAACCCTGGACACGAAACGCAAGGGTTGTGATTACCGGCAGACTGGATCTCAAGCAGATCCGGCGCCGACATCATCACTGCAGCACTGCATGTGACGCGGCTCTTTTCGACCTTTTCCGACTGGGCAGAAACACAGCGTTCCTCTTTTGATCCACGTGGCTCAGAATGCCCCCTCTGATCGCAGAACGCCAACTACCTGGAAACAAATGTGATGCGCATCTCAAGCCGACTCATCCTTGTACCCCAGCGCCAAACAGTTGGGTGTTGGCGATAGCATCAGGTCTTAGCATACCCGTTTGATGCTGTTGGCAGAAGTTTTCCACGAAAACGTCTCGAAGATCAAAGACATCCAAGTTCATGATGGCCTTCTGCCTATCATGAGAGGCGTGGCTTTTGTGAGGGCATCCAACTTGAGAGTGCTCATCTCGGACCTCATTGGTCCCTGCATCATAACCGAGCGCCACAAACGATCTGTCACGTTCCTTCCCATCTGGCAGCGAACGGGTGGGACTTGCTAACACACAACCGGATCTTTGTCCGAGACTCCCCAGAAAGAGCCCCTGCTGACGATCAGGACCAACATTTTCCATGGGGACGCGGATCGGTCTTTGACATCATCGCCAACCTTTGAACTCCATCACGAGGCGAGCACCCTGAGGCTAACGACCCGGGCCCGGATGAAGATGACGCCGAGGGGAACTAACGAGACAAGTCGCTATCAGGGAGCTCACAAAGCCCAATGATATTGTTGGATCGCTCATTTCGATGAAAGCCGACGCCCTGGCCCTGCTGAACGACTGCGTATTTCCGGCGTACAGAGACCCGAACCTTTCACCCGAGAGACATACCTAGATCCGGATCACAAAATACGTTGGTTAGGGTAACTTAGCCCCATCCATTTCGGATATCACAGTCATCCAAATGTGGTACTGGAAGGCAGGCCATACCAGATCAGTGCATGAGATCCCATAAGCCTACTACCATGACCCACGGAACGATCTCCGGCTCGAGATACGGTGAAGAAAACATCAGCTTAAATCATCTCAAGTGGATGAACAAGGATGAAAGAACAAGAGCTCATAAGTATTCTGGTCAAGCCCCCCCGAACCGATGACCTCTCCCTGGACAGCTCTCCTCTTGGTATCACGAACATCGGATTAATAATTCTTTGTCGACCTGAGATATCCCTTAACGAACTTGAACTTCCAACACCCAGTCACGAACTAGGATCATCTGACGGCTCAGCCCTACCTCTATCAGGCCCCAGCCTTAGACGCCCATTATCATCATCATCAGACAAAGAGGACTGTATCATCGGATCCAACCCGGACCAAACGATTGAGTTGAAAGGATGTCGTCGTCAGTATCAAGCAAGGTATTACACTCACCTACTACCAACGTTAATTTCCCACCGTCTTCCTTTGTGATCAACATGGACCAACGTGTTGTTGGCGTGATGAGATCGTCGTCTTCGCCGGTGTCTCTCACGGTTGTTAAAGTATAAATCAGGAGATGGGCCCAGAGACTTCACGATATCATCACCAACACCAGCAGAATTATCTCACCTCATAAGCTTCACGCAAGTGATCATCAAAACATTCACTGACTCAACATCAACTCATCAGCATTACATTGCAACAACCCACCATCGTTCCAAGATGTCCACCTCAACCTCCGGCGGAAGTTCCTTTGTCGTCCAACCCCCACCGTTCATCCTGACCAAGCAGAACATCAACATCCTCGCCGTCGTCAAATATGGCCCATTGCCTTCCACGTTAACCCCCACCAACCTTCACGCCTTCCTCTGTCTCGGAGATCAGTCCAATGAACCTTTGGCGGACATGAGCGTATACCCAACACAAACGGGCCAGGGAATTGCCGTCACCGGGGTGGCCCTTCCTGGGGAGGGGGCATTCGCCTTCTTCCTCTTCCACAACGCCACGTTTCCCAAGGCTGGCACCTACAAGATTGGCGTTTCGATCCAAGAGGACAAGATCAATGCGACCAATATGGCGCAGGTTTGGTCCGGGGAGTTTACGGTGGGCGATGTGGCGGGGAATATGACACGTAGTAAGTTTTCCAGAAGAAGAAACATTCCTCCATCCCCCCCCCCCCCCCTTCACCGTGGCACTGCCATCCACCCGGAGTTCACGGTTTAGGCCGAGGGGACGTGTCACTGGAACATGAATCAGTTGCTGACTAGATCTTTTTCTGTTGAAGCTCCCGATGAACAAAGCATAATCGACAAGCTCCAAGCAGCGGGGGTTTTCGGTGCGAACTAAAGCCCATAGGCTCATCGGAACAGTCTTTGCGTTTCTTACCACTGGAAGACTGGACGGGGACCGGACGAAACGTCATTTTTGACAGGACTGTCTAGAGGTATCCTACTGGGTCAAGATTCGTGGAGTTTTTCAAGGCGTCATAGGGTGTTTTGGACCTACTACGGATAACTGTCGGGAAGCAAAGTTGGAACTTTCATGGGCTGGCTTACACTGGATTGGGATCGGGAGGATTTTTGGTTTGGGATAAGGCCGGCTGGTACGGCCACATAGGTGACGATGATGCGGACGTAGAACTGACTTTTCTGTCGTCCTCAACTTTGACAGGGGCACCTTCCCTTATGGTTATGGCTCATAAGGCGGAAGATAGAACAGTATTAATTGAGGCTGTGCCTTTGTTACTCCATGATCAAGTTCATGCTTTGTGCTTGGCAAGCGGTAACTTGCCGTTTCGTCAACCAAACTCGCAGTTGGTTCAAAAATGATTTCCCAATGGAATGAGATGCAGGCTTATCGGAATTGACGCAGTGCTTGGTGACAATCTGTTAGCAAAGTAACGCACGGACATCCATTGAGCGCTTGGCCCGCCCCCACTGAGCACGAAATGCAGATGGGAACGGCATCATCACACCTTATCAGATCAAATCATAAGAAACAAGTATCGAACACGGAGGATTTCATCTCGAACTTCGTTATATGCAGGTGGCTGAACTTCCTTTCTGCGCCATAAGTGCCTTCATGCGTGCGCAGACGAGGTCCTGCATAAAAAGTGACCGTGACTTTTCCCGTTCCTGCCCCAACTTTCCCCGCTGTTGTCCCCTTCCATCCGGCAAGGCAGGCATGCAGTGCCGGTATCTTATTGCTTCCTGCAATAATCAT
Source organism: Neurospora tetraspora (assembly GCF_033439725.1). Taxonomy (NCBI): domain Eukaryota; kingdom Fungi; phylum Ascomycota; class Sordariomycetes; order Sordariales; family Sordariaceae; genus Neurospora; species Neurospora tetraspora. The sequence goes on from NW_026944392.1 coordinate 302,514, forward strand.
ACGGCTTCGATCCATTCCTTCCCTTTCATCGTTCAATCCATTCATGTCATCTCGCCAACCGGATCATCGTCCGTTTCTTCCATCCCTTCCCATCTTCTCCATCCCGTCCTGCATCAAGATCGCAACTTCCATCTTAGAACACAATTGGGGCGCTCCATTGTTGCCGCGCTCGGTTCTTCCTCTCAGTCTCCTTTGATCATCTACTTCTTCTTGCACTTCCCACTGTCGACACAGGCCACGGCGCTGCACCGATCAACTTCGCTTCCTGCCGTCCACACACAGCCATCACAGCCACAATACTGCTCGCCCTGGGCCGTGGAAGTCTCTGAAGTGCAGAACTTCATGAGGTCATCCCAGAGTTGGGACTGGATGGACGGGGTGTAGTTGTTTTGTAGGGAGGAGCCAGTGCTTATGAACGCGGAGCTGGCTGTGCAAGTGCTGCTGTTCGCCTTGCTGTTGCTCAGGTGGGACTCTGCCGTCTTGTAGGACGAGGAGCCGGAGCCGGAGGTGAGTTGGGATGAACGGCCGAGATGGGAGGAAGAAGGGTTGGAGGCCGGGGTGGAGATGAAAGGACTGCTGGACAAGAGGTCGCTGATGTCTTTCTGGGCTTGCTGTCTCCTTGGGGTGTGGTGGGAAGAAGGCAGGGAGATGTGAGATGAAGCATTGCAAGTCTTCGCATCTTTGTTTCCATCTCTGCTCAGACGGCTATGGACATTCACGGTATAACTGGACAGCTCAGACACCTTCGATGTCTTGCACGCACCCAGGTCGCGATCGGATGAACGCGAGTTTGTACCAACAACAGCTACACAACTACTATTGTCACTCATCTCAGTCCAGAAGCTTTTGGCGGTATTGAATGATGCTTTTGGGACTTGGGACGCCCTGGAAGCAGTAGTGCCGTTGGAGGAGGTCACATCAAGCTTGGAGTCAGACACTGGAATGCGAGTACCACAATTGGCATTGCCGCTGCTACCGCTGTCGATTTTGTTCCAAAATCCTTTGGCGCTTTGGAAAGTAGGGGACGAGACGGAAGATGGAATAGACGACCTGGTGGAAGCCAATCTGGACCCAGAAGGACCAGGCTCTTTCCTGAGGGGAATAGAGGTGGTTGTGACGGAAGAGGGAATCAATGCCTTGGCGGAAGCCGAATTGCCGTCAGACGAAGCTGGCGTGGACTTGGGGGGGAAGGAGGACGTAAAGCGTCTCGGTTTGCCCTTCAAGAATGACGTGGTCGGGGGTGGCAAGGGCTTTTCCTCGGTGATGCTGGACTGACGGTGCTGACGAGAGCCACGGGAGCCCGTTGTGATGACCTCCGGCTGGCTTTGGAATGAAAAGCTACGTGACGGTTGTGATGAGTTGCCGAGGTTTGGCTGAGGATTGTTCTCGGACTTCAGCTTTGAGGGCTCTCTTTTTCGCGAGGAATTGGCCGTGAAGGGTTTGTCTTTGGCTTGATCCTTGTCATTGGGTACCTGGTCGAGGTTAGCCTTGTTCTAAGTTTCACGTTCGAGATATATGAGCACTAACTGATGAGGGTATGGTTTTGGTTTTGGGGAGGCGGAGGGAGTCCTTGGCCCGGGGAATGCGCAACGGCGCTGGAGCATCTTGGGGTACCAATGGGCTCGGCGGACGTTGGGGAGCCTGTCGGGTTGGAATTCCCGAAGCTTTCGAGGCAATGGCAGCCTTGGAAGGCGATCGGGAATGGTGCGGCTTCGAGTCGTCCGTCTGCGCAATCTTGGCCTTTGGTCGGGGAATGCTTGAGCGTATGGATTGGCGCAGCTCGCAAGGCCGATGTTCCTTTGCGGTCATCTCTTCCTCTTTCTCATCTGTGGCTTGTTTTTGTTCCTCCATTTCAAGATCCCTTTTTCTTTCCGCGGTTTGCTCTCTCTCCAGGGTCGCCGGCTCTTCCTTCTCTGGGGTCGGCTGCTCTAACGGATCTGCCCATCGGACTGCCTTCTTGTTTCTGTTCCGCGACTCAGACGCACGCGGATGTGGTGTCTGTGCCCGTCCTCGGGAAGGCGTCCAAGAGTTGGGCCTCCCTCTCGGAGCGTCAGCCTGCGGGTCGTCGTCTTCGGGGTAGGGTAGTTGATCATGGCAATCAGCCTGCGGGATATCCTCTTCGGAGTCTAGACGATCGGGCGAGTACGGGCGAACGGCTTGGGTAGTTGCAATGCTTTTGTTCTCTTGCTTCTTTCTGATAGGGGACCGCTTGAAAAGCCCGACTATGGCCCCTCGGAGGGAGTGCGCTTTGCCCTTGTGATCGCGCATTTTGTTGGTTTTGCTTTCAAGGCTAGCGTGCAAGTGGTGATGGAAGAAAGTCGGCAATGGTGGTTTGGGAGATTGTTGTTACAATGTGGTTCTGTGACTGGAGATGACTGCCGCTTGGGATGAGGTTAGGTCTGTATGTTGTGATGATGCAAGAGGGTACACTCTTCCAGAGTTCATGGGATATACTGAATTCCCAAGGTTCCATGGTCGCTGATATTTACACGGTCGTCGCCGTGGCGACTGGTGTTGTTGTTTGCCTGAAGGCTTGAACACCGGTGAACAGCATTACTGTCCATGATCAGTAAGAAGGAGGTGGGATGTTCATACTCGGATACCGTCCGAACATAATGGAAGGGATATGATCAAGGTTCTCCGAGAACAATGCCATTGTCTCATGGATAGTCCCGTTGATGAAACAGGCACATAAACTGAGGATTAACGGGCGGGTGAGGAACATAAACATGACGCCGTCGATGGCATCAGCTTGGGAACCAGAAAGTCACGACATAAAATAGCTATATACGGCTCTTCCAATCGTAGCTGAAAATAAATGGTAGTGGTCCAAAAAGTATCTGATGGGTCAGAAGATGACACCAAGGGAGGACGGTGCTACCAAAAAAAAACATGCAGTCAAATGAAGACAATCGAGACACTCGACGAAGATGCCACATTGAGAGGCAAATGTGGTTTATAGGACCTATGGATATCTTCTGCAAGGCTTGTAGTATTCAGTTTTTGTACTTATTTGTCTGGAATTTTCATCAGCGGACAATGCAACGACGTCAAAATAAGCCTCTGCGGCTGACAGAGGTAACAAAGCATTTGTCCCAACAAAGCATCTTCATCCGTGCCGGATTGCTCGGGCATGATTGACAACACATCCTATCTGCCCAACAAGCAACTTTCTGTAGCAAACTAGACAATTGTTTGGGAAATTCAATCATGCTCTTGATCGGTTGGAGAAAGGGATTGAAAACAAGAGGGTGTTGCAAAAATGAAGGAAAACCACAACATCTGCGAAATGCTTGTTCCTGCCAACCGAACCGAATTACCAATCCGGATTGAGATGCAACCTTATCTCAAGCGCTGCATATTGTGGTAGCACTCTGTTAATGGAGTAACACCTACGTAGTCACAACTGTTCCCGTCTGAGCCGTCACGTCGCTAGACCTATGCCGCCCGACACCGTCGGCATTATACATTTCGGACGTGAAATGACAAGATATATGGATAACTTCCGTAGTTCCCTCTCCAACGACTTTTCGAGTGTTGCCAAGTATTTAGGAATGCGCTGGCTGTTCTTCGTTTTGCTATCTTTTGTTATCTTTGGTACGCACCTACCTAAGGTATCTACCATCATCTGCCTGCTTGCCGCGCCTTCAATGTCGGTTCATTCATGTCGGTCCCAAGCCGAGGTAAATTTGGGGTTCAGCACTCATTGCTGCAGGTGAGCACAGTCCAACTTCCAACTTACGTCTCGTCGCTCCTCCGTTTCTTCTCCTCCTTTCTTTCCTTTTTCCCCAACTGAAGGTTGCCAGCTGATGCGCTTCGGCGTGTCAGATAGGCATTCATTATCATTTTCCCCGTTGATATGGATGCACCAGCTCTGGCATAGATTGATATTCTTTTTGACCCATTGCTGGGCACCCACGTTGAGAGATCGTTCCGATCTCAAAGATAAGGTGGGAATCAGTAGAGGTTACATTTCTTTGGCAATGCCGCTTTTGGCGTCAAGTTTCACGGCCGAAAAAGTCCGGCCTGTCCTCGGCAGACGTCGTCTACCGAGACTCTACTGGGGTTCCGTCCCCGAGATTCCAGGACGGGCTGCTTTCCCTTGCTTCAAATTTCCATGAAGCCAAGCTAACGAGCCATTCGCAGAAGAACCGTACAATCCCGCTCGACCATCTCGTTACACCTCTTCCCTCCATTGCGCGCCGTAATACTACCGGCACTCGACGACAAGGACACTTCAATCCCCGCGGCGACCTGTCTCTACATTCCACGTCCAGCAACACGGCTCGTCTTGGCCCAAACGCAATTTGAACACGCGCAATATTGGTGGCCACTACCCGGCGCAGCAGAAGCCAGGATAAAATCCGGAGTGCCCGTCTCCAGAAATTGCTCCCACAATTCGGAGTCGCCGCTGCGGGAGTACTCAGTCCTTGTGCTCGGAATGGAGAGGTTCGACTCTGCTGCCGTTTGGAAAGACAGCGTGGGTGAGGTACTTGGCTCGACAATGGTGGAGAAATCGGACGCGGGCTTTGTCGAACAGGTTGGCGGGCCCGATTGCCGCTCGAACAGTTGCACTCTCTCCTTGAACGAGAAATTCTGTGATTGGATGGGCCTGGGCTCGTCTACTCTGGGCTGACTGGCCCGGGGCTGATAGGTCGGTTGGAGGTTGCGGCTAGGCCCCGATGATTGTTTTTCCTGGTGAGGACCGCTGTTTACGTTGGAAGGTGGGTTTGAGATGTCCTGTCTCGGTCTTTCGTCGTCATCCCTTCGGATGGGGAGTATTCTCTTCCCGGATTGCGCCATGCTGCTCGAGCGGTACTGCAGCTGCAAGGGTTCGGGATTTCAGCGTGTGATACGGCGTTGATATCTTTTCCTCTATATAGGAGCCGGGGTCCCGCTTGGGAAGAACAATCTTGTCATCTGTTCCGTTCTTCACCTTGATTGCCCCTTGACGCTTTAAGGACGTCACAGGAACTGCGGCTGGACGGTTCTGCATTCAATGTTGAGCTAGGCCAGCCTCAGGGGCCAACGAGGCCGAGACCCCGGGTGGAAACTTTGATGTTTCCGCAGGAGGACTCCAAGGACGTTGAGGAGCTTGGGGCTTCGAGGTTTCCGGGACTGGTTGAGATGGTCCTTCTCTCTTGCCCTGAGTAGTGGTCTGGGCCACATCCCTCTCCGAGCTGTCGTCTTCGGATACGAAGGGACGCCTGTATTTGCTCTGGGCTTGCTCCTCAGCTTTCCTCAAATCTTATCTGGACTCAATCCAGCGGATGGAATTTAGCACGGGGGACGCCGCCCATAAGACACTCTTTCGTCTTTTTGGAAGATTGCTACGCCGAGTAGCATCAATGCTGGGCTTCGGCGAAATTGAGGTCGACAGAGAGCGGCCCACTACCAGCTTCTTGCCATGGTTGGGTGGATCGGGCGAGGATTGGGAGGGCTTCAGTCTCGGTCTCTGAACCGGCAAATTGTCTGTCTTTGTGACGGCAGTCCCAGCTCGGCTATCACCGTCGACGAGGCTTGGGCGCCTGTGTCGGGGCGGAGGCAGAGGCACATTCTGCGCGGTCATCAACCGCCTCGACGGCTGGACCTTTGCCCTCTCAGTTTCCTTAGTTTCCTCTTGCTTGGGGCTGATCTCTTTCGGTTCTTCCTTCTTCTTTTTGGCCTTCTTTTTCTTCGTCGTTTTCTTTTGGTAGATTACATATAGAAGATGATGGTGAAGGAAGATGATCACGGAGAGATCAAATCAAGAGGAGTGGTGGCCGACATGGGAGAAGTATGCAGTCTTAACGTCATAAATGGGACGAGGAGGAATAGTAAGAATACCAGAGAGCTCTTCGGTACGGTTGAGCCTGATAAGATTGAACGAGGAAAGCAGGATTGCGCGCTATGGTGTTTGTGATCGCAAATAGCGAATGCAAACACAACGGAGAGACGAAGGTTGGCATGCTAATTCCACTTGGAGGGACTGGCTTTTGGCGCCCACAGAATGAGATGACGCGCTATCTGTAGAGCTGCCCAATACGGTGGAGATACGATAATGCAGTAATGCATCCCGTCCTTGAACGTCTTCCCGCCCATCTGCCCCCCTGGCTCGTTCGCACTCCCTCCTCAATCAATGCGTGTCCAATTTGCCATTGGCATTGCTTTTCAGTAACAAGTCTTTACGAAGGAATCCTTCACGAAGACCAAAATCACTGGCACGTCAAATTAATTTACGGCCACAATAACAACAAGGTCTCGAAGCGTTAATCAGCTTGCTTGCAACTGCCTAAACTACGGCCCATCGTCCCTGACGTAGTGACGTGCCCCGGCGTTCATCCGGTCTTTCCAGGCACCAATCCACCAACTTTTCTCGACCCCTCAGTTAACGCCCGGCCAGAACTACCTCCCGCTCCCCCTGCCTCCCTTCCTCCTCCCCAATTTCCTTTTCCTTATCATTCAAGGCTAACAACCAACCCTTTGCGAGATAGACATGGCCTCGAGATCCGCTTAATTGCCCCTTTTCCACTCGCTCGTCATTGCCCAGACACAGCTCGAGCATCCGCAGAAACGATAACTGATTCCCGGGCCAGTGTATTTTGACGGCAAATCCAACGAACTGTGCGCGAGAAATTCCTCCCACCTTTCCGAGTAGGCACTCCGCGCGTACTGCGCCTTCGTGCTCAATGAAGACGAGACGACGGTCGAAGCACTTTCCTCGGGGTTTGCGCTGCTGTGATCGCTCTGATGTGTTCGAGCGGTATAGAACGACGACGGGATTGATGAGGTATCTGACGGGATATCGCGACTTTTGGGGCCGGTTTGGTGCGCTCGGGCTGTGTGGAAAGAAGCTGTTGAAGCCTCTGATGGACCGATGGTCTTCCTGGCTTGATGGGTTTTGGCGGCTCGGAAAGACAACGCCGGTGAGCTTGGGGTACCAGACGTGCCGTTCGATGAGGAACCTCACTGAGCCAATTGACCCTAGAAGAATGCCAGTCGCTCCTTGAAGGAGATATTCTGCGGTCGGACGGGTTGGGGCTGAGCCAATCTGGGCGGATTGGTCTGGGCCCGGAAAGTCGATTGCTGTTTGTGACTGGGTGACGATGACCGCTTCTCGCGGTCGAACGTTTGATGGTCCTTCCTTGGTATGGGAAGCTTGCCATTGGGCGTTTTCCTGACTTTGATCGCCCCTTGACGTTTCAACGACGTCGAAGCGACTTCTGTTGGGCGGATCTGCGTCCGATGTTGATCCAGGCCATTCTTCGGAGCCGGGGAGGCTAAAAATGGCGAAAAAGAGCCCCATACTTGCAAGAGAGGGCTTCGAGGACTTGAAGGAGGTTCAACCGTAAGTGAGGGTGGATTCGAGCGTCCTTCCTGGAGAGGGGGTTCGATTACGGATCTTTTGGCGTTGTCGTCCTCCGAAACAAATGGAGGCAGGAGGGAGCAGCCCAGTTATTTAAGGAACAGCATCTAGGGAAGTAGAGCTACATCTTCTCGGGTCTTGGGCAGTTGACATCCTGGACATGGAGATACCGAGGGCCCAAGCTCTTAAAGGTACGAAGGCAGGTGAACGTGAAAGATAGGGGACACTTTTGAGACACACGGGGAGAACAACGCATTTTAGGGATTGTGGTATATATGCAAATAGTTGATATGGTATACATGGGTTATTTATCCGTCCTGAAACCATCGAATGATGAAAGCGTACCTAGTTATAGTAGAGCGATATCGCGACTGTAGCGTCTTGTGCCTTCACCATGGTTCAAAATAAGAAGAGTTGTATTGTAGGTCTGAACAATCACCGTATAACAAACAAACTATTCGACATCAATCCGACTACATACTCTGGTACCACAAACCGATTGTTCCCTTTTGCAATTTGCAACAAAAGCAGAAAGAAGTGAAAATACTTCCGAGTGCAAGCGATGAGCCGTCGACAAAAAGATTTGCGACAGAAACAGCAAAAAACATACAACACCAGGGATTCGCTGGTCGTCACCGACCCAACTACTAGTCTGGCCCTCACTGGCTTATCTATGGGAGAGCGGACGGGATCCCGAGTTTTCCAGTGGGTATGGTCGTATGTGCTTATACGGACATAATTTGCTGCTTATGTATTGCATAAGACGGGATTGTGTATGGCGAACAGTGTGTGTGTGTGATTGAGTGGTGGTGGGATAAACCTCGTCGTTGACACCTTGCGGTCATCAGAAAATCACGGATAACGAAGAATGATGTGATGGTAACATGGGTCTACGATCCCTAAAAGTAGTGTACTTGGATGGAAGGAGACCATACCTATTCAAGATCGTCACTGTAACTGTACTCGTGTCATAATCAAGTAGCGAGCACTCCCATGCATGCGTCGTGTGAGTAATGATGTACACAGCGCCATTAATAACCAAAGAGGAGCGACAATGATGATTCTACAGTACCTAGAAAACTAGAAGAAATAGACTCGGAGAGTTTATATGGACCTCCCTGTGAGTGAGTGAGCGCCGGTAGCGAATGAAAAAAGGAACCGCCGCTTTCTCTTTCACATGCCACGACAATACTCGCGTCTAGCACCATGGCTTTGTAACTTGCCACCTTCAATCGATGTCATTCATTGTCCGCGACGACCGCACATCATCCGACCTTTACGTTTCATAGGGCTGAACTAACTAACCACACTCTCACCGTGATTCTGTCGCTCATCATGCCGCGTGTCGCACAAACAACAGCATGTGATAGTCCCGGGAAGGCGGTAGAGCGGTAGTTGGTAGGGCTGGGCCAGAAGAGAAAATCGTACGATTTTGATGTCAAACCGAGAGGCGCAAAGTGGGTCACCACGAACCTAAAATCCGGGGGACCGGGGGATGGACGACATCGAAGTCGGGACGGGCCTTCTTGGCCTCTGCGTGGGAAGATCTGGAACATTTACTTTTCGAGATTTATACTTACGGTTCTTGGTGGATGATGGCGGTTTGTGTAGAATTGCCTGTAACCAAGACGGATGACTAGCTCCATGCTCACCGAGGACACAACAGGTCGTAATGAGAGACCCTCGGTGTCCTGTAGAGACAGAATGATGGGAGCGAAAGATACAACATGCAAGGGATGACGGGGCGGCCCGACATGGGGTCTTCCATCCACAGTGTGTTGGGCTCTTTTGCTAGGTGCACGAGTCTCAAAAAGCCGCCGATGTGGTTGTCGCACAGATATGTTATCTTCTTCGGATGTGTGGCCTGGAGCTAGGCTGTTGAGGGAATTTGGCGAGTACCGAACCATAGCCGAGATGTGCAACATTGATATTGTTCTCGTGTATCAATGTCAAAACACCGTTCGTCTCTTCCTCGGATTCCGCGGGCTTTGACAACATCCCCAGATTACGAAACTGTTGGTGATTCTGCACAGTTGACGAGGATATCGCGTCTGGGGAGCCCCTGGCGCAAGGCATTTTTGGTATTGCGCACGGATCACCGATCAGAAGGCACGGATCAGAAAGAAAGCCGCGAATCGATCAAACGCCGCCCCCTTTTGCGGAGGAGCTGCGCATGGCTGTGGGGGTTATACACAGTTCCTCAATTTGGCGAGTCAAAACCATTTCGATATCAAGGAACAATTGACCTCTTTGCCGTCAACAAAAGAAGCAATTATGCGCTCGGGCCAAAGGGTTGATTTTAAGGCAGCAAAAGCAGACTTGTTAGGGCCAAGTAAGGGTGCCGTTCCCGCGGGCGCGGACAACATGTTGGGGATCTGCGGGGCCCGGCGCCAGCACTAACATTTTCGTTTGCTGCTGTGCCCTGCCAATCCCCTGAAAAGGCGCTGAACCCCGCCAGCCGACATCCTTGGCCGTCTCAACCCCTCAGTGGATGATGTTTTGGTTGTTTTCAGGGCAAGGCTTGATCAATGCCGTGTTCAACCCTCCTTCTCGTGCGCGGAGATTCGGCCTTGTCGGGGGGTTTCCGTAAAAGGTTTTGGTAACCCAACAAATCTTGGGGGTACGTACCGGAGATCTCATCGTAATTTTCATACATGCCGTTACAGTGTGACCCACCCGACGCCACTTTGGGGGTGGTGTGTGCACGCTGACGGCCCAGACTTTAATGCCAGGGCATCGGTGCTTTGATGCGGCGCTGGGCTTTGGTATGTACATTGTGACATTCGGTGACTTTCCATCATCGGACATTGACTTCGGCGCGCCGTATGTACGAGACTAAACTGATGCCTGTCAGCCTCATTGAGATGACGAGCTTATCATTCAGTCAGCCGCCAATGTTCGTTTTGGAAGCCTGTCATCGCCGATGTTGTCCTTGTGTTGGCATCTTCAAGTCATTGTCTTCCCATTTTCCCCACGTTCCACCGGGGTATTGGACGGAGGTTACATGCGTCCATGTCGCACCAGACGTCAGCTCTCGGTCGGCCGGTCTTTCGGATGCCGGAGCCCCGCGGACAAGCTAGAGACAACTTGGGAAGTCAAGGTCCACTGCCCCCATGATTCGGTTGTTGTTGCTGAATCCGTGGTTGGGTTGAGAAAGGGAAATGTTGGCTGGAGGTTGGATTTGGAAGTCTGAGATATCCTCAATGCAAGCGGTTGTGACGGAGACATCATCTGAGCTGACAAGAAACAGGCGGGCAATCATGCCAATATGATCAAAGATAAAAAGTACAAGAAAGGACGACAGCAGAAGGGCATTTAAAATAGTCATGTCAGAAACAGACGGGCCACACATCGATGTCATAGTTGCTCCAAATCACGTCCGTATGCGGCGTGGAAATGACTGCAACCGGACTTGGGCCGTGCCTCATGAGACAACAAGAGTGTCGATACGTAACGGGGATTGCTGGACCAGCTCGAGTAACAACATTCTTTGGACCATGAAGGAAGACGTCGAGAACAATCAATTGCCATGAGAACTTGTGGACACAACAAAAAGCTGCAAGAACGTCATGTAGTGTATTCGCCGTACAAGCTGACGATGAGCAGAGGTGTGGTTGGGCAGTCGCTTCGGTTCCTGGCATTGTGATTGGAGCAATGGACCTTCCCCAACGATCCCGTCCCAATGAGAATCGCCTTCTGTGATTGGGTGGTGGCTGGCAGTTCTCAAATGCGACCCACAAATTGCATCGCTTGGCTAAATCCACCCCTCCCTTCCGCGCTTTTTGGTGACAGGCTTGGCACTTGCCCCTGGCATCTCCAATTACATAACGAACCCCAAAGGTTCCCAAATCTTGCCGAATCTGGAGGGCGAATCCCACCTTGATGCCATCCACCGCCTTGGATAGGCGGGAGCGGATGGCATGAAGATTGACCTCGATAACGATATCGTTTGGCGGGGTTGAAATGGCACAGCGGGACATTTGAGAAGCATCCAAGGGACAAGCAAGATGAAGCATGAATGAAGATATTTGTGACAGCTCAAGGGCAGATAATCAACATGGCGTCGCTTTCAGGTATTTATGCTTTTTTGAAAGAGACGGGCTGACTTGTCTGAGTTCGCTGTATTTGCGGGGGACCATTTTATTGTTTTGGAGTTGAGGTCGAGCGGGAAGTACCTGTACCCAATTGCCCCACTTGTGGCTTCGAATTCCCATCAAACCCGCAAAGTTCTTGTGTCTCAAAGTCTCCCAATGTATCGGGTTCGCTCTCGTTTCGAAAGTTCAGATGCAATACCCAGGCATTACGACGAATCTTTCACGGCCGTCGACTCGCTCTTGCGCCTTCACCTCCGAGTATCTTAAGGTTCCTGTGCCCTCTTCCGGTCCCCTCCTTCCAGGTTGCTTCGTCCCTTCACTCATCCTTCTGGTCTTGTGGTCTGGTCTTGCCGTCCTCGTCCATTTTCGCTTCAGGAATATCGTCGTCCCTCCACGTCGTCTTCCTCCCTCCTCCCACTTTACCAAGGCAATCGCGTGCGGCAATCCTCCCTCCTCCAGCCAGCACCCCTCCATCTTAGCCCAAGATCTTTTCTTCTTGCTCAGTACCTCGCTAGCCTCGGTGCCGCAAGTCGAAGAGCAGAACTGCGCAAAGTCGAGACATTTGATTGTTTATTGTTGACGTCGACATTGATCGAGCAATCGCACGACACGCACCTTCCCCTACATCCCTGCAGAGATACCCCGTGCGACTTGTGTCGTAATTTTCCAACCACTTTCCACTTCTCCACGACAACTTGACTCGGTGAGTTTTGCATCCCCTCCACTCCATTCACTGCACCTGCAGGCGGCCCCCTTCACTCCCCCCCTAGAGCACCGGGCCACCAGTGCAGCAAGCAGGTTCCCAGTCGAGCCAAGTCCCCCTCCTGCTCGTGCCTGGACTGGACACAATTCGACTCGCTCTACCCCAATCCCAAACCCAACCAATAAAAGTTGATGGGACCACCGCATCCACCACCCTCCATCCTCTTTCCACCACCATAAACTTTAATCACCACCAGCTTCCTCCCTCACGACATCCCATTCTTTGAGGAGCTGGAAACTGACAGCAGCACCCTTTTTGCAGGCGATTTGCTAGCTGAGCTGAGTTGAAGAACCGAGACACTCCACTGACCGATACTCGAATTCGGCTGTTTCGGGAAATTTACGACGACCGAGTGTAAAATCGAGAGCGGCTTCCTCCTCACCGCATTCGATCCACGTCGACGACTCCTCCGACTCGACAAAACAACACATACTTACAGACAAAATGGCGGACACAACAGCGAGCGACGCCGTCGTCAAGGCTTCGTACGCCGCGAAGCACAACTTGGCCCCCCATTTCATTGGCGGTAACAGGCTCGAGAATGCCCCTGCCTCCAAGGTCAAGGACTTTGTGGCTTCCCACGACGGCCACACTGTCATTACCAACGTACGTTTCTTCGCTCTTCCGGCAGTCCAACACACCATTTTCTGACATCTATCTGTTCTCCAGGTTCTTATTGCCAACAACGGTATTGCCGCCGTCAAGGAGATCCGCTCAGTAAGAAAATGGGCCTACGAAACATTCGGCGACGAGCGCGCCATCAAGTTCACCGTTATGGCCACCCCCGAAGATTTGCAGGCCAACGCCGACTACATCAGGATGGCCGATCACTACGTCGAAGTCCCCGGCGGTACAAATAACCACAACTATGCCAACGTCGAGCTTATCGTGGATATTGCCGAGCGTATGGATGTCCACGCTGTGTGGGCTGGTTGGTGAGTAGAGAAAGAGTCCTGCCTCCGGGGTTGATGGCATGATACTGACTGTGCGAATAGGGGTCACGCCTCCGAAAACCCCAAGCTTCCCGAATCCCTTGCGGCTTCCCCTAAGAAGATTGTCTTCATTGGTCCTCCGGGTTCTGCCATGCGCTCTCTCGGTGACAAGATTTCCTCGACAATTGTTGCCCAGCACGCCGACGTTCCTTGTATCCCTTGGTCTGGTACCGGTGTTGACGAGGTCGAGGTCGACGACCAAGGCATTGTTACGGTTCCCGATGACGTTTATCTCAAGGGCTGCGTCAGCTCGTGGCAGGAGGGTCTGGAAAAGGCCAAGGAGATTGGTTTCCCAGTAATGATCAAGGCCTCCGAAGGTGGTGGTGGCAAGGGTATCCGCAAGGTCCTCAGCGAGGACAACTTCGAGTCGCTTTACAATGCTGCCGCTAGCGAAATCCCCGGCTCGCCCATCTTTATCATGAAGCTCGCCGACAGCGCCAGGCATTTGGAGGTTCAGCTTCTTGCCGATCAGTATGGCAACAACATCTCCCTCTTCGGCAGAGATTGCTCCGTCCAGCGCAGACATCAAAAGATTATCGAAGAGGCCCCCGTCACCATCGCCAAGCCCATTACCTTCAAGGCCATGGAGGATGCTGCTGTCCGTCTTGGTCGTCTCGTCGGTTACGTCTCGGCCGGTACCGTCGAGTACCTCTACTCTCACGCCGATGACAAGTTCTACTTCCTCGAGTTGAACCCCCGTCTGCAGGTCGAGCATCCTACCACTGAAATGGTCAGTGGTGTCAACCTTCCGGCTGCTCAGCTCCAGGTTGCCATGGGTATTCCCCTCCACCGCATCCGCGACATCAGACTTCTCTACGGAGTTGACCCCAGGACTGCCACCGAGATCGACTTCGAGTTCAAGAACCCCGAGTCCGAGAAGACCCAGCGCAGGCCTACCCCCAAGGGCCATACCACTGCCTGCCGTATCACCTCCGAGGATCCCGGTGAGGGCTTCAAGCCATCCAACGGTGTGTTGCACGATCTCAACTTCCGTTCGAGCTCCAACGTCTGGGGTTACTTCTCCGTCGGTTCTGCCGGTGGTATTCACAGTTTCTCCGACTCACAGTTCGGTCACATTTTTGCCTATGGCGAGAACCGTGCCGCCTCGCGGAAGCACATGGTCGTCGCCCTCAAGGAATTGAGCATTCGCGGTGACTTCCGTACCACCGTCGAGTACCTCATCAAGCTTTTGGAGACTGAGGCTTTCGAGGACAACACCATCACTACCGGCTGGCTCGATGAGCTCATCTCCAAAAAGCTCACTGCTGAGCGTCCCGACCCCATCCTGGCCGTCGTTTGCGGTGCCGTCACCAAGGCCCACATTGCGAGCGAAGGCTGCATGGCCGAGTACCGTGCCGGTCTGGAGAAGGGTCAGGTCCCCTCTAAGGACATTCTCAAGACTGTCTTCCCCGTCGACTTCATTTACGAGGGTTACCGCTACAAGTTCACCGTTACCAGGTCGAGCGCCGATAGCTACCATCTCTTCATCAACGGCTCCAAGTGCACCGTCGGCGTTCGTGCTCTGAGCGACGGTGGACTCCTCATCCTTCTCAACGGTCGCAGTCACAACGTCTACTGGAAGGAAGAGGTTGCTGCTACCCGCATGTCGGTCGATAGCAAGACCTGTCTGCTGGAGCAGGAGAACGATCCCACCCAGTTGCGCACCCCCTCTCCCGGTAAGCTCGTCAAGTACACCGTCGAGAACGGCGAGCACGTCAGCGCCGGCCAGACCTTCGCTGAGGTCGAGGTTATGAAGATGTATATGCCTCTCATTGCCCAGGAGGATGGTATCGTCCAGCTTATCAAGCAGCCCGGCGCTACTCTCGAGGCCGGTGACATCCTTGGTATCCTTGCTCTCGATGACCCTAGCCGTGTCAAGCAGGCTCAGCCTTTCCTCGGCCAGCTTCCCGAGTTCGGTGCCCCTGTTATCGTGGGCAACAAGCCCGCTCAGAGATTCCGCCTTGTCTATGACACTCTTCAGAACATTCTCATGGGCTTCGATAACCAGATCATCATGCAACAGACCCTGAAGGACCTTGTTGAGGTTCTTCGTGACCCCAAGCTCCCTTACAGCGAGTTCACCGCTCAGTTCTCGGCCCTTCATGCTCGCATGCCCCAAAAGCTCGATACTCAGCTCACTCAGGTCCTCGACAAGGCTGCTTCGCGTTCAGCCGAGTTCCCTGCCCGCAATCTCGGCAAGGTCTTCCAGAAGTTCCTGGACGAGAACCTCGTCTCCAAGGCCGACGCTGAGTTGCTGAAGACCACGTTGGCCCCTCTCACCACTGTCATCGACCAGTACTCTGAGGGCCAGAAGGTCCATGAGCTCAATGTCATCCGCGGTCTCCTCACTTCTTACGTCGAGGTCGAGCGTCTCTTTTCTGGCCGTCGTCTGCAGGACGAGGAGGTCATCCTCAAGCTGCGTGACGAGAACAAGGAGGACATCAAGAAGGTCACCCAGACGGTTCTTTCTCACAGCAGGGTTGCGGCCAAGAACTCGCTCATTCTCGCGATTCTGGACGAGTACCGCCCCAACAAGCCCAACGTGGGCAACGTCAGCAAGTACCTCCGTCCCGTCCTTCGCAAGCTTGCCGAACTCGAGTCTCGCCAGACTGCCAAGGTCTCCCTCAAGGCTCGCGAGATCTTGATCCAGTGCGCCCTGCCCTCTCTCGAGGAGAGAACCGCTCAGATGGAGCACATTCTTCGCTCCTCTGTTGTCGAGTCTCGCTACGGTGAGACTGGCTGGGATCACCGTGAGCCCAGCTTGGACATCATCAAGGAGGTTGTGGACTCCAAGTACACCGTCTTCGATGTCTTGACCCTCTTCTTTGCCCACGAGGATCCTTGGGTGTCCGCCGCTGCCCTCGAGGTCTATGTGCGCCGCGCTTACCGTGCGTACGTTCTGAAGAAGATTGAGTACCACACCGATGAGGGCGAGACCCCTTCTTTCTTGTCCTGGGATTTCTCCTTGCGCAAGCTTGGCCACTCCGAGTTTGGCCTGCCTATCCAGTCCGCTGCTCCCTCCACACCGGGTACCCCTGTGGACAGCACCTTCAAGCGCATTAGCTCCATCAGCGATATGTCCTATCTCTCCCACAAGACTCAGGATGAGCCTACCCGCAAGGGTGTGATCATTCCTTGCAGATTCTTGGATGATGCGGATGAGCTCCTCAGCAGGGCTCTTGAGAAGCTTCCTGTGCTCGGAGCCCGCAAGAGGAACAGCGTGATTCCCGATCTTAACGAGAAGCGCAGACCTCCTCTTCAGCGCCTGGACACCTTTGACGAGCTTTCCGCCGTTGTCAACGTTGCCGTTCGTGATGCCGAGGGTCGCAGCGACGAGGAGATTCTTAAGGAGATCGTTCCTCTTATGCACCAACACAAGGAGGATCTGCTTGCCCGCCGGGTCCGCCGCATCACATTCGTCTGTGGTCGCAATGATGGCTCATACCCTGGCTACTTCACTTTCCGTGGCCCTGAGTACGTTGAGGACGATAGCATCCGTCACAGCGAGCCAGCTCTTGCGTTCCAGCTCGAGCTCGGACGTCTGTCCAAGTTCAAGATCAAGCCTGTCTTCACCGAGAACAAGAACATTCATGTGTACGAGGCGATTGGCAAGGGTGTCGAGACTGACAAGCGCTACTTCACTCGCGCTGTCATTCGTCCCGGCCGTCTGAGGGATGAGATCCCTACTGCCGAGTACCTCATCTCTGAGGCTGATCGTGTCATCAACGACATTTTCGATGCTCTGGAGATTATCGGCAATAACAATTCCGATCTCAACCACATGTTCTTGAACTTCACCCCGGTCTTCCAGCTTCAGCCCGAGGAGGTTGAGCACTCCCTTCAGGGCTTCCTCGACCGCTTCGGCCCTCGCGGCTGGCGCCTCCGTGTTGCGCAGGTGGAGATTCGCATTATCTGCACCGACCCTGCTACTGGCATGCCCTACCCCTTGCGTGTTATCATCACCAACACCTCTGGCTATGTCATCCAGGTCGAGCTTTACGCTGAGCGCAAGTCCGAGAAGGGCGAATGGGTGTTCCACTCCATCGGTGGCACCACTAAGATCGGCTCCATGCACTTGCTGCCGGTCAACACTCCTTACCCCACCAAGAACTGGCTCCAGCCTAAGCGTTACAAGGCTCATCTCATGGGCACTCAGTACGTCTATGACTTCCCTGAGCTCTTCCGCCAAGCCATCCAGAACAGCTGGGCCAAGGCTGTCCAGATGAACCCTGCTCTTGCTGAGAAGCAGCCCCCTGTTGGCGAGTGCATTGACTACAGCGAGCTTGTGCTTGATGACCACGACAACCTGACCGAGGTCTCCCGTGAGCCTGGCACCAACACTTGCGGCATGGTCGGGTGGCTCATCCGTGCTAGAACCCCCGAGTACCCTAACGGTCGCAAGTTCGTTGTTGTAGCCAACGACATCACCTTCAACATCGGCTCTTTCGGCCCCAAGGAGGACAACTTCTTCTTCAAGTGCACTGAGCTTGCCCGTAAGCTGGGTATTCCTCGCATCTACCTGTCCGCCAACTCGGGTGCCCGCTTGGGTCTCGCTACCGAGCTTATGCCTCACTTCAGCGTTGCCTGGAACGACCCCAGCAAGCCTGAGGCTGGCTTCAAGTACCTCTACCTTGACGATGCGGGCAAGAAGCGCTTCGAGAACACCGTCATCACCGAGGAGATCACCGAAGGCGACGAGAAGCGTCACAGGATTGTCACGATCGTTGGTGCTGAGGATGGTCTTGGTGTTGAGTGCTTGCGTGGCTCTGGTCTTATTGCCGGTGCCACCAGCAGGGCCTACAACGACATCTTCACTTGCACGCTCGTCACCTGCCGCTCCGTTGGTATCGGTGCTTACCTTGTCCGTCTTGGTCAGCGTGCTGTCCAGATTGAGGGCCAGCCCATCATTCTCACCGGTGCCCCTGCCCTCAACAACCTCTTGGGTCGCGAGGTCTACACCTCCAACCTGCAGCTTGGTGGCACTCAGATCATGTACCGCAACGGTGTCTCCCACTTGACTGCCAACGACGACTTCGCTGGTGTCTCCAAGATCGTCGAGTGGATGTCGTTTGTTCCTGACAAGCGCAATAACCCTGTGCCTATCAGCATCAGTGTCGACACTTGGGATCGCGACGTTGTCTACACCCCGCCCCAGAAGCAGCCTTACGACGTCAGATGGATGATTGGCGGTAAGGAGGACGAGAACGGCTTCCAGCCCGGTCTCTTCGACAAGGACTCCTTCGTGGAGACCCTCGGCGGATGGGCCCGCACTGTCGTCGTCGGTCGCGCTCGCCTCGGCGGTATCCCCATGGGTGTCATCGCTGTCGAGACCCGCTCTGTTGAGAACATCACTCCTGCCGATCCCGCCAACCCTGACTCGATCGAGCAGGTGGCCAACGAGGCTGGTGGTGTCTGGTACCCCAACTCCGCCTTCAAGACTGCCCAGGCCATTAACGATTTCAACAACGGCGAGCAGCTTCCGCTCATGATCCTCGCCAACTGGCGTGGTTTCTCTGGTGGTCAGCGCGACATGTACAACGAGGTTCTCAAGTACGGCTCCTTCATCGTTGACGCCCTCGTCAAGTTCGAGCAGCCCGTCTTCATCTACATTCCTCCCTTCGGCGAGCTTCGTGGTGGCTCGTGGGTCGTCGTCGATCCCACCATCAACCCTGTCGCCATGGAGATGTATGCTGATGTGGATGCTCGTGGTGGTGTTCTGGAGCCTGAGGGTATCATTGGTATCAAGTACCGCAAGGACAAGCAGCTTGAGACCATGGCCCGTCTCGACCCCGTTTATGCCGACCTCAAGAGGCAGAGCGCCGATGTCAGCCTCCCCAAGGAGGAGTCTGATGCGATCAAGAAGAAGATGACCGAGCGCGAGCAGCAGCTTCTGCCCGTTTATGCTCAGATCAGCGTGCAGTTCGCCGATCTCCACGATCGCGCTGGTCGCATGAAGGCCAAGGGTGTCATTCGCGAGATCCTTGAGTGGCAGAACGCCCGCCGCTTCTTCTACTGGCGTGTGCGCAGAAGACTCAACGAGGAGTACATCCTCCGTCGCATTCTCTCCGCCACTACCCCTGGCGGTGCCCCTAGCAAGGCTCTCACTGCCAGCTCGACTAAGGAGCGCGCTCGCCACCTCCAGCTTCTCCAGGCCTGGAGCGGCATCGAGAAGTTCGATACGGCCGATCGCGAGGTTGCCGTCTGGTACGAGGAGAACCGTCACCAGGTCCAGACCAAGATCGATGCCCTCAAGGCCGAGGCGATCACCTCGGAGATGCGCGACCTTATCCGCACTGCTTCTAAGGGTTCCGATGACGCCGCCTGGAAGGGTGTCCGTGATGTCCTGAGCGTTATGCCTGTTGAGGAAAGAGAGAAGGTCATCAAGTACCTTACTACTCTCTAAGTGTGTTTAGGAGGAGGCAGTGAGGAGTTGTAAGGGGAGTAAAAGAGATGGTTAAAGATGACATCTTATTACATGCTTATACATTATGATTCCTTTCTTGGGTTTGCGTTTTATCGAGCGGTTATAAAAGGAGTTACGAGTATACAAATACTTTAGATATCACGGTGGATTGAGCGTTGGAGGGCGCTCAGCCTATCTGGGATTCTCATTTTGGGCGAACTAGCGAATGGAATAGGACGGCAATAATCATTGGTATTTGCATAGGGGTAGTCGGGTAGTCATTGCTAGCAAAACTTTTCTGTTAATCAGCTGGACCTTGTGCTTTGTCGTGACTCCGTGATGTCAGCCGGTACGATGAGGTACAGCACTCCGATGTTGACCTGTTGCGCGATCTTAGATGATGTATTGGTGTTCCTTCACTAACAAACCTGCACTGAAGTTTGCGGTAATCGAGATAAACAAACATCTCGTCCGGTGCGCAATGGCACAGAAAGTTTGATCCGGAATGCCAAGCAAGCGAAAGCAATTGAAAACTTCACACCCAGATAGAACAGCTGCCTCCGTTATGTTCTCAATCAACTACTTATCCTAGATATCTGATCCAATCTCCAAGGGTTCGGCAGCTGGAGTTCGCTACATTATGTTGCCGTCGGAGGGTTCGGCCCAGCATAACATGCCCGGCACGGCTGGTCCAAGCTCCCGGGTCGGTTTTTTTTGGCAGCTACGTTACCGTACTAACGATATCACAGCAAGTCCTGCAGCGAATGAGATAAGGTGGCATCGCAGTCTTGGCCGTCCATGGCGTTGTACTCGGGATTATCGATGCCATCGGCGACACTAGTTTTCACTTGCTAGAATTCGAAGACGGACGTTCAAGGAGTTGGTGTAGATGGGTCGAATGATGGATTTGGTGCGTTGTATATTTCCCATGTGATGTCGAACCCATTTTGTTGTTGAGTGTCTGGCGTGTCCTTCTATAGGGGACTCCATGACTTCCATTCCCTTCGTGATCCCATTCTCCAGAGTCCAGATACATTAGATAGGTCCTTCTTGGATCACCTTCTTCCCGTTTTCTTTCCATCCTTCTTTTAGTAGGTGGCAACGACACCACGGTCCTTAAAAACTTCTGCTTGTACCTGATCCGTGATGGGAGTTGAGGGTCGCTGGTAGGTATCCTGATTAATGTCCCAACCCTCGGCCTTCACTACTATATATAAATAAACAATATGATCCTATCCATTAAGTTGATATTTCTGCTCTTCTTTCTTTCAAGTTCGACGAGGATCCGTGTGAGAGAGAATCGAGCGTCAACAGTTCACCTCCTGCCTTGCTGCGTTACAGCCACACCTCTGTTTATAAGCCATATCTCTGTTCATGAACAGTTATACTGTCTGAGGTTCTCGGGTAAACAACAACATAAGTCACCATGGCGACGACTATCCTTCAGGAATAGCGACCGTGGGAAACGTTGGTGACAGTCAACCTGAGCCATGGGGTATATATATTCTATAGATTTCGTCGGTAGGAGGGATGGTGATGGTTCTCTTCTTGCATCATCATCACAAGAGTGACCACACGATCTACCTCACCAAACCACGATCGATCACAGACATACGCAATATTGCAACGCAGCCGTCGCTATCTCTGCATCCATATTCTTACTTCCAAACGATATCCATCAAGAACCACAAGATGCTCTATCGTCAACTCAGCAAGCTCGCCGTCGTCGGCGAGAGGTCGGAGGCCCCCAAGGCCAACCAATCTCGACTTCGACGTCCAACCCCATACTCGATCGAGCACTATCGACATGAAGGAGTGCGCGCCTCCAAAGACGACAATCCTCCGGTCGACTCGCCGAGAGGCAGATCACAATCATCGACATGGACGCCTACTCGCACCCGGGCTCCCACCCCCCATCCCAGTGCCACCAAGTCGCGCCGCAGAGAGGAGGAGAAAACTGTTCAGTGGACGGATTCGTTAGAGCAGGAGTCGCCCGTGCAGAAGAGCGTTCCAGCGACCGCATTATCGGAGAGAAAATCGGCCATGAAAAGGCAGACAACAACCGAGCAAAAGGAAGCAAGCTTCACAGAGAAAGAGGAGGATCGACCCGACAATTCGTCAGAAGAACCAGCCATGCCGAAGACTGATGAGGAAGCGACATTAACGGAGGCCCAGCCTCGTGCCCTGCGTCGAGACAGGCGCTCTTCGATCCCTAGACAAAAGTTCATTGTCTCGAGGAACATATCGAAGCCAATTGCTCTTCCTTCAACCGTTCCGAATCGACCACCCAGCCCCCTTATTCCCCAAGCAGTCCCTGCGCCATTACGCCTTTCCCAACGCCGGCACCGGGGCCAAGCCATTTCTTCATCAGCTTCTGCAGCTGCAGTTACGGTAAGACAACGCAAAATCCCCAGAAGACGGACCACGCTGACCAGAAACAGTCATCAAAGGCCAGATATGACCACCAACCCGTCTCAAAAGCGACACGCGACTTCTCGTTTGACGACAAGCCGGAAGCCATTACCGTCAGCTTCGGCTCCGCCCACCAGAGTCACGAATCCAACACAACCAAGGACCGTTCGGTGTCCTCTCAGCCACCCTCGTACCTGCAGATGAAACCCAAGCGCAGCGGTACCACCAGGGCCCGTCCAACACCCCCGGAGGCTGTGCGAGAACCAGTTTGCGCGGAAGATTGCAAAGAGATTAAGCCCGCTGCTTCTCTGCCCAAGTCCTCATCAACCCAGACCTTCGCTACAGCCAAGAGTTTCTGGGCCGAGAAAAGTGCCGGTACCAGTGTCAGTGACCGCAATACTTCCCAGTCCAAGTCCACTTCCACTTCCAAGCCTGTCAGTGCCACAGTAGATGTGACTTCCGCTCGCAGTAGTAGTCCATCCAAGCCACTGCCCCCCTCAGCTTCCACGTCGTCGTTCTAGTCCGCCAAAAGTTTCTGGAGCGATATCAGTGCCTCGAGCAGTTGTGTGGCTGTTGTGTCCGGTTATAATTCTGAGACTCCTAAGCCGGCTTTGCCCCGTAATGCTAGGGACTTGCCCAAGACGTTCATGGTGTCGAACTTGTCGAGGTATACGGTGAATGGAGGTGGCCGTTCGGGTGAAAAGCGTAGTACCGAGTGTACAAATGGTAATGGTAACGTCAGTGTGTCCTCCGTGTCCGGTTCGTCGACTGCCGTCATGGAGAGTTCATCCACGAGCACGAGCTCGTCATCGGCTTTGTCTTATCGCTCAGCCCAAAATGACAAGACCGCCCCTGGGAAAAGGAGCAGCAGCAAGATTCCATTGCCCAAGCCCCAGGACCATTCCAAGCCTGCCGCTGCTTCATCAGTTAGTGCCGCTTCCAAGAGCTCCACCGATACTTCATCCTACCGCACCGCCAACAGCCATCTCAGCGCCACCAGCGCCAGCAACTCCAATACCAGCGCTTCAAACCACATGGCCGCCAACTCTACCTCCATCGAAGCCGAGTACATCCTAACCATCCAATCCGACCTGTGGAATGAGATCATGGACTTCTGTCGCTCTGACTCGTCTTCTCTGATGCCAGGAGAGCAGCGGTACTGCGATTGCGACGATTGCGTCTGGGGAGGGGAGCGAAATGTAGAGGAGTGCAGCACCGTGGCGAGGGTTGGGGAGGGGAAGTGTAGGGCGAGGAGGGAGTAGGCGGATTGGGAAAGGTTTCTCGGAGCGTCGAAAGGCGAGGGTAGGATGTACGAGTAGAAAAGAAAATGAAAGTGTGCAAGTCGAGACCTGCCGCTGGAGGGAGGGAGAGATAAGATACGCAGCATGCCTGCCGGGGTTAGCGCAGGGACAACGGCTCTGGATAGAGGAAGCCGCCTGCTGGACGGAAGGAGGAGTTAAAGGTTCTTGATCAGCTGCAGATAATAAAGCTTGTGATAAAAATATCTCGGTCCGTTTAGCACGTTGATTGATCTGATGTGGTAGCGCAGTGATGATTGATGATGCTGGTTCCTGTAAGAGGGTGATCCAATCCCGGGCCCTTGGCGGCCTATTACTTCGCTAACAGATGGCTACCAGGAAAGGCGCTAGTTGCGTTAGGTGTGCATCTTATTCCGTTTTCGTTGTCCGACTATTAATGCCGTCGCGATAAACGCGGATTTTACTCCCCGGGACATGGAAATGAACCTTGATGGATACGGGGCTGAGATGGGTGAGTCTAATAGGTGATATAATGCCTTATATATAGGTATGATATATTATGTTGAACTCGTTTTCTCATCGAGTGTCTCGCTTGTCTTGAGGGAGGAACTTTCTCTCGATCACCACACCTGCTTTTTTCCATATCTGTTCCCTTCGTAACAATATTCCAGCTACAGTAGACGCTCTTTGGGTCACATTGCTCCCTTTCCTATCATTTGCTTACTCGGGGATATTGACAACACCGTCATGCTCCTGGTACTGCCTGTCCTTGGCCACTGATGGGAGTGGACGGTCACTGTTGTCCCGAATTCTGGTGTTCATGAACAGTATTGCTGCTCATAGGTTCTCAGCATTTCAGGCAAACAGCAACACCAGTCGCCATGGCGACGGCTGTCCTTGAGGTGAGGCGACCATGGTGAACGGTGGTGACAGTCAACTTTGGCCATATCCCATGGGTTTCGTGGGTGGGAGAGGCGGTGATGGTTCTCTTCTTGCATCATCATCGCAACACAACCAAGTGACCTCACACATATAACTCAACCACAACGCCGCAACAGTATTCCACCACAACAAGGTAGCCCCCTTCTCAGCATCAAAATTGTGCAAGATCCACGAGATGCTAAGAAGTTGAGAACTGCCAGATGTCCAATCACTTTGACGAGCTGCGCACCGCGCGTAAAGAGGGTCGACCCCTACACCGGTCGGACACCTCGAACCAGAAGTCCGATCGCTTTCACGAGCTGCGCACCGCACGTAGGGAAGGTCGGCCACTGCATCAGTCGAATACCTCGAAGAAAAGAGACGACCCAACGGAAGAGCGCCATCCCGGACCTCGATACAGGCGTCCGACTCCGCATCATATCGAACCCTGTCGCGATGAGGGAGTCTCCGAGCCCTACCCCAAAGGCGACAGCCCGCTGGCCGATGCCTTGAGAGGGAGGTCGAGATCCTCTCCGCCTCCCCGGACCCGGGCGCCAACACCACATCCTCGTGCTTCGGCGCCGCGCATGACGAAGAAGACGGTACGCTGGGCCGATCCGTTGGAACAACCGACTCCGCGAAAGATAGGATCGGAAGAAAAGGGGAGGGACTCGGAGACACCGGAGAAAGATGAGGAGGAAACCCCGGAGGAAGACCAGCCCTGTACTTTGCGCCGGTACAGGCCTTTAAGCATCCCGCGACCCAAGCGCAGCGGTTCAGAGCCGGAAGTCTCCAAGCCGTCCTGTTCCGACCGTCGCCCAACCCCGATCTTCACCATCGAGGTGAAACTGGCGTCTCAAGCTCGCCAATCTCCTCAGCGTTCGCTGAGTCCACTCATTCCCCAAGCTATGCCCGCACCCCTGCGCATTTCCCCGATCAAGACGTCTACACGTCGGGTCGCTCATGCCATTCCCTCTTCTTTTTCCGCTCCAGAAGTCCAGGTAAGATTATCCCTTGTCCCAAAAGAGGATTGACAACGCTAACCTCGTCAATTACCAGACCAAGTCCGCAACCAGAGACTTTTCCTTCGAAGGCCAACCCGAAATCATCATCCTCAGTCCAGATCACCGTCGCCCCCATCAATACCTTGTTCCCGAACCCACTCAAGAGAAACATTCCTCATCTCAACCAACTGCCTTCTCATACTTGAAGGAAAAGCCCAGACGTCCGGGCACCGTCCGTCCCCGTCCGTCCGACGCCAAGCCTGCTTCCGCCGAGCCTGCTTCCACCATGGCCGACATCAGCAAACCAGCCCTCCAATCCTCCTCATCAACCTCTTCGTTCCATACCGCCAAGAGTTTCTGGAGTGACATGGACAAAAGCGATAGCAAGAATCGCGATTCTTCTTCTTCTCCCAAGCCCGTGTCTCCTATCAAGCCAGGTCAACCCCAAGGTGATGTGACTGCTGTCTTTGATCGTGTCTCAAGTAGTCCATCCAAGGCCGCTGCTTCCAAGATCCCGATACCCAGCTCGGCGTCCAGCTCGTCCTTCCACGCCGTCAAGAACTTTTGGAACGGGATCAGTGGCAGTAGCAGTTGTGGTGCTATCGTTGACGGTTCAGAGGATGTGAAGCCTGTTTTTGGTCCCTCTGCTGTTGCTGATCGTGTGGGGGTGTTTAAGACGTCCAAGGTGGCGGAGTTGTCCGGGTATACGGTGAATAAGCCCGTGAATGGCCCCGTCAATGTCCGAAGCAGCATCACCAGGATTCCCATATCGTGCTCCGAGGCTGGTTCCGTGGGTCGCGATGTATCCAAGTCCAAGTCCAAGATACCAGTATCTTCCACTTTTTCCTACCACGTAACGAAGACTCAGCAAAGCCGTTATGTCCCTCTTCGTGCTGTCAGTGGTGATAGTGCTTCCCGGTCTAGCTTGAAGCCCTCAGCCGATCCTACTTCATCCCTGAGCGGCATATCCAGCTCCTCATCCTACCGCACAGCGAAAAGCCATCCCAACAACGGCAGCAATAGTGACGCTTCCGCTTTTGCTTCCGGTCCCAAGATGACAAGCACGGCCTTAACCACCGCCATCCTTTCAAGCAACGACTCAGCGCGAGCCGAGGACACACCCTCCCTCCAGTCGCAGCTATGGAACGATGTGATGAATCTCTGCATTTCGGAGTCGTCTTCATGCCCGCAGTACAGCGACTGCGATGATTGTATCTGGTCCGGTCAAGAGGGAGTTGATCGCTGCAGCACGGTGGCGCGTGTTGACGATGGGAAGTGTAGGGGGCGGTAAACGGTCGAACAAAGGGAAGGCGGGTGGAACAGAACAGAACTCGAGAAGAACAATAATCGATGGTATGAATGGTCGCTCGCGGTTTACGGGGTCAAGGTTCGCCGTTTCGGTCGTTTCGGTCGTCAGGAAGTCGGTCGCGCGATTCGTGGACTGCAGTGGAGGATTGGTTCGTCTGGGACTAGGGAAATGTCAGCGTATTTGGAAGAATCAGAGCCGGAGAAGGAAAGGAAAGATGGGACGGACTGTTCACGGAAGAGTGTAGAGTCATGTACATCGGCCGGAAGAGATGCCTGCCGGTGATGATGAGGGGAACCGGGAAGGAGCAAGTTCTGGAACTGGTGGGCGGTGGCACCTGTGGTCGACCCGGGAACTTGGGTCAAGTTCGGATGGAAAGAAGGAATATTCCAAGTAACTGCAGATGATAAAGTTCGGGGTGAAGTCCTCCAGGTTCGGTTTATCGTGTGGATTGTGATTTGATGTGATAGCGCAGTGATGATGATATCCTGATGATGCTGCCTCGGCTGTTCCCGTTAGAGGGTAATCCACTTGCTTGCCTTGGTAGCCTGTTACTTTGCTAACAGCTGTACACGCAAACCTGTGTTAAGCATGTTAGTTGCACATCTCATTCCTGCATCCTCCGCACTGTCCTGCACCCACTACCTTTCTCCGTGCGTCCACCGGGGCGACGGCTTGGCCTTTACGATCAAAAACATGGATGATTGCTCTTGCTCAACTTTTCGTTGACACATCACCTTCCTCTCCGTTGTATCTTCCTACAACTACCTTTGCTATTTGTGATCATAAGCAACATAACACGCAATCCTCCCTTCCTCATTCAATGTCTTCCTTCTCAACCTTACGGAAGAGCGTCCTGATGGTTTCCAGGGCCAATAGATCTGTGACTCAGACTGACATGGTCGGTAGACTCACCAAGGTTTTCAGGCCGCGATGTTTAAAAGCCCAGGGGTCTACTCCATCTCCATCTCCATGTCTCCTTATTCAACTCACTCATCGTCAAGATGTGTACCGCAATAATGATCCTACACACAATCTGCACCCACCACACCCGCCGCCGCGAACCCTGCTTCTTTGCCTCGGGCCACTGGACCGAGAAGCTCACCATCCCCAACGCCCCCAAAAATATCGTGGCTACTCTCAAGACTCCCGGGGCTTGTAATTGGAAGCTGGACATTGTCGATCGGATTGAGTTTGGCTATTGCTCGTTGTGCCTGGGGACGGTGGAGGTCAACGTTTGGTTGAAGTATGAAGAGAGGGATTTTGAGGGCGCTCAAGAGATGGAAGATGTGGCGGGTAGTGGGAGTGTGTGGGGTTGTTTGGGAGATGGTAGGAGGGGATGGATTTGATGACAGTAGCGCAATTCACTTGAAGCCTACCTCTACAACATTTGTGCACCATGAAGCCCAACTATGAACCTTGTTACCCTGGATTTGAAAATCATTATATACTTCGTACTTGTCTCAACGCTTCCGTAGGTTTCCTGGTCTTCAAGATCTTACCGAGTGTCTCCCTAGGTATGTTGCTCATCCATGCAGATCACCCGTGCTCCATGTTGGGGACTTCGTTCAGGACTGAACCGAGCTAATCTCTTCCAGTGCCAAACTAACTGCTCTACGGAAAACAGCAGTCTGCTCAGGTTCTTCCCGTGTAGCGGTTGGCTGCCCGCCTAGTGTGGGTCAACGACTCAACGTGCCGCCAGCATATCATCTGAAGTGACGGCGATGCCCAAGGCTCGTTAACACTAAGACACTGAAGGCGGCAACGGCCGTGCGAGGAGCGGTCAATCTGGCAACAATGCATTTGCAGTCATGGACAGAGGGCCATTACCATTCACCCGCAGGCGAAGGTCGGCTTTCGATCCGGATGAGAATATGGCGCGGGGCACCAAGGTGCAATATCCCATGACCCGACTTCACCCTTCTTACTTCAGCACCACCACAAAACAGCGATTTTGAGCGACAGTCCGCAACTAGCACATTCCCTACCAACCAGTAACCCGGGAATCCAGGAATCGTTCCTGTGATCTTCTTGAAGATGTGCTTCACCATCCACAAAACCTACACCATTTGTGGCCACAGCACGTCTCAGGAGTGGTTGTACAAGGTGGGCGCCCAAAAGAAGTTCAAACGCCAGTTTGGATTCAAGGGTGCCCGGGTCAATCGACCCGTTACTTGTCCAAGCCCAAGGAAGGACAAGAAGAAAATTCAGTTTGGCTTCTGCGATCGTTGCGTAGATCGTCGAAAGGCCGTGGAGAAGGCACGTGCCTGAAGAGAACATGGTGAGTTCCATCCTCGTAGCTTCCTTCCCGTATTCCTTCTTGATCAAGGACTTTCTAACCGCGATGATACATCTAGGCAAAGAGTGCGGTCTCCGAAAGACACGCCACGACGAGCGGATCCCAAAGAGCAAAGATTTGAACCATTTGAAAGAGAATAAATAATGGATTGATCAGCGGGGTCAAGCGCAACTCCAGACACAATCGCAGGCTTCGACCCCAACACCAAGCCATGAAAGAAGACGATCATACGCCTACGAACTTCCGCCCCTACAGCAACCTGACGACGCTTTCTGGATAGCAAAGATGCTGCATCGTCGCTGGCCACGAGCCTTATCAGCTGGACTACATTGACGAGGACATATTGCCGCAACTTTCCACTATCATCATAACACAGGCAGACAACTCGATTGCCATTCGGCGGAAACTGCACGGCGGCTGGGGTTAGGGGGGGCGATTTACAAACTTCCTAAGCCCGCGGTTCCTACCCATGGCTTGGGCAGAGCTGCACAGTTCCCGAGGAAGAAGAGGATGGTGACGCCTACGGGTTTGGTAAAAAGCTGGAGGAGAAGGAGTTATTGGTTGATGAAGAATGGGGCATGGGGATGGTTGGATAGGGGGCCCTTGAGCTCGCATGGGGACACCGGGGATAAACCGTCACTGTCATGGTGTTGACGACAAGCTTACGAAGCCCTGGATACAACATGAAGAGAAGCAGGGGCAGATAGAGGTATCTATATGGGAACAGACATTGGAGAAAAAGTCGTGGACAACATGGTGTCTGATGGTGATGGAATAACTTCGTGCACATCCGAGTCCCAGGACAACGTAGACATTCTTCCTCCTTGACTTACCTACAGCAGAACCTCGAGAAATCCAAAGTCGGAGGATGGAGAAAAGTTCCTTTTATCGTCAGGCATATGCCCGACTACAGCATGCAGATAGGTGCATGCGCCGACATATAGGCCCGCCCAGTTGGTGAGAACTCTACAATATTGGCCACCGCCGAACCCTGCGTGCGTTTAGATGCACAGGCTTGAATTTCCTCCTTCCGCTGTTCATGCATTGCATCTTGCGGCTTTGGAATTCCCCATCTTAAATATTCATTCGAGATACTTCCTGTCATACTTTCATGCCAGAATCGGATCAAAATAACCACCTGGGACCTCTGACTCACGAAAGGTGATCTTGTTCAGTGTTTAAACCGGGAA
The DNA here is from genome assembly GCF_033439725.1 of Neurospora tetraspora. Lineage (NCBI taxonomy): Eukaryota > Fungi > Ascomycota > Sordariomycetes > Sordariales > Sordariaceae > Neurospora > Neurospora tetraspora. The sequence goes on from NW_026944392.1 coordinate 332,502, forward strand.
GGCGAGAACAGAACCTTGAAACTGAACGATTCTGTGCAGACCAAATATCCCATCCGGAGTTCAATCCATTCACCGGCAGGCGACCATTCACCGGCAGACGACCGTCAACCTGATAGCCATGGGATTTTAAGTCGGAACCCCAATCCGAACTTCCTACTTAATCCTTCTCTCAACCACAACACAACACAGTCAATTCAACTTACCTCCAAAACGCTGGGATCAACCTTCTTTTTTCCAAACACATCCAACCATTTTCTCTACCTCAAAAAAACCATCCTCGCCAAAGATGTCGCCTCCCAAGCATTCACTACCGATCGCCCACTGGGCTGCTATCCTCCAGCAAGCCCGCATTGAGCTTGAGCTTTTGTCCGGCGAGGTCAGTAAGCATCCTATTGCCCAGTGCAAATCAGACTCCTCCTCGTTAATCAGTAGTCAACTAACTCCACGAGGAAAACAGACATTCACCCTCCCCGACGAGACTCCCTGGTCGGTTGTCGTCAAGAAGAAGGGTAAGAAGAGCAAAAGGAAGGACAAGAAGAAGGACACAAAGAAGATTGGCAAACGGCCCGCACCCGACAAGGTCAGTGAACATCCTGTTGTCAAGTGGGAATCGTAGTCCACGACTTCCACCAGCAGTCAGTCAGCTAATGGCGACAAATAGTCTACCTCACCTTCCATTCACGACAACCTCGAGAAATCCGTCACCTGGCATACCAGGGATGTGATGAAGCGGAGAACCACGTGGAATCATAAGAAGAAGCGGGTGTACACCTACACCTCCTTGCCCAAAGACTTCGACATCTATGAAGACACCAAGGCCCTATCCAAGGCCGAAAAGCACTGGATTATCAGCGGCCACCGATTTCACCCGCAGCACGGACTAGAGCCAATACCCGAGAAGAGCAAGCTCTCCTTGACAAAGCCCAGGTTGCCCAGGGTCGACCCGATCCCACACCAGCGACGGGGTCCAGTGGCGGTTGTCCCTGCACCCATTACGACCGGGAAGTCGCTCTGGTCGCAGGTGGCTGCCAAGCCAGCCGTGCCCAAAGTGCCGGTTAAGCCACCCGTCACTAAGCCATCTTTTGCCAAAGTCTCGGCTAAGCCACCCGTGACTAAGCCGGCGGCCGTGTCCGAAGTCCCGGCCAAGGCACCCGCCGTCACGCTCAAGAAGAAGATGCCGCCAACTTTGGGCGTTCCGGCCTCGAAAGTGTCCCCAGTTCCAGCTGCGACACCCAAGCTGCCAAAGCTTCCTTCCGTCGACTCGACCCTCCGTCGGCAGGGCCTCGGCATTTGATTCTTCGGTGCGCTTGTTGTGCTCGACGCTGGGGGGGATGTTGTTGCCGGTGGTTAAGGTGGTGCTCGACGAAGCTATGTAGGGGTTGAAGTTGGGTATGGGTCTGTTTGTAGCAAGCAGTGGTGGTATTTTGGGATCCATGTCTGCTGCGTGGCTTTCCGGCATAGCGCATGGGAGTTATAGCGCTGGGTTGTGGGAATGACAATCGATTGAAGCGAGTACGGTGTCAATACTATCGCACTGTGCATGCCAGGCATCGCTCATCTTCATGTAGACCCGCCGTGTTCAATCGAGTCAAAAGTGAGCGAGTTACCCATAATGTCGCTCTTCCCCGTACTATGGAGAGGTCGGGGACGGGTAAGTTCTTCCCCATGTATTCTATTCCGTTTAGGGAAATCATGTTCATGTGTGCGGAAATTGCATAGCGGGGCCGACTTCGCACTGTGCATCCCTAGCGGTAACCTTTTGAAAGACACTCCAAATTTCTGACGTATCGTAAGATATGTCCCCGATGATGAATGGTCCTAATGCAAGTATCTTGACACTAAGAACTCGCCCCATTGTTCTTTTCGGTTAATATTTTATTATGCAACTTCCTGATGGCTTTCACCGTCAAATGGGTCGATCGACGACTCGACAGTTCCTCCCCACTTCAACATGGAACTTTCATTCCACACCCTGAACAGGTAAAAACTGGAGGTTCAACGGTTGTAGACTAATATACCGATGTTCCCCGTACTATTGACCAGGTAGGTAAGGTATATTGTCCGGATCGACAGGAGAGATTTCCGGACACAGTCTCTCTATTTTTAGCTCCCGGCTTCCCGCTCGCTTATCCATATCGTGATCTCGGTAACTCGGTAGAGGTCCCTCAGCCCCCAAAAATATCTCGGCTGCCGTTATAATAAGCTAAGCAGCCCCATTTCATGATCTCGCCCTACAAGTGTTGACCCCTATGCTTCCCCGTTATCTCCGGTCCAGCAGCCCTACATATTCCTGCTGATCAGCACTCGCCGTTGCGATGGAAACCTCAAGGCTTGCTTCAACCATAGTACAGGCGCCGGACAGTAATGCTATCACCAAGCACGACAACGACAACGATAACATGATAGCGACAGCAACGACGGTAATAGAGGCAGTCATACCGGCGACCATACTACTTTATTTGCCACCATGAAGATAACGGTCGAACACATACCCAACGACACATTACCAACAATACATCAACACATTCAAAACAGTTATACCAACAATCCTGACAACCCGCAGTCACTCGGCGATTCGAGATGGCCGGCGGATTGGTCTTCACGGGCATGCCGCGGAGGAGAGAGGTACTCGGAACCGGAATCATTCGATGGACAAAGGTTGTCAATCCCGATGGGTCGGTGACTTGGCAAGAGGATCAACCCACGGAATCTGTCAATTCGAAGAAGGAGGAGAAGGGCACAAAAACCGATAAGCAAACCCTCGAGAGGCCAAGCTGGATTGACGTTAAGAAGGAGTCCAATGTCCGAGTCAACAAGCGACTTGCTCATGAGGTGGAGGATTTGGAACAAAAGCAAGCGAAGGTAGAGGCACGACCTACACGCGCTTTCAGCTTCCGGACAGAGGAGAAGAAGACCGAGCGGGCAGAGAAGACCACCAACGTCGAGGAAGTCCGCTTCGATGCTTCGGTCCGGGACGACAAGAAGAAGGGCTTTGTCGCTGGACTCGCCTCGAAACTTGACAGGACAGCGGAGGAATCTGTGTGCCCGAAGAAGGAGACGAAGAAGGAGAAGGTCGAGACACAACCAGCACACCCATTCAATCCCCCACCAAAAGAGGAAGAGAACGCCAACGCTGAACCTCTCCGCTCCCACTGGTCGAAGCAGGAGGACGACAACAAGCAAGAGTCCGACGCCGAACTAGCCCAGCGCCTCGCCAACACCGAAAAGATCTTCCGCCAACAAGAACAAAAGATTCAAGCGGCGCTCGACAGGATTCGCGATTTGGAGAAACAACTTGCGTCGGGCTTTGCGAACAGTACCTCTACCGAGTCGGACGAGGTCCAAAGCAAGACGACATGGGACAACGAGTCAATCGCTGCCGGCGGGCGCGAATCAGGGCCACACTTTAGACAAAGCAAGTCATCAGACGACGAGCCAATGTCTCGCATTTCCGCAAAAGGTCCGCTCCCCTGCCTCTCTGATCATGAACCACACAATTATCGGGTTTTGACCGTCAACAGCAACAAGCCCGAAGTCTGCGCTGGAAGCTACCACGAACCCAAAGTCGGCAGCACATGCGAGCTAGACGGCACCCGGACACCCAGTCCCATAGCAGTCACCATCAACATCCCACCAGCACGCCAGAACCCGGAACCACACACAAAGCCGCATCATCATCATCTTCAACTTCCTCCCATCGTCAGACACACCCCGCAGCATATCTCCATCACCCAGAGACTCCGCACAGTTAACATTCCATGTCCAACCTCGAGTGCCGGTGCCGGTGCCAAACCCAAACCCAACAACACTCCAGCTGCCGCAACAAAACACAAAAAGCCACTCCCCTGTCTCCCCACCGACGCCAGACCATCACTAGCTTGTGCCCTAACAACAACAACAACAACACCCAGCGGTCCCGGTCCCAGCCTCTGCCTCAGACCAAGGCCCGTTCCCCGCTCTGTATCCAGCTTCAAAAAACAGCAGAGAATCGAACGCCTACTCACCCCGATCCCCGAGGAGCCATCGTGCTCGCTAAAACGCAGACCGAGGGTGCCGAGGATGAGGAGGTCGAGGTCGAGTAGTGTTAGGAGGGTTTCAGGGGTTTCCGTGTCGGGGGATTGTAGCGTCAGGCCGGGGTCGGGACGGAGCGGGAGTCATTGCAGTGGTGCCGGCGCGGAGGGTGGTGGCGGTGGGAGTGGGTGGAAAGGGGAGGGTCTGGGGCTGGGGGGTTTGAGGAGGGGATCGATTGAGAGGGTTAGGACGAATTGAGCGGGGTTGGAAAGAGGGCGGGGTTTGAGGTGGTAGCAGCTTGGTGGGTGTGAGAGGGAAGGGAGGAATGACTTCGATTTGGGAGGAAGCGGGTAAAATTCCGGCGAGCTCGGCGAGAGCGGCCGGATAGAGTCTGGTGGGGGGGGGCTTACAGGTCGTCGAGCCGGTGTGGGGCACGGGGCCGAGCACGGGGAGGGACACTCGGGGTTTTGGATGCAAAGAAGAACTGTAAAATATGAACAAAGATATTATCAAGGGTTCGGAAACCTCCTCCATTTTCATGGGCATTTGCACGATCAGAGAATTGTATGTAGGTAGCCTCAATCACACGCCTCAATCACACGGAGTCATATTCTGCGTATTTGCTACCTGCCGTCTTCTACCGGATTAATCATTATAGCAAAAATCAGGCTCTCAATGCCCAATAGCTGTAGGTGTATGACCGAACATGGTTGTTGATGCCATGAACACACGTGAATTGAAGTGCGGATCTCGTCTAAACCCTTCCCTTATGCCTTGCAGATGCCATGATCCCATGCATCTTTCCATGTCCCAGCTCCACCCCGCCTTCCATCTTCCGCCATCTTCCCTTAACGTCCGTCACTTTCCATGTTTCCTATCCTCTGCTTCTGAAACCCTTCCTTTTTGATCTTTCCACGCCTTTATCACACCCACTACAGTCATCGTTGACAACCCTCGTAGAAGCGCACACACACTCCCACTCTCGCCTCCGTGACTCTCACAATATGCGGCAACGATCAGAACACTGGCTGGACAACTAATCAGGATGCCGGGTATCGATCCGAGTATGAGCTGCAAACAGTGTCAGCTCTAGCAGGCTGCCAGCCAGAATGCAAAGTTTCTCGGCCGAAATAGGTGCCTGTCGGAGCGTCCGGAGCCGATGTGCACCGTTCGACCGGCGACTCAAAGTTGTCGTGGGCGTGCATGGCGATAGCTTTCCTCCGATATAGCACCACGTGCGGCGGAACCGGAGGTGGTTGGCACTCCGCATCATCCTTTGGGTAGGTCTCGTCCGGAATTGGCGGTAATGGGCGGTGCAGTGGGTGCCGACCAGTGAGGATCGGCTTATAGGAGATTGGTAGGGGAGGTATTGTGTCCGGGCCGATGCGCTGCCCTGCTTCTTGGGCGGTTGGATCTGCTGGGAGGTTGACTTCCTGTCTGATAAGAGGCTCGAGGTCGAAGGCCTTGCGTTGGCGAGCACCAAAGTTATTGGCAGCTGGGATCGGTCTCGGGATCGGTCTCGGGATGGGCTTCGGTCCACGTAGATGCAACCTTCCTCCCTCGCCTCTACGCAAAGGATTGGTAACAGTCATGAGGTTCCAGTCCTCTCTGATGGTGCGATGAGTTGTCGGCAAGTCCCTCGGTCCATGCAAGGCCACCTTTTGTTCGTCTTTTCCGCGTTCCGCACCCGTGATAGTCTTGATCTTGTCTCTGGGCAGGCTCAGTCTAGGGAGCCTTTGGTCGCATTTGCTGAGCGCTGGGTTCGCGCTGCCTCTCAACCGAAGTAAAGCTCTTCCTCCCCCACGTGCAGTAGGTTCAGAGCTTGTCGTCTTGCCCTACTTCGCTTTGTTAGCATGGAATTCATCGTTCAGGGTTGTAGGTGTGCTTACATGATGAGGAGACTTGTCGTTTCGGTCTTTTGCCCGTTGACATGGGATTCCGGGATGACTGAGGCCCTGGTGGAGGTTAGTACCGAGTCTATGATTCCGGAGTCGCTCCGTGCATTGGCCGCTTTCACTTACAATTTGACATCGGAAATCCTCCACTTCATTAGGAAGCTTAGTTCTGGTAGACGAGTCTTCGGCCGCCCCTTCCGCATTCTGGTTCTTTGTACCGAACTCCCCGTTGTTGGCTCTCAGAATATGACCGCGATGAAAAGGCTTCTCGTTCTTCGATGTGATAGCCAAACCGGGGCATGTGTCCTTGTTGCCATGTTGCTGTTCGCATCCACTTTGCTACTTCGGGCCATGCTCGCCTCCAACTTCTTCGTTCTGCATTGTGTGAAGATTCCGTTCTTCGTACTCTGAAGGTATTGCGGGGTCTTCTTGCAGAGCTCATGTCTGTTGTTCTTGTGGACGATGGGTGGACAGCAACGAGCCCCTCGGTACTCTGTGTGCCCGCACATCTTGAATGCCGTTCTGGTAAATATGCACATGGTGGTTACGATGCGCAAACTGAGGCGCAAACTTTGAGAATGGCTTGCTTGTGTTTGATGTGATGGGTTTGACGAGTTTGGTTGCAGTGTAAAGCCGGTTAGAGGTTATATAAATGTTTTGGTGTGCAATGCTCTGGTTGCGGTGTTGTGATGTCGAAGCAAGGTGGACGAACTTGAGGGTCCCAATGTTTTGATGCTCAAGTCCATCGCCTGTCGCTATCGAAGGTCATCGAACGCAGACGGTCTCCTGGCATGTCTTGCTGCCAGTTGTCGTTGCCATGTTGACGCCGGCTATCCGCCCAGGTTCTAAACAGTGATATTGTTCATCGCGGAGAGCAACAACAACACCGTAACGACGGCAACCATGTGTTTGCCATCATGGGATGGTCGACTGTCGCCTAGTGGTGACCGTCGACCTGGAGCGCCTTAGATATGTCGCATTGAGCTTCGAAACAGACTTGCCCCTCCTTCCTCCATTATCATCACAACTCATCACCGGAGTTCGGTCTCGCCAACGCAAGTCGACAGTGATATCCCACGACCGCACCTCTTGCAATCATCATCTTGATAGTTCCACCCTCCAGCAACTAGACCCGCGTACTCAAGCTGCGATCCGTTGTGCCCTGTGTCTCGTGCAACATGTGCTTCTACAGGACCAAGCTATACAAGGCCTGCGGGCATTCCGAGTTCCGGCGCTTCATGTGCAACCCGGTACCCATCAGTAACACCCGACACCAATCGGATCTTGATTTCGATGGCCTGGTACACATCAAGAACCACCTTGTCTGCGGCGAACCGCCGCAACATGTGAACGACCTCGAACTTGGTGTCTGCGGCCATTGCCGCAAAGCGAGGCACCCGGACAAAGGGGCGGGGCGGAGGAGCGCGATCCTCGAGAAAGAACGAACCCGTGTACAGCCAAGCATCCAGATCTTTGTGCCGGTAAGTGAAACAAATAAATCCCGGTCGATGTTCTCAGTTATTGACGGTGGATATTTAGGAGTCGGATGCCAACGAGGTGAAGCAGGGAGAGAAAAGCTTCCAGCAGCCAGTGATTCCGATCTTTTTGCCAGTAAGCTCAAGTACCGACAACTTAGCCGCCATTCTGGAGTTGCTAACGTTGGATGTTCAGGAGTCCGATGCCAAAGAGGCAGAGCTTGACGAGAAGTCCGAGAATGTTCAAGTACCTGCCGACGTCATCGAAGAGCGGCGTCTCTTCAAGCAGAGTGTCGTGGAGGCGGTCGAGGAATGTCGACAGCTTCGTGTAGAAATCGAAAAGGATCAGGCCAAGGCCAGATCTCTGCTCGACGCCATCGGAAGCCTGAGCGAATATCGCGCCATTCGCTGCAAGAGCGAACCTTCAGCCATCATCAGCAACACCGAGCATCCAACGAAGCCACGACTTGTCAACCAGGCGCCATCTCATGCTCAGCCAGAAAAGTCAGATTACCACGCCTTGTCGCATTCGGCGACCAAAGTCCGTCGCGGACTTTTTGAGGCCAAAGGGCGAGTCCGCTCCATGATCGACGCCTTCAATGGCAAGAACGAGGTCAGCCCAGTAATCCCACGTATTCACCACAAGCGCATGGTAACCTCCATCGCCAACACCATCAACCGGCAAAGCGATGCCCAGCATCCAGCAAAACCTCAGCCTCCCGTCGTTCCCAAGAAGACAGGCTTGACTTGCCGGCCCCTGCCGCTGCCTCCCTATCCAGACCCCTGGACTCTGTCCAAGCCGGCAAAGCTCCAGATCCTCTCGAGGCACCAATACCACAGACTGGTGCCCGTCCCAGAAGAGTCCGACTCGAAATCTCTGGTTCTCGCAAATTCCGTTACCAACACCGTCATCCTTCGCCGCGCAAAAGCCATCAAAGTGCGAAACCTCAACGCCTTTCACTGCCCGGTCAGGCAGCCGCGCTTCGGACTCAAGCGGAAAGTGTTGGCTCCACCTGTTCCCCGCCATTCGACGCCGCCAGTTGCTGTGCCGTGTTCAAAATTTGCGGATCTTGGCCGCCGTAGGGTCTCGGAACTGGAGTGGCGCTTCGTAATTTGATCAGCGGGTCTGTTGTAGCTTGCGGTCGCTCGTAGTCGCTCGGCGCATTTGTACTTCGAATGGATTCGGCGGTTTAAATCGTGATGGTCCGTGGAGGGTTCGCAAGGTCTAACATGATGATTCACGGTGCGCAAATGAAGCGCCGGCTTGGAAGGACGTGGACGGGCGATATGCGGGAAATGAGTGACGGATCGTGGGAACGAAGTCGTTTGGATCGGAGATCGCGTTGGTTGTGTCGTGCTTCGGGTCGAGCGCAATCGATTGTGGCAAGGTGGAACGGGTGCCTGGATTGAAAGGAGAAGGACGAGAAGCGCAGTGGGATGGGAAGGAGGAAAAATCTTGCAGAACGGCGGAGCTTCTGCGGCCGGCATTCGAGGATGGGATGATTACAATACGCTACGGGTATCGATAAGTACAGACGGGACACATTCGGCATGCATCCTGCATTACAGTACACATGGACGGGAGTTTAGGACGGAAGGGACCATCCAGCACTTGCTTCAACATTAACTTTTACTGATGAACCTGATGAGTGACCTATATATCGTGACACGGCTGTGAAATCCCCAGCAAAATACCGGTGACGACTTGCCCTCAGCCTACGTTCATACCGCTCTTTGAATCATGAAAAGAACTTTGGGTGTCTCTGCGTTGATATCGTCCCATCCCATCCAGCCCGTGAACGCCCCCCTCCTCACCGCATCCTTCATAGTTAAACCATACTAGCCAAACGCGCAGTGACAAGCCACAAACCTATTCCCACGCAGTCTCAAATCCGTCTTCAAACGCCCCAGCAGCAGGTTTGCCGGAGAGAAGTAGTTAAAAGGACACTCACCCCCGGTCAATCCCCTCTTCGTCAGTAGTCAAAACCTCTCAATCACTCACAATCCTTTCACAAGCACACCCGCTGATCAGAAACAAACTTAACCAAAGCAAGACCCATCAATTCCTCCAGAAAAGCAACAGTCAAGATGTCTCGTCAAGCCTACAGCGGCGCCTATAGCCCCTCTACCTTCCACGAACAGAAAGCCAAGCGCGACGCTTCCTCTTCATCATCCATCACCATTTCCATCACAACTTCTCACACCAGCACCAGCACCACCGTGTCTGGCGTCAACAACAGCAGCAACAACAGCAGCAGCACGAACTACGGAGGTGGCTCCGGTTTTGGCTCGGGCTCAGGTTCGGGAGCAGGTTCGGAAGGAGGTCCGGGAGGAGGAGATTCGGGAGCAGGGTACTATAACTCTTGCACCTCTACCAATTTTCACGATACGCCGCAAACGCTTCTCGAGTCCGGAGTGGGAATGGAGGCAATGAGGTGGCACGGGCAGTTTTCGCAGTTTTCTCGCTGATGATATGGGGGAGATCACTCTTCTTTGCAAACTCGGATGCTGTCACTGGGCTTGCGAAGGGATGAGAAGAATTTGAGGCAGAAGAAGAGGTTGCGGATGGGATATGGCGGTTACCTTATCTAAAAGTGTTTGCTCTCCCTACCTCTATGAAACACGTCCGTGATACAAACCACATCTTCACTTGACTCACAAGTGATAGTGACTCCTCCATCTCCATATGTATCGACAGCACGTGTATCGGTGAAGCTTAAAAGGACAGGTAATTTCCTTCCGCGAACGCCAGCGGCCCCGCCATTAATCGCTTTCAACACCTCCGTCCCCTCCGTAACCAGCATCACCCACCCACTCCCTCTTCGCTCCCCGTTCTCATTTGAGACACAGACAACAGACACTGTAAAATGGCACCCCCAAAAGCCTTCACCACCGCCACCGACCACGAGCAATACCTAGCCTCCGTCTCCCACCGTCGTAACCTCCACGCCTCTACCAACGGTACCAACGGTACCAACGGTACCAACGGTAACCCTCCCTCCTCATCCAACTCCAACGACCCCTTCACCCCCTCTACCAACGGCACCGGCACAGGCACCGGCATCCTAGTAACCACCACCACCACCACAACTACCCACAATGCTAACTCTCCTTTAACGCCAGTGATGAGTGGTGCCGTTATTACGGATCCTAGTCCCAGTCCGTTGAGTTTGGGACCACCAGGTCTGTCCATGTCGCAAGGGAGAGGGGGAGGGGGAGGTGGAGGGATGGTTAATGGGGTGAACGGGATAAATGGTAATGTGAGAGGTGGTAGAGCAAGAGGAGGAGGATACGTAGGATACGTAGGATATGTACCAGCTTCTGAAGGAGGAAGAGGCGGCTACCCAGTTTACCACCAGAGCGGGATCGGCCCCCCCGCGCCCCCACTAACTTATCACCACCCAAATGGTGCTGCTCGTGGTAGAGGACGAGGCGCTGCTGCATACAACGCATACCCAAACACTGGCTCGCCCAATGGTTCCCCCAACGGCCTCAACGGCCTCAACGGCGGCGGCGGTGGAAGAGGAGGAACAGGAGCACCACCATCCTACTCGATATACACACAGCGAGCCATGGCTGCTGCCGCTGCCGCAGGTCGCGGTAGAGGTAGAGGGGGACCAGGATCAGGACCAAGTTACAACGTAGCGCCCCCCGTCTCGGTAGGTTTGCCTGATAGTTACTGGACGAATGGTAATAGTGCCATGACTACGGGTGCAACTCCCAGTTCCAGTTCCAGTTCCAGTTCGAGTTCGGGTAGTGGTGCTGGGGTTGTAAATGGTGGTGGAACGAACGGAGCTGGAGCTGGAGCTGGAGCTGGAGCTGGACCGGTAACGAGAACAGAAGGGGGGCCAGTAGGAGGAGGTGTTTGAGAACATGGACATTTATAGAATCTTGAATAGCAGAATGGAGAATGATGAACTTCTTGGTACCTTTGCTGCTGCGGTAATGAACAGGCCCTCTCCTAGATCACTGCCTGAACCGACTGAACGAGTGACTGTGTGTATACCGGGCCAGTGTTCACCAGTACTGCCAAGGAAGCCTTTCTCGGCTGAAACGTAGTTCGCTCCTCATGCTCCGTTGCTCCGTGTACTCTGGCCCCTTTAATACATGCGGCATCACTATCTTCTTTGACCGCTCCAGTCATTCCTCTGGCATCGACGGATAAGGATACGACATTCGTTTATCTGCGAGTTTGTCCTCCCCAACCCCAAGCAATGGTCCTGAACCCAGAAGGTCAGGGTACCAGAACTCCCTTTGCTCCAGCTATCAGCGGGCCAACAGCCGTCAAGGACCGTAAGAGCTGCCCAATTCCTTATTCGGCTGATGTTGATTTTGAGGAAGACCGACAGGCATCGAGGTGCCTGAAAAGTTGGTTTCTCGATTTGCAGACTTGGTGGCACCTACGGCAGGTATGCTTGGAGGGCGAAGCTGGCAGTGGCAGCTTGGGCTTGGGAGGTTGTTCTCGAATGTAACTTCCCTTTTTCTTGTGCTTTGGCCTTTTTCGCTTTATGGGGATGCTGACGATGGGGTCGGATGAGGCAACCGGGTAGACCGAAAAGATCGTAAGAGACGTCGTAAGACTTGTGCTTCTGTACAAGTTGTCGACCACTCTCTTGGCAAAGTGATAGCCGGGGATCCAATCTTGGGCGTAGGTAAGCAGGTTGCCGAGTGTCGCGAGCACCCCTGATCCTTCGGTCTTGAGGACTTCTGTCGTGTCTGCCCCGTCCTGCAACTTGTTCTTCTTGTTCTTCTTTTTCTTCCTTTCTATCGTGGGATTGTTGTTTGCCGGCGGAAAGACATAGAGAAGGGGATCTTTGATTTGGCCCAAGCGCTGACCGCACGCGTGACAGGTCGGCGACATGTTCGTCGTTCGTTCGGTGGACGGTACGGTCGCGGCCATGGTGGCTGTTCGTTGACTAGGTTGCGTTGTTGGGATCTGAGTAATTTGAAGAAATTAGCAAACAATTGTCGCTCAGTCTAACTGGGAAGAAGTAGGCTCGAGACTGCTGAGAATGCTTTACTTGCCTTGTTTAAACTTGTTACTTGCCTTACCTTGTTCACTTGCATTGAACCGGTAATGGTCTGCAAGGGGAAAAAAAGAGGCCATGAAATATGCAAGTAAACAAGGCAAGCAATCTCCCTTACTTGCCTTGACTTGTATTAAATTTACCCTTAATTGACTTGCCTAAGGTTGTCAGACTCTTTGCTTGCCCTGCCTTGCTATTACTTGCCTTGTGTGCTACGCTGGTTGTTACAAGTCGAGGGATTGGGAAGTCGCGTGGTTCATGAGTTGGGAAGACGGGAAACCACCACAGAGTTGGTGATAGAGCTCGCTATTGCTGACATTGACCTGCGCGCTTCAGTTGCTTCAGTGTCTTGCTTTCCACACCCATATCCCCAATTGGATGCGAAGCAGGTGGTGGCATCGAGGGATTGCGCTTTCCAGTTGTTCGCGGCATGCAGTCCGAGTGGTGAGAACCTTGATGGCCCTGTTCATCCCGTTATTGTCTGGAGCGGAACAGAGGGGTTAGGGTTACCAGGTAGACATACTCTTTTCCAGTCGCCGATCCCTCTTGGCGCGACAGGGGCTGTCCAACATCGATCATGTCACCAATGTTTACATCGGTCTCTCTTTCGAGCCATTCTTGCCCAATTCAACGGCCATTGCAGCTCGACAGGAACATTTCCTCCTGGGACTTGAGCCCCACGTAAACGTCATACTGGTTTCCCATAGAAATTGGCCCATAAAACGTTCCCTTCCTCCAATTCTAGACGTCCCGATCCTCCATCAACACCAACAAAACAAACAACAACCCACCTATACATCCCACCACCTCTCCGCCGCCATGAAGATCGCCATCACCGGAGCCCGCGGCACCGTGGGCAAGGAAGTCGTCCGCCTCTGCGCCAACCAAGGCCACGCCACCGTACAAATCAACCGCACCCACCAAGACCCCGACACCTCCACGCCCAACACCGAGATGCGCACCGCCGACGCCGCCAACGACTACGACGCCATTCTCAAAGCCTTCAAGGGCTGCGACGCCGTCATCCACCTGGCCGCCATCCCCGACCCCGTCGACAAGGACGACCACCTGGTGCACAGCAACAACGTGTGCGCGGCCTTCAACGGGATGCGCGCCGCCGCGGAGCTGGGCATCAAGAAGTTCTGCTACGCTTCCTCGGTCAACGCCATCGGACTGGTTTACTCGAACCAGCCGTTGAGCTTTGATTACTTCCCCATTGACGAGGAGATTAATCAGGATCCGACGGACGCGTACGCCCTGGCTAAGCAGGAGGCGGAGACGCAGGCGAGGTCCATGGCGAGGTGGTTCCCGGGCATGAAGATTGCGTGCTTGAGGATTCATCAGGTGGCGCCCAAGAAGGATGTGGAGAAGGATTATCGGGAGAGCAACGAGAAGGCTGTCAAGCAGCTTTGGGGGTGGGTGCATCCGCAGGCGACGGCCAGGGCGTGTTTGGCGGCTGTGGAGAACTCGGATGAGTTTGAGGGGGCGGAGGTGTTTAATGTGGTTAGTCCCGAGAGGTGTGTGGTGGGTGAGGATGCCAAGTTGAGTAATGAGGAGCTGGTCAAGAAGTATTGGCCGGGTACCAAGATTAAGGGGGATATGTCGGGGAACAAGGGGTTCTGGAATGTGGAAAAGATTGAGCGGGTGTTGGGGTGGAAGCATGAGGAGAAGGAGTGACTGCACTCGGGGAGCAAATTGTGATGGTTGCTTGATGGCTAGCATGCGTTTATGAATAATGAGATATACGTTTCATGTCACTTAAATGATGGCACCAGTGATTCATGACGACAGTTCGTCTATATCTAGCAAGTCCCGGTTGGTCTTGTAAGTAAGGGATCAACTCTAGCTGGACTCTACTGCTTGGTTGTTTCGCGGCACAGAGGTAGACTTTCTCAAGCACTTCCATGGTGAGGATTCCAACACTTTCCAGACTCTCGCAACATGAAACCACAATCACATCTACTTGACACTACGCTCCCTCCCAATTCTCCAACTCGACGAACACTCGAAGCTCAGGACAAGGATCTATCAGCTTGAACCCCCAGTTACCTTTGAGAATCCCTCTCCCTATTGACATGGTATAGATCGTGCCTCTCGCTTGAAGTCCTGACTCCTGATACTCCTTGTCTTCACTCACCAACCCTCGATGACTGATGCCAGAGTAGGTCGGCCGCTCCAAGTTTTGTAACGCGGCTTTTAGAGCCGAGTATGAGATCTTTCGAGGGCCCGCCTCCATGTATGCCCCGTACAACCCATCTGGAGATGTCGTGCACATGCAACATGGACGTCCACCGTGACGCCGTCACATTGAACGACTATGCCTGACACAACAGATACATGTACACAAACTGCTAGGGGTTCCGAGTATTGTAACCTCCAGTCTAACTAGAGGGACATGGAGAGGATACGAGTATGGTGTAAATAGACGAGTACGTATGTTACGAGCTACGAGAAGAGAAGTCTTAATATCGAAATCAAGTATTTCTGTCTTTGGTCTCCTCGCTCTTCATCATTAACAATAACTAACCATTCTTCCGCTCATCACTCATCGTTCCTGCAGTAAGCAACCAAGCAACCAAACCCAACTCCACATCCGCATTGCCAAACAAAACTCTCCACCTCCTTCCAAGCCATTTCCCAACGATAGAGACCCTGAAACTTCTCGAGAATCACAATGAAGGCCGCCCTCGCAGCTATCTTTCTTGCCACCCTCATCAGCTCCGCCGTCTCCGCCCCGACTGGAACTCCGACTCCGGCTCCGGCTGAGGCTAGCAAGCCCACCTCCGAAGAGATCAAGGACCCAATCCCCTGGGACCTGAATGATCCACTTCAACATCGATGGTGGCGGTCTCGCCGTTCAACCTCCCCGGAGTCCCAAAGATCCGGATATGGGCCAAAAGCGGGGGTAGCAACTCCCCGCGATGTTGAGGAAGAGTATTATACCTTCCTTCATCTTCCTCCCAAGTAAACCGGTACGTCTTTTCCTCTTCCTCTTCCTCCTTCCTCTTTCCCATTCTGTTTTGACCACTTCTCACCGCTTTGCCTCTCCCCCGTCCGTCTTGCCTGATTCGACGCACGGCTCGATGGGACGATGGGATAGCCGAAAACTAAGCAGAACAAGACCAACCGAACATGAACGTTTTGCTCACCGTGCTGGCACTAACTAAGCCGATTCACCTCAGATCCTCAGCCGCTCAGCTCAGCAACATGTGATTATTGCTTAGTTGGGAGCAGATATAAGAAAACCAGGGTAGGCGTTGCAGGCGATAGAGACGGTGGTGATGTGGTGGATGTTACTGGGCAAAGCATGGATATCGAGGATGGAAAAGTATCCGAGGACATTGTTAACCTTCGTTTAGCACCTTGGTAGTTTAGTTAGTGTTCTGTTGTGTCCATCTTTCGTAAGATCAGGTAGTTTCGTGGAATGCCCCGGGGTCATAACTACATTGAACCTTGGGAGGTGTTTAACGCGATAACTATAGGTACAGGTAGGGGGAAGCCTGGTATTTAACCGGATGATAATAATCAGAGGATATTCATTTATATTTTCCGATGCTTTCTCGTGGAAGTGTTTTCTTCTTACAACTAAACTCCTTGTTCGTCTTTCAAAGGTCTTCACTGCCCGAAATGTTCCCGTCGTGTAATGTCTCGAAAGCATTTCTCAATATAAGCTCTTCTCCCCACTTCCTAGGACGAGGGGAGTCAAAATGAAAGACAGTCAGTCCGATTCGAATACAAAAAACAAAAAGGAGGAAAGCCAAAAAAAAAAAAAGACACAAAAAGAGAATTTTTGAATCCTCCCTCGGTAAGGATCGAACTTACAGCCTCCAGATTAACAGTCTGACGCGCTAGCCAATTGCGCCACGAGGGAATGGTTTCCTATTTCGGTTTGGTTTGGTTGATATCTGTGCGCTGTTGGTGGGTTTATCAAGCCTTTTACAAGATCCACCAGAGTTGTGCCAGGGAGGTATCGTCAACCCGAAAGCGAAAGCTATTGGTTGTTGGAAAAGTTTAGAGTGTGGCAGGAAAAAGGGTTGATACTACCTACCTATCTGATTGCTCTTTTTGCGTTGTTTCTTTGTTGTTGCGGGTTGTTCCTTTGCTTGTTGGACTGCGCCGCTATGCCAAACAATCAATGATTGACGCGTCCTTCCACACCAGGGTCTCAACAGTTGTCCTTCAGTTATCACGCGTCTTTTTTTTGGCATCAATATGTAAAAACGATAAATGAATGGACCTTCTACGGTGCGACACGCCCTTTCGCTTTTGGTGAGTAGAGTGATGATACAAATTAACCATGAAGAGTAACCCAGAGAGTAGACGAGACGCGACGCGATCCAACGAGAAAGTGATGAGAAGCGATACGAGCATTGTATTGTTCCCCCTTTCCTCCGCAAGATGAAGGGTAACTGGGATAACAATGGAAGTGATTGAACGAAAAAGCTGATGGTTGATTGATAGATGATAGAATTTCCATGATATTGGTTTGTTTCCTGCGCCAACGCCAGCCAACGCCGGAGATCTTTGGTTTCTCTTCGGCCAAGCAAGCAAAACAACTCTCTCGTGTGTGTTGTGTGTGATATAAACCAAACCTCCAGTTTTCGTCCTTGCCCATGTCCATGCTGCTCTTTTCGTCCTCCTCCCCTCACACGTCCTCCTACGCGTCGTCGTCCTCCCACTACATGATGTCCTCCACCATTCAACGGCTGATGATGATGATGATATCGATAGTAGATTACTCCATACTGATGGATGTAACAATACGCGTCGTCGTCGCCATTTAAGCCTGGCTGCTGTGCCTGGGGCGCTTGCGAGCGCTGCCGGTACCGGGGTGCATCTTCTCGTTGCGCTCGCGCTTGAGCTTCTCGTCGAGGACGCGGGCTGTGATAATTTTTCTTGATTAGCAGTGCGTTCATCCCACCCAAACCAACAACATCCACCAGCAGACAACACATACTAAGCACATCGTAACCGAACTGGGGGAACTCCAAGCACAAGTTCCTGAACTCGTCCTCGGCCTCGGCGCGGAGGGTGTGGGACCTGGTAGCCCAGAAGTTGGCGACGGGGGCGCGGATGGTGGTGTCGTCCTTGGAGGTGAACTCGTAAACATAACGAGCGTAGGCGATCTCGCCCTTGGCGGTCGAGTTGACGCAGTGGATCTTGGACGAGGCCAGGTTCTTGAGGTTGGTGAGGCCGAACTTCTCGGCAATGGTGTACACGCGCGCGTGCTTGAGGAGCTGCTCGCCCGTGAGGTCGACCTCGGGGATGGACGGGTCCTTCTCCAGCGAGCGCTGGCCGGGCACCTTCTTGGGGAAGTAGTCGCCCGTGTAGAGGAACTCGAGGAAGCAGCCCATGGCGTCGATGTCGTCGTTAGGGAGCTCGATCTGGCGGGGCTGTTTGCAGTTGTCAGTTAGCTTTCTGTTGGACTTGGATCATAAGAGGGACAGAAAAACGTACGCTGCCATCATCGGTGAAGTCGGCGCAGGCCTCGGCGAACCAGGGGCTCTGGACGAGGAGGGACTGATGGGCAGTAAGGATGGTCTCCTGGTCTCCGGTGCCGACGATCAAAGTAACGATAGGGCTCGAAAGGTACTGCAGGAAGGTGACGCGAGGAGGAGGGGGCGAGTCGGCGGACTCCTCAGCAAAGGGGAGCTCGTCCTTGTTGGCGGGCGCGTCGCCGTCCTCGGCAGCGGCAGTCTCAGCACCACCCTCGGTCATCTCGACATCGCCAGAGGGAGCGGCGGGAGAGTCCTCGATGATCTCTTCGTTGAAGCTCTCAGACATAGTGGGCTAACGATAAGGGTAGTCAGCGATGTTAAATCTAAGAGAGGGTGGTGAGGAAGATGTCAGTTGGACTGCGGTTGACCTTGCGCGCGTCGAGGTATGTGTGTGTGGATTTTGTTACCAGGAGCTGCGGCGGCGCGCTGCACACTAGCAATAACAATGGTAAATAATACGTACTGGGGGTAGCACTGCTGCGTATCAGAACTTACGATGAAATGGGAATAAAAGCACTTCGTTGTGGGGAAAAAAGAGATGTTGGACAGATGGCAGAGACACGAGAGACAGCTAGTAAAATTGGGTGGTTGGACCGCGCGGTTCGTGTCGCCTCGCGGAGCAGCTGCACGGGGCTTTCCAAGCTTGTAATTGGTCACAAAGAAACGTTACGCGATCAGTACCGTACCATTTTCGTACAACGGCAGCACTTGAAAAGTCGAGGGCACTCAGCAAAGAAGAACCCTGAAAACGAGACGACGAAAAGATACTAGTATAACGGTTGCGGGAGCTCGAGCTGAGCTTGATAGAGCTTCGATTGGGATGAGACAGTCTCAGTTCCATCCGCAAACGTCGATGCTCCAGCTGTTTTCGAAAGTTTCAGACTACGAGAACGGTGGGAATGTGCAGATTGGTCTGTGCGCTGACATCGCTCCGGAAAGGTGCTCTGAAGATGCTCGTTGGAAAAGACACCGGCGACAACATATTCATGGCCATGATATGACATTCCGTGTCTGAACACAGCTCAATTGACGCCTACGCTAATATGCTGTTACCCATATACCTAATTCATCGCACTACGATTAACACCAGCGCTGGCTTTCATCCGTCGACTGCAACCACATTGTCCATCGCAGCCAAAAACCATTACTCGTCTTTCATATTTCCATGCTCGCCCTTCATATCCTCATTGGCATCAAAAGTCCAGCTCACAATCAGCAAGCTTGGCACTGACCCTCCTCGCCCTTCCAGTCCTCCTCAATCCCAACGCAGCCGCCTCGGCCGCCTCATCCTTCTTAGTCACAATCACAGGCGTCGGCACCGTGCTCCTGACCTGGACCTTGACCTTCTTGCGGACGGCAAACCGCTCCTGGACGTAGCCATGACCAACACCCGTCTCCTTCTTCACTGGTTGCTCTTTCTTTTCCCCACTAGGAGTTCCCTTCTTTTCTGTAGGGGGCGCTGAAGAGCGCTGCTTGCCTTTGCTTCCCATCCTCTCTCTCCAATACACCCTTCCACGTGCTCTCGCCTCCTCCTCAGCAGTAAGGAACCGATTGATCATTCTATGATCGAGGATGCGCTCCTCCTTGTCGTTCGGGCCAAGTTTCTCCGTTTTGGGCCACATATAGCCGTACAGCTTGGAGTGTCGCTCGCACCGGGGGCAAGTGGACTTGGTCAGGTAGGCGTTCTTTTGGACGAATGCCGAGGCGCAATGGGTGCACATGATCCAGGCCGTTTCGGGCTCCGAGAGCAGGAGGGGCGTGAGGGTGTAGTCGCGAGGAACGCGGCCACGGGGGGCTGCTGGTACTGGAATGAGGTGTTGTGGGAAAGCGGTGGTTTGCGCCTTGGGCTTCGAGGGGGTGTATGATTTTGTTGTAGTCTGAACTTGTGTGATTTTCTCGACTTGGCCAACAATAGCTTTGACTGGGCTCTCGGTCTTGATGACCGGAGCCTCCTTTTGGACTGGAGCTTCTACAACCTCCATCGTGGACGTTTGAGCGACGCTGATCGCAGTGACCTGCTCTGTTTTCTGAACCTGCTGAGTCTGAGGCTTCGGCCTATGCGTTGTCACCTCTGCTACCGAGACAACAATAGGCGGAGCAGGACTCGAGGGGCCTGAAATGAGGTTGGCTATGCTCATCCTATCTCGCGCAGCCAAACGCTCAAATGTGGGGCGCACCACCGGCGGCTCTTCCTCTGTTGGTTGGCTAGACGGCGGAGTGAAAGCTTCTGGGACCTGCTGAACGGCAACCTCGTTGACGCCCTCCTCCTGCTTCAACAGACCTATCGCCTGCTTAATAGGAGTCGGTTCTGGTGAGAGAATGATAGGTCCCGGGCTTTCACTGCCCTGAGACGTGGCGTCCGTAACGTTATCATTAGTCGTGCTAAACGAAAGAGGGCTCCGGCTGGTTTCGTTATCCGAACTTCCTCTGGAAGGCGCTGTCGAAAGAGCAATCGGGACAACCGGGTACTGCGTGGTTCTTTGCTTTTTGGTAGGCGTGAAGGGGGGCGTACCCATTTCCAACGCCCGCTTGCGGCTCTGACCATCTGCTCCTTGTCCCTGAGCACCGGAATCCGTCGTCGACGTCCTCTCACCCAACATCATTTGGCTCTGTGACTTGCGCATAACGCGCGGACGCATGTCGGGCGTAACTGAAGGAGTGCGCGAAGCCTGAAGAGCGCTACTTCCATATCGCCTCTTCCTCCGGAACGAATAAGGTGTTGATGAATCGGTCGGCTGCTCGTCCTCGATACTCTCCTGGACCACCGCTTCCCCGTCCACTGGCCTCCAGCCGTTCCTCAAGTTGCTCTCGCATGTCGCACACAAGCAATCGCAGTTGTTTTCGCCGAAGTAACTCTCGCTGTACGTAACAGTAATCTCCTCGCCCACCTCGATGTTCCTGCACGCAATGATCTCAATGCCTGCCTGCCCTCTGGTAATGAGCCTAGCATTCGCATTGCAGTCATGGTTGGCAAACCGCGCGGGACCCATGAACAAGCTGGTGGACTTGCTCCTGCTGCTCACAATCAGACTAAAGTCCTTCTTGCGCAACGACATGTCCAATTCCTCCTCTGGCGTGATCACCACCTGAATGCCAGCCAGATACTTGATTGTCTCATTGCGCTTGATGAAGCGGCGGGCCGTGATGCTGGCCTCGTACGTAACAATTGTGTAGCGGTTTGTCGCGTTGACCTCAAAGGGGCAGTCGGGGAGGTAGATGGACATGTATCGGCGTAGGTGCGCTTTGAAGTCATTTTGTTCTCGGGGTGTCTTGAGCGTGTTGCAGAACCTTTTGAGTCCGTCGGTCGCAAGCAGTTTCTCTTGGGCGGTCGCAATGTCGGGATCGACGATTAGGTGGTTCTGGAGGATTTTCGTGATCTCCTCCTCCTTGATGCCCCTAGATGGGTGGTAGGATGTGCGGTTCTTGGGGATGGTGGTCCAGTAGTACGCCTGCATGGGGGAGACAGGTTAGCGATCAATTGTCCTGACGAGTACCGGAAGTCCGACCACAAACACCGAGGGACAACAATACTCACATGATCAACGAGCGCATCCGTCAAGATATCATCGTAAGCAGCCAGCTGAGCGAGCGTCAACTGGTTCTTCTTCTTCCCACCAGTACCCTGGGGTTTCGTCATGGTGCAAGGTCGGCCACCGACTGTTGCGACAAGAACAAAATCGGGTAGAACTGAATGATGAAGTCGTTGTTATAAGTCCTCGATTCCTTGGTTGATTGGTCTGGTGTTGGTCGACTGAGGGGAAAGGAAAGGTTCCAGGTCCACCTCTGCAAACAGAAAGAGCGGATGCGATATGCGCCAAAGTGGTCAGATCGGATATCGAGAGTCGGTGGATCGGAGAAGGAACGGACAAAGGCGCACTCTCGTTTCCGTCAGCAATTGAGAGGCTGATCCCAAAGCGAACTTACGCACTCTCTCTGAAGCAATTGCAACCAATGCGACTCGACAGTGGCTGACAATGACAGGCGCAGTTAAGTGATGGTGGTGGTGGTGGTAGTGTTGGTGGTGACAGCCAAGGGTAAGAGAGTATTGGAATTAAAGCTGAAGCTGCAGCTTTGATCGAAAGGGACAGACTTGTTGGTGATTGACGGGAGGACAAGAACGGGAGGACAAGGACGTGGTCGCAAATGAGGTTGCAAAGAAGGGCGGCGGCCGAAACCTTGGGGAAGCTGAAGACCTGGGGATGGATGGGGGAGAAGTCGGGGTCAAGGTTGGGTGTGAGGGTCCTTTTGGTCCTAGGAGTTGGTGGTTGGTCAGCCGTCATATGTATTCTTGTGTTTGTATGGATTCGGCCGAGCTGTGCGAGAGTGTGAGAGTGAGAGTGCGAGAGAAGTGCAAGGTCTTGTTCTTGGCTGCAGGGATGAGGCAATCGCCTTGTTTGTGCTGAAGCTGTGACAGGTGAAGCAGAGGTGAGGTGAGGACAAGTTGATAAAGATAAACTGCTCAGTCGATGGAGAGATGATATGTAGTCACAAAAGGGGAGAAACAAAACAAAAGGGGCCCATTATTGGGTCGCAAATCTTCCACTCTTCTCCTCTTTTCACGATCCCACCTGTTGCCGTGGTAGCGGTGGTCTAGGCAAATTCCATTCCCACAATTGGAGAGACAGCTGACGAGGGAGCGGGGAGAGACTGGCTGGAGCTCTGTTGCGCTGAGGTTGTCATTGGTGGTTGGAATCAGGGCTGAATCCATCGTCTGGAATATCTCTTAACCAGATGGGGAAGCAATGGACTTGACCGCCTACGTTCATCTTCAATGATCTTTCAGAGGCAGAGATATCTCGTTGTGTAATACTAGTTTTTCATGGATTTTGGATGGATATTTGATGGCCAGTTGCTGTAGTCTCGTCCGGTTGAGCCGGAGAGCACCTCGAGTTGTGAAGACTCCCGATGTTTGGAAGTTGGACAAGTGAGTGGCACATGAGCTGACTCTCTGCACATCTCCACAAAGTCAACACAAAGTCATCATTTCCGTAGTAAATCCAGACGATTCTACACCTCAATGTCTAAAATATAATAAGTCGTCGTAAAGTCTCTTCACCCTCTTAGGTTTCAAGTTCTTTTAGCATCAGCTCTGGTGGTTGAGTCTTCACATGCTCTGTTGGCTCATACTCCCAGAGACTCAGAGCTTCAAAGTACTTCCCCAAAGCGTTAGTCTCCTCCAAAAAATCCAACCCAAGCAGCTAAAGAGCATGCATGAGACCCCTCCCGATTGGCTCCGCACTTCCGATTTTCTGTCTCTTTCGCTGCAGCGCCGGCACAGCTCCAAGTTTTGGCGCGTCTCCAGAGCGCGCGCGTTGCTTACCTAATCTTAGACAGGTACGTACCTTTGAGTCCCGCAAACAATTTTCCAAGTTGCGGCACGCGCACGGCCCACACGGGGACGACGACAAGCCGGCCGGACGCGGCGCAACTGGAGTTCTGGAGTTCTGGAGTCCGGAGATCGATCGATAGTAGCCTTCCCCGTCCGCGATCCCCATTCAGTTGCCGGGTTTCGGTCTCTCTCTCTCGAGTCTTGACTGCAATTACTCAACGGAGTTAGAGGTTGCCCAAGATGATTCAACTAAAGGTATTTTCCCTTGTGTGGTTCTGTTAGGAGTTGTTGCTAACCATGGACTCCGTGACCTAAACAGACGATGCTCAACTGCATCGACAACTCGGGTGCTGCCCTTGTGGAATGCGCCATGGTTGTCGGCCAGAAGAGGCATGCTTCTATTGGTATGCGCTTTCGAACATATTCCCTCACATACGAACAAGCCTATTATCGACGTCGAGCGTAACTGCACGAGCTGCACCGATCCCTCTCTCTCTTCGACCGGCTCGCAAAACATCCCACCTCGCCGTCCTCCGTTCCTCGTCCTCGTTCCCTTTAGCCTTTGGGGCCCGAAGATACCTCTGGCACCATGCACCCATTATACCCAAATACTCCGAGCCCCGACGAGTGTCGACCCCTTTCTACATACATGCCCAACACCTACAACACATCTTCCCCGTCTCTCGCTCAGTCCCTCCCCGTCCACCCCAACCTACCCAGCCTCCCCTTCTCCCCGGCCTCTCTCCTCCCAGATCCACAAACTAACACCCACCCCCCACCCAGGCGACCGCATAGTAGTAGTAGTCCAAAAACAGCGCGGCGCCGACAGCGCCGGCATGGCCGCCTCCTCCGCCGCCACCAAAGTCAAGCGCGGCGACATCCGACACGCGGTCGTGGTGCGGACCAAGCAAAAAGTTTCGCGGCGCGACGGGTCCGTGGTCCGCTTCGACGACAACGCCTGCGTGCTGATCAACAAGGCGGGGGACCCGATCGGGTCGCGCATCAACGGGGTTGTCGGGCAGGAGTTGAGGAAGAAGAAGTGGAGCAAGATTTTGAGTATGGCGCCTATGCAGGCTTAGATTCCCGGGCACAATGGGCATGGGGGTGGGGGTAGGATGTACGATGGGATGAGCAAAATAGAGATATACCCATGAGCAAGCAGACCTGAGGCATTCCGTGGTTTTAATCCTTTATTGCGGAGGTTGTGTGTGGTTGCTCGGTGCTTGGCGGTGGTGACGACTGACGAGGAGAGCTACGGCATATTGTGTTGGAAAGTGTTTCACATGGAGCTGTGTGTGGTCTGTGTCTACGAGCTGCTATACTAGGCCCAGGATGGTGTGGTCTATCCGGGACTGAGGCTACGATACCGTTGGTTCCTGAGACGAGAGACGGCCTTTACAGAACAGCATCACATCACATCACGAATGGCCTTATCGACGGCGTCTTTTAGGGTCATTTCGGGCAACGGTCACCTAGCAGCATCAGTCAAACACAAGCAAGCAGCCAAACGTCACGCCAGTGAATTGAGTCTACGGCTCGCTTCAGTTCGAGGATATATTATTCAAATGGGGCCTTCTGAACTGTGTATACTATTGTACTGTACATGTTAAGTCAAACAAAATGAATCACCCAGTCCACATCATAAGATAGTTGTATCCGTGTCTTTTAACCTTATCCACGAGATTTGTTGAGAAGACCATCTAAGCTAGTGTCCTGCCAAAGCATGTAAAAAAGAAAACCGAACGCCTTGAACCTCGGCCCTTTCAACCGTGTACAAACGCCGCCATAATGCAAATCTTCATGACCCCTTATCTCTGATATTAACCTGTTTTCCCTACCGCCTGTCCACCCATGATAAGGATCGACTGGCCCTATTGCTCCTGCGTGAATCCCCCTACTGGTAAATATTACCACAATCGCAGCAGACGTAAAACAATTTCTGAAATTAACGTTGTTAACCCATGACTCTGATGAGACCACCTGGGAGGAGAGGTGAGTCTTACCATTCCGGTTTCCGAAGTACGCTGCTGTGACTGGAAAAAGACGGCTTCCGGGTGGTGGCAGGCAGGGCATTCTTTGATGGCTCTTGGGAGCTAGATAGCAAACGAAGAAGAAAAGAAGAGGTTAGTCTCGATGCAAGCCAAAGCAAATGACAAGAGAAAGCCAAGTCCAGGCTATCGCCTCTCGACCAGACCCCACCACCAGACGGACGGAGACTTTTGGGTATGTGCTATGCTGTGCTGTGCTGTGCTGTGCTGTGCTGTGTGCCAGTCGTGTTGGGTGCTGTGGTTCCCGGAGGCGGATGAACCGAGCCGCGATGATTATACATGTATTATAATGCTGTTGAAATGGGTATGCCGTAACCGTAATCGCTGTGACCATAAATCAAAAAGTCGTAAAGTCGTGAGAGCGGAAGATGCGTCTGTCGGTCGTTTCCTAAGCTGCCGAGACTTGAGCAGGCAGATGGGTCGATGCCGTCATCTCCATGTCGGTGTCGTCAAGCTCCATGTTGTCGAACTCGATGGAGCCCTCCTCTTCTTCGTAATCCTCAAAGGCGACTAGGTTGTAAAAGTACTCTTCGGCACGGAGCCTGCCCATGGCCTCCTTTTCGTTGTTGTTGTTGTTGGAAGCCCAAACATGGCTGTTGTCGATCATGTCGATAGTGGTAGCCGCCATCTGGTCGTACAGGGACTCGCAATCGCTGGAGTCGGAGGGAGGGGCGGCGAAGTGGTTGGAACACAGCTCGATGACGCCACAGCACTGGCAGTAGATGTAGGTCGGTCCGTCCGCCGGTCGGGGCAAGTCGGTCGACGAAGACGAGCCGGCACCATCACCAACAGCAGAAGAAACAGAAGAGACAACACCCACCGTGGGATCAGAGGCGACATCTTGCGTGACACCAGCCGTCTCGCCGGCAGCGTTGTTCAGAATGTTGCGGTAGATGCACGACGACGTGGCGGGCTCGGAAAAGTTGCAGGTGCGGCAGGTGAAGAGCAGCTTGTTCTCGTCTTCGGCCTCGCGGGGGTACAACATGTTGCTGCATTCGGAGCAAAAGCGGAACGTGATCTGCTCGAGGGGCTTCTTCTCCCTGGCGCCACCGGTGCTAGAAGGGGCGGGCGACGACATTTTGGTCGATGTGTGTTGTGGTTGGGTGTGTGTTGTGTGTGATGTGAAAGTTGAAAGGTGTTTTGTGGAAAGGCGGGACGAAGCGAGGATGTTTTGCTCGTTCGTTGTGGGTGCTGGTTGTTGTTGGGTGAATGGCTCGTTGAAAAGTAATTGATTGATTGACGATCTCGAGGATTGCCCTGGCTTGGTTCGCTTGGGTGGCGGAAGGATGCAAAAACTGCTAATCAAGTTGAAGTTGCAAGTAAGCTAGTAACAGCAATTGGATACTTCTCAGCAGTCCAGGTGATTGGTAAAAAGGGAAGAAGTTCGTCCGCGGGAGACTGAGTGTTGCAAGATGGTTTAAAAAAGCCGAAGGATGGAAAATGAAGAAAGCAGGTGAAGGCCCAGGAAGACCAAGAAAGGCGTGAGGCACGATGGGCACTGCAGTCACGTTTGGGGATCCAAGCGTGCCAACTGCCTGCCCACTGCAATTGCCCTGCAGTTGCCGGCCGGAACAGCGCTGGAGTGTCGCAGGGATGTCCGCCACTGTCAAACCCTCACCGCCTTACCGCTTTGGGTGAGGTCAGGGCAGAACACTGCAACGAACAGCCCAGTCAGACCGAAGGAAGTTGTGCTTGCAGTTATTTTGAGCTTTGTAAAGCCTCCATGTCCGGTTTTGCATGAGCCATTGTTCTTCAGGTTCGTTTCTCCGACGGAGACTCGATATCAAACAGCCTCAAATTCAAACTTGTAGTTCAATTAATTCACTGGAACGCCATGTGTGCATGAGCGAACGCACGATTCGGTCTTGACGGGCCATATCTTTGCGCTCCCGAGGACAACAGTGACCGATACACCATCACAGCGCCGCGGCATCAGGGGCTTTTACACAATTGACTCTGGAATCCACAACGACGTCATTGGGTTGACCACGTGCACTTGTCAAAATCATGAGGGTTTAAGTGCAGAGGGCTATTCGGAACCTTAATTATGAGATCTTTCTTTCCATCAAAATCATGGTTCAACTTTCAAAAGACATCCATCTCGATGTTCCAAACACTCTCCTTCCTCCCGCCCACCCGTGACCCAAACATTCAAGGCACAACAAATCAGTGTGGCACCCACTTTATGCATGGAAAATCACGAGGCCCCAAGGGACTGTTGCGTGGGGTGTCCCGATGCAGCAACTGACGACGGATCGAGAAAGTGTGGATGGCTCAAAAACACAGCTGAGATAATGTCTTTGGAGCTTGAAGTCGCAATGTCTTTGTTCGTGAGCTGTGACCTTTTCGGTGAAAACAAAGGACAAAAAGCTAGGATTAGTTGTTAGTGCATCTTGTAGCAAGAATACCTCTTCCTCAAACTTTCTCCTCAACGATGACCGCAATGCCAAGTGGAAAGATGAAGCCATCAAGGTGACATGAATAAGCAGCCTCAAGCTGACCAAGCAACCTCATCCGACTCGGAGGAGTGGCACATGAGGACATCTCGACAAGGACACACCATCACACTAACAAAATGGTGCCCCTGACAGCTCCCCGCGAATCCCCAATCGCGGAAGAGAAGGCGGGCGGTACCTTGACCCCGCTCCCAGTCCCCGCCCCCCGGCCGCCCCAGAGAAGTCCCCGCTTTTTGTGCCTTGTGAGATGTGGACCCGCCGCGGTTTGGACTGACGTCCCTGACGAAGAGCTCCATTGCCTCGAGTCTTGGCCAGAGTGCTGGATGTTTCTCTGTTCCTTCCCCTAAAAAGTTGCATTCTCCCACTGCCCAATTCTTTCTTCATATCTCAAATTTTCTGTCGCATTTCGATTTTCACTATTGAAGCTCTATTTGCGCAAGTCAAGGTACGTCGCGATACCCGTCGCTGCTTGATTCATTCGAGTCGCAATCGCAAAGCGCACCTCATCTTCCCCCCTTCAACCTCTCTCCTCCTCAACTTCCACGCGACAAGGCTACCCACCTACTCAGCGACCAACTTACTGACAGAAACCGCATCCTCCTCTTTCAGAACCGACTCACCAACCGATTTCTAACCTCACCACCACCAAAACCGTCAAGATGTCCAACGCAAGTCAACCCACCACTGGCGATGCCAAGAACCACCCAACTAACCCCCGTCCTCCCTTCCAGACCATCGAAACCGGTCTCCCCGAAGACTGGGAAGTCCGCCACTCGCAATCCAAGAACCTGCCCTACTACTTCAACAACGCGACCAAGACCTCTCGCTGGGAGCCCCCCTCCGGAACCGACGTCGACAAGCTCAAGATCTACATGGCCAAGTACCACAGTCAGCAGCAGCAGCAAGGCGGTGCGCAAGCTGGTGGTGGACAACAACAGCAGGGAAAGATTAGGTGTGCGCATTTGCTGGTTAAGCATAGCCAGAGCAGGAGGCCGAGTTCTTGGCGCGAGGTGAGTCTCTCGTTGCTCCCCTCACCCTCCCATGTTTCGTTAGCCTAGGTGTTGCTGTTGCCTCCGGCGGCCCCTCCGGGGAGGCTCCTGCGGAGGGCTGCTCGCTGCGCTCGGTTTAATACTAATAACATGTCAAAACAGTCCGAAATAACTCGCACCAAACAAGAAGCCCTCAGCACCCTGCAGGGTTTCGAACAGCGCATCAAGTCCGGCTCCATTTCCCTGGGCGAGCTGGCCCTGACCGAGTCCGACTGCTCGTCCGCCCGGAAGCGGGGCGACCTCGGCTACTTCGGGCGCGGCGACATGCAGAAGGAGTTTGAGGATGCCGCGTTCGCTCTCAAGCCCGGCGAGATCTCCGGGATCGTGGACACGGCTAGTGGGTTGCATTTGATTGAACGGTTAGTTTTTCCCCAAATCTTTCCTCACAGA
This sequence comes from Neurospora tetraspora, assembly GCF_033439725.1. Taxonomy (NCBI): domain Eukaryota; kingdom Fungi; phylum Ascomycota; class Sordariomycetes; order Sordariales; family Sordariaceae; genus Neurospora; species Neurospora tetraspora. The sequence goes on from NW_026944392.1 coordinate 361,680, forward strand.
AAAAGGAGGAGGAGAAGAAGAAGAAGAAGGGGTGGTTGGTTCGGGTTGGGGGTTTGGGCACGGAGATATGTGCTGCTTGGGGTCCTCCTGGTTGGGGTGGTTCGATGGTGGGCGAGGGCTACTTAGGGGATGAGGCCGAGACTGCTCTGGGGAGTCGAGTCGACCGGACCGACCAAGAACGAACGAACAAATTGCTGACAACAACACGGGGACGGTACAGGCTCGAGTAGGATTCCGATACGACACGACAACAAATAATGACCACTGCCACTGGATGGAAGGGAATGGGCACCGAAAGCGTGTGGATGACAGTGTAGGAAAGAAGACGATTAGGTATTTTGCTTCTAGCGCGGCGCTTGCGAAGGTACTTACGAAGAGGGAAAATCGAGAGATGAGAGAGAGAGGCAGTATTGGAAGCCGAACTTATATCGAACCCAGACGATGGCGCGAAGACGGAAGGTTTTTGCTGCGGCGGTCGCCAGACTATCAAGTCGGATTATGGTCCGCAGTACGGCGGGAGCCAGGAAGTATCCGAGTAGTACTTTTGGCCAAGTGTGAACGGGAAAACAGCCGGATAGGATAGGAAAAAGCAGACAAAACAAAACATTTCACAGCTGAGACAAGACAGTCCAACCGGCTTTTGCAGAACGAAACAAGTGCAAATTTCGAGGTTGCGTGATCCCTAGGTATTTTTGACTGGAGGCGGTGATCTCTTTCATGTTCCATGCCTGGCTGGATTTTGACAAGCAGCAGACACCCGGACAGGAAAAGAAGAAGACCAAGAAATCAAGAGTTCATGATCGAGAAGAACCAACAACAGCCAAAATGCAGTAGTGACCGACCGTGAAAGTGACAATGAACAATGGTGAAGAGTGAGTGTGTGTTCCATAAATGATGCCCATTTAATTATGTACTACGGTTATTTCTACTCTAATAAGCCGAAATATTTTCTCTTCTTCAAGAAGATTGAGGGAAACTGCCAATGAGCGAGCCCCAGGTAGTCAATGGTGTGCTGTTACCCTCACAACGCCAGACTGCGTGCGCACCAGATTTTGTCGCCTGACCCCCCCAAAGGAACCAAGTATGATACTGAGATAAAACCCAAAACGAGAAACCGCGGGAGTCATAGCTCGACCGCTAAAGGATTCTAAGAAATGGGGTATATGATATGATGATATAAACCGCAACGCACACCAGAGCAAACTGAAAACCCTGTAAACCGTACGTACCGAACCGCCCAGGAAAACCGTGGCCGAAGCCAGTGAACCGTGCCGTACCGATCGACCGAAGGAAAAAGAAGCGAACCAAACAAACGCCGTTCTGTCCCCGAGTAAAGAGAAAATTCGATCCGACCATACTCGTCGTTATCGTGAGCATCAAGCATGATTCATAACCATGACTTCGTTCCTTGTCGTTCCGTTTCGCTTCTTCCTGTTCCGTTGTCCGTTGTCCATATGTTCTTCTTGGCTTGTGCCCGATGATCTTTTGTGCAGTCCTCAACCTAGCCAATGCTGCTGGCTGCTTTTTCTGTCATGTCCCTTTTCTGTCTTTTTGCCGCTGGCCTTTTGAGTTCCTGTCCGTTTTCGTGGTGGTGACTGTCCTGTTAAACCAGTGCTTCCACCCCGTTTCATGCTCTTGCTCCCATGCGAAACATGCAAAGTAGGTTTTAGGTATGTACAGCAAGGAAAAAAATGGAGAGAAATGTGCAGGAAGATGAAGATGAAGAGCCGCTCAACTGTCTCAAACAGGAGCTGGTGGTGTATGTAGAGTATTTGAGGTATATCGATGGAATTCTGTTATTCTTCCTTTTCTGTGTAGGTTGTCGTAATTTTTGATGGTAATTTTCGTAGGATCATGTCCATAGGTATCGTTTAGGTATCGTCGGCAAAATCTGTCGGATGGAGTGTATCAACCCTGCATCTGACCACCAACACCTGCTACCACCCACTCCGCCAACGGCTTGATACTGGCAAAGCCCACGGTCATCACCCCCAACGCCATCATCGATAGCGCGGAGTACGGGGCCGCCTCGCTTCCGACCTCATACAAGTATGCAGTTCCCATGGCAGCCGAGTTGATACCGATCGTCAGACCAGCCGCTACCGTATGCGGGTCGTTCATCCCTTGGCCTTGTGCGGGTGTTGCGGTGGTAGGTGCTGTCCTGGCAGCCTGCTGCGCCTCGAGGTCGAAGGACTGGCGGACAGGAACGGTGAGAAGCTCGGTTTGACTAGCCTTGGGTTCGGTCTTAGCTCCTTCAGGCTTGTCTTCGGTCCTCTCGGCGGTGGTGTTGTCAGTAGGTTGCTCTTGCTGCTTGACAAAGCGCGAGAAAATCGTCCGTTCCAACCAGCTGCCAAAGCCAAAGCCCAGTCCCATTTGGAAGATGATCCCACTAATGACTACCATCGTGGCGTTTAGACTGGCGTCTCCGCCCATCATGACCATGACGGGCGCACCCATCGCGATGGTGACGCTGCGAGCGGTGTAGGCGATGTTCCGGGAGGCGGGGGCGAGGCCAATGGCGCGAGTGAGGAGAGGACCTAGGGCGACGTTTCCGAGGGCGAGGATTGAGGAGACGATGAGGACGGTCAACCCGGCGCGGGAGAGTAACTGGCGGCGGTACTCGTAAAGTTTAAGACCCCAGGCCACCAAACCGGCATTCAGGATGGACTGTGCGATATCTCCTGCGGCCATGGAGACGTTGAGTTTGTTTCCCTCCGCATCGACTCCGCCATTGACACTATGTAGGAGGAGGTGGGAGAGGGTTGTCTTGGTCTGCAAGCTATCCAGCATCTTGCCTAAGGCTCGATCGCTAATCGCAGCGTCAAGGTAGATATAGGCCATCATGACAAAGGAAGTCCAGAGTACCGCGTTCAGCGAACCGGTCAGGGTGATGCGGATCCAGGGAGCGAGTCCTTCCGCGCGCTTTACGGCTGCTTGAATCTCGAGCATCGTGAACCAGGTAGCGAACAGGAGAAAAGTCGCCAGCGAGGCGTCGTGGTGCACCGCATATCGTAGGGGGATGCCCACGGTAAAAGTCAGGAACCAACACAAAACCAACATCGGGTTTCGGCTAAGCCATCCTCGAAATCCTGTCTTCGGTGTATCCTGTTGTGCCTCCGTAGGTTGGACTTTCTCAAGTGAAGTTGGGGGTCTGGTCCCTTCACAAGCGCTTTCGTCACCAGAGCAAGAAACACCGAAGCTGAAGCTGCTCGCCATTGAGTCGCGCTCGAAGATGATCTTGGAGGAGATCCAACTCCACCGTTCCTTGCGGCCTTCGATCACTTCGGTATTTTCTGACTCGTAGGTAGGGGAACGTTCCTTCCACCGGACCATCAGTGAGTGGATTGGCAAGGCCAGGATGTAGGTTGAGATCGTGTTGAGGATGCCCGTTAGTACTTGTCTGTGTTAGCATATCTCCCATATAACCTTCAAGGCGAGCGTCTTACCGAAGCAGGCAATAACAAGCCCCACGGTACGGGCATCGGCAAGTGGTCCCCGGCAAATCATGACGAAAGGGATGGTGAAGCCGATGGACATGTGTCGGTTGAGAAGGTTCGTCTGCGCATGTCAGTATGAGGGAGGCCAAAGCGTTCGGCCAGTTCATGCCGGGGTAAGACACTTACCGCGCGGCTCAGATGCTTTTGATAGAACTCCTCCAGTCTGGGAATGACACACCCGCAAGCGGATAAGACGACGAACAAGGCGACCATTGCCAATATCGAAGGGGGAAAGTCCACGCTATGGTTGTCCAACATGAAGTCGATACCGGCGATTAGGAGCTGGGCAACGATGACTAGCAAAGTAGCTACCACACCGTCCCATGGTTGCGTTTGCTTGTTCAAGTGGTGCCGCAGCCTGGCGTAACGCTGCCTCGTTGCTGTTGAAAGGGGGAGGCACATGGCTTCTGTAGGTGGTGCTGAGGTTGGTAAGGATGATAGAGTAGGGGCCATGTTGGACCCTGGGTGTGGAGTCGTGTGAAGAGTTATAATACGGTTTTAGGGAAAGTCAACCTGAGCATATGTCAGGTGATGAGACATGAGCCGAAAAGGAGAGGAAGTGGCAGGCGGCGTTGGACTTGATAAAGGGCTTTTTCGGGGGTTCGCTCTTGACATTTGCAGACACCTCGTGGTGTCTAGGACAACGACTGCAAGAAGCAGGCCTGGACCAGCTGTAGGGTTCTCCCATGGACAAGGCGTGGAGTACATGGGAATAATAGGGGACGGGTTTATCGTTTGTCCTCCCCCACGCCATGTGGTTCGGCGGCGGCGGTCAAGAAAGCCACTTGGCACGGATGGTGTTTGGTATCCCTTGGTTATGGATCTCTTGCTTTCCGCGAAGAGTTTCCGTGGGTATGGTCCGGGTTTGTAGGGGCTGTGTGAATGGTTTGGACGGAGGGTCCTTAGGTTCGGGATAGGATATGCTAGGGGCAGTGACGTCGTGCCAGACAGTGAGGATCACAAAGGGGGAAGTCAACAAGCCGGCAGGAATCCAACAACCTAGAACCTTGACGGCGATACAGATCCCTGGATAGGGGATCGGAGGGGAAGTGGGAGGAGTGATGTGAGTGTGAAGAGGGAAAGAAGGAGGGGATCCTTGTGGTTGAGAGAAAGAAGGGAAAGGGTAGACGAGTGACGAGAGCATCCTCGCGGCGATAGTCGCACGGCAGGATCCACGAGAGCCCATTCCCCTTTGCGATCGAAGGAATAGGCCATGGTGAATGGGGGAATGTATGGGATGAATGGGATGTGATGTGCCAAGAGGGTAAGTGAATGTGTGATGGGAGTTGCTTGTCCACCCACCTGATACTCAGGCCCAGTTCTTCCTTCCTGTGAATGGAATCGTTTCATGTTCTCATGATTAGATGGAAACCCAAGATAGGCAGGTACGGGAGCCTTGACGACGCCGACGACGACAACACAACGAGGACAAGGACGAAGGAGCCTCACAAAGTTCCGAATAGAAAGAGCGGGACAGGAGTACCCGTGGTCTGTGATCCGTGTTGCCGTCTGTCCAAGTCACAGCCATCCCGTTCCAGTCCCGTCCATTACCATATCCATGTCCATGTCCATGTCCATGATGGTGAGCCCCGTATCATATGGCACGCACCTTGTCACCGTGGTGACCCTACAATTACTTGCTTGCTTGCAGTCCCGGGAGTCCAGTGCTGTCTGTGGGTGGTGCAAAGGAGCGACACGTCAACATGTCGGTGTGAAATTTTTGTTGTTGACACTCGTATGGCAGTTGTTGACAGCAGAAAGGAGACTTGTACCATGTTCAACGATAGTTCCTGGTTCCTGGCTCCTGACTAAAGGACGAGCATGTAGCCGCGCCCGTCCGCGATGGCCTGCAGATTTGAGGTCAAACGAAGGAGGACAAAAAGACGCCATGGCCAGTAGATTTTGGAGCGTCAAAGTCCAGGGCGTCTTGGGGCGTCTCCTCTGCCGTCCTTGTCAGTGTCCGTATCTTTCGGAAATATTGTCCCAATTCATCAGTGGATTAATGGGAGCGGGAGGCAGGGGAGTGGAAAGCGAGATCTGTCAGATTAGACGGTGCAGAATTGATTGATTGAAGAGTGTGTGTAGGTAGCTGACTCGAGCCAACGCTCCAGAAGGTATGGGGGGTGTTGGGGTAACCCAAATATGCCCAGAAATTAAGCTTAATTAGGTGGCTGGGAGTCTAACCCTCAACGAGTTAGCCAGAATCCTCACCCTTGAATTTAATATACCCTCTTACATATAGACCTTTTAAAATGGGCAAAAGTAAAACTATTTACAAAGTCTCTCTTCTAGCATCTTAATTTCCCTAGCTAAATTATAAATATCCTCCAATATATTATTACTAATCTCCTTCTCCTTCTCCTTATAAGCTAGCGTATTCGCTTTCCCTATTAATTTCCGGAATTTCTTGTACTCCTACTATCCTAAAATTTTAATTAATCCATCAATTAGTATTTTCTTCGTCTCTAAATACTCAACGTCGATCCTTCCTACTTCCATCTCCTACCTTAACTAATAATTATAAATATTAATATATTTCAATTTAGATATTAAGTTAACTACCTCAACGGTCAATACCCGGATCGTCTAAATATTATTACAATTAATTACGGGCACCTTCACATTAAAAGGAATCTTAATCTTCTTATAAAGCCGTATAATAGCGATAGCTTCTTTTACTATACTAGAAAGAAAAAATAGTTCTACTTTAATAGTTAAAATTAAGACCGTCTTTTGTTTAGTAGTACCTTAGTGAACTATACCCCTAAATAGCTTAATAGTAAAACCTTAAGAGCTCTTTCGATTAGGGGAATTATTAGCGTATAATGCGTTAGAAGCTATCTCTAACTTCTTCGAATTATTATAATAAAAGGAAAGGTTAAAGTAAAGTTCTAAATAGTATAAGACTTTATTAGCAACTTTACGATATTGAGGACCGGGATTATAATTATAATGAATTAATTTATTAGCGGCGAAGGCGATATTTAGCCCAGTAATAACGGCGGTATATATAATAGAACCGACGACGACCTAATATTCCCGGATCTTATCGAAGCTAGCTACGCTATTAAAAGGCAAGAGCTCTTTATTATTTATCGGTATGAAGGCGAAGGTATAGGGATTCTTAATTAATTTAATAATTTTATAAATATACTCCCGTTGAATTAACTAGATTAAGCCTTTCTCCCGGTTTCGAATAATCTCAATACCCAAAAACCATTAAAAATTATCACCTCCAATAAATTTATACTTCTGCTCTAACCTTTTAATAACTAGAGCGACTTTATCGTACTATAATTTATCAAAAGTAAATACAATATCGTCGACGTAGTAAAAAATTAAAATTCTATCGCACTTAAAGATATACGAGTCTTCGAATAACGGTTTAAACCCTAGGCTTTCGAAATCCTATTAAATTTTCGTTGCTATAGTAAAAGAGTTTGTCGGAGACTATAGAGGGCCTTGAGAATCTTAAGGATAATACTATACTTTTAATAATTAGGAAGCATACGTATATAAATTTCTTTATCGAGGTAAACGTTAACAAAGGCATTTACTATATCGTATCAAATAAGCTCGAAATCGAACTTAATAACGTAGGTGATAATTAACCGAGATAAATAACTAACTAATATAGAAGCATACGTCTCTTTACTATAATTATACTACTAATCTCCTCTAATTACGAAGCGAACCTTTACCTTCAATAACCGACTATACTTATTAAATTTATATATATATACTTATATATAATCGAAGATTTAAAAACCTGTAGTACGGGGAATATTTTCGTTGATTTTAACCTATAACCTTATCTCTTTATAGTTATCGAAATATATTTCCTCTATTTACTTAAATAGATTACCCAAATCATAATACTCGAAATTGTAATAAGTTTTTAGAATTGGAGGGAAGTTTTAACATTTAATAGAATCCAATTTACTACCTTTAGAAATTAAGTAGTTAATTTCTACCTTCGTAACTATTTTACCTTACTATTACCTAATTAATTAAGTAAATTTCCTAGCGTTAAACGCGGCTTCCCATAGTTCGAAGGTTGGAAAGGAAATAGGCTCTAGTAAATCTATTATAAGGTCAATGATAAAAATAGTTAGTAATATATTTAGCGGGGTAAGGAGGGTTAGTATATTAAAACGTACCGTACTATTAATTAATTTTAAAAAAATTATAGTTCGTAGCGCTTAGGGTATTGGCCGCTCTAGTTCGTAAAAATTCGTATTTAATAAAGAGGACGTTCTTAATGCTAATTATAAGAAGAAGCGGAAGGTAGACGTAAGGAAAAAATATAGTACGGATAAAAATATAAAAGATTTTTTATAACCGAAAAAGAAAGGAAGTATTACGTTATTTTATAAAGTTTATAAGCGAAGCCCTTACTTAATAACGCGCTATTGGTATTTATTACCTAAAATTAAGAATAATCTTAAATAGAAATTAAGTGGCCCTATTTAGAAGCTTATTAATAAAAATTTCGAGAAGTATCCCGAAATTAATAAAGAGGTTAGGAAAGTTAAGAACTAAATATAGGACCGCTTTATTACTTTTATATAAATTATCGCTTCGAAAAATTAAAAGAGATAAAAAATCAGTATTTATAATTTAATATTTTTCATTAAATAAGGTATTTTTAACGCAAATAGTAGTAAGGGTAATGTTTACCTACTTAAGAATTTTATAATCTTCGATTCTAGGGCTTCTATTTATATTTTTAATAAAATTAATTATTTCTTTTCGTTTTGAATAGCGTCCCTAAAGGATTGTATTTAGGCTAGTGAATTTTAAATACCTATTAAGGGTTTTAGGATTATTAATGTAGAAATATAGGGAGAGAGGGGAGTTTTAAGGCTATAGTTAAAAGAGGTAGATTTCTACTTTAATTTTACTATAAATCTCATATTACTTCGCCTACTTCGAAAATAAGGGTTTATTAAAATTATAAACCCCCTAATAATTACCTCCGTCAGCTAGACAATTTATTCTTTTATTTCCTTTAAGAAATCTATTATTAAATAATCTTCGAATATTTACTCCTTTCATTTAATTATGCTACTTTTTTTATTCGTTGAAATCGTTTTAATTCCTTTATTAACCGTCGTGTATATTAAATACCCACCAAATTCTAATACAAACGATTCGATTATTACGGTCCTTAAATCTTTAAATACTTTTATAACGTCGAGGGTACTAAATTTAAAGGGCCTACTATTTATTAGTATGATGTATATAGTATTTCAAAAATTAAATAATAAATTAAACGAAAATTGCAAAATAGGGAATTTAACCCGGGAGAGCGTTTTGCCGTTGATTTCCTCGAATATTGTTAGTTATTATAGACTTAATATATATATAATAATAATAATGGACTTATAACAGATTTACGGGCTTATATAATAATATATAAGTATAAAAATAAAATTTATATTTTTATATATAAATACTATTTTTGTAACCGGAGAAAAATTCCGGTCCGAAAGAAAGGTCCGATTTGCAATAGGGATCACCCCTGAATAGAATCCGGAAGAAAACCCGGAGGAAAATCTAGACCTCGACCTTCGTAGTCGAATTCTGGCCTCAATGTCAGTTAAACGAAGTTGTACGTAATTTTATTGGAAAGAACGGAATATAACGTTTCCGACCGTATAAACGGTTTCGTCATATGACGACTATATAGAATAGAAGTGAAGAAAGATATCCGAAAAGACTTTTTACTTCGGATTCGAATTCTGGATTCTATGGCTGACGTATGAGAATAACCAGACTACTGTTAGAATAATCAAAATATGACGATTCCAAAGGTACAAACGGTTTTATTACTCAATAACTCATTAATCCAAAAAGTATATTTAAAAAGGGGTTCCCTCAAAGAAAGGGGAAACAAAATATATTTTAAATATTTATTGATATCTCTACCAATTTATTACCTTTCCCTATATTCTATATACTATTCTATTCATCATTGAACGCTCTACATACATCCACACTCTAATGCCCGTCAACGCCTACTAAGTTACCCTTTTTTCAACCTTCAAAGAGAAGGTAATTTTTGCCTCTTTATTTATTTAGAAAAGGATTTTCCTTTTATCCAAGAATTCGTCGATCGATACCTTCTAATAAATATAAAGTAAAGAAAAGTAGCTTTAAATATATTATACTTATTACCTATCGATAAATTAAATTCATTTGGGATAATTATACAGTAAATTAATTAATTATAACTATTATTGAAAGATTCCTTTCGATTATCGATATAATTAATTACCGGTATAATATTAAAATTAAATATATGAAGTATAATAACGAATTTAATAGTTAATACGTTAACGATAAATTAATTATACGCGTTATTATTTTCGAACCCTTAGTACTTAATATTTAAATTTAAAATAGTAGTATTAAGCGCTTAGGGGGTATAATTAAAGAAAAAGCGCATATGATAATGAATAGTACTAAATTCCCTTATAATTTCTAGTTTTAAATCATTTTAGCTTTGGTCTATTTTATTAACCGATTACCTAGGTATCTTTATAATTAGAAATTATTATACGAATAATTTTATATTTTCGTAGCCTATTATAAGAGGGTATAAGTTGAGCTCCGCAAGTTTAATTTTAATTATTTATATATTTACAATTATAAAGTGTATGTAATAACGGGTACCGTATAAAAAAAAGAGCAACGGCGTAAGAAGCTTTAATTAAAAGTTTAAATTAAATTCCTTATTGACTATACTACTTCCTCTATTTATTAAATTTAGAACCCGTAGACTAACTGTATTATTTATACTTATAATATACTCTTTAATAAAGATTTAATTTATTTAGGGAACTTCAATAATTTTAAACAAGAATTAAGGTTAATTAGCGACGAAATTGCTGATTTATTAAACCGAATTAATTAACCTCTTTAATTATCTACGTAATATTTTAAACCCGTTAATATAACTTAAAATATAGAGAATAACGGTCTTACCCCTCTGCTGCTATTATTCTTCGATAACGAACTTTAAAAAAATAGTAACGAAACCGTTTCGAAATTAATAGAGCCTACCACTCAAAGTAAAGTATTTATTAATTTTATATTTAATTACTTAAAATTATTAAATATGTTCTTATATTTTAAGGAAATGTTTTTAAATTTTTTATTAAACTTCTAAAAATTATTAACCTAAATAGGCTTATATTTACGGATTATATAAATAAAATTAGTAAATTATAAAGTAGAGGAGGTTATTTTACTAATTCCGAATCTTTTTCCATTTATAATAAAAATTTCTTAATTAGATAATTACTTTTTGAAATCTTTAGGTTACTTTATAATTTCTTTAATAAAGGTTTAATAATTTTGACGAATTTTAACGATTTAATCGATAGGTCGATAGTTAATTTAATTCTTAATTTCTTTAAACTAATTTTGGGTAAATTTATCTTATTTAAATAAAATATCAGTATAGTAGGCGGCGATATAAATATTTATCTAATTACAAATTCGGATATTAACGTCGTCGAAATTTTTCTAATACTTATAGCGAATATTATACATATTATTAATTTAATTATACGTTACTTTCCTAATAATTATTAAATCAATAGAGGGGTTAATAACTATATCCTCCCTACTATCCTATTCGGTACATTATTTATTATCCTCCTCTTCCTCTTTTTTATCTTCTTCTCCCAAATTTCCTTCCTTATTGTTTTCGTTAGCACTAGCGGCGGCTTCTTCTTAGAATTGGGTAATAGTAGTAGTTTCGGTAAAAGTACTATTCGTATTAGTAGCCGTACTAATAATTATTACAGTTATAATTATAGCCTTTTTAATTTAAATTCCTCTATTAAATTTAACGAACTCCTTCTTTACCACTAGAAGGCAATCCTTTACTTACTTAGTAAGCAAGAAATTTTCCGGCTTTAGGGGTATAACCTTCTAAATTATAGGTCCTCTCTTAAGTAACCAATTACTAAAGTCCTAATTACTACTAGCGAATTTCTTAAGAGTTTTATACTAGCTAGGCCAATCGGTAGGGGTATTGAAAATGACTATAATAGCCTTGTTGGTAGATTCCTTTAATTAAAATATAGCTAACGTTATTGGTTTCATAAGGATATTGCTTATAATCGATAATTATAGCGTTAAACGTAAATACGCAAATCAGACTATTAATTATCAAATTAAACGGTATAGAATTGATTGATTGAAGAGTGTATATAGTTGATTCGAACTAACGCTCCAGAAGGTATAGGGGGTGCTGGGGTAACCCAGATATGCCCAGAAATCAGGCTTAATTAGGTGGCTGGGAGATCTAACCCTCAACGAGTTAGCCAGAATCCCCACCCTTGAATCTGACAAGATTCGCGGATGCGCGGCGCCTTTGGCTGATGGAACGTCATCATCCATTGGGTTGGGCTCATGGATTGAACTTCCCTTGTTGTGGTGGTGGCTGTTGACTGTTGTTGTTCGCAGTTGTTGTTTAGTTGTTTGTTGTTTCTTGGTCAAAGCGTTTGAGCAGGTTTTCTTCGACGGAAATTGTTAGTGTCAGAGATTAAACAACGTCCCTTCCTGTTTGATCCGAGTTGAGTCCTTTCCCGTGCCTTCCGCCGTTGAATCGGTTCCTGGATCGTGTTGGAGGCGTCGTGAGGCGCTCCTTCTCTTCCTCAATGTGGGAGCGTTGGGGGTCAGTGGGGTCTCAATCGGGTTTAGCGCGGCAAGGAAGTGGAAGCCACCACTGGCCGCCGATCATTTCTGGGCTGTGGAGAAGAGAGCGGGAAGGAGACATGGATCGTCGTGCACTAACAGAAGACCCCTGTTTTGAGTGCTTTTGCTCGCTGACGTCTGATAGTGCGGGGAAAGAGGCCCCTGTCATCCGCCAAACAGTGCCCTTCTTCACGGGCGGCTGCAAACAGTAAAACATCGATGGTCGACTTCCTGCATTTCCTCATCTCGCTCATCTTCATCTCTCTTGCGGTTCTTCTCACATCAGCAACAAACTCAGCTTCTGCTGTGTCTCCCCTACCGCATCATTAGCCAGAACTCCCTCTCAACCGGGTTTCCTAAAGGGTATCAGGGTCTCCCCCCACGAACCCCTCAATAAGGATCACAATATATCCAACCCATGCATTCGACCAGACACAGACTGCCAGGTTATCATCATCCTGCTTGTTTCAAATCCAGGCATATTTCCAAGCATTCATGAAAGGACAGCATGGAAACGAGTTGGTCTCCCGATGCCGGTCTCAGGTCTGTTCATGTGCCTTGCATTGCCACCTTCTCCCCGTCTAGCAGTCGAGATTCTGGATCCCATCGCCACTTCCACCTTCTTCAACGGGAGCAACGCTCTAGATGTTATAGATCACGGAAACCTTTCCAATATCGGGCATACAATGTTTGCTTTGGGTATGTGTGGGGGTCCATCCGGATATTCGGAGTCTCAGAATCAAGTGATGGCAAGTGATGGGAAGCTTAAAAGTCAACAGCAGCTGGAAGCCGTCCGCGTCTCCATACCCTCCCACTCCTCCGCCATCTACACTACCGTGGTCTTCATATTGGTACGGAAATAGAAGCAGACGGGTTGGCGGGACATTCGAGCCAGCATCAGCCATGATGGAAAGGCCCGCCGTATTGCCCGTTACCCACTTCTCCCCGTCCCTTCATTCTCTCCGCCTTCTCGTTTCCCCGTTTCCCCGGCCTCCCGGTTCTCCACCACCTCTCCGTGTTGCCGCTTGGTGACCAGAGAATCACCAGGGACCAAGAGGACCTGGACAATTCCCGAGGCCCAGGTCTTGGGACGCGGCACAACGCAGTTACATAACCACTCACTTTCCCAGTCTCCAGTGTTTCTGTCGTGGTCCAACCGGAACCGGTCTTTGGGGGCAAAAGCGATCGGGATTAAAGTGTCTGAAAGCAGTGTATGCGTGTGGAAAGAAAAAAAAGTTGGACACAACCTAAAATTGTCGTCCGAGTTGTACACCGTCCGACTTGAGCGGGGTATCTCAGGACTGGGAAGAGTAATTCAGTTACTCAAGAGGGGACTCAAGGGGTAAGGGGTAATTACTCTCTTGTCCATACGTTTTTCTTCAAAGGGGTATTTTGATGAAGAAGGACCCGAGGTTTGTTAACCTTGTGATCTCGTGATGGGTTGAGGGAAGTTCTGCTTGGTTAAGCCGCGAGGGCTGAAGTTTCAAACTTTGTGCTCGTCACTCCAAGAAATGTCACGGTAGATTCGGATGTGGTATTGCGGCTCAGCGTCGTTCGTAACGGGACTGGAGGGACATGGAGGACTGGGCTCAAGCCAACAGTTGCAACCGGCAAGCCCATCTCATTCAAACGCCGCCGCCGCCGCCGCCGCCGCCGCCGCCGCCATGGCCGTGAACCGGCGACACAAGTTTCGAACCCTCAAACCCGAAAACTCATGGTCAGTGATTATCTCTTTGTTCGCCGCAAGTTTGGAGCCGCCATATCCATGAAGAGATGTCAGGTATGAGGCGCCACCTAGAATTAACAAAACTTCAGGGTCCAACACACTTAACCCAAATTGGGCAACTGTTAATTGGAGGCTTGAAAGGTAATATCGGTCAACTTACCTTTCAGTGCCATCTAGACCTTCATATTAATCACTTGCATAGTAGCATGGGCGCATTGCAGTCGGTCGGCATGTACTATGTAGGCGGTGCATGATTGCATTAGGATTATACCCGCCAGTCACCATGCTCAAAGTAAAACATCAGCGGCATGCACCAAAAGATGGCAAGGTCGCAAGGAAGAACCGAACAGCGAAGCGGAAGCGGAAAACCGAAAGAATACCGTTGGCTCAAGACTGGCAAGCAATTTGGCAATCTCCTCATCAAGGGATGGATGGCCCATGATTTCGTCTTCAACCTGTGGCAAGAAGGCATGCATGTGCCCGCTGGCCGGGCGCCGAAACAACGGTTGCCCGCGGATCGAGCCGCGCCAGTTGGCCCAAGCTGGCGAGGGAAAGCTGGAGAGGCACCACCGGAAACAAAACCGCTTTTCGTTTTATTTGTTTCCTTGTTGAAGAAAAGATCATAATGGTGGCTATGAACGGCTTCGGCTGTGCTATCCTATCAACGGTAAACACTACCTAGCTTGGTGTAGGATGGGGGAAGTCCAAGGCGTCACCAGCTGGGCGTCACAGATCTCCCTTCTTCCACCCCGCGTACCTCGGTTTGTGCCTTGTGCTTTGTCACTTCGTTGCGATGACTTGTAAGAGAATAAGTCGTGAAAACTTGGCCTGGGGAAACGTTCCACATCGTTTCTTGTGTACTTGTGTTTCCCCCGAGGTTATCGACCAAAGCTACACTTACCCAGTTCGCATACAAGCAGACGATCGTACCTACCTTCTACATTTCCATAGGCCCATCTCCACCAAGGCGTTGGAGCTCAACACTCAGACGCCCAGTCCAGACCTGATGACAAGACGAGAAAGGCAGGAGCGACGAGATGAGTAGGCAACAAGCTAAACCAAATTCGTCGAGAACTTATCTTCACGGCCGAGTTGAGCTTCGTCAGTCCACATCAGTTCTTGAGCTTATCCAATGAAGGAAGCTAAGAAGCGAATTCATTTCGCGAAACCCCGGTTCATGCTTCAGAAGTGCTGCGAGAGTGCTGCGTGAGTGCTGCGTAAGCGCCATGTTGTGCACTCCTTTCATCCATCGTCCATGGTTCGCATTGCCAACGAACAGCCTCGAGACATCGCTCGACCAAGAAGGGATGGATGGATGGATGGATGGATGGATGGATGGATGGATGGATGTTCTCGTTGAGAACTTGAGATGATGGCCCGAGCGGTTTGCAGGGTCTTGGTCTTGGGTTTGGTTTAAGGAGCATGGAGGAGCACGGAGGAGGACCGACCGAGGTCAGCGACTTCGGACAGGACCAAAAGGAATCGGTGATCGTGGATCAGAAGACAAGAAGACAAGTCGAATTCCAGATCGAAGGAATCCCCGCGGGAACTGAAACTGCCCCTGGGGAAGAGAACGAGGAGAACCGGAGTCCGGGGAGGAGGGGACAGTCACAGAAGCTCAGTCGGAACAGTTGCGTATTTTCTCGATGGTCTAGGTACGTTGCTCTACGGGCGTAAGAAAGCCACAATGCCGGGCCCCTCCCCGGTATGTCCTCTCTTCATCCCCGTGTCCGTGCGGAGTAAGCTGGACAATTTGGGGAAGAAGGGAAGGGGAAGAGGAAGGGGAAAGGGGAAAAAGAGAAGGCGATTTGGGGGAGCACAACTTGCACAAAAAGTACTTGCCGGATGTATACTGCAGCACATAGAGTGCGGATGTACTCCCAGCCACCCGTCACCCGTTTTATTTGACAAGGTCGTCCAGCTGTCAACCAAGTGTCTGACCGCATTTACAAGTACGCCTCTCCTTGTATGTGAAATTGCTAAATTGAGTCCCGTCCTTCCAATACCGGCCTCCAACTGCCGTCGCCGTCTCCGATTTCGTATGCCGCTGTCTACCGCTGTCAGCCGTGCCCGTCAGCCGTTGTCTCTGCCGAAACGGTTACCGGTGCCGCGGCCTATCCTTTTTGAGGAATCCCATAACTCTATCGAAACGATTTCAAATCACAGAATCCCAAAATGACGAGCATCATGACTCGCGTGCAAGTCGAGAACCTCCACTCACTTGGGGTGAGGTGGGTTTCAGTGGGCTGTGGTTCCCTGTGGTGGGGTTTCCCCAACCTTTTTGGTGGAGAGGGGATGGGATGGCTACAGAAAACTGAGATCACGGAATGGAGTTGCTTAGTCGATGGCTTTTTATTTTCTGTAGCGTGAAGCGGGGGAACCGGGCCGGGGAAGAGCCCACAGCAACAAGGCCAAAACATGGAGGCCGTTCCTGGAGCTTCTGTTTTTGGAGCAAGTGAACTTGTTCCCCCAAATCCACGAACCACTTTCATGATCTTTAGACCAATGAAGCATCGTGTCATGATCAAAAAAGAAATGGAAAACACTTGACATTTCATGACAGCTTCCTTTGACAGCAATCCGATGGTCTGGCATCCTGTCACACCTCCATGATCACGCTTCCACAACTCAAAAACACGATTCAGACCCTGGACGCCGATCAGCCTTTTATATAACACCAGGCTTCCCTGACTATCGTCCAAGCCTCCCTCGTTTACACCATACACTCCATCCTTCCCGATCAATATCATGGCCTCACCAGTAACAACCTCGTTCCCGGCCAACGTGGACGACGTGGTCTTGGACCCTGAGTCTCTCATCCGCCTCCTGCGCGCCTACGACCCTGCCTTTGATGGCGCACAGGCGGTGAGAGCCGCCTACGAGGATGCTGTTCACAATGTGATGATGGACCATGATCTGGATCTTGACAGCGAGGACGTCGGTCGCGGCCTCACGGGGAACGCCCTCGTCGACTGGGTTACCGCCCATGTCAACTCAGACACCTTGCTCTCTGTTGACGAGATAAACCAGTAAGGGCCTTGTCCTGGAAACGCCACACTTTTTTCACACTTGTCTTCCTAACACACAACCCAGGTACGCCGCCCTCGAACGGGCCGGGCTCCTGCCACACTTGGAAGCCACCCTCACCCAGCCTTCCTCCATGTCCTTGTCCATGCCCATGTCCGATCTCAAATCCAGCGATCCGTCAAAAGTCCCTCCCCTCAGCGATCAGGAGATCAGAGCGGCCACCCAGGAACTCATCCGATCAACCAGTCTCATCACCCGCCAGACCGAGGCCCTGCGCGAGCAGCAGGATCACCTCGACCGGCTTGTCGCCGAGCACAAGAGGGATACCCAAGCTAGGGCCGCCTTGGAGGTTCAGCAGCTCAAGGGGCTGGGGGAGCGGCAGAGGGTGTTGGTTCAGTCGGTGAGCTTTATTTTCTCTCATGTCATCATAAACACATCACGATCCATCTGAGATCTTAAGGGTCCTGATGTCTTTCAACTATCTTCTATCCATCGGTTTGACACTGACCGACTAACTGAGTAAACAGGTGGTGGAACTAACCCTGTTCTTGGGCGACAAGGTTGATGAACTGGAGCAGCAAATTGAAGAGCGGAAAGCCGACGTCGAAACGCTCGTCGATGGAATGTTTCACTCGGATGACCATGTTTTGTCTAGTCTCCAGAAATTAGGGGACCAGTTGAGTAGGTGTTGTTCTGGCGAGGACGCCAACAAGGCGGAGGAGGAGATAATCAAGAGTTTGCGTGACGTTTGCGCTAGGTGAGCACTTGTCCCTTGACCTGACACATCAGGGTCTGGCACAGCATGGAAGCTAATCTGTTGTGAGATAGAATGATCAAGTTCCATGTGGAAGGGATTAGAACGAGCTTGGATAGAATCTATCTCGAGACCCTTCATGCGGCGATAGAGTCTAGTGCTGGGGGTGATGGTAGTACCGTCACAGTGGAGGATGTTGCTGCTGTCCAGCGGGAGTTGGAGGAACTCTACACAGAGATCCTTCCAGTCGGTCAGATGGCTATCGAGCATCAGTTCTTGCGGCCTGCTCTTGATGATCTAGCAGCCAAGAATGGCCGCAGTCTGGAGCAGTCGACACAAGCAGCTCATTATGTAGGTTGCCCGCACACATCTTACCTTGACCAAGACTAACATTCCCAGATCGACGAATGCCTCGACTACCTGCTCGACCGCATCACCACCATCCGCGCGTGTCTCCAAGAGTATCTCTCGCACCAACAAGCCGTCGCCGAGTTTGCCCAACTCACACGACCAGAACTCAACACCAACGGCCTGCTTCCTCAAACATCCACAGAATCATCCCGACCTGGCACAACACAGGCGCACCACCGCCGACACTCCTCCTTCCCCCGCCAACTCCCAACAGATTCACTATCCCCCGAACTCAAATCCATCCTCCAAACCCTCGGCATCCCCATCCCCTCAGCAGATCCCGCACTCCAATCCCACCTCTCCGCCCTTCAATCAGCCCTCGACTCCACCTTAACAGACCGCCAACAAAAGCGCGACGAACTATTCTCCACCGCGCAATCAACCTTTGAAGACGCAGTAACCAAGCACATAGGCGATGCGAAGGCTGCCCTTGCCATGCTGAGGGACTCGGTGTTGGCGGAAAGTCCGTGGGGAGCGGTGAGATTGGTTGATGAGGAGTTGGAGGGGAGTGTGGAGGTTATCAGACAGGAACTCGGGAAGATAGAAGAGTGGAAGGGGGATGTTGATGGGGCTGTCAAGGCGGCGAGTGGGAGCGAGAAGAAGGAGGCGTTCTTGAAGCGATGGGGGCATCTTGCAACTGCCCTATCATGACGCTAACATGGCACGTCAAAAGAAGGTTATCGCCCGAGCCGCCCGCAACATGCATCATGATCTGAAGTGGTCCAGACATCTGGGCGTCCGTAGGCCAAGGCGATCATAAGATAAAGCCAAGATGGGCTCGGGCCAGGCCTTGGTGGAGCCCACCATCACGGCACTGCGTCCAAGTGCCGATGACGATGATATCATTGTTTCTTCATACCCGATGCATATGGCATGGTTCCTGCTTTTCGACGTCGCATACGGTGGGCTGAGAGTTCCTGCGTTAGGTATATATATCTGGATCCCTTCGGAGTGGTTTGGCATTAGATCAGTCTTACATACCGAATCTCATAACTACCACACATCAAAAACACTAGCCTTCCCATCATCAACGCACGATACAAATTGCACTATCAATAACAACATCAAACAATCAACATGGACACCATCAAGAAGAAGATCAACAAGGGCTTGGACAAGGCCACCGGCGTTAACAACGAGCGTACGTTTTCCTCTCCTCTCTTCTCTCTCCTCTTCCCCCCTCCTATCCGTGCCCTCCCCCCCCTCCCGACTTCCCCCTTCATCATGAATGTTCCCGACACATCGATCCCATCCAGTTCCCGCTCGCCTACCTTACATATGATTTCCCACCTCCCCCATCCACCCACCACCTTCATATGCCCACAAACACCACAAATTCCCAACACACATAAAACCAGCAAGCAACGAATAATAACACGAATGGACGCAATAGCCCAAGTCCTCAACAAGTCCTCCCAATCCCACGCCCTCAACATCACCGGCATCAAAGACCACCAATCCTCCCCCCTGACGAGCGGCCTCGAGAAGCCGCAAGACCCCAGCAAAGGCTTGGGTGCCGTGGGAACGGGAATGACTGCTACGGGGGTTAGCACTGGTACGAACCCGAACCCTGCTGCTGCGCGCCAGTAAATTGTAAATGCGTTGCTGTTGCTGTTGCTGTTGCTGTTGCTGTTGCTGTTGCTGTTGCTGTTGCTGTTGCTGTTGCTGTTGCTGTTGCTGTTGCTGTTGCTGTTGCTGTTTAGCGTATGATGCTTGCGATGCGATGCGCGTGCTTCCGTCCGTCGAGTTACTGTTTCTTTAGCGAGTGGTGTTTTCTTTGATGGCGAGCGAGCGAGCGGTTTTGGAATACAACGATCATCCGCGTTTCCCTTTTATCTCGATGACTTCCTTCGTGCGTGGAATTGGTGTTTTCGATTCGATCAACATGACCAACATGAACCTAAACCTGAACCGGTTCTGACGAATACCTACTACATACGCGATACGACCCGCAAAAGACCGTCGAGCCTCAAATCAACACGCACGAGACATGGGCTACGGCCCCGGTTCCGAGCCATGCTACGGCGGCACTGGTCCTCACCTCGGTTTGCATAGGGGTAGCGTTGGATCAATTGGATCAGTTGGATCAGTTGGATCATCGGGATCGGGATCCGAACTTGGCGGTCTCGGAGGAGAAGGAGGAGAACAAGTTGGGATCGGCATGGGTACGCAGTCACATGGACGGTATGAACATCGCCAGCCGAGCTTGCAGGAGCAGAGGAGGGGAGAGAGGATGGGGTGGGATATTGGGGAGCATTTTGATGTTTGAACCTCTTAAAGTTGGGATATGTAACAATAGTTGGGTATGGGTATGGGTAATGAATGAATGAATGAATGATGAACATACAAGTTTGTAAACATCATGATACTTGCTGTTCCGGTTGGGTGGGTGGCTTGGACCATCAAGCCGGCCTGTGACTACTACGTAGTCTTTGCGATCAAGCATTCACAAACCAAGTTGGTTCGGATTTGTTGAAGTGTAGTGCTCGCTTGCGCTTCTGTACGAAAGCTCGCTGGACAAGCTCGTGTTCAGAATGATAGTGCTTCTTACAGTCATTCTTCGGCAATCTCGTGTCAGTCAAGCGGTTCATGGCAAGGTATTACTGGATTGTTGTTTCTTCGCTTGATGAACATCAGGAGAGGTGTTTGAGCTGCATTGGGAAACTTTTGAATCCACCACCACTACTTACACCGTGATCATGATTACCTGTATGGATACCTTATCGATGTCGGCATTCCCGCAATTTGGATCTGTCACCACCATATCAACCACAAATGCCAAATATATCCAGAAAGTTTGACCAAAGAACATTTTGGCCACGATCATGCTGGCGCGGCCACCTAACATCAGGTTGCTCGGGAGCAAAGTCATCCAAATTGACATCAACCATTAACTTTCAGTTCCGTCCCGTTCACTCCTGGTCTTCCTATTATCCCATGTCTTCGCCAAGTTCACCTTCACTAGTCCTTTTATCCTCCATTCAACTTTAGCTTCCTCGTCTCCATATCACAGTTCATTCCTTTCTCTCAGGAGGCCACTTCTTCTTCCTGACTTACCACTAATTCTCGATCTACTCAGCCCGTGGCACCTCGCGAACGCCCTGCAGCTCGCCCATCCCATCGAGAGCGAGAACTGAGAATAACGCAGAACCACGACCCAAGATCCGACCATCAACACCAAAGAACTCACCATGTGCATAATCTGGTGGACCTCCGCCTGTCCGCACTGCCGCCGTCTCATTCCCATCCAAGTCGTGCAGCAACCCGACGACGAGCTACGAACCAACCCCCCTCGACCTGGACATGAAGTTCCTGAGCAGCCGCCTCAACAAACCAACAGCACCACCAACAACACCATCCCACATGCAACCTATTGGCTTGGCCCCCTTGAACCGGAGACACACGAAGTCCAAAGTATCTGGAGATGTTATCAAGTTGATAGCAGAATTTCGCTGAGGGAGTCGTTGAATGCTTACATGACGAAGGATTTAAACACCAGGGCGGATTCGAGTACAGGTACTTTCGCTGGGCCGAACCCTAGCCAGAATTCTGGTCCCGGACCAGGCGGACCAGGCGGACCCGGAACCGGAACCGGAACCGGCTCGGGCTCCGGCCCCGCCCCCGTCCCAAACGGCGTTACCGCCGGACCTGCTGCACCCGGACCTTCGGGAGCCGGCGCCGTAAACCCCAACTTGAATCATAACCTTAGCTCCAGCCTTGGCCATCATATCCCCTCCTACAACTACTTTTCTCTCCCAAATCGGCATCCCGCCGTGACCACCAACCTGAATAGTAATCCCGGTCCTACTACTAATCCCAACCCAAGCAGCAATGCCGTTCCCCCGGTCCTCAACACATCCATGTCCACCCTCTCCAGCGTATCCAATCCTACTCACAACGCTCCTCACAACCCTCCTCACCTTTTTCCTCACCTCCCCCCTCCCGGTTCCTCTCACATCCCCTTCCCCTCTCCTGGACCCAGTCCCTCTCCCGGTTCCGGTTCCGGTTCCGGTCCCCTTCCCCTTCCCTCTCCCTCTCCCAGTCCCAGTGCCTCCTCCTTCCCCGGTTACCATACTACCGTCCCCGGTACCGTCCCCGCTTCCTTTCCCCTCCCCGGTACCGTCCCCGTCCCCGCTTCCTGTCCCCTCCCCGGCTCCCTCTCCGGCCCGCACCCCGGCCCCCTCCCCCAAAAAACCCTCCCAGGACTCATCAACCCCAACCCCAACCCCAACCGTCCCCCTCCTCCTCCCCACGTGCAGCGAAAGGGAGGTCTAGAATCCTTCCGCCTCTGTCCGCTCTTGCAGCATCTAGACGGTAGCGATCCGGAAAAGAAACATCCGAGGGAAGAATGTTGGTTGACGAGGTACAGGTGGGTTGGGATGGTGTATTCTCTTGGGAGGGGCGCAGTTGTTCAAGGTGGTCAAGGTGGTTTAGATCAGGGTGGTCAGGGTGGTCAGGGTGGAGGTGGAGGGGGAGATGGAGGGGGTGGAGGGGGAGGGGGAGTTGTTGGAGGGGGAGGGGGCGGACATGGAGGTGGAGGGGGAGGGGGAAATGGAGAGGGACATGGACATGCTGGGTTGGTACATACACATGTTGTACATGCTGGATCGGTACATGTACATGTACCTGTTACTGTACGCACAGGTACGGGAGGGATGGGAACTCAAGACCAAGGTCAAGGCCAAGGTCAAGGCCAAGGTCAAGGTCAAGGTCAAGGTAATAACCATGTTGGAACGGGGGGAGGCGCGGGAGGAATGGGAAGAGGACGAGGTACGCCACATGCTGGTCCAAGTAGCGTTGGTGGGAATGGTCGCAATGGGACAGGACAACCTGAAAATGGGGTGAACCAGAATCAGAACCAGAACCAAAACTTGTCAAATCGACACATGGGATCTGGATGGTTCAAACTATTAGAGTTCTACCTCCCAATCGGCAGTAGGGGGTCGAGACTGACCATGGGAGACATTTGTGGTTGAAGTAGTTGATAGGAGGGAGGGAGCATATCGCAAATACTTCATGTTGCGTTATGCAACTTCCTTTTTCGGCTACAGGTCAAGCACTACAGTACAGAGCAGCGCGCCTACCTCAGAATCGGGGATTAGCTAGGTACCTAGGTAGAGAATCGTACAGCCTGTTGCGTCGCCTCTACCTGAAGCATCAGGTCGGTACATATGTAGCCGAGAGCTTTAGAAAATTTTCCCAAATTCGGGATTCTGGATAACTTACCGAACTTGGGGTTAATTTACCGAACTTGGGGTTTTACGGCAGAAGGAAGGAACGGGAAGGGTTGAGGGAGAAGTGTCACTCATGGAACAGGGAAGAAAAGAGGTGCCAGCCCCAACTGGTATTGAAGGCTGGCAGATCGTGCTCAGTCAGTCCCGAAACCGAAACCGAAACCGCATATCCCAAGTGTGAATAGCAAAATGCAATAGACAACTAACCACTGTGATCCTACGAATACCTCAAAATGCTTCCCTACCTAGGTATGTTCTCCCATGTCACGAGACCTGTCTTTGTCCTGGCGTATGCTTGTTACCTTACCTAGGTACTATATATCTAGGTATGTTCTCGCTTGTTACCTTACCTACAACTCGTGTTTGCATCTCGTATTCCATGAGCTAGCAAAGTTAGTACGACTAAACACGTCTCTACTGGGGTCTCAAGCTGTTTCTTCTCCACGATCAAATGAAATGGTCCATGTATGCTTGTTGTCTACTATAGTTCTACCTCTGTTCTTGTTGCTGTAAGGTAGTGTCCAAGTGTTCCATTATCTATCCAGATCCCCTTCTTGCACCACCGGGGTGTCTCAAATTTCCATGCACGATGCTTGCCTTTCAGTTAATGCTCATGAACGCTCATTTCTTTGCCATAGCATCATGTATCCAACCCAGCCCGAACCTGCGATGAACACTCCGCTGCGCCATTTCCGTTCTTTCAAGAACAATATGAACATGATTCACCCCCTTACCCTCACCTAATTCTTCCTGCCTCCACGCTGCGACTCATTCCTCCGATCTTCTGTGATCCTCCGGCGTTCAGTGACCCTCCGGCGCTCTGTGATTCTCCGGACTTCTGTGGTCCTCCGGACTTCTGTGGTCTTCCGGCGTTCTGTGATCTCCCGGATTTCTGGACTCCTCCGGTGTTCTGTAATCCTCCGGCGTTCTGTGATCTCCCGGATTTCTGGACTCCTCCGGTGTTCTGTAATCCTCCGGCGCTCTGTGATCCTCCGGCGCTCTGTGATCCTCCGGCTTTTTGGACACCTCCAACCTTCTGTACTGGTCCAGCCTCCTGCTTAGGTTGCTGGGCACTAGCCGTTCCCATCCCCGTGTTAACCTCCGTCCTAGGCCTCTTCTCCGGTCTTGCTTCCGTTCCCGGACTCACCTTTCGCTTCTTGTTGGATCCGTTGATCCACCCACCAGCACGAGGACCAACACTGACTCCCGCCGCCTTTGCTGCCGCTTCTGCTACCGCCGCTGCTGCAGCTGCTTTTGCCCATATGTCCGCGGCCGTAGCTCCCATCTCTCTACCTCCTCCACTGCCACCGACACTCCCTCCAGCCTGTGCCTGTGCCTGAGGCTGATACAAGCCCCCACCTCCCCCATTGGCACTGGCACGGGCATGGGCACTCCCTCCAGCCTGACCCTGACCCTGACCCTGACCCTGAGCCCGACACATCCCCTCCCCCCTCTTCTTCGTCCCGCTCTGTATCCTCCCCTCCACCTCCCACTCATACTCACTCAACGGCTTCCTCTGCACCTCCCTCAAGCTAACAAACTTTTTAGGCGGTCTATTATCGGGCAGCAGACGCTGGAGTTCCAGCCGGATCCTAAATTCATCGGAGAGCAACAGGGCGAGGACGGGGTCTTTCCTGAAAACCCGCTGGAAATGCAGGTTGTGCACGAGCAGGCGGTATCGGTCGTAGTCCTCGAGGCTGATGTGGACGCCGGGGATGAGGTGGAGGGGGAAGGAGGGGATGTGGGGGACGGAGCCGGAGCCGGAGCTGGGGCTGGAGCTGGAGCCTTGGTCGGCTTGGGTTTTTTGCGGTTGGGCTGGGACGCCAGGGACGGGGGCAGAGGCAGAGGGTGGGTGCAGTTGTTGCGGTTGTAGCTGTTGTAGCAGTTCCTGAAGCAATTGTTGGTGTTGCGGTTGTTTCAGTTTTCCTTGTGATAACAGTACTAGGAGTTGTTGTAGTTGGTGCATTTGGTGCAGTTTTTGCTGTTGTTCTTGCTGTTCTTGCTGTTGAGGCTGCTCTTGCTGTTGAGGCTGCTCTTGCTGTTGAGGCTGTTCTTGATGTTCTTGCTGTTGAGGCTGTTGAGGCTGTTGAGGCTGTTCTTGATGTTCTTGCTGTTGAGGCTGTTGAGGCTGTTGAGCATGTGGATGTGGTGGTTGTTGCTGTTGCGGGTCTTGCAGTTGCTCTTTTTGTAGCGGTGTAAGCAACCCGAGTTGTTGTAGTTCGTACATTTGGTGCTGTTGTTGCTGTCGTAGCTGTTGTACCAGTTGTTGACGTTGTTGCTCTCGTAGCTGTTGTGCCGGTGTTTGTTGTTGTTGTTTCTGCTGTTGGGTATGTGCGTGTGGTGGTTGTGGTTGTGGTGGTGGTGGTGGTTGCGGGCCTTGCAGTTGTCCCCGTTGTAGCGGTGGTAGCAGCCCGAGTTGTCGCAGTTGGCGCACTTGGCGCTCATGGCACTGTTGTTGCTGCCTTAGCTGTTGTAACAGTTGTTCCTGCTGTTGGCTATACAGCAGTTGTTGGTGTTGGGTACGTTCGTGTGGTGGTTGTTGCGGTCCTGGTAGTAAGTTAGGTGGTGGTGCAGGCGGGAGGTTGGACCTCGCGGGAAGATCGGTGTTGCTTGTGCCGGTCATGGGCTTGGTATCAGCGGGGAGAATGGGTGCGCTGGCCAGAGGTGAAGAAACGGCCGGATCGTTGTTGCGTAAAGTGGTGACTGGGGTTGGATATGGAGCCGCGTTCGATGTGGCCCCGTTTGGTGTAATTTTGGTGATTGTCAAAGGCCTCGTTGATGAAGAAATCGCGGGCGTCTTGCTGGAGTTGGTGTCAGGCTTGGAGTGGGAGGAGCCGGGAACAGCAGTTGAGCGAGGGGCTGCTCCGTCCATGTTTTTGTTCGCTGGTGCGTCCATCTTTGTCTTTTCGTCTGTGAGTGGGCAGAAGCGGTTTCGACGGCCTGTGGAGTACTCACATGGATTTCAGATTGAAGGTCAGCGTGGTTCATAAAGCTAGCAGGCTGATGTGGAAGGTTAAGGAAAGGTCAAGGCGATGGTTATGTTCGAGGTTGTGGTTGACGTTGTCCGAAAGGTAAAGTTCTGGTTGATAATGGGGGCTTCTAACCCTGACGAGTAGAGGTGCTGGAAACAAGTCTGGGTCAACGGTCGGTGCCAGTTGCGACCAGGTGAAGAGAATGATGTGATGGAAAACTGAAAACTCGATGGGTGGTCGGGTTGAAGAAGGCCAAAGGCAGCTTTAGCGACGAGCGTTGCATGTGCAGATGGAGGTATACGCCCCAGGACCATGTGTTCGGGTTCTGCTTGACGAAGTAGACGCATGTACTGTGCATGTACAGGTTTTGGGTGCAGGAAGTTGACTGCAGATGGTGGCAGTTGTTTGTTGATTGAAATTTATGACTGGAGTGTTATGGGAACCTGGATTCTTACGTAGCCTTGGGCTGCTTGGCTTTCAATCTGCACAACGTGTCTAAGGCTGTACTAGATGCCCCTGTGCAGTACTGTTTCCGGCGTTGGAATAACGTAGGTAGCTAGGCCGTTGTCGGGTGGTTGAAGTTGAGGTCCGCCCTGGTCCTGTGGCAGTGAGCCCGTTGCAATCGTTCTCATGTCCAAACACTTGTGCTCTCCATGTGAACCCCAGGCCTCCCTGAAATCGCAGTGGTCACGTTCGTCAGTGCACCTGAGGATATCATGGAGGAAGGCGAGAAGCTGGTTGTTGTCCAAGTTCCAAAAATTGCTGAAGCGACCACCTGACCAGCGGAGCTCGGGGAATTGAAGTCCGTAGGCCATGCCCAATGGGGTGTATTTCAGCTCGTCATTCATGTTCCTGCACCAGAGGATGTAGAGGATTTTGTTGTTGTCCAAGCCGTAGCATAGCGGGCAGTAAATGAAATATACAATGCACATGCTGGACTGGCCGGAGGGTCACAGACCCGAAGGGGCTTTGTCGTTGCCAAGGTTCTGCTCTCTGGATTCGAAGTTTTGATATTGGTGTGGTAAAGCAACCGACGGTATTTAGCAAAATAATTTCCGGTTATGCAAACGGGGTGTAGCTGGATGAAGGACAGCCAAACAAAATGATGATTGATGGGATGATGGTTGGTTGTGGATGATCAAATGCACGAGAGTGTTGCAGTCACCTCAGCTTTAAACAACTCTCAACCTGCTGCCAGTGAGCCCAATTCAACTACCCCTTCCGCTTCCAACATTCCCGCCGGTGCCGCCTTCCTTTCCATTCGGACTCTTGCCCGATGTAGTAGGCGCTGTTTCCTCGCGCTCGGTAGTACTCTCCTCGCCTCCGTGTCCACCATTATTAGAGGTAGTGGCTTCCGCACTACTCTCTCTCCACTCCCTAGCCCTGGCCGCAGCCATCATGCGTTCCCGGACCCAGCTCCAAGAGGTTGTGTATCTCGATCTCGCTGTCGGTAGGTCCTCGACGGCAAATGGCAAAATTGAACCAGAGTAATGCCAATCCCTCGTGCGTTCGATCTCGATGTTGTCGTAGTACGGGCATCGGTGGGCGAGTTGGACGTGGCTGAGGATGTATTCGTGGGTTGAGTCTCGGTCGAAAGCGGTTCGGTCTTTGTCAGTTCCTTGGACGTCGGGAAATTGGGCGGCGCACCAGTTGATGTTGATGAGATGGCAACATTGACGGTTATCTACGATCCTGCGACGGGAAATCCAAGGTGAGAGGACGTACTTGAGTTGGCACATCGGTACTGAGGTTGGAGTTGAGTTTTTAGGTGTCGTGGATTTGTCTGCTGACGAGTTCTGATCGTAGAGTAAGTTGCGGGTGAGGGCGTCACGGGTGCCGAAGGGTCGAAGGGTTTTAAGGAGAGGAATGGCTATTGGTGATTCACCTGGCGACGGATCATTATGGGTGACTTCAACGGTTGAATAGGGGCGAGTTTGTTGTCGCAATCAAGGTGAAGGAAAGGAGTTGAACATGGTCGGAAGTCTTGATGTCACTTCACTTGCATCTCCAAGGTTTGGTCCGAGAAAGGATGGCCCGTCCGATGTAGCTGATGCACAGAAGGTCGGCCATTCTTCTAGACTTGTGGCAGGGACTGACAGCACACCTTGAGATGACCGTGGTCCTGGGAAAGGGGGTGTAGTGTCGAAGGATGGGGCCAACACGGCGTAGACACTCGTCGACTTTGCCCCATCAACAGTGCTTGTGGACGGGAAAGCCAATCTGGAATATAGGAAAATGACCCTTAAGCCCCATTCCAATGTGAGTTCAACGTCAGAACGTACTCATCTGACTGACTCCTCGTTGACATTGTGAGCAATGCCAGGTCAACGCTGCGTTGACACTCGTCGATGTTCGATCGCCAACGAGTTTGATGAAGAACAAAATTGGGGGAAATGGCTGACATGTGATCTCTTTGAGCTTTACACCGCCCCTGACATTCATATCTCCGACATGACATGAGCATGTCGGTGATTTCCTGTTCACTCCTGTTGACATTGCGCCATCAACTCCGAGCCAAGCATCACCAACAACCCTAACCCTTGCGCTTCGCGGATCCGAGGGTCCTCCTGTGCGTCATCAGCCAAGACCCTCTTCTGCCCCGCGCTTCCCTCTCGCCTCCTCCCGAGTCATGTCGTCGCGGTTGAAGCTTCCCAACCACATCACTTCTCTCCGAAAGCAACCTCAACTCAACTTTTCAAACCTCCTGAAAAACCCAATTCAAGTCACTTGACTTGACCAACAACAAATCTCTTAGAAGCCGATGCGGAATATCCTCACCCGAATCCGATACCCCGCACTCACCTCACTCGCATCCGCATCACGCACTCGCGCTCTTGCCAGCAGCAACAACAACAACCTGTTCAACCTCAACCGCGACCTCAACACCAAGTTAAACCTCACCACCAACCAAACCCCCGTCCAAAGACGCCCCATCTCCAAAATGACCATCCAAAAAACCCAAGAACCCGCCATCACCTCCATCACCGAGCTGACCCCTCAAAATGCCAAATGGCTCACCCTCCAACAAATCCACTACGTCGACCAAACCGGCAAATCGCGCCTCTGGGAGGTCTGCGCGCGCAAGACGCGCTCCTCCGATCCTACCCCCGTCGGTTCGCACGGAATCGACGCAGTAGCCATGTGCAACATCCTTTTGCACCCGTCCCGCCCGCCCGCCACCGTCCTGGTAATCCAATACCGGCCCCCCTTGGACGCCTACACGATCGAGTGGCCTGCCGGTCTAATCGACGCGGGGGAAACGCCCGAGGAGGCCGCGGTGCGGGAGTTCAGGGAGGAGGTCGGGTATGAGTGTGTGGTCAAGTCTGTGAGTCCCGTGGAGGCGGCGGATCCGGGGCTGAGTAATACGACGATGGTGATGGCTACTGTTGAGGTGCAACTCAAAGAGGAGGAGAAGGAGGGGGAGTTGCCTGACCAAAGGCTGGATGAGGGGGAGCATATCCAGAGGGTGGTGGTGCCGATGGCGGAGCTGTATGAGAGGTTGGTGGAGTATAGTAAGAAGGAACGGCATATTGTGGCGGCGAAGTTGTTTCATTTTGCGCAGGGGATGCATTTTGCGACGACGGAGAGGTATGGTGTTTTTGGTGAGAAGAAGGAGTAGGCTGCGCGGGACGGAGAGGCACGGGCATGATAGAGGTACCCCTCTGAGTCGAGGGTGAGCCTTTCGGGACCGGAATGAAGGGGTTAGTTAGGTGTAAAAGGTGTATGATGACTATGATGTTGTGTTTACCAAGACGTTTGATAGACGGCGATGAGTTTGGAGCTGGTGTTCTATCAGACGGTCGTGTAGAGTAGAGAGATTGATGACTGTCTGTGCACGGCTTGAGAATGTCATTGTTGGTTCCTTTGATCTTGCAAACGGCCCGTCCCGTTGAGAATAATGATGTGCCTTGCTCACTTGAGTGCGGCCCAATGATGACCCCATATCAGACACAAAGAATGAAGCCAAGCATATTGGCAATGAAAGATGTATGAAAGGTATGGATAACCACGTGTCGTGGCACGACGATTGTCGCAAGGAATTACGCGATTACCGTGACATGAACAAGGGGGAGATCTCCAGTGCAGCTCAAGTTTCAAGTCAAAGAGGTTCCAATGCCAATGGGCATCTTGATCATCGTCAATGACTGGCTTCGTTGTCAATTGTCAAGCAAAGCACACAGTGACGCAATGCTTTGAGGTTGTGTCTTTCGTGAATTGTGACCCAAACGGCCGTCGACGTGCAGTGGGACGTGGGAAAATTGCGGGGACCTGCAGCTGGATGCAAGGCGGGGCGGGGCGGCCGGGGGAGCACGGGGAGCCAAGGGGGGGGATCCGATGCTGCTCTCCCGGGTTTGCATATCGTGATGAGTACGTACTACACATCTGATTGATACGATGATAGGCATTGAGGGCTTTGTCCTCCGTGAGGAGTCACAGAGGAATAAATAGTAACAAGTCGGAAGAACATCAATGGTTCCATTGCCAGGATGAAGACGACACCGCCGTGCTGTCGTGAGGCGGTAAACAGCTGAAGGCTGAGGGACATTCCAGAGTGGATGATTTGGCAAAAAGTGGATGATAGTATCAGCCCAAAAAGGGGCTACGTTTAATCGTGGCGGAATGCGGATGGATGGTTGCCTTGCATTTTAAACTAAAACAATACGTAAGGCTGATGATGATGATGATGATGATGAGGCATGATGCGGTGTTCATCTCATCACCATCCCAAACATGGTAGTAAGTCCAAGTCCGAGCGGTAATAGAAACCCCTTGATGAGGATCTGAGTCCAGTCTCTTGGATAAAAAAGAAGAACAGAGACAGGTACCCGTAGACCGTAGTGGCGGTGACCCACTTGGTTTAGCTTTGAGAGTAGTCTAGAGGGGGACTAGCACTCTGGAGATATGGAGAGTGGTAAGTGAAATATCGAATGTGATTCAAATGTGATTGACAGAAAGAGAATGAAAGGAGGCTTTGAACATGCATCAACTGTTTTGTCATGACCAAACAAGGCCAATGCCACTCTTTCCACGTCTTTCCATTAAAGGTCAATGAATGTTTCAACGTTTCATGCGGGAAGCCATGGGAGGCAGTCAAGTGGACAAGAGCGAACAAGAGAACCAAAAGAGAAAGACCATCTGCACTGATGCACCTCCCGCTGCAAGGATTGACGAGGTGCGCACGGGTGCCATGGTGCCCATGAACCCGCTGACTCCACTCATGGCCATCCATATCCACGCTGTTAGTGCGCGCAATGCGACGGTTGGCCGGCAGAGACTGTTCGGTTCACATCTGTTAGCTTTTCTATGTGTCCCTCCACGGTAGTGGTAACAAACCCGAAGAACTGGGGGAGTGGGCTCGACCTGGGGGAACAGGCGCCCCCGTCCTCAGGTCTGCCATCTTTCCCACCGACACCGCCCGACCGACTCGGACGACATTCCTGCTTCATTCCCTTCTCTGGTTCCTCTTGTCCTGCAACAACACTTCAGTCCCATACCAACCGACGACGACCATCACGACACCCGAGACCGACGGCGTCGTGTAATCTAGGTGGGTTTCGACTTTGCGACTGTCGCAGTCTGCCTTTCCTACAACAAGCACTACGCCCACAGCAGCATAACAGCCATTGCAACCGGCTCAACTGGCAGCCAACCAACCGCTGCAGCCAAAAGAAGCAAACCAGCCCCCCGACAAGTCCTGCGTTTTCGACCACCTTCCCGTCAGCTTGCGACGCCAACAATCAATCAAAACAGGAGAGGCCCCGTCGCCTTTTCTCCCCCCGATCTCACCTCCGCCCGGTCGCGCAGGTCCTTTCCTGGCCTCTGTCCCAGTACTCCAAACGACGACGTCGGCGACAAGGCCTTTTTTCCTGCGTGGTTCGAGGCTCCTCCTGCTGTCGGGTAATGCGTCACCCTCATCCTCCATCGCCATGACCCAAACTGCTTCTACCGAGAACACCTCCATCTAACGCTGGGAAGTAAAGAAAGACGCCAAGGAACCGACGACAACCATTGATCATAATTCCATTTTTCACGCGATACTCGGCTTCAACTCTGCGATATACCCTCATTTCTACGTCACGCACGCCTGCATTTCCTTGCATTCACCTTTTCGCATCACGCATATCGCATCTCGATTTCCTTCACGACAGCGACGACCGACGAGTTTTTTTTTTCCTTTGTTTACAATACTACAACAAGCACCAAATCAACACCAGAATCATCACATGAAAGCCTGCAGACCACCATACCACATCGTACGACGATAGAACTTGCGAAATGGCGGCCGACGTCCCGGGATCACCGCTCGCCAAAAATGCCACGGCCGAGGAGGCCCTGGCCTGGTACAAGTCTCAGTACGAAGAGCTTGAGCAGGAACTCAAGGAATTCCAACAGTCGTCCAAGGAACTCGAGGCCGAGCTGGAAAAGGACTTGGACGCCGCCGATAAGAGAGAGCGCGCCCTACAGCAAAAGGCCGAGGGTTTATCCTACGAGGTAGAGGAGTGGAAGGTATGTTTGGCTCTCGTTAGGCTCCCATGATGATGATCCCATCCTGTGACTGTGATGGATGTGACCCCCAACACACCCTTCATTTCAATTAGCGCCACACCCGGCAAATACCCCCACCACCCATCTTGTCAGATGAACATCTGCTGACCCGTTTCTTCGGTACAGAGAAAATACAAAGAATCAAAATCAGAGGCAAATGCTGCGCAAAGTGCGCTTGAGAAGGAAATCACGGCTCTGCGCGAGACCAACAGAACCCTTCAACTAAAGCTACGCGATATCGAAGTGGCCAACGATGACTTTGAGCGCCAAGCCCGAAACACGTCTTCCTCACTTGAGGACCTCGAATCCAAGTACAATGTCGCCATCGAGCGCGCCGTCATGATGGAGGAGGAAATCAAGATTGGGGAACAAGAAAGAGAACGGCTACGCGTCGAAGCCCAGCGATTGCGCGAAGAATTGTCCGACCTCAAGATTGAAGCCGAGATCCTGCAGTCCAAGCTTAGGAAGCACCAAGCCCGCGGACATCTCACCCAGATTACCACCACGATTGCCCCCGCGCCCGCTTCACCGCTGTCGACCGCCAGCTCGCCCTTGGTTACAACTCCACCCGATACCAAGTCCCTGTCCACGATCGACACCTTGTCCGAAGTGCAAGATCCACCATCGCCGCCCATGTCGGACGCCTCGCTGGGCAAGGGTCTTAGGGCATCTAGGAGCACCCCCGTCAAGCAGACGGCGTCTAGGCCAGGAGGGTGCAGGACACCCAAGACATCCATCTCCAAGTCAGCGGCGGCCAAGTCGTCAGCACAGGCAACCCACAAGGCCAACCGGTCCATCAGCGAGAACAACATCACGCCGAAGCCGAAGCCGCTCAGCTCGTCGACTTCCTCGCAAACGAACCGTCCTTCCAACGGCCGCTTCAACAACAACAGCTATCCTATGGTGCGCACGCCCTCGTCGAGGCCCTCTGCCGCTAGAGCCGCTGAGAGGCCACGGGCGCCGGTGCACAGGATTCCTCCGTCCAACTCTCTCACCCATATCCGAACCCTTACCGCGCAGATGCAGAAACTCGAAGCCCGTGTCCACTCTGCTCGCTCCAAGCTTCCGGCTGGTCCAGCGCAGACGCCACCTAAGCAGTCGCCGCGCTTCAACGGAGGCATTGGAGGTATTGCCGCCACGGTAGCCATGCGCGGGAAGAAGCAGCGAGGAGCTGGGGCCTCTACGCCCAACCTGCTAGAAGACGACAACGCGTCCGACATTTCCAACACGCACAGCAACCCCGACTTTCGCAGTAGCACCTTGAATCTCAGCAAGCACATCCCCCGACTTAGCACGTCAGGAGTGTCTCGTATAGCCTTCGGTCCCCTACCAATCCGCCACCCCGCCTCCGCCTCAACAACATCGACAAGCACAGCAACCGCCACAAACGTTGACTCGGAAGTCTCGCGGCCCAGCAGCCGAGCTAGTTCCTCGAGCTACGCCCGTCCGATCAGCCGAGCCGAGTCCCACTCCACAGCAGCGTCAGGGTACATGCCCTCGTCTTCCTCGCGACCTATCAGCCGGACCAGTCTACCTGGACATGGGACACGAACTCCCGTAGGCTCGTGGCCACGCAGCTCGGGGACACTGAGTACATATGGCCACGGCCCCGCCCACAGCCAAGCGAGCATCAGCTATAGCACAGCGGAGGAGGACGAGCTTACGGATGATGGGCAGCGGGAGTTGAGGCCAAAGACGACGCCCGCGAGGAGGAGGACAGGGACACTGAGTGCACGCGACGCCCCTGATCATCATCATACTGGTATTCCGATACCAGGAAGTGGAGGGAACAGGAGGCAGAGTGGCAGCTCGAGCGCGAGTAGGTCAAGTGTTACGGGTAGCTTGAGTCTGAGGAGGCCGAGTAATGCGGCGGCTCTAGGGCATGGGCATGGACATAGCGCGGGGTACGGACATGGACACGGATCGGTGGGAGGGAGCACGACAGTGAGAAAGGTGGTGGATTTGGGGGAGACTTATTGAGGGTTATGAGGAAGTAAGAAACGGAATTTTTGGGAGGGGAGGAGCGGAGGAAACATGGATATCGATGATATGGATATGGCATGCATATGGATATTGCTTGGAAGGGCAGAGATGAGAGGTGTGGGAGGAGGAGAGAGGAGCCAAGAGGACGAGAATGAGCAAAGAAGAAAGATGAGAGAATGGGAATTCTGATGGACAGGAAGGAGTACGGACTACTGGCTTGCTTGGTTGGCTTGCGGTTTGGCTGGTTTCAATCTCGCCTTCCCCTTCTACTCTACTCTTCTGATTTTCTCAACTTCCTGCTTGCTGCGCGACGCGCAAGAACGGCACTCTACAATAACATACAACAGTTACTACATCTTTTTAGTTTTGCTAGGTGGCTACTATCGAATTACCTACCCCACCACATTACAGCCTTTTTCAGTTTTTTTTTTTTTTAGGGCACACGTTTCTTTGGAAGGCAGATATATCGTTTCGTCAATGGAAGAATATCTGACACACACACACAGCCCTCCCTTTCTATGCACACACAACCTTTGGGACGAGAGTGACGATGATGGATGGATGCCCGTGGTGATGGAGGAGGGAGCTTGTGGTCTTTCTTTGCCTTCATATTGCTTGCTGTATTGCCTATCGATTGACTCTTTCGATTCTGTTCGTATGGCAGGCAGCTTGAGACTGTCGTCAACTTTGATCATCCATTTTCTACCTGCTTTTTTGCTGTTTTGCTGTTTGTTGTATGAATGGAGAAGAGCGATAGAAGTAGCCAAGACACAAGGTTGAGACCTACAGAAAATACCACATCAAGATGAGCTAACAGCATGACAACAGGTGTGAGCGTTTGGAGTCTATGAAGCAAGCGTATTCCTAAAGCTACCAACGTCTCGTCTCGTTGGACACCAGAGTTTTGACAATTAATGCAGCCCATCTCAGCCTAGCGTAGGTAATCCGGTCTCAATCATCGGGTACCAAGCCCGGGTCCCAACTCAATCCCCCCTTTCCTGCGTTCCAGGATTCCAGCCCTTTCCGCCGACTCTCACCAACCAACCTATCCCTTACCTCAGCTCCCCTCTTCCCCGTTCGTTTAATGCACTTGCCTTCTCTCACATCCAACGCTGACTTGTCCCTTGGTCATATCACTCGAAAATTCCCATGTTTAAGAATCTTAAGAACCTCCCATACATTCATTCTTCCTCGACCGTACCCATCCATGTTCGTAACCGCTACTTACCTCCACTTACTTACCTCTATGATTTATCCAATGGACTAGCGCCCGGCGGCGTCGGCGCAGGCGGTCCAGGCGGTACACTCGGCGATACGCTCGGCCCAACCTGAAGATACGAACTAGTTGTACCTATAGGACTCCCTCTAGATGGCGGGGTGGGAGCACCTCCAGGGTAAGTAAACCGCGACGGACTTGGTTCCCTGAGAGTCGAAGTCGAGGGAGGGATGTAAATACCCGGGGAAGAGGTATGCGAAGGGGGGGTGGGCGCTGTGTAGTTGTAGAGGGGGTAGTCTGGGTGGAGGCAGGTTGTTGTGTTGTTACTTGTGGTTGTGGTGCTGGGTGTTGAGGATGCGGTGGAAGTGGATGGGGTTAGATAGCTGGGGAGGGGGGTGGAAGATGAGGTGCTTGTGCTTGTGCTGGTGCTGGTGCTAGGGGCGAGGTAAGAGCTGGTGCTGGGAGCCAAATAACTAGAAGTACTCGGGGTGCTCGCCCCCAAATAAGAACTCGGCGTGTTTCCACCGCCCAAATAGTTCGATGTGCTCGTGCTCGCCCCCGAAGCCGGATACAAACTCGACCCTGACCCGCTCGACCCATACGTGCTCGACCCTCCATACGAACTACTACTCCCCGCCAAATACCCCGACGAACTCGCGACCGGAGAATAAGAGCTAGTCATAGTAGCGGTAGGGAAGTAAGGCGAGTAAGGTGTGTAAGCCGAGCTACTGCTTGCGGGTGTAGTGGAGGAAGTGCTGGGCCCGGTGAAAATGGAAGTGGAAGTGGAAGTGGAAGTGGACGTATAAGGAGTGGAATACCCGATAGTACTAGTGCTAGGGGCTGCAGAGCGAATAGAGCGGGAAGGGGAGTAGGGGATGGTGGAGGCGGAACTGCTGGTGGTGGTGCTGCTGCTGCTGGAGGATAGGTAGGAGGAGGAGAGGGGGGAGGATGATGGCTTTTTTGGGGAGGACATTGTTGGGGTGGTGGAAGGGAAAGGTAGGTGATGAAATTTCGGGATTTGTTTTGAAGTTGAGGGCTAGCTAGGGGCATGCGTGGGTGACTGTGCTGTGGTGGAGGGTAGGTGATGAATTTTGGTTTAGTTTTCCAAGTTGAGGGGGGACTGGTTGGGTAGTATGTCTTGTTTGAAACCTTGATGGGAGACGAATGTTGAGTGCGAGATGTGTTTGTAGGACTGGGCCGAGAGTCTCCTTCTTTTAACCATTTGTCCACGAAGGGGAGATCGTACTTGAGAAGGAGCCATTTGGCAATGTCAAGACTATGGCTCGTCATGGTGTGTTGATCTCTTGATGACACACTCACTCCCCCATGTTTGCCCCCAAGTCAGTCAAGTGCACCCAGGAAACCGCAAGATGAAGAAAGGCCACCGAGACCGGACCAACCAAGTTAAACCAAGACATTCTGGGTATAAACACTATCTGTGAGGAACTATCGATCTATGTAAACAGAAAAATCATCT
The DNA here is from genome assembly GCF_033439725.1 of Neurospora tetraspora. Lineage (NCBI taxonomy): Eukaryota > Fungi > Ascomycota > Sordariomycetes > Sordariales > Sordariaceae > Neurospora > Neurospora tetraspora. The sequence goes on from NW_026944392.1 coordinate 399,235, forward strand.
CATGTACACACTTCGGGTCGGGGTAGGGCCATATCTCTAGTAGATGATGCGCCCATCCACCACCCCAGACCCCATCATCCTCCAGCGCTGGAGCCGGACCCGTCATCATCAACATTATCCAAAATGCAAGCCATAACCATGTAACCAATTTGTTTCGTTCGTTCATCGCTTTTCCCAACCGTCCGTAATAAGTAACCCATAAGATCATGCCTAAGGAAAATCCAAAACATCGTGATGAGCCATGAAAGACACCTGCGTGTTTGTCCATCATTCCCATGGAGACGGGAAGTTTCCTTTTCCTCTGCTTTTTGTTTTGTCACAGCTTTCTGTCGGTCGAACTGTTGAGACCTTTCTGTTCCGTTGGCGTCCTTCGCACCTTTCACACACCTTTCACGCCTCTCCTTTCTCTTCCCAGGTGTCGCATCCTTCGAACTGCTTGCTGCACCCATCACACTTCTTCTCCGGCGTCCTCTACAATAACATCCATGTCCTCCACGTTCTCTACCTCTAGGGGGGCCTACCATCTCAGCCTCAGGTTGCTACAACTACCTTTACCTAAGTAAGCAAGGTAGTTGCGCTTCCGCCAGCTTCAACAGGAGTCCCATCAGTATCACAGACAGGCCTGCTACCCCCCTAGAACCACACTCCCTACCAGCGAATCTTGACCACCCACGAACACCGCCCATAAGCCCTCTTGCACCAATCGCCCACCCAAAACGCGAGGTTGAACAACTTCTGCGGCACCACCGCCGCCGCCTTGGCCCCCGTCTGGCCCAAATACTTCGCATACCCCCCCTTCCCGCTCTTCGGCTCCGGTAGCCTGCGCGCAGCCCGACTTGCCTCCCTTTCTCTCCTTTCTTTATCCTCTTTCTCCTCTCGGCGCTTCATCTCCCGCGCCTCGCGGTGTCTGTTACCCGTTGTCGTAGACGTCGTAGCGGTGGTCGTCGTCGTCGCGCTCGTGGTACTCGTCGTCATGGTATTCGACCGATCTCTCATCCCGCGCCGGCCGCGCGGCCGCACCGTTTCTTGGTCCGAGTCCTCGGAGTCGTCGTTGAGTTGGCCTCTTTGCATCGCCAGCTCGAGCGGGTGCACGGGCCGTTCCATGTCGGGCTTCTTGCCGAGCGATTCGCGCGTGTAGTGCGGCGCTTTGGGCTCGACGAGGGTTTCGGTTGAGGAGCGCCGGGAGAGTGAAGGGGAGGGCGGCGCGCGCGAGTGGGGGTTGACGTCCGGGTAGAGGTCTTCGACGTCGTCGGAGTTGGGGTCGACGAGGGTTGCTTGGGACGGGTTGATGCCGAGACCGGGGAAGGGCTCGGTTTGGCGCCGGTGGTGGGCGACGGCGCGGAAGGCGGCCGGCCAGAGGAAGTCGGCGGGGGAGGGGGCGATGGGCGTTCGTGGGGAGAGGGGAGAGAGTGGCATGCGGGGGGATACTGGGGAGAGGGGGAAGCGTTGGGAAAGTGGTGAGAGGGGGAAGCGTTGCGACAGTGGTGAGAGGGGCATGCGAGGGAGGTCGGGGAAGCGGGGGGTCTGTTGCATTTCGGGGCTCGGTTCATGCGGGCGTGGAGGAGGGGTCGGTGCCAGCTCTGGCTCGGGTTCGGGCTGCTGGGGCAAAATCGGCGAGATGGTTCCGGTCGGGCTAGGAGGCGTCGAGTTCGGTAGTTCGACAAACGATGCCGTGGGGAGGAAGAAAATCTCATCCGGTGCCGAAGGTGGAGGGGTGTCCGGCAATGTCTGATGGTGCATCACCGGCGTCTTCGCCCTCCCGTAATCCTCATCGACGATCTCGCCCATACTCGGCTGAGTACTGAGCATCGAGCTCTCCCGGGGGATCGGCGGCAACGGTTTATCCTCAATCGCGTCGTCCAACAAGGTGTCTCCGGACCCTGCTCTTCGTAGCGGCTTCCTTAGGATGATCTGCTCGCCCCGATCCCTCCTCGCCGGCATGATGACCGATCGCCCATCGTCATCGCTATCGTCATCATAATCGTCATCATCCTCGCTCCCATAATCATCACTATCCTCATCGAAATCATCCCCTCCCTCTCCATTCGGCCTCCTCGACTTTCTCCTCCTCCACCCCTTAGTCTTATGCACGCCCTTCAGCACTCTATGCGTCTTGCGCATAATCATGCCCAACTTCTTGCCCACCTCGTTTGTCGCGGGGCCCTTGGCGTATGGCTCCAACCATTCCAGCAGCGTCGCCTCCTCATCCTTCGCTCGGCCAGGACACTCCAACACCAGATTCTTCATGCCGGCGCCGTGCAGCACAACCGACGGGACCTTGCTACCCTTATCGGCCCCGTTCTTGACGAAAAAGTTGGTAATCCACAACACCGCCCTCACCTTCTGATTCGGCAAAAGCTCTGTCAAGTTCTTCTTCCTCAGCGCCGGATGCACCAACACCAGAATCGCCTGGCTCGTCAGCTCCCACGCGTTCCTATGCGCCGACAGCTTGCCGCTTCCCATCGAAAAAGTAAACTCGCACATCGGGTTCGCGCCAAACTCCAGCAACGTCCGACACACCCTCGCATGCGGCTTGGTCCAGGGCACAATACAAAAGTTGCTGCTAGCCGCCGTGAGCTGCGCCCAAAGGAACAGTAACCTGGTAGCAGTGTGCGCGACCTTTGGTGGGACGTACGTCTGCTTCCCACCCTTGATCTTGTCGATCTTATTGATGAGCGTCTTGCGGGTGGATTTACGCTTCATGGTCGCTTCGATTCCCTCTTCGGCTTCCTTTAGGCGGTGTAAACAGGTGCGCAGGTATGTGGGCAAGGAGTACATGATTGCTACTACCAAGAAACCGAGATCGATCTCGCCGAGGAGGCGCTGGTTCTCTTCGTCGAGGGATGTGGACGTGGACGTGGGGTCATTGTTGACGTAAAGCGAAGGGTAGCAGAACTGGTTGAACTCGGCTTGGACGCGGGCCATGTCGACGTCTTTCGGGCCCGTCCAGAACCAGAAGGCTTTTTGTGCCCAGTGGTGAAGGCGATGGATGTCGGACGAGGAGTTGTAGGGAGTGGTGGAGGAGAGCGCGGCAAACCAGTGCCGACTCATGGCCTGGTCGAGCCGGTCTAGGTAGCCGTCGAAGACGGGCCGTTTCTTGTACTCGGCTATGCGCGCGTACTCGAGACAGGTGCGCATGCTGTCCCACACGACGTCGCCGTCGAAGCGGGTAGTGGTGGGCATGACTCTGGCCAGGGTCAGGCAGGATCGGACGAGGTAGGCTTGCGGGTTGAAGTCGGAGCTCAAGGTGCCATAAAGGAAGTCGATAGCAATTTGGGACTCGCGGAGAAAGTCGACGGCGGTGCGGTGGGTGAAGTCGATATATGGCTTGTGAGTCTTGTCGTCCTTGCGCGTGTGTACTTCCAACAGCCCCAGGCAGCGACTGCTCACTCTCGCTTCGATGTCTCGAACTCTCACCTCTTCCAGATCCCAGGTCAGAGATCCTTCCGGGATCAACTTGACCTCATCCCATACCCCTTCGGCCAACGACAACTGGATCGCGAGGACTGGGTGCTCTCGGATTTGCTGCTCAATGTCGATGCTCGCCATGACGATCCGGAACAGCTTGGCCGCGTTCTTTTTGTAATCTGGCGGTATCTTCTTCAGCATATGCCCATAAAGCTTCTCGATATCGCTCGGCAGCTGATCCAGCCTCTTCCGCATCTCCTTCAGGTTATCATGATGATTCTGCAACCCTTTCTGCAGCGACCGTATTACTAGCGCCACCCACAAAAACACACCCTCGGCGCGCTTGACAATCTCGTTCACCAGCCTAAACCAGTCCTCGCCGCCCTTATCGCGCAGCTGCTCGCCCAGCATCGCCTCCGTGTACCGTCGGATATCATCCTCCGTCAGGTCCTGTAACCTCAGACTCGGACAAGACCCAAACGCCTTGGCGCACGCTTGCATCGGCCTGCTCGATACCAGGTACTTGACCCGATCTCCTCTGGTGTTGCGAATCAAGTGGATCAGCTCCTCTGGATCGCCTTGGAACTCATCAATCCCGTCGATGGCGATAAACAGGCGAAAATTTCCGACATTCGTCGCCGTGGCGTGCAGCAACCGCTCGAACCACATCCTCAGCTCCGAACCCGATGGAGTTTCCAGTTGGCCGTTGCGGCTCTTGGCGGCTTCAAGACACATCTCCGGCATGATGGTTGCTATCAGATCCGGCCTGGCACAGAGCACTTGATAGAGAAGCGACCGCATAAGGCCGGAAATGAGCCGCTGGTCGTCTGTCCCTAAATGCCAGGAGAAGAAGTTGGCGTAGATCAAGTCGTCGGATGGCCCCGCCCATCGTTGCAGGTGTTGTTGGAGGCGGCGGTCGCTGACAATGTACTTCATCAGAGTAGACTTCCCCGAGCCGGCTTTGCCTTTGATCCAGTAGCACTTGTCCTTTTCGTCTTTGCTTTCGAGGAAGGCTGACAGATTCGACCAGGGCCTGCAAATGTTGTCGAAGGTGCTGGGGTTGTTGAGGTGGGAAAACACCCAGGAAAAGGTGCTTTCGTACGGGGTCTTGACGGACTCGAACCGGTCGGTGATTTGTCGGAAGTGAAGCATGTCCAGGACGGCTTTGCTGATGGTCGCGAAGTCCTTTGTGGGGACGTGTTCCATTTCTGCTCCTGCTGGTTGACCCATGAGCCCGGGGTCGGATGAGAGGCGCAATACGGTGTCGAATTTGGCGTCCTCGAAGGATCCCGATTCCGATCCCTTGTTGAAATGCCCGAGTTGCTGGTGACTGCCGCTGCCATTTACCCCCATGGCCTTTGCGCGAGGATAGATGAACCTCGTCTCACCACTAGCCAGTGTGATCATAGCAGCTACAATCACTGGGTTCGGACCACCACCCTGCTTTGCCTCGGCCGCCGTTCTTGCATGCTGATCAAAGATTGGTGTGCTACTCCCCGACTTGATCCCTCTCTGGTTGAAGGCTACAATCTTGACGATGTTCTCGTTTATGCGGTGGATGTCTTGCCGTAACTGGACAATCTCCTCTCGTTGCTGGGCTAGGTCATAGTGGTGCTGCATGCCGTAATGGTCCACTTTGGCGTTTACCATGGCGAGGACATGGATACCCAAGTCACGCTTGAAGCCATCCAGCTTCTCCTTGAACTTGTCGAGTTCGCCTTCCGTCCTGACTGAGCCGATTGCCTCCGCTAGGGTGTTCCACCCGTAGCGGTTTGGGTCGCACTGTAATTGGTTTAGGAAGTCCTCAGCCATGTCCGTGGCTTGGTCGAGGAGAGAGTTGATGGCCTTGTTCAGGTGTCAGCAAAGAGGAGGGTGTCTGCTCATACGACGAAGGGGCACTGACCTCTTCATGCTGTATTAGGATACTTTCTGTTTCGGATGCGTTGTGAAGCCTTGGCGTGGATTTCAAGACGCGATTTACGTTGGTGAGATCGTTGAGTGCCGCTTCGAACGATTTAGATACGGCCCGAGCATTGTTGCCATTCAGGCTGCCGTTGCGGAGCCTTTTGTACTCCCCGTACACGGTAGATCCAAAGTCGATGAACTGAAGGACGGCCGATGCCAGACCTAGGGCGGTGAAAGGGTCGATCATATTGAAGATAGTTGAAGAGGGGGGCGAAGAAGGTGAGTGAGATTGAACAAGGTGAAGGTGAAGAAGAGAGACTGAGGAGAGCTTATCGTCAACTCGGGACTCTTAAGCGGGGTCGTCACTCGTCAGTCGGTCGGTCGTATGAAAAGTGACAGGCCTGGAAAAGAAACTATGAGGGTATCATGCAAAACACATCAGCAGCAGCAGAGCAGCGGCACTGCCTAAGAAGAGAGGTCAACAACGGACGACGACGACGACGAGATGAGGTTGAACTGGAGCGTGGTGAGCCTCATCTGGTGGAGCCATCCATCCGCCGTAGTAGTGTAGGGGGCCAGGCACAGCTGACGGAGCGCTACGTAGGGACTGGATCGGTATTGTGTATGTATGGCTCAACGTTGTCGTGAGTCGTGGTGTGGACTGATTCCTTCTGTATTGATGAAACTGAAAAAAAGGTACAACACCAGGGGCAGGCAGGCAGAGACCAGGCAAAGGAGACCAGACAGAGAGAAGACTGAATGGAATGGCCTTTCTAAAGATCCGGTGGCCGAAAACCCGCCCACTTCCACGGCCACCACACTGCCGCCCTCTCTCTCTCACCTCTCGCAGCGCTTCCTCGTTGCCTTCTGACCTCTCGTGAGGCCCAGCTAACGACCCGGCCAAAACTGTGCCCAGCTGCCCAACACGTGTATCCAGCATGTTATCGGCGCTTGTGATTGGTGGTTGGCGGGCGACGGCGGGCTAATCGGTGCGCGTTCTGCAGCGAGTGCAGCGCCCACATGCGCGATATCAGGTAAAATTGGTAAAGATCCGGCATTTATGCGCCTCTGGCACTGGCGCCGGAGACTAGCACCGTAAATGGTGGAGCTTCACGGAATCGTATAAGAATCTTCAATTCATCCCTCACTTTCTCGACCCCTCTCCTTGGCCTGGTCGTCGCGAGGGCCTGCAGCTCAGGGGCATCTTTGACTGGACAATCGAATTTTACTGGAAGACGAGCGAGCGAACGAACCAGGTCACTGGTGAGGGCCAGACCAGAATGGAGACAGCCAGGGCTGCTGTCAAGCTTCAACGGAAAAATGCGCGCCACAACTCCAGTTTTTTGCCTCCTGGGTTCGCTCCGGGTGTGGCTGCGATGAATGAATGGCTGAGCTCGCTGGCCGTTGGAGCCACGAAAAGGGCCTTTTGCCAATTGTCCACCACACCTCCGAAACCGTAAGCTTGCATGCATCAGCATCATCGTGAAACAAGTACAACGAGATGGCTCCTTTCCTTTTCGCTTTCGGACGTCTGGATCGCGCATTCAGGGGCTTCTGGACCCATTGAGATGATGCTAATTTGGACGGGCAGGACGGCGGTCAGTTTGATCCTCTGCAAGACCAGCATGGCGATATCATGAAGTCGACGACTCCCCCAAAATCAGGAACTTGCAGCCAAATGGACTTGACGTGCGTATTCGGTCATGCAACAAGTCCTTCTTGGCCCGCTGGTTGATGTCATATGTCTTTACTGCGATTCGGTCTAGGATGGCGAGCGACTTGGAGCTTAAGCCTTCCAGCCGGTGGCAGAAGTCCTTGACGCCCTTCAATGCCACTAACTTTTCGACCGCTGCCCATTTGGTTCAAAGGGCGATGGGTTTCTTCGGCCTCATCTTCTCTCTCTCTCTCTCTCTCTTGGAGGCTTTATAATCTCATGCGCTGAGCGTTCTTGCCACTGGTATCGGTATCAACCCAATGACGGTAGCCAGCTCTATCATGTGTATGCCCCATTGCGCAATGGTGCTGCTCGATTCGTTACCATCATCGCAGCCTAGCGGTAGGCAAAGCCTCGTGGAATCGACCCAGCCACCAGGTATCATAGAGACTTTCCGGTTCTTGACGCCGAGGCTCAGCGTTGATGTGTGTACTACGTCGAAGATTTGAGAAAAGTCATGGGGCCACGGTTGATTCGCATCGTCCATCTGCCAGTCACAGGTGGGCGGTCCATGATGAGGCTGTATGGAAGATCAATCGGTGCCAATGAGGATCATATCCATGAGTCCATACTGGCCAGAACTGTGGCAGCCAGTCGGGTGCAGCATGAGAAGACGGCACGTATGCTTCCTGATGGCGGGGTTGGTGATGTACAGCCAGCACCACAACCGACTGGACATCTAGAACGTCCTTCGTCGACAGAGTCAGATGGAGCTGGCCATTGAGGATGGTTTGTAGGACGATGGATTGAAGCTCTGTTGCGTCGTAAGCATATGGACTGTCGTGTAACACACTGTTGAGGTTCATGCCCAATCGGTTTGCTTCTTGCTTTTTGCCTGAGAATGGCAGGTTGCCGTTGTCATTGGCAATGTGCTCGCTTGATGGTGCCGTACAGGGTCAACCTCAGGCTGTGAAGAAGTTGGAGTCCCATGAGGTGCCGATTACGTCTCGAGCAGAGAGGGCGGCATCAACCAAACTTGTAGAAGTTCCTAACTCCGGGCCAGAGCTTGCAAGAAAAGTGGTGATGATGAAATGTCCCACTCGGCCAGCCTACGGCGAGATATCGACCTCATATGCCTCATTGGGACTCTTGTAAGCGAATGCGAAGGACAGGAGTCAGTCAAGCAGGCCTTGGTGAGGATCATGGGCGGACAATGGCATGCATATGAACACGGCCTCGAGGTTGGTGATCGTTCTGACGCCCTCCAGCTCCCATCAGCAACATATGAACCATTTGATGCCGCCCTCCATGATGGCGAAATACAAGCGAGGGAAGCGAAGTCCAAGGTCCGGGGCACATGCACTGGAGAGGAGAAGGTCGAAATAAACTTGTTCTATGGTGCCATAGAAGGATCGGTATGTACCTGCGGTCGTCAGGCGCAGAGTGGTATTGTTCAGGAGTGCCGAGATAGCCACCGTAACCACGGGTGAGGACCTGAAGGTTGTGTTGCATTGGACTAATCTGGAGGATAAGGTACCGGCCGGAGTAAGACGATTGGGCCGAAAACCATTTGTTCGGGCCTTGCCTCCAGTCACCGAAGTGGTAAAGTCTACGCTGTGGTCAGGACATGTTTATCAATGAGTGTTTCTACACATACGGGAAGATGATGGGAAGTGATAGTGGTCAAGACATCCAGTAACGTGTACCATATCCAAGACAAGCGTGAAGATATTCGATATCGGAGAGGGGAGGTGACTAACTGATATGAGATGATTTCCAATGTGAGGCTGAATCTTTTCGGTGTAGCTCGACGTTCGTTTATCGAGACATTATAAGAAAACACTACTAACAAAAGTTGTTTGCAGCACGGGGAGATTTAGAGTACACACTCTGAACTTACAGTGCTTATCAGGCATGGCTTGTAGAAATTGCCGCTGGAGCTCCGTCAGCCTGTTTCGAACTTTCGACACCCACAAGCCGGCAAGGGCTCGAGCCTTTCAAGACCCCTCGAATGTCTGAAAAGCTTCCATCATGATGGAAAAGAAGGAAGTCAATCTTGGTCACCCCGCAAAATTCCCCAGGAAAATGTAGTCTCTGTTACATTGACCTCTTTCACCCCCCCACCCTTCCATCCCCGACCCCCCCCTCTCCCGGACCCCCCCGCGCCCCCGCCCCACATGGAATGTGGGTCTCTTCGAACAAAGTGAGAAGAGGTCTATGATAATTTTGAACGTTTTGGCCGTTAGCTGCGAAAATCCTTATATAAGCAAAAAAATCTATTTAATAGTTATTCGCGAATATTTTAATAATAATAATATGTATTTAAATTCGGTCTATTCATTATATTTGGTATAAACTAGAACTTTTACGTTGTAATTTTTATTTATTTATTATAATTTATATTTATTATTAGGGGGGATAGCTCAGTTGGGAAGATCTGGGCTTGGATTTACCTTGCAGTTTCTGTAAGGTCGTAGGTTCGAATCCCACTCCCCTCTCTTCTATCCGATCTTTCTAATTCTTAAATCGGATGGAATTTTTCTCCCACCCTAAGTACGTAGTTAAACTTGCAAGGCTCTCCCTAGTCCAAAACCTTAGGTACTCTGCCGAAAAAGTGGATTCGGGTTGATTTTCCCTACTTCGAAAAGTAATTACCCCGTTTGATAGTATGACAACTTTTTCGCTTAATTAGCATATAATTCCCTAATAGCAAGTAGGGTAATGCTTACCTTCGCTTCCGCCAACTCTAGGGCCTTTGGGCCGAAAGAAGATTTTAAGAAGAATGCCGATCGAAATCCGTAAAACCCCTCTTCCTTCCCCCTAAAAATATTACCCTATATAAAACAGACGATCTCGGGGCGGTAAAGAAAGGGTAGGGGTAGAGGGGTAGGCTATAAAAGGACTTTGAAGGAAGGCTTGGATTAAATAAAAATAAATATTAAATATAAAGACACAGGAGGTTTTCATCCAGTATTCAGCGATATACAAATATAGTTAGGTTAATTTGGAGGATAGAGAATTCGAATGTGAGGTTAGGCGAATTGGGCGCGAACGTTAAGTAATTATTAAGTAAAGCCGGAAGGGGCGATTCTTAAAATAAATAATAAATCGAATCGGGCGAATAAAACATTATGATTTAATAGATTTCGTTTTAATTAGGGTATATTATATAAAGAGAGAGTATAATTATAATTATACAATTTAGTAGATTTCGTTCTAATTAGAATTATAACTTCGGTTGACGGCTAAAACGTTCAAAGTTGGCTCAGACTTACTACCGTAAAAAAGTGTGCCCGTCCGCTAATTGGTGGGTGGTATAGGGGGGTGGGGCGGGCGGGCGCGTTTCGGAGGTCCAGCAGGTTTGAGGTCTGAGACAAGGAAAATGACCTTGACATACGGACCTTAGCATGGGTCGACATGTTGGAAGGAGGAAGGAGATCCAATTTCAAGAACGCCGGGATCGAGATCGAAACCGGAATGGGAATGTCAATGTCGCTGCCAACGGCCTGACGATGTTTATCGGGTGGATATCACGACATGTCGCCTGGATGTTGACATGCACGACGAGACGGGCAGACGGGGTAATTGGGAACCTTGATGGAAGAGTTGCCTGATCTGGCTGCGATTCAAGATGCAGTGGCACGTGACCGGGACCCGGCATCACAGAGAGCTGTAGCTCGAGCTGTATGTCTTGGCTGTTAGATATTTCCCGCACAGCTTGGCGCAATATTTAACAGCTAGTACATCTCCGCATTTTACAGTGGACCCGGTGATGTCGCAATTCTGGCGACAAAGCAACAAAGCGAAAAAAGAGGACGGTGACTCCACCTTGTACCTGGGAGCTTCCCGCGCCCCACCCAAGCTGAGCCAAGCGATTTCGCCATTTTGCCCTCCTCTTGCAAGAGCGACGGCCAATCTTGTCTCTTTCTGTCGCAACACTCACAGGTCACAGAGAAGGAGCAAGTCTAGCACGTCCGATTTCAGGAGGTGAAGCAAGAGGTTCAACACCCCGTTGCGAGACTTGTATTTTCTCAATTGCCATCTTGGAAGGAGCTGAGTATTCAGGTCCCCATCCCATCACCGAGAGCCGTCGCAGAGCCGTTCCATATCCGGTTACGCTAAAGACGACTCGTACAGCTGAGCTTCAAAGAGTTGGAACTCAGCCAGTCGATCAACTCAGACAACAGCCCTGTGTAACACACTGGAGTGGAACAAATCATCACAGTACGTACAGCACCAAAAAGGACCCTTTAAACACTCTCCCCCAGTCTTGACTCGGATTACGACCAAGGTGTGCATTGCGCGCCACCCGCCTGGTCTTGCTTCCAATGCTCCCTTCCCGTCCTCCCACAGACGTCCCCTAACCTTGATACCTAGCCTTCTGAAGTGCAGCTGCACACTGCGCTGGACTCGAGTGCACTAACACTTACACTGCACCAATAACAAAAGGTCAACGTGCCCATCTCCTCTTTGTGTCCAGCAGTCCTTCAACGGTCCGTCTTTCACACGACATTACCGGGTCATCTGGCCCTTCTCTTGATCGCCTCCTCCTTCTCGGGGCCCCATCTCCAATCCTCCGCCAACGACAAACAGACCCATCACGTGCCCATCCAGAGAGATCGCCAGTTGGGCTGCCCGGCATCCCCTCCCTCCTCTTTCAGCTTGATCCAGACCTACCAACAGTGGAGCGAGATTGGACCTCTTAGACGACGGTAGACCGCCCAAACATCGGCCACCATCCATACACCTCACACACAAGGACCACAGGGAACCCCAAGACATCCTCCAGATCACGCAAGATCGATACAGCGCCAATCTACGATACATCAATCTGCCTCCCCTGGTCAGCACGCCATCGCCCTCCAGCCTGACAACCATCGCTAGCAAGCGAGGGCCCAATGCTTGGTGCTGCCTCTGCCGCCATCCATCGACAAGACCACGCAACCGCAACCGCACTCTACAGACGCATAATCGCAGCGTAATCTGGGCCCGGCGGTCCTCGACTCCCTCTCCCAATGGATTCCTACCACCTCGCCCCGTCTCGTCTTAATGACATCTCCAACGACCCGACCGATATCACAGACCAAAACTGCGACCGCAAACGTCCAGAGCAACAGGCAAGGCTGCGCTCCCGCAACAGCGTCACCAACATGTCGTCCGTCCTCATGAGCAAGACTGTCACGCCCTTCCTCAGGGAACATATTCCCAGCCTCTACGCCCCCATCGGCAAGCCTGGGAACCAAGAGACGGCCAGAGCAGAGAACCCCAACTCCAAGTACTGCTACAGACATCACCCAGACTCAAAGTGCCGAAGAGCTGCCGACAAGGCCAAGATGGTCATGATTCAGAGCGAGCTGGACAAGCTCACATCAGCGGTAGGTCTACAATATTGGAAAAAAAAAGAGGTTTGGTGGCTGACTTGTACCTTGCTTGAAATAGGATCAGCAAGCTGTTACCCACGTGTGGTCCCTGTTCTCCGCCGCCCCTGCCCGACACCGCGACCTGATGCTTCAGGGTATCCTCTCCCAGCTCTGCTTCCCACAGCTCTCGTTCGTCTCTAGAGAAGTCAACGAAGCCCTCAAGATCGACTTCATCTCCGCCCTCCCCGTCGAGCTCGCCCAAAAGGTCCTATGCTATCTCGACACCGTCAGCTTGACCAAGGCCGCCCAGGTCAGCCAGAGGTGGCGAACCCTGGCCGACTCCGATGCCGTCTGGGTCCGCATGTGCGAGCAACACGTCAACAGGAAATGCACAAAGTGTGGATGGGGATTGCCCTTGCTGGAACGCAAGAAGCTGCGCAACTACACAAGACAAAGACAGTTGGCCAAGGGTGGGCCACAAGGGAGGATCACGGAATTGGCCGACTCCCACGACAGCCAGCATCAATCAGTCAACCAACACGGAAAGCGCCCGGCAGAGACGGAGGAAGAGGATCCTATAAAGAAGCGCCAGTGCATCGCTGAAGCCTCCAAGGCGGTAACGCAACCCAAGACACGAAGCTGGAAGGCTGTCTACCGGGATCGCTGGCAGGTCAGCTACAACTGGAAGAACAGCCGTTACAAGTTGTCAGTTCTCAAGGGTCATGAGAATGGCGTCACCTGTCTCCAGCTCGATGATAACATCCTTGCGACTGGATCGTACGACGCCACCATCAAGATCTGTACGTGGCCTTTCTCCTTTGGACATGTTACAATGGCGCTCCAGACTAACACATTCTTCTTGACAGGGAACATTGAGACTGAAGAGTGCATCCGGACCCTTGTTGGTCATACAGCTGGCATCCGTGCGCTGCAGTTTGACGATTCGAAGCTCATCAGTGGCAGTCTTGACCGTATGTTGTAACCCGCCTCCAATCCTAGCATGCCAATGTTGCTAACTGATTCGTAGACACCATCAAGGTCTGGAACTGGCATACCGGCGAGTGCCTCAGCACGTTCGCTGCGCATACCGACTCAGTGATTAGCGTCCACTTCGACGGCCACCTACTCGCCAGTGGGTCGAGCGACAAGACAGTCAAGATTTTCGACTTCAATTCCAAGGAGACATACTGCCTCAAGGGCCACAGCGATTGGGTCAACTCGACCCATGTCGACATCAAGAGCCGAACCGTCTTCTCCGCCTCGGATGATACAACGATCAAGCTGTGGGACCTGGACACGCGCCAGGTTATTCGGACATACGAAGGACATGTCGGCCATGTGCAGCAGGTCCTCATGCTCCCGCCCGAGTACGAGCCCGACGAGGAGGTGCTCAACGGAGCTTTACAAGACAACCAAGACGCCATGTCGGTATCATCGACCGGAAGCGGAAGCCCAACCATGTCGCACGCACAAATCGAGCACGCCGGCAGCCCTGGCAGCCACAGCCCCAGCTACAACCCGCTACCGAGCAGCCTGCCGAGTGGAGACGATGACGTGCGCCACCTCTATGGATCCGCCTTCGCAGCAGACGAGTCACGGCCACTTCCCTCGCGCTATTTCATGACGGGCGGACTCGACAGCACCATTCGCCTCTGGGACAGCGCGACCGGCCGGTGTCTGAGGACACTGTTCGGCCACCTCGAGGGCGTTTGGTCTTTGGCGGGAGATACGATCCGCGTTATCAGCGGAGCTAACGACGGCATGGTCAAGACGTGGGAGCCGCGCAGCGGCAAGTGCGATGCGACGTATACGGGCCACTGCGGACCCGTCACCTGTGTCGGGCTGAGCGATAGTTTGATGGCAAGCGGCAGTGAGGATGGAACGATTCGGTTACATTCTTTCAAGCCGCGGCCTTGTCAACAGTGAGAGGTGGCGGCCGGGACTCCCGCAACTTTGGGATGATGAGAGCATGTCGGGTTTCAACTACCCACTCTGACTGCTCTTGCATCTCCCTCCAGTTTTGGATATTTTGGATACGCCGTCTGCGCCCATCTGCGTCCTCACATCTCTTTTTGTTTCTTTCTTTATCCTCCTCCATTGCGGATTCTCAAGCAACTTTTCGTTTTTTGTGTTTTTTGCTTTCAACAAAACATTGCCTCTCCCCAAGAAGGGAACGAAGGCACATAGTTTTGGGTCAACTTGCAAGCATAGGTACAGCGTCATGTGTTTCACAAGTTAGGCATCCGGGATGGGATCTCAAAAGCAGGCACTTACAGTGATATAGAAAAGGAGGGGGGCGTCATTTGCATGGTTCTGGAAGGATATCTGGGGGTTGGATGGAGTTCATGATTTGGCTTTTTTTTTTTTTTCGTTCTATACCCTCTTGCTTTGGTGTGATAGTGTGAGTTGCGATAATGAGAATGGTATTTTTTGGAATGGGATCTTGTCTCGTTCATGTTCATGTTGTCGTTGATGAACAGAATGCTCAATGCTGATGACGGTTCGGAGATGTGAGGGGAATGAATGTCTTCATGTCTGCTTCGTCTTGTCGCCTTCGGGTTGGCCTTCCAGAATGACCATGGATAGAGAACAGAATCTTGTTCCGTTCCCACATTATCGATTTGCGCGGAGAACGTGTCTCTTTTTACACGTAACGCTCCATCGTAAGGTATGTTTCACTTGGTGGATATGTAAATGGTGCATAGTTTTTGTCTCCCGTATTTCGTCGTCAAGCAGAGATAGATAGTTGATAACCTCATACCGAAAGTCATGACACTAAACTAAGAGGGAGAGGAAACAACAATGTGTCAGTCATGGAAAAGAGGGAATCGCGATTCATCTCTTGAGGTTTCCTACCGGCGATATGCCGTGAGTGATGACGATTAGCCCCAACTGCCACATCTGGATGGCACAAATCCCGTCACAATCACGATCACGATCGAGTGGGTGAGTGGTAGGTGGAACAAGCAAGTGGAAAGTGGTAAAGCACGACCCATCTCCCTCCCGATGTCTCCTTCCTTCCCGTTGTTCTTTCAATACGTAGATGTACCTTCCGCGCAACTTAACAGTTCGGATGGTTCCTTCCTCCGTTGTGAATATGAGCGCATTGGACTTTACGCACTGCAGAGCAGAGGCAGGAACGAAGCGTTGAGCGGTGATGGTTGGAGGTGGCGGTTGATGAAATTCAAGTGGAAAGTGCCATTGTCCGAATGTTTCATGATAGGAAGCAGGGAATGGCTGAGGATGGGAAGGAGCATTTGGCTGTTTGGTGCAAACGGTCAGTGATGAAAGATCTGTTTTGGAGACGTCCAACTTTTATTGCTCAGATCTTCTTCTTAAGTTGAGTTCTTCCTCAGCCTGCAACACTCATCAACCGACCTACTTACTCCAAACCACTTCTGCCACTGAAGCCATCAACCAACAATTCCACCACGACAAACGACGGAAGTCCATCATTGCCATTTCTTACCACGGATTGATCTACATTTTGCGATATCAACAGCTTTCCTTGACCTTCACCAGCTACACTGTCCGGTAAGAACTCCCCTCCTCCCCGGTTCCATCACTCTTTCCCAAATGAAGACTGACAAAATGTTCCTTCAGAACATGACCTGATCCGCTACCAGTATTACGTCGAAAAGAACAAGAACTCCGAGTCCGAAATGACCATGCGCAAGAGGGACAACCTGTCACTCACATGCCACTACCACCCCCCTTCCATCACCATGCATCATTCATCTACAACCTTATCCCACCTTACCTGCTTGAGCGACATCCGTCAGCGTCATAAATCAAGCGAGGCATACAGTCAAGAATCCTTCGAGAAGAACGACTGCTCTCCCTAATTTTTTTCACGAATTTGGTTGAGCACCGGCACATCTCAAGCACTAAGGTACCATCTTCCCGCGCTTCCGTGACAACGATAAGCTCGTGGCAGTCAAACTGTCGCATAGCTTATCGAAGCACGATAAGAACAGTAATGGGTACCTCTACGGTCACGGCGAGTCGGTGACACCACGGAGCATCGGAGAGCGTGTCTTGTCTCATCACGACATCAAACAAATGTCGCCTCACAGCACGCAATAGGGACAAAGACACGATCAAACGATCAATGACCGAATTCGGGTTAATATTGGCCGAGACCCGACATTTGCCGGGCTCCGGAGCGCGGGAACGACGGCTGTCGGCGGGTATTGGTGAGTTTTGTTGACTCTTCTTCACCGTCGTTGATTTCAAACATTCACAGACCGGATTCTCCTCCGTCGTTAGAGTCATCAGCGAGATGTCTCCAGCGAGATGTCTCCAGCGGGCGCCATACCGAAGAACGCACTAGAGAGTTCGCAAGCGCCATGGTCGCCGTTGTCGGCGGTGACATTGAGTTTGACTCTGACGAAGTGGTAGGATTCAACCTCGGCATTGGCACTCTGAGGGACCAGGGCGCCGTCACCGGTGAGCACTGTCACCCCTCGAGACGCGCAACTGGAAAGAAAGAAGCCCAAACAGCGGAATTGATGAGGCCAGGAGGGAAAGCTGGCACGTGGCTGGGCACCTGGAAGGCTCGGCTCCTCCCGGAAGACTTCGGGAAGTATTTCGAAAAGACATCAAACCTCACCGGATCAGCCAGAGCAATTCGGTCGACTCGGATCTGATAAGAAGCTGTCACTCTGCACTCAGGCGGTGGACGGTTCGAACTTTGAAATTCTCGGCTGGATGGTTCGGACGCTGCGGGGTGGAGAACCCTTGTCGCCAATTGACCTTCTCCAACTTCTTCCATGGTGTTGCGACGCTGCGCCGGACACGATCACTGGCGGTGACATTCCGCTCGCCCTTGGCAGGCAATTATCAACAGCTGTCAGATTCAAGGGTGGGGATTCTGGCTAACTCGTTGAGGGTTAGACTCCCAGCCACCTGATTAAGCCTGATTTCTGGGCATATCTAGGTTACCCCAGCACCCCCTATACCTTCTAGAATTCTCGCTTGAGAAAGCGATATACACTCTTCAATTAATTAATTCTGCACTGTCTAATCTGACAATTAATAGTCTAATTTGCATATTCACGTTCAATCACTAACCTACTTTTAAGTAACCATATCCCTATCAAAGGAATCCACTGACAAGACCGTCAGAATAATCTTCAAATCGCCTGGCAATTAGCCTAATGAGTATAAGGCTTTTAAGAGACTTGCTAATAATAATTAAAAATTTAGTAATTAGCTACTTAAAGGAGGACCTATAATCTATTAAGTTCTACCCCCCAAGCCGGAAGATTTTTTTCTTATAAAGTAGGCTAAGGACCGCCTTCTAGTAGTAAAGAAAGAGCTTGTCAAATTCAACCGTAGAATCTGAATTAAGAAGGTCATAATTATTACTACAACAATTATTATTATTACTATTATTAATATTAATAATACGAATACCAGTATTATTACTAAAATTATTACTACTACCTAATTTTAATAAGAAGCCGCCGAAAGCGCTAACAATAAAGAAATAGAGGAAGAAGAAAATAAAAAGGAAGAGGAGGATGAATATTATATTAAATAGGATATTTTAGAGGATATAATTATTAACCCCGCTATCGATTTAACGACCGCTAGGAAGGTAGTATACAATTAAATTAATAATATATATAATACCTACTATAAATATTAGAAGAATTTTAATAACGCTAATATTCGAATCTATAACTAAATAAATACTTATATCGCGGCTTATTATATTAATTCCTCGTTCGAATAGGATTGGTCTATTAAAAACTAGTTTAAAAAGATTGAGGGTTAAATTAATTACTATCCTATCAATTAAATCGCTAAAATTCGTTATAATTACTAAACCTTTATTAAAGAAATTTAGAAGAAGGTCCCTAAGGACTTGGAATAGTAATTATCCAAATAGAAAATTCTTATAACCGCCGGAAAACGTTTTAAAATTAATAATTGCTCTACCCCTACTTTGTAATTTACCAATGTTATCGATATAGTCCGGCTATATAAGCCTATTTAAGTAGTAAATTTATAGAAATTTAATACCGAATTTAAAAATGAATTTTTAAATTATAAAGACATATCTGTTAACTTTAGAAAGGTCAGTATCCGGAAATATATTATCGTTATAATTACATTTAATAAGAAGGCTATTATATACGGCGTTTAAATTATCGGTTATTCTAATTCGTAAGAGTTTACATTAGATAAGGAGGATACTTCTAATTTTAATTATAAAAAGAAGCGGAAGGTTGTCATGGGACTAGAGCCCAGGGGTTAAGCTTGGCTGTTGCCAAGCCGTATCCTGCAGCCTGCCAGCCCGATAAGCCAATAAGCTGCGATGCGAGCCTTCTAGTTGGCTAGACCCGTATAACTACTTAGCCTGTACGGTCTTAGCACTAATTATATAAAACCTTCTTTCAACTACACCCTTCTAATATAATCTTTCCTCTCTTTTTTTCCTTATTAAATATAGTGTTTCAACCTTATATGATTGTTTGCTATACTTTACTCTTATTGACTCATTATATTATATTTAACCCTCTTTTCAAATATTTTATACCTCGCCTATACGTTTAAAGAATTTCCCTTTCATTACTTTAATCTTTCGTAATACCCTCTCCATATTATTCTTATTTCCTTTAGTAATACTATCGTTCTCATTTTTCAACGGTAACCTCTCGCCGTCGCTCTCGTCCCTCAATGATAGTACCCCTCCCTCTACATTTTTTGTGCCCGCGTTACTATTTTCTTACTAGTACGTTAAGAAAACTTCGTATTCGCTTCGTTCGATTTTGTTCACTCGCTTACAATTAATCCCAATTATAATTATTGCCCGGACTTCCGTCCCTTTCAATAATAATACTAATTCTCTCCTTAAAATCCCTACATAAATAGATTCGCTACTTACAATACAAGCTATCCGCCTACTTTTTCGTATACTATTTTAAATAATAATATTTTTTTTTAGCTTTTATTTCCCCTAGGTAGGTTTAATTAGAAATATCAACGATCCTTCGATATTAACGTCGTTAGGAAAACTTCAAACTCTATTTAAATAAAGAAATAAAAGAGAAAAGAGGATAATAGCAATAATAATTATAATCCGAAGAATAATATTAATTTTATAAAAATAGAATTAATTTATTTTAATATAGTAGGAGCTTAAATAATTATAATAGTAATAATTAAAGAGAGGAGCTCTTAGACTAAGTCATTATTTTATTAATAAATAAGAACGCCTTAATGATATTAGGAATGAAGGAGCGCTATTATATCCGTATAGGAGGGATTTTTAATTAATTTACTAAGTATGTTATCTACTAACTAAATAAGTAGTAAAATTACTATACAATACACTTCGCTGCCTAACTATATTATTTAATAGTATTTACTATAAAATGCAATTATAAAAGGGTAATAAATATAATATTTCGTAAATATAAAGATTTATTAAGGTTATTCCTTAGCGAGGGAATTAAAATAATAATTTATAGTTACTACGTTTTAGAGAACGCGGTAATTAATAATTACTACTAATAGGAAAAGTAGAATAATATAAAGTATTAGGTAATTACTTTAATACTAATTATTACGCGGTATAGATTTATTTTAGTACAAAAGGGCCCCGGATAGGCAAGGTATAAATATATTTCCTAATTTAATTTTAATTCTCGTATATTAGGACTAATTCTATAAGGGTAGGTATTTATAACGTTTAGAATATTACCGACTCGGGTAGGAAGTAAATAGTTGTATAACGTTTATTTGGGGGCTCAATATAGATACTTTTCTTAATATTATTAATTTCTTCCCTATTTAGATAGGTATTTGGTTGGGAGCGGTTGTTAATAGATTTCGTTATTTTTGTATAATTAACTACTTAATACTTTGTACGGTAGACTATACTCTTAAGAGGGGTAGACTGAACTTCCTAAGGGGGAGTAGGGGGGTAATATTATAGGGCTAGAGCCTAGGGGGTAAGTTTGGCTATTGCTAAGCCGTATCCTACAGCCTGCCGGCCCGATAAGCCGATAAATTACAATGCGAGCCTTCTAGTTGGCCAGACCCGTATAATTGCCTGGCCCGTACGGTCTTGGTACTGGTTGTACAAAACTTTCTTTCGACTGCACCCTTCTGGTGCAGTCTTTCCTCTCTTTCTTTCCTTGTCAAATATAGCATTTCAACCTTACACGACTGCTCGCTGTGCCTTACTCTTGCAGACCCGTTACAAAGGTAAACGCAAGGAAAAAACGTAGGGCAGATAAAAACGCTAAAGATTTTTTATAGCCGAAAAAGAAAATAGGTTCTTTATTATAATATAAAGTTTGCGAGCGAAGACTTTACTTAATAATACGCTATTAATATTTAATACCTAAAATTAAGGATAACCCTAAATAGAAGCCTGCTCTTCTAATTTAGAAGCTTATTAATAAGAATTTTAAAAAATATTTAGAAATTCGTACAGAGGTCGAGAAAGCTAAAAACCAAAGACGGGACCGCTTTATTGCCTTTATATATAATGCTACTATCGCTTCTAAGTAATAAAGGAACCGAAAAATCGGTACTTATAATTTAATATTTTTCGTTAAATAAAGTACCTTTAATACGGGTAATAAAAGGGAATTTTACCCTCTCAACAATTTTATTATCCTCGATTCTAGTATTTCCTTTTATATTTTTAACGAAATTATTCGCTTTTCTTCATCTCAAGCAACGTCCTTAAAGGACTACGCTTAAGCTAGTAACTTTTAAATACTTATTAATGGTTTTAGGATCGTTAATATAGAAGTTTAAGGATAGAGAGGACCTTTTCAATTAAGGTTGAAGGAGGTAGCCTTCTACTTTAATCTTACTATAAATTTTATATTTTTTTAACTACTTCATAAGTAGGGTTTTTATTAAGATTATAAATTATTTAATAATTACCTTCATCGATTAAACGGCTTTGTTTTTTATTACCTTTAAAATATTTATTATTAAATAGTTTTCGAATACTTTCTTCTATCCTTTAATCGCGCCGCTTTCTTTACCCGACGAAATTGTTTTAATTCCTATACCGGCCGACGCGTTTATAAAATACTAGCGAGTTTATAGTACGGGAAATTCAGCTACCCAGGTCCCTAAATCCTCGAATAATTTCATAACGTCGAGGGCGCTAAATTTAAAGGCCCTGCTACTTATTAATATAATATATAAAATATTTCGAAAATTAAGTAAAATATTATACGAAGGCTACGCGACCGAAGATATAAGCTTGGCGAGTACTTCTCTATTAACTTCCTTAATTTTAAAGAAGGAAGAAATAAGTATAAATCAGTAATATTTATTATATATTGTTAAATTAATTTTATTTAAGACATTTATATAGCCAACTAGTAAGTAATTATAATCGTTCGAAATCTATTCGGTATTATCGATATAATTTACTATTAATATAATATTAAAATTAAAGATATTAAATTCGATAATAAATTTAATAGTTAATACGTTAAAAATTAATTTACTATCTGCTTTATTATTTTCAAACTTTTAATATTTAATATTTGAATTTAAAACGGCGGTACTAAATGTTTAAAGGGTATAATTAAAGAGAGGTCGTATATAATAATTAAAAGTTTGAATTTCCCTTATAATTTTTAATTTTAAATTATTTTAGTTATAATTTACTTTAATAATCGATTACTTAAATACTTTTATAATTAGAAATGACTATATAAACAATTCTATATTTTTAGTACTTATTATAAGAGGGTATAAACCGAGCCCTATAAATTTAATTTTAATTATTTACCTATTTATAAATATAAAATTTATGTAATAATAATTGTTATTTAAAAGAAAGAATAGAGATTTAAAAAATTTTAATTAAAAGTATAGATCGGATTCCTTATCGGCTATTCTACCTCCTTTATTTATTAAGTTTAGAATTTTTAAATAGGTTGTATCATTTATATTTATAATATATTATTTAATAAAGATTCGTTCTATTTAAGGAAGTTAAAAGATTATATAATTGTAAAAAGATTAATTACCGACGAAATTGTTAATTTCTTTAACCGAATCGATTAATTACTTTATCTCTCTATATAATACTTTAAGCCTCTTACTATTAATTAAAATATAGAAGATAATAGTATTATTTTTCTCTTTTTATTATTCTTCGATAATAAGCTTTAAAAAGATAATAATAAGACCGAATTAATAATTATAAAAGTATTAGAGCCCGCCTTTCAAAATAAAATATTTATCGATTTCGTATTTAAATATTTATTTCTACTTACTTCGCTACTTATTACCCTTACTACTAGTCTAATTATGAATTTACTAAAGTTTATATCCTTCCTAATATTTAAATTATAGGAAGCCGTTTTTAATATTAAGAGATTCCTTTAATTAATAGGATAACGGTAAAGTAAAAATATTATTAAAATAGAAATTAATTATTTAATTATGAAGGGTAGTAGGTTAGATTTTATTAAACGATAAGACCTCCTTCTAATATCAAAGATTTGTTGCGATTTCGAATATTATAATTTTAGTAATCTTTTTTAAATAAATAGAGGAAATATATTTTAATAATTATAAGGAAATAAGGTTATAGGTCGAAATTGATAAAAACGTTTCCCGTACTAAAGGTTTTTAAATTTTCGATTATATATAAATATATATATATAAATTTAATAAATACAGTCGATTCTAAAATATTAAAATTTATTTCGTCATTAGAAATAATTAATAGCATAATTACGGTAAAGAAACATATATTTATATTTTTGCTAATCGGGTCTTTCGATTTATTATTATTTAAATTACTTTATTTAACCTCGAATTTATTTAATATAATACGGTTAATACCTTTATTAATACCTATTTTGATAAAGAGATCTATATATATATATTATTTAAGTATTATAAATACAGTACTATTTTTAAATTCTTTAAGGCCTTTTATAAATTCCGACGTATTCCCTTATTATAGTAGAGAAAATTTAATAGTACTTTCGAAACTTTTAAATTCAAACTATTATTTAAAGATTTTTATATTTTTAAACGCGATAGAATTTTAATCTTCTATTACGTTAACGATATTATATTTACTTTTAATAAATTATAATATAAAAAACTTATTTTAATTACTAAAAAGTTGGAGGAGAAGTATAAGCTGATTAGAAGTAATAATTCTTAATAATTTTTGAGTATTAAAATTATTCGAAACCGGGAGAAACGTTTAATTTAATTAATTTAATAGGAATATATTTATAAAATTACTAAATTAATTAAGAATTTCTATACCTTCGCCTTTATATTAATAAATAATAAAGAATTCCTACCTTTTAATAGCGTAACTACCTTTAATAAAATCTAGGAATATTAGGTCGTTATCAGTTTTATTATATACACTACCGTTATTACCCGACCAAATATTATTTTCGCTGCCAGTAAATTAATTCATTATAATTACAATCCCGGTCCTTAATATTGTAAAGCTACTAATGAAGTTTTGTACTACTTAGAATTCTACCCTAACTTTTCCCTATATTATAATAATTTAAAAAAGTTAAAATTAGCTTTTAATATATTATACGCTAATAATTCCCCTAATCGAAAGAACTCTTAAAATTTTACTATTAAACTATTTAAGGGTATAATTTACTAGGATATTATTAAGTAAAAGATAGTTTCAATGATAATTATTAAAGTAGAATTACTCTCTCTCTCTAACGTAGTAAAGGAAATTATTATTATTATATGCCTTTATAAGGAGATCGAAATTCCTTTTAATATAAAAGTGCCTGTAATTAATTGTAATAATACTTAAACGATCTAGGTATTAATTATTGAAGTAATTAAATTAATAATTAAATTAAAATATATTAATATTTATAATTATTAGTTAAAGTAGGAGATTTAAGTAGGGAGGATCGATATTGAGTATTTGGAGACGAAGAAAATGCTAATTAACGGATTAATTAAGGTTTTAGGATAGTAGGAGTATAAGAGATTCTAGGAGTTAATTAGAATAGTGAATACGCTAGCTTATAAGGAAAAGAAGAAGGAGAAGGAGATTGGTAATAATATATTAGGGGATATTTATAATTTAGTTAGAAAAATCGAAGTACCAAAAGAGAAACTCTATAAATAGCTTTACTTTTGCCCATTTTAAAAAGTTTACAAGTGAAGGGGTATATTAAATTTAAGGGTAGGGATTCTAGCTAACTCGTTAAGGGTTAGACTCCTAGCCACCTAATTAAGCCTAATTTTTGGGCATATCTAGGTTACCCCAGTACCCCCCATACCTTCTGGAGCGCTCGCTCGAGAAAGCGATACACACTCTTCAATTAATTAATTCTGCACCGTCTAATCTGACAATAGCTGCCCGTCACCGGCTGGCAACAGCACGCACAGGCAACAAACTGGCTCGTGCACCCTCTGCTCTCTCTTCTCATCGTCGGCTCTCTCCCTCTTCCCTGACAGCTTCATGGTGCCAATCCCCGGCCCCCGCAAAATCACAAGCTCCGTCGGCCTTCCGCTCTTCGAATCGGTTATTAGCTACGTCACACAACCATCACAAGCCAGTCGACATGGCCATTTGTTCGTCTTGACGCCAGGCCGGACGAGACTCGTCGAATGCGGTAACACTAGAAGAAAGAACCCTTGAGGCGAATTTCCATGATGCCTGTCTCGCATCTGACAGGCAAGGCATGGGAGTCACGAGGACAGTTCCATTCTTCGACGGCCGTGCAAATTGGCCACGAGGATGCCTGACTTTTGTCGTCTCTCAACTTTCGAACAGCAGCTGCTAGCAAGTCCAGGTCCCTGGTGTCAAGTTGTGCCTGGGAAGAGGTAAAGCCGTCATGCTTTGATTACCCCGGGCTCGGCGCTGGCCAGAAAGGAAGCTTTTGTACACCAAAGTTGGTCACTGGCATGCGATGAACATGGTGGTTGTGCCAGGGGTGCAGCTGTTGAGCGTGGCAGGTGACAAGTTTCAAATGCCATGTTAATGTCGCTGTACAACGGGGAACGAACGACCTGACAGGCAACCGGGCGCGGGGCGGGAGGGTGCGTGTAAGTGCCGCGTCTTCTATCCAGTCATCTGGCTTCTCCGCCGATTTCCTTCCCTCCGCTGCTCCGAATGACGGGGCTTGGGGCTCATCCCATATGTCCGGACTTGACCCTAACTAACTAACGCCACTCACAGAAGAGCGATATGGGGGCGGAAAGATCAATGGTTTCTGGCACTGCATGTCGTCCCTTTCTGTCATGTCTGGTCCTATTCTTGGTCCCATGCTCTCTGGCCCTTTGCACTGCTTGCACTATGCACGTTCTCCGTCACAACTTGTCATTGGCCAATGCATCACATCTAACAAAAAGAAACACTACAATTTGGTATCCTTCGTTGGGCGTCTCATCGTCCATGTCGTCCACCAAAATATCCTTTCAAACCATCCAGCAACGTCCCCCTCATCACTGTCACGCCAAGTATTCCGGGGTTGCGGATATATGGAAAGCAACCAAGTCCCCCCAATTCTGCCAGGAACCACTTTGACCGCCAGGAACGAATCACAGCCGCCAAAATCCCCAAAAGGGCCACTAGAATCCAGGAATCCTTGCGTGTCCCCGGCCTCATCCGGGACGGTACACACGCGGCACCACCGCTTCTTCCTTTCCTGGAGACTCTGTTACAGGTCGCCGGGCCACCGCGGTGCTCGGCTCAGCTCTGTCCTGAGATCTGCGTCATATGGAAGCTTCCGAGTTGCCCGACCTGACCGTATCGAGCAAAGTGACGGCAAGAGAACAAAGACACCTGGTGGAAGATGGCACATGTCCTCGTTATAAGTCGTCGTGTACCTTGCCGTCCTTGTTGACATCAAGCTCCATATTCTCCGCCTGCCTCCCCTTACCCGACTCCAACTCCCTTTTTTACCATTCTTTTTAACCGCTGCTAGAGGGTCCTCTGCTGTCTCCATCGCCGTGAGCACAGAAGTGGAGTCCGATCTACCAAGTCCTACGTTTCCGGTGTTAACAATCCTCCTTACCACTGACTCGCGCCCAAACCGGCCTCGTCCTTGGCAACTCAGGGTGTCATCCTGTCTCGCCGCGACTCTATCTAGATCGGATATCCCCCGGGAACTGGACTTGTACTTCAGCAACACGTATATCTGGAAGGGTTCATCTGCTGTCTCTCTACGCTTTGTGCATCTTGTGTCGATTATTCTTCTCGTGCTTCACGGCAACACGTTCATCCATCCAAGCCAGCTCAGCCCAGCCTTGTCTCTGCCCTTCTCCAGACACGGCCAACTAAACTTCCCCCACACCGAGCTACGTCCGGTACCAAGTTACAGGGGTCGTCAACTTTAGCAGCCATCCCGAGACATTTTCGGCGATTTCCCTGGAGTGCCGAACTTCGCGAAGCGGACTCTCTTGTCTCCAAGACTAGCCCACAACCAACCCACCTCCATCCCTCGGTCCATACCCCCTGTGGACACGCCATTGATATATCCAACAAGGCCACCCAGATCACTTCTCCCTTTCGCTCCTTTTTCTTCTCTTTTACGGGGGAATTAGTAATTACCACTTGAACACGCCATAGACGGACCCATACCGACGATTTGTCACCGTTGCGCCGAACCGATTTAATACCACTTACACCGAACATCACCATCCTTCAACACCACACACTACACACATACACAAACCGCAGCAATGGCGACCAAGGTCAACCAGGATCCTAAGAAGCGGACTTCCGCTGCCACCAACCTCATTGGTGAGCCTCCCACAGCTGGAGGAGAAGAGATGAGACGGGAGGCTACTACTCGCGCGCAATGCGCCGGGCAGTCTGGTCGCGGCGTATCAAGGACAAACTGCTAACCTTTCCATGCTAATAAAGCTGGTGGTGGTGCCGGTATGATGGAGGCTCTCGTCTGCCACCCTCTCGGTAAGCAATCCCCCATTGCATGGCCTCGCAGCCCCTAAACCCCAGACTCCGGCTAACCTCGGCATTCCCGCAGATACCATCAAGGTCCGCATGCAGCTTTCCAAGCGCGGCCGCGTGCCTGGCCAAGCTAAGCGCGGCTTCATCCGCACCGGTGTCGAGATCGTCAAGAAGGAGACGGCGCTCGGTCTCTACAAGGGTCTCGGTGCCGTCCTGACCGGTATCGTCCCCAAGATGGCCATCCGTTTCACTTCGTTCGAGTGGTACAAGCAGCTCCTGGCCGACAAGCAGACCGGCATCGTCTCGGGTCAGGCCACCTTCTTCGCCGGTCTGGCCGCCGGTGTCACCGAGGCCGTTGCCGTTGTCACCCCCATGGAGGTCATCAAGATTCGTCTGCAGGCGCAGCACCACTCCATGGCTGATCCTTTGGACGTTCCCAAGTACCGCAACGCCGGGCATGCGCTCTTCACTGTTGTCAAGGAGGAGGGTTTCGGTGCGCTTTACCGCGGTGTTTCCCTGACTGCGCTCCGCCAGGGTTCCAACCAGGCCGTCAACTTCACTGCCTACAGCTACTTCAAGAAGTGGCTCTATGAGTTCCAGCCCGAGTATGTCGGCCAGAACCTGCCCTCTTACCAGACCACCCTTATTGGTCTCGTTTCTGGTGCTATGGGTCCTCTCTCGAACGCTCCTATCGATACCATCAAGACCAGACTCCAGAAGAGCGTTGCTCAGCCCGGCGAGTCGGCAATCCAGAGAATTACCAAGATCGCTGGTGAGATGTTCAAGTGAGTAGCCTCCCGTCCCTTTCCTTTCAGCCTCTGTACCATAGTCACTGATGCAAATGCGACAACAGGCAAGAAGGTTTCCACGCCTTCTACAAGGGCATCACCCCCCGCATCATGCGTGTCGCGCCCGGTCAGGCCGTCACCTTCACTGTCTACGAGTACCTCAAGCAGAAGATCGAGCGGACCGGTCCTGCTGCTTTGACTGGTGGAAGGTACGAGGAGTGATTTTGTGCGAATTGAAAAAGTGATGATCGTGATGACGTTGATGAAAGAAGATGATGGGTTGAGGCGATTGGAAACATTAGCCGAGGATCCCTGTCGCTGTTGTCTTGGTGCGCTGTCACATGCGCGGATTGGACACGGCCCCCTTGTTTTCCCCCACACCCCCTGTTATGCTTTCCCCTTCTTGTTTTTTTGCATGTGGCTTTTCTTGTCTCTGTCAAAAGACGGTCATGGTGTCGGTGATGGCGGGGAAAAGTTCTCTGGTCACGGCGATTGATTGTATATACCCTTCTTTTTTGTTGGGGGCGTACCACGATGTTGCATTTTGGTGGTATCTAGTGGATCCTACTTTGACGT
This sequence comes from Neurospora tetraspora, assembly GCF_033439725.1. NCBI lineage: Eukaryota > Fungi > Ascomycota > Sordariomycetes > Sordariales > Sordariaceae > Neurospora > Neurospora tetraspora. Next base: position 427,846 of record NW_026944392.1, read on the forward strand.
TTGGCTTCTTGGCTTTTTGCATTCTGCTTTGACAAACTGCATCGCGAGAAGTTACGTTTGTATCATGATGGAAGAGAACATGGGCTAAAACTGGATGATTTACAGCACCGCTGAGGCTAAGCTCTAAGCTCTGATTTCACGACACTGACGAGCGTTTTTCAATTTTTTACACAACACATCATTGCATCATTTCAGCGGCGCATGCACACAACAGAGTTCGATCGTCATCATCACCAGCTTGCATATACGCATTCACACGCACATACAATACGGGGTACATAGCACACATCGCAAGGACGAGCACAGCGAAGCATAGCGATCAGCAGGAGGCAACGTATCATCGTCAACCACGGGACCCCAAGACACGAGACGACGCTCAGATGAGCAAACGGTCGTGGTCTTGTCTTCCCATCCCCAACATCAGCACCCCACTATATCATCGACGTCGCATTCCTTAATTCGTTTGTATCCGGAGTTCGCGGCGCGGCGATACGGCGATTTGGGTAGGGCTTGCTGTTGGGTTTTTCACGTTCATGTACATACGAGGATTAAGATGACGAACGAAGACCGGGAACGCGGTACGGGTGGGAGGGCTTTTTAAAAGGCATGGATGGGATAGAGAAAACGGCTTGGATTGGTTTTTCTCCTACCTATTTCTTTTTGTCTTTTGCATGGCATGGCATGGCATTAGCATTGCATGTATGGATGGATGGTCTTGAATATCACTTTATTTGAAGAACTTTCACTGGGATTTCTTATACGATGGCATTCCCCAATACGGGTCACAATTGTCGGAGGGTCTGGTGCAGAATGGACCGAAGAACAAACATGGACGTCAGGAAGTCCAACCAAGTCCCTGCTTGACATATGCAGGTACATCTCATGACCAACATCCGTCCGTTGTGTGTTTTGGGTTGGGTAACTCCCAGGCTACCTCGGTCGGACATTGACTGGTCCGTATTTCCGATGGTAATATATGTCTACCCCGACTGGCTCAAGTTACCACATAATCAATCCTGGCATCGTTCAACGGACAACTGAAGCAACAAAATTACATGCCGGACCGCCGATATTTTCAGAGCTCAGAGCCTCTCAAATATCCAGTTTGTTCTCGACGACCTCGTCCATAACAGTACCTATTCTACTGACTTGCCCTCATGTCATGAATCATACTTCTAGGCACTGGTTCGCGCCTGATGGGTACGGGGTACAGGTATCTAGATTTCTGGAGGAGCGACACCGATCACCATGGAACGCCGCCGCTCAAGGGTATAAGTTCGCGTCGATTGCCCAGGCTTCTTTTCCTTCTTCTTCTTCTTCTTCTTCTTCTTCTTCTTCCTCCTCCTTCTCGTCCTCCTTCTCGTCCTCTTGTTTTCCAATCGGCGGTCCTTCTGCTTCTTGTTCTTTTTTTTTTTTTCCCCTCCTTTTTCTTTATCTTGACTTTCTTATTGTCTCCCATCAAGTTTCTTCCAGGAGTCAGTGACGGGGTAAGTGGACCTGGCCGGCACGAAGTAGGACGGGAAAAGGGGGAAAGAGGGAAAGAGGGAAAGAGGGAAAGAGGGAAAGAGGGGAAGAGGGAAAGAGGGAAAGAGGGAACGAGCGAACAAAAGCAGAACGGAAGTCAAAGGAGTGGATGGCGGGGACCACACAAAAGGATAAGGAAGGTAGAACTACAGGAGAAAGATCAAAGAGGATGAAAATGAATTTTGATCGATGTCAATGACTGCAATCGAAGGATCGACGGGCATCAAGAAGGAGAGAGATCTCGATCTAGGTATGGGTATGTATGTACCAGACACAGCACCCCCCGATTCCCCGAACTAATCCTCCATCGACTTCAACCATCTCTAACTAACGATCCCTCAACGCAGGTATCGATCGGCAACCTCGCAACAGTTTAAAAGGTCTCAGCATCCCAGCAAACAAACTCCATCAGAACTACCACAAAAAAAAACAGGAATACAGGAATACAATCTACGTTCGCTTGAAAGAAAAGAAAGAAAAAAAAAAAAACCAACAGTCCTCGACAACCTCCGCGGACCGCTCTCCTGGCAGGCTGTAGGCATGATGCTCGACCGGTCGGTCGGCAAGGGATAGTTAGTTAATCTGCAGTGGTCCGTCCAGTCCACGATCATCAATCATCTCGGGATCTCCAGGTTTCGGAAGTGTCGGACAAGCCTATACCTCGTCAGTCCCTACCTGTATGTGTCTAGACATAGGACGTGAGGGTCCACGGATAGGTAATGACCTTGCTCGATTGTTCAACTAGAGACGCCTGCGCCTGCGCTTGGCGGATAGTGCCTAGTGGTGGGTGGTGGTGGTGGTGGTGGTGGGTGGAGATATAGAATCTTTTGGGGGAGAGGAGAGAGGGGAGAGGGAGAGGGAGAGGGAGAGGGAGAGTGAGTGAGGCAAAGGAGTTGGAGATGGATACGGAGATGGAGACGGACAGTACCTCTGCATTACCTCCAGAGGCTATAACTGGTGAGGTTCTCGTCTCTTTTGTAACAATGGTGTGAGCATCTAGCTTACATGGTTCAGGTCGCCGACGACGACGTCGTCGTTGTAGACGGTTGATACCTAGGTGGTTATTTCATACCCCACGCTACCTGCTTTATCAAGTCGCTGTACGAGTGTGAAGGATGGAAATCAGACATCTGAGATCCATATTGACGAGGGTGGTTGTACTCACTGGGAGTCAGTCCATGTAGATATGTCACTATCTGATCTGACCCATCACTACACTGAAAACTGTTAAGTCTCCTAACCTTCTCTGTTGTCCGGGGTACTTGTTTTCCTTTATGGCTTTTTTGACAAGCGCAGCAATCGCCTCATCACAACACGATGCCATTAAGCCCCCCCGGGTCTGAACTCCTACGAGAAGAGGTGGTAAACACATGGGGACAAATACCATCCATAATCCAAGACAACAAAAGGAAGGTGTTCGGAAGGTGTTCGACACACATGCAAGACAAAGGAAGTGTGACAACCCTCCACCACCGAGTTTCTCCATCGTCTAGTCTCCTCCCTGTTGCCTCCCCAGCCAGCCGCCTATCCTCATCCTTCCAGGTTTACAGTTCGTTCTCTGAAGCAGGCAGGCCCGGCTATAACGGCACTTGAAACCGCTTCTTCCCAAGACAGCCAAGACAACCAAGGAGCCCTCCTGCAAGAGCATCATCCAAGACCCTCCAAGACGGCCCGCTGCTTTTTTTTTCCCGGTTTCCCCGTTACGCCGGTATGCAGTGAGGCAGTCTCAGGCAGTCAGTCTCAAGACAGTCACGGCAGTGTACAGCGAGCGCTGTGTAACCCAACCCGTTTTGTTTCTTTCAATTCCTGTCCGTCATGCCCGTCATCAGCATTGGTGCAACCGGTTTGGATATATTTGACATGGCATGGATTGATTGCACACCTTTCACATCCTCCCTCCATCGTCATGTCATGTCTTCCGTAAAGGACAGCTTAAGGTAGCTTGGCCTTTTTGCTTCTCTCCCCATCCATCTCTCATGAGTCTCCCACTTCTCCCACTTCCGCCTTCTTTCACACATTTGAGTTAGGACTTTCGAGGTCCGAGTCCTCTCAGCCACTCACTGGTTTATCATCAAGTGCCTCTTGCACTCAGCGCCGCCTGTCCTGTCCGTCTTTCGGGCTTCTGCTCTTTCGCCCGCCATGCCTTCCATCTTCCGCTTGTTGTTGTTGCTGCTGCCAGTCCTTCCTCCTCCTCCTGTCATATTCGGCATCCGCCATCTGTCACCCACCCAACCTCCGTGGCCCGTCACGTCACCCATTCTCCGCTATCCACCGAGCCCGACGGCCCGTTACGATGTGGTGTTGCGTGTCAACGAAGTGCTTGTGATGGGCAAACACGCACCGCACCCCTTGATTCAATCTTGACCCACTGGATCTCCAGGGACGGACCAGACAAATAAGTCTTCACAAGTTAATGTTTGAAGTTTGACAGCCTTTGGCCATGAGATGGCGCACCCTCCACGGACGGCATCCGGTGATACTGACTGACGTTAACGTTTGACACCTCGCGAGGTTGACAAAAAGATCTCGTCACGAGTACCTACCGGGGGGGATTAGTAGACGCTGCTGGACCGTCGTGACCTGTTGTTGCTATTAGTGTCTTCTGTCTTGTCCGCGAGTTCTTGGTGTAGCAGAGGAGTTTCCCAAACTTCTCAAGGACTTACACCGAGCAGACGCCGTGCGGACAGACCGACCCTCGCCGAGGTACCTAACCCTCATCCTATACATACAGCAGGGGGCGCGCGAAAACAAACATTCCCTCCTCAAAAACTTCGAAACATCAACATTTAAACTGCAGAGACAGACGGCAGAGAAGGTTAACGATTTCCATCCGCGCAAGCTGTTCCCGATCTCCCTACGTTCCACAGCCTTTACACCATGCAGGCTGGCGAACGGCGAACTAGCTGGCGGCCTTTGGCGGAAGAAAACGCCATCTCACCCGGGAAGCGGCAGGGCATCGTCATCGTTTGATGTGCAGCTATCCATCTCTCCCTCTTTCCATTGCTCCGACGGACATTCATTGGCCATTCATCTGGACATCCAACGGCGTTGAGGCGATCAAGCGATCAAGAGAAAGCTCATCCGGCATTGACTCGATCCTTCGATAGCTGATTCATCCAGGCAAGTTACCTGGTGCTGTAAGGGACACAACAAGGAGCAAACTGAGTGGGATCGGGAAAGAGTCGCTCAAAGGGTTCACGATAGCGGACCAGGTAAACGACAAAGAATCGGTTCCAAAAACTTCAATTGGTATCTCCTCCATGTTCCTCCATGCTCCTCCATGCTTTCCATCTCCAATATCCAACAATATCCGCTCTAACGAGTTCCCAACGGCGACTTCTGGGCCGCCGGAATATGGCTACCTAGGTATATGTTATGCACCTCCCGACATAGGAATTATGTTTTACGTAGACAACAAACGGAAACGAAAATGAATAAAAAAAAAGATCCAATGATACATTGGCAGGCTCATGTCCGCCATGCTCTATATCTTGGTATGATGATGCGTGCGATGGAGAGCCGCTGGCTGGGTGGGTGTGGCTGCGTGGGTTCGGGTCGTGATGTAGATACTCTTTGTTCTACTCCGTGCCGCCGAATGCTGAGTGGTGTCTTTGTCGACGATCCGCTTCGGCTTTCCCTTTAAGCCCACGGACAGCGAGGGCTTGAAATGGCGCTCCTCACAATCTCGGCTTCCACCCGTAGCGAGGCCTTTCACCCAATGCACCTAAGCCATGGGACCTCCGCATCAATGCTGTACAATATCCAGAATATGCCTTCGACATCCTCCCGCTTTGCAGACGAATGCATCCTCATCTAAAATTCGAACCATATCCTCAATGACTTAGGGAGGAGGCACCCTCGCCTCTCCGCCATTCAACAAAGGCTGCGCATGCTCCCTACTCGCTCCTCCGTTCGCATATCCCTTCTCCGCCAGACCGGCCTTGCCTCCCTCGGTCCCCTCATCATCATCAAACACCTTCTTCTCCAACCACTGCGTCGCCCTGGCGCACGCGGTATCAACCCACTTCATCCACGCCCACGCAGCAATGTACGTGGCGGTCGTGAAAATGACAATACTCGCCATCTTGTGGCCCCTGGACTTGGGGTGCAACCAGTTGGGTTCCTTGGGCGAGCCATCCTCGTTCTTTCCCGGATCCTCCCAAGGCTGGCCGGAGATACCGTAGACGATCCACATGCCCAAGGTCCTAAGAATGGTGCCGTGGGTGAGGTAGACGGCGAAGGAGTGGTGGCCGAGCCAGAGGAGCAAGCGGTGCGAGAGGAGGTTCTGCAAGCTAGGAGACAAGAAGATGGAGACGGCGACGCATTGAATCATGAACGCGCTGGCGCGACGACCGGCATTGGACCCCTTAGGAACAATGAACGAGCCGCGAGAGCCGTCACCGGCAGGATCGACGAGGAACTTGTGGAGGCGCAGAGACCAGGGCGCCCAGTCCTCGTGCTCGTGCGGATAGGAACCGACGTAGCCGCCGATGAGGAGGAGAATGGGCACGATGACGTAGGAGAGGATGCGCTGGTACTTGGCGATAAAGTTTTGGGTGGGACGGTGCTGGGAGAGCTCGGCGAGAAGGGTGCCGAGGGCGAGGTTGGCGCCGAAGGTTTCTGCATGCAGGGACGGTGGGTTAGTGTATGTGCGCATGTGAGGAGGGAGGGGTGTGCGTACCAGTCAAGGGTCCGGTGTTCAACAACCAGTAGGCGACCAAGAGGACGTGAACGAGGATGCGGTAGCGGAAGCGCATGCCAATGGTGGCGGCGAGGACAATGTAGACCTGGAAGGCTCCAATCAGCAAGGGGCGCATAGCCCACTGATGTCTGTCGTAAACATTCTCGGTGGTGGTCCAAGTATCAAGCAGGGCTCTAAACAGCCTGCGAAAGTTCTCGCCGAGAGGTACGGGATCGGGGGCGTCGAAGCGGACCCAAAAGCTGTCGCAACGGTTGGAGGCCGTGTAGGCGCCCAAGATGGAGAGCACGAAGCTGATGAGGGTGGCGATGACGGCCGGGAGCATCAGCCTGGGGGGTCGTCGGAAGGCGGATCGGGCGACGGTCTTGAGGGAAGCCGAGTGGTTCCCTTGTTGGTATGCGAGCTTCAAGGGCTTGGCGGCGCAGACGAAGCCGGTGAGGAAGGCGAAGATGGGAACGCCGAGACGGCCCTGCCAGGGGATTCGGAGGTATGGAACTTGTAGCCACCTCGGGGTGCCGTCCTTAACATCGGCAGGCCAGAAGAGTGGGAAGTCCAGGGCTCGGGCAAGATGTGTCGAGATAACGAGGGCGGAGGTGATGCCACGGAGGCCCTGTTGGAAGAAGGGTGGTCAGCAAGGTACTTATACGAGGTACAACGGAACGGCAACGGCTTACCTCGACCCATTTGATGTTCTTTTTGCTCTGAGCGCTCATCTTGCGGGATGAACGTCAGAGACGCAATAGCTAATTGTAATAGTATTAAGGGGGGGTGTTTGGAAGCTAGGACGATGTTGGTGACCAGCTCCGGTATAGGTTCGGAAGCACAAGACAGCGGCGTCAAGCTTGTCTCTGATTCCTTGGTTTTGTGTCCGATGCCGTCGGCCGAACCAGCAAAACGTGAGGCGAGACAAAATATTAAAAGAGGTGAGACGGAAAAGTAGAAGTCGGGAGTGGTTGACCGGAGAGGCGGGACCGGCAAAGCATAAAAAAGATGCGGATCTGGTACACGCGGCCGGATCGAGGTACACGCGGCCGGGCGGAGCTAGAAGAAACGGGCTAGGGATAGGGGGTAGTAGATGGCGGGCGGGCGCTATCGAGGACGGCGTTGTAGGCGTAGGCGGGGCATCGAAAGGGGGTCTCTCTTGTCTGTCCGTCTTTTATTCCGTCCGTACTAGTCGACGTCGGTCGGTATTTCTCTTGTCTGTATGGATTATACTAACGGTAGAGGTACGGGTTTGTCGAAGGAGTGGCCGAATCGAAAAAGTCGAAGTGGTCGCAAAAGTGGGAATCCAAATGCAAAAGGGAAGCGTGGCCGCGTCACAGGACTGAGAAAGTTGGACAGGAACAGGAACAGGAAATCCAGACAGAAACAAATGAAGTGAAAAAGAGGGATGAATGGAGTGCGAATGCACTGGGGTGGTGTGTACGTGTACCGGTATGGGTGTCCACAAGGAGGGTCCTGGAGATGGACTGTGGAGGACTGTGGACCGGGACCGCCGACCGCCGTTGAACTTTTTTTTGGGAATCGGGGTTTTGGGGCTGCCGGGGGACGGGGGATGTTGACGACGTCGCTCCGTGCGGTGGCCGTGTTTCTTCAGTGTTGCCTTCCCCTTGTTACTTGTTGTTATACAAGCTCGTTGTTGCTGTGTAACAAACGTTAACAAGCAAGCCAAGACCGCAGAAAAAAAGGGATAAATATCAACCGTAATCTTACAACCGTCAGATATATCGTCTCGATATTTCTGTCAAGCGAGAGACGGTGGCGGATCCAAGGATTCTGAGGCCTGTGAGTCCTGTGAGGGCGCTGAAGAGAGGGGTACCGCTGGTGTCGCCTGTAACCTGCCCGTGCTTGTGCTGTAACTTGGCACACCCGCCAAGAGATGTAACTTGGCACACCCGCCAAGAGAGGGACATACAAGTTCCAATCTGCCATCCCCTCGAATTAATGCGAGCCAAGACGGCCGCCAAGAGTCCAAGCATGCGCCAACTCTTGGCCACCACGATTGCCGGCCAAGGTCGGTGCACTTTTGCCAGGGCAGGGCATGGAATCGCAAATGGCGGACAGCATCGGATCGGAGGTTGATGAAGAGGTGCTGGCGTTGGTTTTCTCACCGACTGGAGATGACTTCTTTCACGGTTTTGAAGGAGGAAAAGATGGAATGCCCGTCAAAGTTGAAAAGGCCTCAGAAGTGTCCTAGCCGAGGCCACCTCATGGTCCCGGCAGGCAAGAGAGAGTCTGTGTTCCTTGCAGTAGCACAGGTACAGTCCAGCAGGTACAACACCGACTACGGGGATGCAGCTGCCCTGAGATTGCGACTATTGATTCAGCAATTGCGACGAGGGGCAACTTGAATTAACCACCACAGTGCCCTGTCCAAGTGGCGGTCTGGGCTCACACAGTGTCGCACCCGCTTCAACTTTTGGTTGTTCTGTCGAATCCTTCTCGTCCATTTCCATTTCCATTTTCTATCAATTGGACGCGAATGCTTGCCATGGGGATTCGTCATCCTTTGGTTTTTGGGGGGCATTCCATCAATCACAAGTTCACAGCCGCCATGACAGGATGCCGTCCTTGCCGGTGTCACTTGCATAACCCTCTCCGAGATTACAATGCTGACATTGAAGACGGGGATAAAGATGGCTCGAGATATTTGGTAACGAACACGCGGCCCCAAAATGAACCTGAATCATGCGACAGTAGCGGCTGCAACACTCCCGTTTAAGTCCTATTTGGTTCCATTGTTCCACGTCTCGTCTCCCAACTGAGTGTCAACCCCAGATTTCATTGCCCTACCGCTAGGGACTGTGCTTGTTTCATCGTCAACATTTCATCATCCATCATCATCACCAGCCAGTGTCCATCTGTATATCTTGACCAGAGATCGCTCATCCTCAATCACAAGCGTTCAGGAAAGGCAACTAACAAACAATCACAAGCGACAAGACACAGCATCGCATCGACAGGCGCAATTGGATCGATCGTCAACCGGCCAAAACCCTGGATAATGTTAGGGGTCAACCCTTGCAAACATAAACCAGTCGTTACCCATTTCTAGAAGGCTTTCCAGCAAATCTATCGACATTCCAAGGAGAACCGAGCCTTTGACCCCCATCTTTTGCATATCTTTTCCTGCTTTCCTCAAAATCACTGTTCATCACCTTCCAGTTTGTGTTTCCTGTTTTTCTGTTTGGGGAAACCAAGTCCCGTCTTCCGCCTTGTCAAGAAGCTGAAGAAATATCTCAGGATCGATCATCACCAGAAATCACTCAGCTGACCGCTTTCACCGCTGACATTATGGTCGATCTCAGTCCTTTTCGACCTCTTGAAGCGATGTCGTCTCCAAAAAGACTCCATCAAAACCCCAAATCCCCAATTGAACACCCCCGGCCGTCCCCGAACAACCCCCACCCCGGGCCGCGTAACCGACCGCACTACTGCGGTTGCGAGCAAAAGTTTTACCTCCCTGTCAGGTACCTTGCACGGACCACCACAGCCAAAGCTTCGTGGGCACTGTGTGTTCAACGACCTGCTCCACCCGTTAAACTTACCCACAACACCATAGTAGCTTGCGGTTTCTAGCACTTCTCCGACAGCAAATATTCCAATTCAGGTACAGTGATTTCTTACCCCTTTTTATGTCCTTGTCGTCGGCATGTTTCTTTTCCATCTTTTGAGGTTTCAACCATCGACGGAGGAATCCGTCCGTGCGGCGCCCTTTCTCCAGATTCTCACAGACCTCTTCCAGAACCCAGTCATGTGCCGTGTGCTCCAAAGAAACCCAAGACGGCAGCTTGGGTCTCCCAACAACATGAAACCGAACCCGCCCCGGTCCCGAGATCGTCCATGCAGCATCTTTCATCTCAGCCTCCACGTTTTGTTCTGCACACTGCACCCGGAGGTGATGACAAGCTTGCGCTTATCGAGCACCAACAACAACGACCAACAGCCGGGGAAGCATTCGATACCCGCAAGCGCAACAAAACCCAAACGGACAATTGCGCACGCGACCATATGCCCGATGCCACCGTGCCACGCTTGCCATGCCATGCCTCCCATGTCTTGCCTCCTTTCTTAACGTGCGCAGCCACTGTAGCCTACCAGTGAAGTGAACTAGCGAGTGATACCCCATGGGCAACATGACATCGTGAGATTGATCCAGATTCGGAATCCTTCTCGAACCTCCCCGGGCCTAGCTTGATCTCGCCTTGTCCGTCCCGTTTGGGGCACACGGCGGCTCGTGGGCGGCGGGTTCGGGTTCGGGAAATAAGGATATGACATAAGCACTTGCCTGTTTTGTTTATCTGATACACATTACAAGACCCATGATCCCGTGACTTCATCCATTGCAGGATCAAATATAAAAAAAGGGTTCATGCACAACTCGCAGAGCCTCGGATTTGTCAGTTTGAGTAGTGTACGTATCTGACAGGTGGATGGATGATCTTCGGTGATACACTAGTCAGTCAGGCACCGGGCACCGCCAGACCGCCGCCAGTCACCGCCAGGGACGTAGTGTAATTTTACATCTCCTCCTCCGACTTAAAGTCGGAATCGAGATGGGCTTGATGGGGTACCCCCTACGTAGGTAGATGCGTAGACAACCTCACAGCCACAAAAAAAGAAAAAAAAAAGGAAACTCATCGCAAAATCTGAGGACGGATGGATGGTTCACAACCGGGAACGTGGACGAGCACTAACAGATGTCGATAGAGGTTCAGGCGATAGATGTTAGTGCACTGCTTATCAAAGTTAGGTTGACATCTAAGCTTTGTATATAGGGATAGAAGAACGCCTCAAACGAATCTCACTCACTTCATACAATACTCGGTGGCTTCACTCAATCTCACGGCTTCACATCTCCGTAACCGTCTTCATTCTCCGACTCCCTATTCCTCCAACACTCACCCCAGCCCGTCCTCCCCCCTCTTCTATCATTGCACCACAATATTAGAGTAGATGATTCACGGAACTACAACCCGCATTGTTATCGAGTCCTGAGAATGTGAGACAGACAGACAAATACCCGCTCGCTGGAAAGAAGTAGAAGACCTCATCGGAATAATACGCAGTTAGCTCACTAAATTGTTCTTATTTTAGTAGTGCCTTCGGGTAGCAAGCACATCTGTTAGCGAGCTGATATATCTATTGGGGATCTGATATCCGAGTATGTGAAGGAACATGCATACAAGCCATCTAGGCTTTTACTCGTAGTCTCTCAGTCAGGAGTTTAGTTTCAAGTTTTCGACAAAGTGTCATCCATAGGGCTTATGAGAAATCGCATTCCCGGTCCCGATACCCGGAATAGGGGGACGTAGCGCACTAACAGATCATGGTGCAAGAAGGTGCTGCTTGCGTTAGTGACATCGCACGTCCATATCTTCTGGAATTTGAATGTGTACGAATGATTCTTTCTCTGATTCCTACTATGCTCACTCACCGTCCTCACCGTGCTATCTGGTGTGGCACTGAAGTATATACGTCGGTAGTCACTTCCCGGGATCACTTGCATCTGCTGTCTCCGTCTCCGTCTTCGTTTCTGTCTCGGTCGACATCTCGGTCGACATCTCGGACAGTATCGGCCGTCCTGTTACCGCCGGTTGGCTCACCCCCATGAAGAAGAAGAAGAAGAAGAAGAAGAAGAAGAAGAAGAAGAAGAAGAAGAAGAAGAAAGAAGCCGAGAGCGCGCCACCCACGTACATATCTACCTCTACTCTACTTGTATTGCCAGCCCGCTTCCCCCGTTCCCTCTTTCCCTCTTTCCCTCTTTCCCTCTTTCCCTCTTTCCCTCTTTCCCTCTTTCCCTCTTTCCCTCTTTCCCTCTTTCCCTCTTTCCCTCTTTCCCTCTTTCCCTCTTTCCCTCTTTCCCTCTTTCCCGCCCGACACCCAAGAGACTCAGTCCGAGTTGGAACGTATATCCGACCTTGATGGACCAGGAGAGTCGGGCGAGCCGGGTTAATAATTGTCGGCATTGATACAACAGTCCGCGTATCATGCTAGGAGTGGGAGCGGCAGTGGTCCGCACAGAAGGCGAAGATATCTACCTACCTCTGTGCAATGGAACTGGACGGACGCTGTGGTCAGTGATGGTATATTGCTTCTCTGACATACATCCACTTTATGTAGCGATGTAGGTCAAACTTTCAAATCGCTGAGACGGTTGTGAGCTATATACAACTCATTGATCCCGGTGCTATTAACCGACCAGGCCAAATCCTGATGCGCCAATCCTGATGCTAACCCTGATGCTAACTTTTCCAAGTCAACACAAAATGCTATCTAACGCTGCCTGTGTCCATTGACGCTGGTGCCCATGTCATAAGATGTTCCATACAACCATCACCTTCTCACTCGCCGGTGAGGACGACGACGTGGAGGAATTTAAGGATGATGATGAGGATGAGGCTGAGGGGGAGGACGAGAATTGGTCCAGTCCCCTGCCTCATCCACATCCTCATCCTCATCCTCATTCTCGTTCTCATCCGTATTCTCGACCTCATCCACATCCTCATCCTCATCTTCGACCTCATCCATATCCACCATCCTCATCCTCACATTCATCGTCATCCACATCCACATCCTCCAACATCTCCCTATCCTCGTCCTGATCCTCGTTCTGATCCTCAAACTCCTCCTCCTCCTCCTCCTCCTTCTCCTCCTCATCCTCATCGTCCTCCTCAACATGGAGCCCCTGCCGTTCATGAAAGCGCCGCCACCACTCCTCAAACTCCTCTTCATCCTCAGTGATGACCTCGACCTCAAACTCGTCCTCTTCCTCCCTCCCCTGCCGCCTCCGCCGTTCCCGAAGGCGCTGCGACCACCACTCCTCAATAGTCCTCACCGCCCCCATTAACTCCTCCCTCCCCACCCTTTGCAACTCGCGCTCGGCATTGCGGTTCAGCTCCATCTCCACCATCCACCGAATCCGCAAAAACCGTCTCCCATCAAACCTATCAAAGTTATGAGAAAACCTACCCGCACTCCAAGACAAACCTACAGGCACCCTAAGTCTCCATCTGGCAGCTGTCATATAAATACGGCCGTTTTGTATAGTAATTTGGGGTCTTCCAATGACCAATGTTCGTAACATTTCCCAGCGCGCCAAGAAAGTCGTAAAAGTTTATAGTGTTGTGAACCCCCTAACCAGCGTAGTACAATTTTCGGTACCTCATCGCTCCTTTTATTGCTGATTAATTGATACGTTACCCTTACTATATTACTATAAGGTCTATGATATCCCTATCACACTTCTTGATCCCTCAATGTAATTGAAGTACAAATGTCCTTTGCTTCTAGGTTGACGAAGTAGGGTAATGATGTACCTCTAGGCGGTGATGCGACGTCTGGTGTAAAAGCGTGGTCAAAATCGCGAAGACCGCGTGCATTTCAGCCAAAAATTTCACGAAATGAAGCGGAATGTTTCGTGCATCGAAATGGCGAAATTTCGCGGCTAAAAGTGGGTTTCTGGATGTCGAGTGCTATGGCCTGTCACCAGGTGATTTTGTGGATCTTAGGGTGCGTGTAGGCAAACCTTAGAGTGTGGGTAGGTTTTCTCAAAGTTATACCTCATCAACGCATTGCTCCGCTCCGCGCGGGAAGCCTCCCTAAACTGAAAGCCAACGCCCCGCACGCGCTGCACGACCCATTCCGATAAATACCCTGCCCACCACAGAGGCGAGGCCACGAGCGGGGCGACGACGCTGTTTAAGAATTCGGGGCCGATTCTTATCCAGAGGGATTCCATATCGTACATGACGTAGAGGAGATGGAGTTGCTCGACGTAGAGGAGTTCTATGAGGTAGCTGAGAGTGGCCCATTTGAGGGCGAAGGAGCGGTAGGCGAGATCGAGGAGGCGCTTGATGTAGGAGGGGATTAGAGGTAGGGAAGTGGTGCGGTGGGAGAGACGGGGTGGGATAGGGTATCGAAGCGCTTGAAGCCGAAGCAGTGAACGAAGGAGCAGTGGGTACAGCGAGATGTCGGATAGTAGTTGTTGGTCGATGAGCGGTTGTAGTGATGTTTTACTCGGCTGCGAGGGGGCCGACGGTTTGTGTTGTTGCCGTGATCGAAGCGATGGGTGCGACTTCCAGATGGAGCTTGCAAACTACTGCATCTCCTCTTCCATATCCATATCAAGGGGCTGGTCGACGTCAACGACGAACTCTACCCCAGCCTTCTCAAACAACTCCCGAACGTCTTTGAACAGCTCTTGCACATCCGGAGCCTTGTCGTCAACTGGTAGCCATGTAGGCAGCGTCCTGACAAAGAAGCGGAACCGTTTCAGCTTGTGCATCTTGTTCTCGCCATACCGACCGGGTTTGGCGTTCCTCCCTGAAACAGAAGCAAGGCCCTTCATCATGTCCAGAACCGTCTCCCTGTATTCCTTCTTTTCCCGGTAATGGGCTTCCTTTTGCTCGTCCGACCAGCGGTAGAATGTGTCGAAATCATCGAGGCTGTCCCACCACCAATCCTCCAGGGTCAGCTCAACCAGGTTGGGCGGTAACAGATCCACCACTGGCCTTTGCTGCATCATCTGCTCGCCCGCTGGCAGATCCCCGTACAGCATGACGAACTGAATGCACAGCTTTTCCACCTCCTTCAGTTGTGGAAGAGTTGAGAGCCGTCCGCCAACGCCGATGCTGGCCTCTAAACCCTGGCAGTCAAACCAGTTAAGATCCAGATGTTTCAGCTTCTTCCCGTATTTCACCAACGCTTGATCTAAGCAATCCTCGTCCGCCTGGGTTGCATCCTGGGGTGGTATCCTATGGAAGCTGTCCACCCTTCGGGGAAACATGTAGAGCGTCTCCAGGTCTGTCGCGTGTCTGAGTATCCTGCCGATGTTGCGCGGGTCGGCGACTGAAGAGTGGAGGTAGACATGCTTGGCGGGGCTCAAATGAAAGGAGGTGATGGGTCTGGCGAAGACATCGGTCAAGTCCTCCTCGCCGTCCAAGAAGGTAAATAGGCCGTCGTCAGTGGATACTTCGAGGGTGGTGAGAGCGGGAAGAAGCTCGAAAAGAGGGTGATAGTGGCGGGTCTGGACACCGAAGACTTCGGGAGGGTCGCCGGTATCGGAATCGTCTTCGTCGAGCGTGGTAGGGTCCTCGACTGACGGGTCACCTTGGAGGAGAAGAGTGGTGAGGTGCTGGAAGGGGGTGAGGGCCTCGGACTCGAGCCGGTCGGGGATCATGGTCCTGACATCTTCGGGAAGGATGGCGAGATAGCCACGGCACTTTTCGCCCTCCTCCGTGTTGAAGTAGGACATTGTGATTCTGAGACAGCTTATCAGTTCGAAATAATCGCGGTCATCCTCAATCGCAGGAAGCTGCAGCAGCAGGGTCTCGAGTGAATACAGGGCGGTAATGGTCATGCCGAATATCCCCTGGGCCATCTCGTAGTATTCTTCCGGATCAGTGCTAGCACGCCGCATTTGCAGGCTTTCGAGATAACCGGTGATAAAGACCAACCCCTTGCCTTCCCGCCAGGTTGGAAGAAACTTGTTGAGACAGCGCTTAGTCTTGCGAACCACTCGGCTGTTGGTCAAGGTGATGTGGCAGCTGAGGGAGCGGGTCCAACCGCAGTACTCTGGATTCTCGGTGATGGTGCGAAAGAGCAGCACAAGGACCTCTTCGCTGGTTATGGCGATGGTGTGGTAGAGATACGGGCGAGCAAGATCGGCGAAGAAGTGCGAGACGAGACAGAGGTTGCGCAAGGCGCTGCGACGGCGAGTAAAGTCGTACCATGGGTCTTCACGGACAAGCTTGTCGTAGGCTTCTGGAGCTGGCTCGCCTATCTCGGGCAGGCTGGGGATGAGATGATCGAGGATCTGGTTGACTAGTTCGGGGGGAAGATCCATGATGGATTTTGGCTTGGGTGAGGAAGGGTTTTCCGGCCGCCGGTGAGGATCAGACTCTGTGTCGGCCATGTCGGATGCCTTGCGCTTCTTGGCCGAGCCGGGTGATGTTGGCATGGCTGGTTTTGAGGAGATGGGTTGGGCTCAAGTATACAGCCGATGGCGGAGGAGTCAAGATGTAGAGGACTGCAGGTGGCCGCGAAAGTTCAGACGTGAACCCAAGAGCTATGAAAGAGGTCAAGTCCAAAGATGCAGCAGTGCCACTGAAATTTGCAACTGCGATACCGACAACGACGCGCCGAATCCTGTTTCAAAGCGAGTCAAAAAGTAACGAATAATGGTCGAATAAATGAAGTCGGAGGTCTCAGGGAAAAGGGTCGTCCGCCAAAAGCGCCCGAGAGGTGAGGATGATGACGGTGATGTTGATATTGATCGTGGTGGAGATCATGGAGGACATGAAGTAAACACCAGAATTCATGCGATCAATGGAGGGGCAGCAAACAAAAAGTGGATATTGACGAGGTACGTACCTCTGTGGTGCCTGCCGGGACTTCATTCCCACTTTGCATTTTCTTGTAGGCGTTCATCGTGCCTGCCACAGCACCTAGGTACTTGTCGCAGTCATAGCCCCGCGGGCAGGCAACTGGCCAGTGGCCTGTGCTGCTGCACTCAGTGACTTCCTCTGTCCTTCATCAACATCGGCATTGACAACCAGGCAGTGACGATCCACGACATTCAGGGCGTTTGACATGAAGGAGTGACCGTTTCCTCTGTCCGGCCGTTTGGAAATCTGGTGTTCGTTTTCTCTTCTGGACATGACATTTTCCCCTCACCTCTCCGCAGTCTGCATTTCAGGCCGAGTGCAGTTTCTGGCCGCCACAACACCGACCACGGCGTCCGATTATTCCTTTCCAAACTCACATTCCCATTTTGGTATGGATGACTTCAGATGGATCTACTCGAGTTCCTCATTCTCATTTGAGTGACCAGCCTATTCATTTCCGGAAACGCCTTGGAAAGACACAGTGCCTGACAGCCTGGAGGGCCGTGCAAGTGAGATCTTGGTGTCTCTGTCTGTTCAAACCTCCGCTGTGGCAGACAAGTGGAAGCCGTCAGTCACACTTCAAGGGTTTGGATTCTTCTAATGCATCCTCAAAGAAGGGATATGATTGCTGACATCAAATATGCAGTCCTGTCATCCCACGGTAGCCCTGAACACTCCCCGGCAGCTCTTCGGACCTCCACGGTAGCTTTTTGCTGGCACGTACAGTAGGCAACAATGCTTGCCTTCATCACATACCTAGAGGGAGACCCAAGTGGGCTCCATCATCAGGGCTTTTAGTCAGGGGCTCTGTTTACATCATCAATCATCAATCCAAGTCATGGCCTTCAGACTTCACACAGCTCGCAGAAAAAGGCACCACGGCACCCGACCGTCATTTGGCTCTGGATTCCATTTTCTTCAAGGATATCTCTGCTTACAAACCCAACTACATACCTACCTGTTTCTAAACCTAGTCACCATCACATGTTTCCCTCTCTCTTCATTCCTGTCCTCTTCCTCCGCTGCCTTTGGATTCCGTGTACTTCAAGGTTGACAAATTTCAAGCTGCCTGTGCTTGACCACCTCCCTGCTCACTTCCTCCACCACCACCTTGACCCTTCTTGGTCCTTTTTTGATGTTTCTGCTTACCTTTCTCCCTACACTGCAGACAGTATGCAAAAGGCTCTCCGTTGGCCTTCAAAGGTCTTGGTGTCCCCATGTGCCGATTACATCCTGTGTTCGTACAATAGCCGCGCTCTCTATTGATTTCACGTATCTTAGCGTGCGTATCTACGCATTTCTGGCATTTCTTCGTGTTTTTTTTCGCTGGCTTCATTCGAACGTTTTTGCAATTAATGCAATGCTGCCCGCACGGAAGGTCCACTGCCCACTCGGCATACTCTTTCCCTTCCGCAGTAAGGCGTGCATGCGCATCCGCAGCCGTGGCTCTGGGTGGGATGCCCCCGGAATTGGCGCCCTGGGGTCGTTGGGGTCGCTGGGGAACCAGCGGGTTGTTGTTGTTGTTGTTGTTGTTGTTGGCGGTGGCGACGTAAGGAGTGTTGGGACTGTTGGGAGGAGGGAAACCCATGGCAGCCTCTCTGAGGAGCCTAGCTCTCTCGGAATGAGGTGTAATGATACGCCTCGGGACAAAAACCGGCATGGGAGGGGGAGCAGCAGCAGGAGCCCAATCATCATCATCATCCAGCATCATAGGACCCCCAGCATCCTCGAAAGGATCACCACCAGAAAGAGGAACGCCTGCCGATGCACCATCAACAAAGGGATCATGGAGAAAAGGTCCACCAGGAAGAGGATGGCGCTTCTCCACAACACGTTGACGCTTGTGGCTCTCGCCCGTTTCATCCCCTCCCTCATAACGTCGGCGCTTCGGTTTTCTCGTAGGAGACTTGACATCTCCAGCATTCGTTCCATCCAACACCCCGCCCGAGAACCCCTGAAGCAGACCCTGAAACTTGCGAGACAAGGCTTTTGAATGAGCGGTCAACTCAATCTCAGCCTGACCTTCAGGCTCTGGCGGAGGCCCGTTCGGCGTCCATGGTCCAGCAACATCTCCTCCTTGCTGGAACCGTTCTGCCTGCTCCCAGGCCTCCATAACATCCAAAATATCGCTCCCCTCAGGAACCGGGAAACTGAACCACCTAGCCAAATAATCCAACACCCTTACCTCCACACTCCTATCTCCTCGACACCCATTACAGATCGGAGCCCAAGGCGTTCTGTACCCAACGACCAAAGCACCAGTTCCGTTCCCGCCCAGCGTTTCGTCACCCCTCGCGAACCTCGTGTTTTCGGGATCATACCGACAATTACACCACTGAGTTTGGTCGTACATAAACGATTGCACAAACCCGCATGCATTGGTCAGGTACGTGGTCAAGTACGACGGCTTGTCGAGGTAGATCTGTAAAATATCCACCACGCCATTGTGATTTAGCTCCACATAATCCTCTTGAGTAGGTCTGTACCAGATCT
This sequence comes from Neurospora tetraspora, assembly GCF_033439725.1. NCBI lineage: Eukaryota > Fungi > Ascomycota > Sordariomycetes > Sordariales > Sordariaceae > Neurospora > Neurospora tetraspora. The sequence goes on from NW_026944392.1 coordinate 446,950, forward strand.
GTCTCTCGGAGTTGGGGATAACGCATCCTACTCTGGGGGGAGCGGCACGAAGGAGGGTGAAGAGGTCATCGACTCTCAGGATACCGCGTTTTCGAGGTGGAAGAGTGAGAGGAGGAAGATCAGGGGGATCGTCGGGCACGTTGTCAAGAGTCTTCTTGAGACGTTCCAGAATGCCTGTAAAGTCAACGGGGCTGGATGGAACGTTGTTGCGTTGTTCTCCTTCGGGGTTGGGAGCAATGGACCGGTTGGGGGGTGTGGAAGGGGGGTTTTGGGCATCTTGATTCTGGTTCTGAGACTGAGATGGGCCCATGGCATTAATCGCGGCCTGCACCCTGGCGACGTTGGCTTCAATACGCTTCATAACCTCGAGGGGTATACGGGGTTGATCCTGCGGTGGTTGCGGATGTTGTGGAGTAGGAGGGAAAGGAGTAGGGAAAGGAGGAGGGGGAGGAGGAGGGGGAGAAAGGGAAGGAGAGGCATTGGGGTCACGGGGGTTAGGAGTGACGGGGGGGTACGGGTCGCGCAATGCCGGATCTATCAGATCTATATCCATCTCATCGCCATCGCCCGCGTACCACGAGTCATTGGCTTGGGCTTGGGTTGGATAGACTGACTTGGGGTCATCGTGGGTGGGGGCGTCGGGTTCCATGGTGCTTGTTTGAGGTTCAAGGAGTAGGAATCCTTGCTAGGTAGGATTGCTAGTAGCTGCCACCGATGTGGGCGAGGCTGGAGACGATTACTTCCAGCTTCCTTGGTTGTTTTCTCTCTGGGTTTGTTTCTTGCTCTCTCGTTTTCTTGTCGTTCAGAACCGTCTTCTTTCTGTCCGAGTCGACTCTCAACTGCTGCTGATGTTCACCAAATCGAATAAGGAAAAAACAACTCCAGTCGCATTATAACGGCCATGGTCGCAGATATTTAACCCGTCTTCGACGAAGATAATGAGTCCAAAGATAGTACACTCGGCCTCTGGAAGCCATCGTATCAAAGAGAAGAACAATGGATCATGATCATTGCTCCTTGTCCTCGGCAAGCTCGCATAAGGTAGCCAGTACAATCTCATTGTTTACCTCCCAGTCTTAGTCCCCCTCCTTGACCACCCTGGCCCAGCCCACCTTGTCCTCTTTCCCTCGCATTCTCGCAAAGACCCATTGTCTCCTCCTCCTCGGAAGGGTCCATTGTCCCGCCCTTTCCCGTGGTCCCGTGGAACCTTTGTTGTCAAACGTCTTCCTAGTTCTGCCCTCCATTATGCTGGGGCCGAAGTCTGAACAGATGTTAGCGACGGTACAATGTCCTTTGTTCAAGGTTAAAAACGATGGGAAACCCTCAAAAGAACATCGCGGAGAAGGAGTTTTGTTACAGCTTTTGTTTACGGAGGTGCTGTCTTGCGCTATGCTGGCTGCGATTTGAGAGGGAACGGCAGGTGGTAGGTGGCAGGTGGCAGGATGGCCAACGAGGATGGGGATGGGGATGGGGATGATGGTCGGACTAAGACTTGGACGACGGACTCAGAGACTGGGGGTTGGAGACCGGGTTGGAAACCAGGACTTAGGAGTGGCAGACCGGGAGTGGGACACCGGGACTGGACACCGGGACTGGACACCGGGAGTGGACACCGGGACTGGACACCGGGGCTGGGACACTGGGAATGGGACACCAGGAGTTTGTGGTACACTCCAAGGTTTGAGTATCGAATCTCGAGTGATGCGTGCCGAGGCCCGAGGGCTGAGAGAAGTTGATGTTGGTGACTAATAGTTGTTCCGGGGACCCAACATGGGAGATGTTGGGCGAATGAACTGATCACAAAGCTCGCATATGAATGCCTTTAGAGAGCAGAGAACTGATGAATAGTGCTTTGAAGAGTAATCAATGAAGTCTAGAGGCTGAGGAACGTGAACACCCGTCCCATTTCTGTCGCTATGCCCAAACAATCCACCATCGACTATCTCGCTGAGGACTCCCATTTTCTTGTCCATTCTTTGATCAACACGGATACACTCTATCGACCCATTACACACCTAATCCATGTTCATAGCGCTGATCCTTTGTCGATGTCACTTTAAAAACCCTTTACACCCCATAACTCTTCGTCCCGTAATCCTCAGAAGCAAGAATCCAGTTGCTCGTGGGCAGCTCCATCCATATCAGAGTCATCCTCTCCAGTATCCGTAGATTCCCCTCCTGAGAACTCCTTCCCATCTGTCTGGTCTTGCGAACCCTCCGATTCCGAGTTTGCAGCGTCAGGGTCTGCCACCTCTGTGCCCGCAGCATCCTCCTTGGATCCATTATTCTCTCTCAACAGTCTTCTTCTATCCCGCTCAGCCTGGGCTCTTAGGTCACGGTGAAGTTTACAAAGCCTGCCTCCCTTTACGGCCGGCCGCGGGCAGTCCTTGCACTGACCCTTGATCCATTTCAATTTGCGACCCTCACTCATATCCCAGTTTTTTCGTTTTCTATGTTTCTCACAATATCTTGAGGATCTATCCTTTCTCGTAAGCAGCACCCCACATTGAACACAGCGGCCTTCCTTTACTCGTTTATCATACTTCGCTCTTTCATATATAGCTTGTGGGGTCATTGAACACCGGCGTGGCCTTTTGCTCCCATTGGCCTTATCACCTGCTGCTTGAGCTTTTGCATTAACGGTAGCCGGTTTTTGTTGAGTGTTGTGGGCATTGTCGAAGGCATCACAACTGACGGAATTCTCAGGACCGCGGCCTTTGCCATTGGTTTTCTGTCTCTGCTGGCGGTTTGGCAATGGCTTCTGGCGACGCTGTCAGAGATACAGATACAAGAGTTTGAAAGAGTAGGCGGACACGTACGGTATGTGATGCCGCAGAACGACCAATAGCGTTCGAGTCTTCAGATTTTTTCTTCGGTCGTTTGCGTTCAGAAGGATGTGACCTCGGCGCTCTTCTCCAATCTGCAGGCAAGGAACTCGATCCCACAGATGATAAAACTGGGCGATCTACTCTTGTGCCTCGTGCTGATGTGCTTGGAAGAGTTTCTCTTGCATCATGTCGTGATCCCGGTGGGCTATGGGCTCGGGTGGATGACGAAGGATATTGCATCCTCGTTGGAGATGGATTGCGATCCGCTCTTCTGTTTGGTGCTGAAGAGTAGGATTCATTCTCTCTATAATCGCGGTGTGATCCAGGCCGATGGCTGGCTGAGAAAGAGACTGTATGCCGCTGGCTCCCCCATGCCGGTGGTGATGGGATACGATTCACTTCTCTTGGTGCTGAGGAGTAGGCCCTGCTGGACCCATCGTCTCTTGGTTCGTATTGCGACCTCGGCCGGCTGTTTGTTTGGACAGACGATGAGGAGGGCCGTCTCATCCTTGGAGATAGGCTACGATCCGCTCTTCTTCTTGATGTGAAAGTATGGTCGGAATCGCGTTCTCTCGCTTCGTATCCTGACCCCGACCGAGCTCGGCTGTTAGCACTGGTAGAGGATGAAGGATATGGTCTCCGCGATGGCGATGGGTGATGAACGATCAACGAATGGACGGGCGTTGTGTATGGAAAAGAAGAAGCAGAAGCGAATGTTTCCTTTGCACCACACCTAGTACCTCGCGGAGCCCGGACTCGCAACTTCCTCCGTTCGACATGTGCAAGTGAAATGATCCACGTCATCGAAGTCCTGGTGTAGAGGTAGTTCCTTCCGCCAACTTCCCTCCGGGTGTTCTCATCAAACATTCTTGCCGGGAAGGAGAGCTGGTCTGGAACACCACCGATCAGACACCAGTGGGCAAGTGCAAAGGAGGAAATCGGAAGTTGAGAGTCTGGCGAATGCCTGAGAGATGGACAAACCAGTGGTTCTCTTGAGCAGTCAAGGTGCTCTCCTTCCCATATCTCAGGATCGCGAGGAGCACTTGCCCCATTCCTGTCGGGGAGTGACCTAGGTCCCGCTTTTGTTTCCCGCATCTACCCGACACATTATCCGTTCCGCTTGATCGTGACTTCCTCTGCTTTTTTCGTTCTCTGAGCTACTACTTGTTAGCGGTGTCAAACGCCCTGTTGCGACCCTTCCTCCACTTGACTGGTTTCCACTTACAAACTCCCGGTTCTGCCTCCCTGACTGCCAAGCCTCCATCATCAGCCCAACTCGAACAACCAGACACATTTGAGATCTTGTCCTAAGGAGAGGGCCAAACCGAGAATGGCGGGAAACCATTCATTTTTGTTACCATTTCTATCAAGTACAAAAACACTAATGACAGCAACTTGACCGTGCCAAGTTCTGTCGAACAAAGTGACAGCACCTTCACCACTCCCGTCCATACCACAACACCCTCATCATCGGTACAGATCAGATGTTCTGTTCCTTTACATCTGTCCTATCATTCTCCTTATTCTAGTCTTCTGTCCTCCCTCGCCCATAGTGATCCTCAGTTCTCATCCTTCCCACCAACTTCCCCCAGTCCTCGCCCCTTCCCCACCATCCCTCTCTTCTCCCACCTAGATTCTTCCAACCTCCCCCCAACCCAGTCATCTTCACCCTTCCCCTTCAATTGCTTCCCTACTGCCCTTTCCCCTTCCCCTTAGCATACCTCACCCTCCCCTTCGCTCTACACTCTCCACACGTCAACTTCCCATCATCATCCCGGTCTCTTCCACAAGTCGTACACAGTCCTTCTTCTTCTCGCTGCTGGCGGAGAGATTTCCGCCGAAAGGAACAACCGACACATGTCATCTTGCCAGGGAGGCAAGGCTGCGGGTTGTTTTTGTTGTGGCAGCGGGTGCAGGATGCTATTGGCCTTTGAGCAGGAGCCGATGTAGGAGAAGGGGAAAGAGGAGCAGGTGGTGGTGATGGAAAACGATGGGGAATGGGAGCGGAGATAGGAGCTGGGATCGGAGCGTGAATTGGAGCGGGAAAAGGAGCGGGCAGAGGTGCAGGGGCCTGATCGAAGCCTGAAGATGCTGCTGTTGCGGGTGGAGGACATGGTTGACAGGGGCGTGAACGCAATCGCGTGGGACGGGGTGGGATCGGAGGAACTCGAGTTGCTGGAGATGCAGCCGGGGGAGCCTGTGACGAGACTGGAACTGGAGGTGTGACGGGTTGCAATGGAAAGCCTAGGTGAGAAGCTATCATATCCAAGCGGAGACGAGCTGGAAGCCTTGGGTGGAACTGGAGAGCCTCTGAGCTGCCTTCGGTGACATCGACTTGGTTCCCCATCCGTAAAGGGTCTTCGGTGCCACCGATGCCGGTGGATACAGGTGACAGGACGGGACGCGGGAAAGAAGAATCCTATTCCTTGACTTGGATTTCGTCTCCGTCCTGGCCAGCAGAGGGCTCTAAGTGTTGAAGCGGGTAGTTGCTTGCTGGTCCGTCATCATGAAGCTCACCAATTCCTACGTCGTTGGACAACTCCGTAAAACGCCAGAGTTCCGGCTCAAACACGGCACTCGAGTTACTTGTCTGGAAAGATGTCTGCTCGGACGACGGAGACTGATGACCCTGGACACTGGGAGCCGCACACCTTGGAGATGATAGGAAAGTAAATTCTGTTGTTTGGCTTCCTAGGCTGTGGCGGCTATCCATGAACAAAGAGGAAGAAGTCGTATCTGGGCTGAACAAATGTTCGTCCAACACCTCCACACCTGCGGAGTGTTCTGCCTGAAGTCCCGCGCTCTCCACGTCTGACTGAGTCGGTATTGGGCAAGAACTTATCCCGCATATCATCTGATTGTCGTCAGGGAACCATGGCGTCGGCTCAAAAGGTTGTGGTTCGAACAAGGGATCAAGGGTGTAATCCCATGCGGGATTGGAGAAGAGCTCCTCGATTGTCAGGGTCGTCCAATCTCGTTCCTCCCATTCCCCTGTATGGGTTGGCTCTGCTTGGTTGGTATACTCGGCCGTTGGGTCTGCAGACAAAACGGTGGGGCTTGTTTCTTCGTCGTGATTCTCGCTGTTGGGGATATCTTCCTCTTGCTCGGGCTCGTCATCCACTCGGGGCCTGTGTGTGAGAGTGATCGCGCTCTCGTTGCAACCGAGAGCAGGTTGATGAGTATTCGGCTCAGTGGTGTCGGGGTTGGCCGTAATGGAGGAGGTTTGCCGATGTGGGTTCTCCTGGTTTTGGATCCCTTCGCTGATGATCTCGTCATCCACGCGCTGTCGCTTGTGGATTTGGCTGTTCTCGGTCTCGTCCTCGTCAGACTCGTCATGCTGGCGCTTCGTGCTTCGGGTTTGGCTAGTCGATGACCCTGTCTCCGTCGCGGCCAGTTCCTCGTCGGGTGTGTTCATGATCGGTTATACGTTGGGGTTGAGGTATGTCTGGCCCGTTGACACTGGGTTCGTAGAGATGCGGAAACTGCATGGCGGGAGTGTAAAATGGACACATCTGCTTGAACGAGGGATGTTAGATGTGCGGCAAAGAGAAAGGACGAGGGGAAGTGATCTTTCAGACTACCTGGCGCGCGGATTCTCGGCTTTTCGCGTGGGTGGATGGCAGGATGGCTTCGAGTGTTCGAGGGTCGTCGCAATGCGCAGGTGGGCGTGTCGGTGAACTGCTGGGCGTGGGTAGAATCACCGGCTGTCAACGAGAGCCATTTCGTGAAGAGACTGGCTTCAAAGATGCAGCCGTCCCTTTGTTTGTGCCATTCGTGTAGCTCTTGGTCTCGCAGATGTGCTTGTATCGTCGAATGGCCGCGGTCGCTTGGACTTTGGAGTCCTCTTTCGGGGAGAAGGCCGTTTCATCGCGGAGTTCAGGCGGCCCAAGAAAAGGCAACGCTCAATGAAGCGCCGGGCAAAGCGGTATTGCCTGGACCTCCCCTCAGACTGTTCAGCGCGAAAGCAGCGGTTCTTTTGTCAACATAACGGTCGTTATCTATCCATTTGACTGTTCGTGGCGCGGGCCATCTCGCTGCCGCCACTGCCGTCGTCGAAGAGGGTTTGAAGCAACGAGGAAGTTGGGGGACAACATGACAAGATCCCCGGTTTTGGAAAGCAAATCGCCTCGGAGAGGGAATGAGCGAGCAGGATGCTCAGGATTTCTTCTAGTCTCTGTGCAGGCAGGTGCATCCGAGCTGCATCTGAGATGCATCATGTGAGGGGCCGTTGAGGGGGTACTCACCTCGCGAGTCGCGTCGCGTCTGGATCATCCATGATCGCGACCAACCAAAACCGCTTCACCCAAGCTGCATCTCGTCCAAGAATCTTTGTTGTATTTCCTCTTTTAACGCTAACGCTCTTTGTTATCGTGGCGCCGCGTGGCCGGACCAAGCCTCAGACTGTTTCGATCGGGGTGGTCGCGATGGTGGGAGAGGAGGCAAAGGAACCAACGGTGGCGCGACTGGGTTGAACGCTACAACGACAAGGAACAACATAACCGCAGTACTACCTCTAACCATCAAGGAGAGAAAGCTTCGCGATGCCCAAGTGCTTGGGGGATGGCGAGCGAGATCGCTTTGAGTGTCCGAGGTACATCTGAGCGGGAGCTGATGCAATGCTGACCGGGCTCGCGAGGCGCGGCTGGATACCACCGCGAAAGTCTCTCGGTCTGGACTTTCGATTTTCGGTCAATCGTTTGTATGTTTCCTACACGCATATGCTCTCGTTCGGGTGCTGGATGGCTGGTATCCGAGAGTGACCGGACTGGAGGCGGCGTGGATGGTTTGGGAAGAGGACCGGCGTGATGAATCGTGAAGAAAGGTTCGGGCGAGAGAGGATGATAGCATTGAGGTTGCGGAAGGCCTTGCGGAAAGTCGCAATCGCATCGGTCCTCGGCACAGCGATTTGGTTCCCACGCAGTTCTGGAAGTCGTAGGTCCGCTCCTGCCCGAGATATTGCCTGTTGGCCTTCCCGGCCCCAATGTGATGGCGCGCAATCCGCGATGTTGTTGCATGGCGGCACTTGGTACCAGACTTCCACGTTTCATGTCGCCTACACATCTTTTCTAACCCCTTTGTACATCTTCAGGGTGCTTTTTGCTGCAGTAGGCACGATTCATCGCCAGATATGTGCGAGTGTCTGGTGAGAGTCTGACAAGAAGCCGATATCGGCCAACCCGGCCACGAAGGCAGGAGCGAACAAGCCAACAACGAACAAAAGGCCGCCCGTTGAGTTCCGTTGCTTCCTTTGTGCTAATGCTGCAGGAACGAATGCCTGCAATCACTGATTGGCATTCCGATGCACCTTTCTGAGAACGACCGGGAGCTTCCAGTCCCGGCAATCGGCAACGAAAGATCATCGCCATCGTGGCTTCCCTTCTCTCTCCACTACATATCTGCATGTTTGCCTGTTTGCATATCATAATGTTGGCAAAAGGTGCACCGGACCCTTCCTTCCACTTCAATTACTGGCACTTGCCGTTCGCATCTTCTTTTCGTTCTTCACCGTTCATCAAGACTGTATGCCCGACGCCGAGCAGCACCGACCTACACTATCGCGCCGACCCGGACCCACTCCCCGGACCCGATATTGATGGGAGTAAGCCGTCACCGAAACTTCCATTGTATGAGTGCTGATCGATACGGCAGATATCCCTCTCAGCTGCCGATGGATATCATACTTACTTCGCTGTTGACTTCCAGCATCCATACACTGGCCGATGAACAGGTACCCACCACCAGGAGGCGGGTCTTTCGGTACGTACTTGCTGCAACAGTACGCACCAATATCCCAACGCCCGTCTCTCGTCGTTGTGTCTCTCCGTTCGCCGGGGTGAAGCAAGTCGATGGTAATGCGCGTTTGTCAGCGAAAAGTCAAAGGAAGAGTGAACCGCATACATACAAAGCACTGCAGATGAAGAGCTGCGCCTAGATTGCCCCCCTTTTTCCATCGCATGGCTGCTAGACGCATATTGATGCTTCTTCAGCTACTGGTAAAATACTTACTATGGGAGGTGAAACTTGGGAAAACAAGCAAGAGGGGTGGAAGGCAGGAACAAGACAACAAACGAGGGAGCAAGGGAAACCTTTCGTCGTAAGAGGAAGCAACGGGCAGCAAAGGTATCCCCAAAAGAGCCAGAACACTTCTCTTCCATACAGCTCGTTACATGCTTCTTTTGCTCCTGTTACAATCCCTAGGCAGCACCAGCACTTTCTCCATCCAGTTTCTTGAACAATTAGAGCAGCTTTTCTCCGTTGTCGTGGAAAAGCAATTGCTCGGTCCTAGATCAAGGAGTCGCAGTAGCCTCACAAGGTTGCGTATACGTGGCAATGCCCCAACCAGTAGTGCACTGCTGACACGGCGTTCTCGTCGGGCAAAGGGTGACGGTCGTCGTCACGATCGGTACAGATGAGCAGCCGCAAGACTTAGTGATGGCAGCTAAAAGAGGAGCGAGACCAGTCAGTCAGCAAAGACAGGAACTAGAACGCGACGCCTCGACGCCGGAAACACTTACCGTCCCAGATGCAGAAACCGCTCATGTCACAGGAGAGATCACATCCGCTGGTGGCCCATTGTGTCTGGGTACCTGTAAAGGTGCAGGAAGGGGCGATCGTAGGTGACGGAGCGGTGGTGGTGGCAGTTTTACAGGGGCCGGCGGAGACGGTGCTGTCAAAGAGTGTCAGCATGGTTTGGCCAGAACAGTCAAGGAAGAGGGATAAGGAAGAGGGACAAGGAATACCTCAACGCCGTCAGGAGAAAGGCAAGTTGGCTCTTCATGATGATTGCCGTAAACGTTGGAATAGTGATGTTTACCGCTGAGCGTTTGAGGTGTCAAGGACAAAAAGCCGATGACAACATTTAGGGCGGACTTGGGTGCTCTTAACCATCCTCCTCGCGCATATGAAGGATTGTTCCTTCCATCCCTCCCGGTTACTGAAGTGGAAGGCCCGACACAAGATGGTGCCTAGAGGCTGTCAAGTGCTTCTGAACCCCTCAGCTGAGAGTCTGGTAGAGCAGATCGGGTGATGCGAAAGGACGGATACGGATATGACGGGAACGGGGTGGTAACGCCGAGCCGAAAAGGGAACACGCGTTTTTCCCGACGGTGCTGTTGGCCAATGTTTCGACGGGATACAACGCTGGCTTGCGGGTAGCATCTGATAGTCTCGTATTCTGTTAGCCGTTGTTGGGATACGGACAACCGCCAAGATTGTTGGCAAAGTGTGGTACATACAACCAACAAACATTGTGTTTATCGTGATACGGTGGTAGCTGGTGATGTCAGCAAAACGCCAACAATTGGGATACTTTGTGGTAGGCTACCTGGAAGTGAACAAAATTCCCAGGAAACTGCAAACAAAGGCGTTAGTCAGCTTTCATGGTTGGACAAAGGTTTGGTGTTCAACATTGAAAGGGTGATGTGGTTGACAATTAAAGGGGCTTTGTGTACTATAAAGCACCCATTCCTTCCGGTCAGTTACTCGTTCACGACTCCTGTCTGGATCAATAGGAGAAGGGACAAGACCACGATTTACCAGCTTGCACCGATTGCACCCAGTTTAGATGTCTAACTCGGCCCCACCTCAACCTCCCCAGGCTGGTGGCCTTGGTGCAGGGCAGGGCAGCCAAGGCCCACCAAATATTGCCGACTACCTTCGTCAACCCGGTTGGCGGGAGCCGCACTGTCCCCGGTGCGCATACCGGGCTGCCAATGTGGGAAAGGCTTTGCGGAAATATCTCCCTACGGTCAACATTTTGAAAGCGTTAGAAATCATCGGAGAGCTTGCTTGTACAACGCCAGTCGGCGAGGAACAAAGCGGAACCCTGTGTGACTGCTGTCGTACTTACAGGCGCGATGTCGAGTTCCACTACCCGCCCGGGAGAGGCTTTGAAGAATCGAGTGCTAGACTATGGAAGAGCCTACCTGACCTCGCTGGCCACTGTCTTGATCTTGATGCGAAACCCAACTCGTGGGACATTGGACTCCGAAAAGTAGAACAAGCGTCCAGAGACTTTTTGGCTTGCTGGCATGAGGTCTGTAGGCAACACGGCAAAGACTTGTTGCAAATGAGCGCCCAGGAGTTGAGGCAAATGGGATGCACGTCCGTTGTAACCGTCCCTGTCGTCGGGAAGCCCATGGCAGCAAAATCAACATCAGCCGTACCCAGACCAGACGGACCCGGTGTTAGTCTAGGAAGTGTCTTGGACGAAGTTCAAAAGATGGGAAAGGACTTCAACAAGTTTGCCAGCAAATTTCACAGCCATGCCGAGAACACGAAGACGGAGATCGAGCTCCTCAATGACACTACGGCACAGCTCGAAGCCGACTTTGCGAAAATTCAGATCCAGGACAGGGACCTCGCCACCTCTTTGGAGGGTCACTCCGAGAAGCTCATGAGCGAGATCAAGGAGTTGGCGCAGTTTGTGAAAGCCCAGAGTAGGACGCTTTCGGCGGTGAAGATCCAGGTGGACCGGCTCGCCATCAACTTCAGCAGAGTTGCTTCTGCGGCCTTGGCCACGGCTGGTACGGGTGAACAGCGCGAGTAGTTGGCCGAGGTGGGAACGGAGGAGGGAGACGGCATATTGCCTGGAGTAAACCTACCCGCACCCACCCCAAACCCTACACGCACCCTCTCCCACCACCAACATCCCAAGGAACTCAACATACAAGACTTTTTATACCAAGCTTGGTATAGAATAAGGCACCTTCATAGATCCAAATTCTCTATACATTTTCTAGTAATTCCAAACTTGGTGGTTGGCTATAATGAGAGTACGTTGCACAAATCGGACACTGCGAATGCAATTGCCGGCGACGATGACTTTCAATAGATTCTTGAGTCAGAGAACCGGCATGTATTGCGGGTTTAGGAACTAAACTATGACCCTGCCAGCTTTGAAGAAGTCTTTGAGCGTTGGGAGTAAATCATTACCAAGTGTCTTAGAATGGGGAGGGTGCGTATAGGTTTGGGGTGGGTGCGGGTAGGGTTACTCATTGCCTGACACAGGTTCTTTTCACGCGGCACCAGTGGCTCACTCCCAGCTCAGATCAAGACCAGGCAAATACAGGAAGAAGCTTTCCTCACTGTTCGTAGGATGGGGTATTGTCGTAGAGGATAAAGGTCAGGACAAAGGATTGGGGAGGAAAGGCTCAACTGGCACGAAAAGAAGCGAGGGGACGTTGAGGTCAGATTGGTGGAAAACAAGGAGGATCGGCCATTGAGATGGCCTTTGCCGCATTGTAGATAGCTGATAAGTAAATGGAGACAGAATTGGCATTGGCTTGTGTTGTCAAGGAATTGATCGTTTGGTGGAAGCTGTTTGAAGGAAGAAGTTCGAACAACCAACCCGTTGGACGAAGGAACTTCCCGCCGACATCGGGACTCTCCCGGTCTCGCCTTCGCTCACATGACCGTTGGCAGATGCAGCTTCCCTTCGGACCCGAGGAATTTGGATCATTTGAGCTTCTCGCATATGCGCCTTCCCGTCGACTGTGTGAAATGTGGAGAACGGAGGAGGAGGACACCGCAGCGTCGAAGGGCACCTCGCGGACAACAGTCTTCTTCTGCGGATCGGAGATAGCAAGCCCTGGATTCTTGTTAAACTTTGTTTCGTGAAGATCTGACCCATTGCTGTTCTTTTTGCTCAGAGTACATCGGTTTGCCCCAAGTTTCAAGTCCTCCGTAACTTTCGTGGTCGAGGAACCGCGGATCCAAAGTTTCTGATGTTGGAAGAGCCATGTTTCATGGACTTCTACTTGGCACGATTCGATCAAAGAACGGGAAGGAATCACTTGCCTAGGTTCCGCAGCAGCCATCACGCACTCTGACATTCCCTCCTCCAAGATGGCGACGGAGGCAAGTGCACTTGATGAAGATGACAGGAAGAAGGATCGAATTATACCAGATGGCGGCTAGGGTAGGCATAATAGACAGCTCAAAACAAGCAGGCAAGTCTTCGACTCACCTTCGAAGTGGAAGCCATTCATGAGCACTTTCGTCGTTATTCTCATACAACACCCACAGAAAGCACGCGCTAACTGTCCGCAACAAGCAACGCCATGGTAAACCTCTCTCGTACGAGGAGATCAAGTTTTAATGGTTCATCGGCATAATCACAGGGGCACACCACCTCCAGATCACGTCTCTCCATTCCTCTGACGCCACCGACCATCCTGCAGCAAAGGACCCATGGCAGCCCGAGCGGTGCATACACAGAACCATTTCCGACGTCGGATTCTCGATTTCTGGTCTTTGGTGATACTGCACTGGCTCGAGCAATGCGTCCTCTTCCTGTTGTTCTCTTCTACAACCCATGCTGATCCTTGCTTCCTTGTTGTGACAAGTTCGCTTGCTTTGCTCGCCTCGCCCATCTTCTCGGTCAACCTGATCAACCTTGTGCCGCAACTACGAGAACATCCCGCCGACAAGCACATGTATCGAGTATCGCAGTCTTGCAGCTCACAACTCCAAACCAAGCCACACTTGCTCCAATCCCCGTCTTAATGAAGATAAGATACCAACCGTATCCCTCATCGTTCTGACACATGCTAGGGCACGGTAGCTGACACTCTTTTAATATTACAGATACCGAGTTGATCCTACTATAAAGCGGCTAAGGTAAAATATCAGCACAACGTTGCCGACTCCGTACTTCGCAATATACCCGTCTTGTTTGCTCAACCCGACGGCCGACCCATCCGCTTCCTTGAGAAACAATCATCTCGAGTTGTCCTCGCTGAGCCTATGATTTTGAACCTACCTCGAGACCCATCAGATTGGTTCAACGACCTGTACATCACGTTCGAAGTCGATCATAGCTAAAGGGATCTTCCATGCCGGTCATCTACCTTTAGCTTCATTAATAAGATCTGGAGGACGGTCCCTATCACAACAGGTCGAGTTAATAACAAATGGAGACTTAATCTGGAGGAGGTGCAGAGATCGCGTTCGGAAGCCTGTCAACCCTACGCCTAAAAGATGGGATGGAAGCAGCTCAATTCCCAGGAATTGAAACCCATGACTATTCTAACGGCTCAAGTTGGTAAGCCCAGCGGTCAAAGACAGCACGCGAGATGGTATAACTTCCTACCAAGTTCCCTCAGTCGGTGTCCTGGAGAGGAAGTCATCTTCAAAGAAGGCCAAAGGCAAGAGTTCGTACAATGCAACCTCCTCGTTCAATATACAAGGTTCATCGCCATATTGATGGTAAAGATCATGGGCTGGCCCACAAACACGAGCAAGTGTTTCAATTTTCCGGCCCGGGGACGCTCGCCCACGCTGCAAAGAGCAATACTGCTACCTGTTTCAGACGCACACGAGATTATCCAGCACTAGCCCTCTTGTCCATGTTACAGCAACGCTGGCTAGTCAAGTGATGTCAGTCCATCATCTTGTATCTCTTTTATTCAGCTTGCTCTCATGATGTCGTTTCACGGGCAAAGTTAGTCCGGTTTCGTCTTATCGTCTTGAATTTCTTCTCTATGTGAGGCAAATTGGAGTCTCCATCCAATCATATTAGAGGGACGCAGAGTGATTCTTCGTCGACGATGGAAGATTTAAGGTGGACGATACCAGTGCAAATCTTCGAGTGGCAGCCGAGTGTCACCACTACATTTCTTGGCACACCTTCACAGTCAAACAAAAGAGGACAAGGGAATCACTACTAGGAACTGAATTGGAGGCTATACTACTAGGGTCTTCATCACCTCTGTTCTGTGAGCCCTCCATTCTGGAAGACTTCCTCCTCGAGCTTCATATCCGGCTTCAATGGTTATGTCTGTCCTGCCGTTGGCCGACCATCAGTGGCACTCCAAATCCGCTTCAAATGAAGCACCCGTGTTCTCTTCCCGTCATAAACTACAGAGCCCGATGCTTGCTAGAATTTCCTTGCTTTGTGACTCTGGTCGTTTCGAAAAAAAACCTGCCCGCCAACGGGCCAGCGGTGACAGCGGTGCCCTTAAGCTTAAGGAGTAGCGCCATTGTCGGCAAGCTCCTTCTGGTGCTGGCGGCGGTCTCTTAGGCGCTGCCTGCAGCCGGCGCATGAAGTCTGGGGAGTCGGAACGACACAGCAGTATTTACAGCTACATGTATACTCCCCACGGGCGTGCCGTTCCTTGACCAATCTCTCCTTGGCTCGGCTCATGTAGAACTTGAGATGGCGCGCGCGCTTGGTGGCCCCGGTCTGCTAGACCAGGGCACCACAGACGCCCTCCTTCTTCTCGTCGTGATGGTCGCAAGTCTGCGTGATGATAATAGGGCCCTCAACGGGAGCAATGGCTGAGGTGCCGGAGGCGTTGGTCGCAGGCCCGACCGGAGTACTGGTAGGAGAAATGATGTGATTGGTGGTAGCCCCAGTGGGAGACATGCCCGAGTCGGTGCAGTCATTGACTACAGGAATTACCGCAGCGATTGGGGATGCTTTGCCAGAGGCGTTAGTGCCGAGTCCTAATCCCATGGGAGTAGTCGCAGCAGAAGCAGTGGCTTTGGTTGACTCGTTTGCAACGCGATCTTCCTCGTACTGGGCAAAGTTGAAGAAGTGCTGCATATCCTCCATGGGCATCTTGAGGTCCCCAACAAGAGCGCCCATCGGGTCCATCTGGTCGACGATGCGGTAAGCTTCCTCCATCATCTTGATGAACGCCTCATTGTAGTCAGCAATGAAGGTCAGACCGGACGCATTGGGGCGCTGGCCACCGGCGCCGCGCATGGTGGATAAATACGGCGCCATGTTGCCGTATCGTTGAGATGCGAGTTCCTTTGCTAAGGAGATGGTAGCAATGGACGGTATTGATCGAGATCCTTGACTTTCACGTCCCCTGAGGAGAGCAAAGGTCAACGAAGAGGGTGACTTTAGTGTGTGAAAGGACGAGTCAAGTGGCAGGTCAGGAGTTGCGTGGCAGGCTAAATACCTACTTCTACAGGATGTCACAATTTTCCCATGGCTCGGCCTATGGTATGGGATCACAGATGAGTGAATGGCAAGGTATTTTGGGCGCCGTTTACGCTCTTGGTGAACTCAGATGAAGTTCTCCCCGGCATCCCTGGCTCCTATTATTTTGCTATTCAAATCCTATTGTGTAGTTGCACGCCTTCCCGCGAAAGATGAGATGAAGAACTCAGGTTTCCCGGGATACTGGAACAGTGGGTCTGTAGTCTGGTCTCCAAAACCTTAACTTGGGCGCAAGATTCTAGCCATCACTGTTCCTTTTGTCAGCCGTTGTTTTGCCTGCAAGTTGGAGGCTTTTTGTGGCGGCGAGGATCGCATTTGGGTGAGCCATGCTGATGGGCTCCGGACCGGCGTGAAGACCGTCGATGGACTCACGGCTAGGGAAAGAACCAAGGAGTCACTAGAAACAAGTATACTAAGTGGGAGTCTATGATTAGGGGCAGCTAGTAAAGTACTATTTATGTTGGAGTCGGAGCGTGGAAGTCTATCATCTTTGGGAATGTCGTCCCTGACTGCAATCTATGTGCTTAAGCCAGTTCCTCTGACGCTTTCCATCTGCTTTCCCTAGTCCACCAGCCGCATCTTCATCTTCAGGTTTCCTCGTCAAAGGAGCGACATCAATCTCGGTGTTGCCGAAGTAATAGCAGGAATACCAACAGAAGCCAAGACGCATTGACGCGACATAGCCGGGCCAATGAAGGCTAAAATGACAGCCTCGACCGGAGCAATGGCTGAGGTGCTGGAGGCAAGTGCCCGTGACGATGATAGGACCGCCGACGGTATTCGGACATATGGAGCTGTCGTCGGCGAGTAGCTGTTACGTTAGGAAGAAATGAAGAAGTCACCAGCAAGGTAGAGGTATATAACGTTGCATTCATGAAAGGCTACTGGGGTATCATTGAGGATAAAGTCGGAAAGTCTACATCATCGAAAATCTCGTCGCCGACTGCAATCTATGTGCCTAAGCCAGTTCCTCCGATCATCTTCATCTGTCTTTCCTTCCGGCAGTCCACCACCAGGACCCCAATTTCCACCCCTGTCAAAGAGAAGCGATGTGACTTGGTGCTAATTGCATCTACTTCCTTTCGATCCCCCAGACCATCTCGTCATCACAGGACATGGTCGCGGTTCCAGTTCCCTCAAGCCGAGGAAGCAGCACCGCCGCCGGTAGGCGGGTCGCCATTTCCAGCGAGGGCCAGCTTCTTGCGCAGACGGCGAGCCCTGAGGCGCTGCCTGCAAGCGTCGCAGCTGGTGTTGGGGGTAGCCACAGGGCCGCAGTACTTTCCTGAGCACGTGTACTGGCCATTCCTGAGACGTTGAGCCACCAAGCGCTCGGTTGCCCTCGACCTGTGAAACTTCAAGTGCTTCACGCAAAGATGGGCACCGGGTTGCTAAGCCAGGGCGCCACATGCGATCGCCATGTTGTTGGTCTTAAAGTCGCAGGTGTCGGTGACAATGATGGGCGCACCGGCGGCCGGTGCGGGACCAGGAACCGTGGCATTCCCGGGGGTAGGGCCGGGAGCCGGAGTAGGTGCGTAGGCATCAATGCCGATCGCAGGCTCGGTGACAGGTGTGCTCGGCATCGCGTTGGCCATTTCGGCAACACGATCCTGCTCGTATCGCTCGAAGTTGAAGAACGCGCTCATGTCTTCCTTAGACATGTGGTGATCGTCGCTGTCCGCGACACCGCGCATGGTGCTGAAGTAATGCGACATACTGTCCGTATTCGCAAAGCCGTTGAGTGCTTCCTGATGTTAGCGCGGATCCTCGTATGCAGTTGCCAATGAACATACGTAGATGTACTCCTTGAGGGTTGGTCAAGAAATGTGACTCGAGGCTACGGAGGTGAGATTCAAGTGGCAGGTCAGGATGTTGTGTGGGAGGAATCTTTGGGAGAAATACTCCCTTAGTAACCATAGCGGGAAAATCCAATCTGTGATATTGGAAGTCCAGGTTGTACCTCCATGACTTCTAATGTTGAAAAAACTTCCAAAGTTGAAGGCGCTATAATATAGGGCATTGCACTTGGGTCGGCCCCTGGACTTGGGTCGGGTCGGAAACTTAGAATTTCTCAAAGTCTCAAAGTCTCAAAGTCCTTCCTTCCCACCTTCCGCCCCAAATATCGCACTTCCCCTTTATAACCAGAAAGAACCAACCTCAAGGTCAGAAACAACCATTTGGCTCAGTGGCCAAGTGGTTAATGAAGTAGTTCTTCATTTTCATTCGCATTCGTGACCCATGTTCGATTCCTGTTCGTGACCAACTTTTTGAACTCGTCCCCGGCCACCCGACCGGTGCATAGAAAGATATTAATAGAACTACTTCTAGAAGACTTTGGCCTTCTGGAAATTAGAAAGTAAAGTACCTAGAAGTAAGCTCTCTATCCTTTTGCTTATAGGGAGTTCAACATTGGATGTTAAACCAACATTGGAGGTTTTAGTCTGATCTAATGTTTTGTTTACATTGATTCCTGGACTAAACATCCGATGTCATGGGGTGCATATTCCCAGTACGGAATTCCACTTAGAGGTACTTTCCGATGGTTTGGACGATATTCCGGGTCGTTTATGCCCTTTGGAGAATCCAGAGGAAGTGAATTACCCGGCCTTCCTGAGCTCCTATTATCCTCCTATGGAGATCCTATTGTGTTGTTGCCCGCCTGCCTCAGAAACATCGGACGAAATATCTCAAATATCGGACGAAATCGCATAACTCAGGTTTCACGGGATGAGTACGCTAAAACCTATAATGTTGGCGTGCAGCTGCCCCGAGTCGTTGTGGGTAGTAGTGCTGTCGGCGACGCCGCACATGGTGTTGAAGTACAAGGACATGTCGTCTGTGGCGGAAAAGCCGTGGACTGTTTCCTGAGTATATCTGTCAGTCAATTCTGACAGGCATCGTAGCTGGATATCTCTATTATTCATATCACGGCCCACACAAGGCCTTATCATGATCATCTGGAATCACTGTCAGGAACCGAACCGAGAGAGCGAATAGAGCGAGTACCTAGGTAGGTAGTTAAAGAGGTTTGTGAGATTTGATGCTAGCATACAAGTGTATCTTCCAGTACCATTACTTGTATCTTCATCTGTAGAATCCTAGTACTGGAGGTTCGTAATTCTTCTTCTTCTTCGAGTTCTTCTCGACCCTGCCTGCCAACACACCGCCAGTGGCGGCGGTGCCTTTGGCTTTGGCAGAGGTGGCCTTGCTGCTGCAAGCCTTGGTGTTGCTAGAATCTCCGCCCTTCTTCGACTGCCGGTAATCGGCAGACCGCTGCTTGCACGCAGCACAGACAGTGTTGGGTTGGTCAACTACCCGGCAGTATCTGCCCGAGGACGTCCACTCGCCTCTCATCAGGCGCTCGTTCACCAAGGCGCGGGCTGCTTTACTCATGTAGAAGTCCATATTCAGGTTTCCCTCCCTGAAGGGAGAAAGATTGATCTCGGTGTTGATCAAATCTACTTCGTCTCGCTTTTGGAGACCTGTTGAAGCCGTGACGGCGAGATTGACGAATGAAGTGGTAGTAAATTGAAGGAGGTGGTCAGCCAGAACAACTGGCCAGAATGCTGGATGTATGACTTGTATATATCACAGTCGACATACTTGGAAATGTCACGATGATTTAGAAACCTGTTATAGTTTGGAGACAAAAGGAACGTATCTGGGATTCGAGGCTAGCCTACAGCGGGAGTTCAAAGGTCAACTAGACGTCTAGTACTAGGTGATGATCCGTAACTTCGATCCATCCTGCAGCCGAGATCCTTGTCGCAAGTGGAAGTAATTACAAGAGGTGCTCTGGCAGCCGGGGCTGCGATGGGAGCCGCCACCGGACCGGGGACCGGGATGGGCATGGCAGTGAGAGAGAAAGCCCGCTCGAAAGTATTCAGGGTAGTATTTCTATGGGACTCTGTGGGAAGTAATGGAGGGTGGCTTATTCCTTAGGTGATAGTGATAGTCCTGTAGTTCGGACGAGGTATGCCGATGGAAGAAGTTCGTGATGTTTTATCGTATATATCACAGTCGATATGCATGATCTTATCACAATTATCTATAATTCCCAATAGTCACGGAAAAGGGAAAGAATGAAAGAATACGTAAAAAGAAGAATATGGAAGGTAGGATTCGACGATGCGAGTAGGTCAACCGAAGTACATCTATCTGTGATGACTGAACAGAACCATGAAAGATGTCGAGGTGAACTTCAATCCGTCTTCCAGTCGTGATATCCTGCCGTCTTTCCCCCTACCGGTATTCCCAACTCCGGCATCTTGTCTCCGAAGGTCCCTAGTTCTTCGCCTCCGTCAGGGACTGGCGGTAGTCCCTGCTGCGCTGCCTGCACGCAGCGCAGACTGTGTTGGGTTGCTCGACAACCCCGCAGTACCTGCCTGAGCAGGTCCATTCGCCTCTCATGAGGCGTTCCGTGACCAAAGCGCGCTTCGCCATACTCATATAACAAGCGAGATGGTTAAAGCAACGGTGTGCGCCGGGCTGCTAGGCCGGCTGACCACAGATGATACCGTTGCGTAGGACTTTGTTGCAAGTTGAGATGGCAGCGAGAGGCTGCATGGTGGGCACAAGGAGCGGGCCGGCGGAATGGAGGTGGTTGCCAGGCTCTAAGTCGGCGTGAAAGTCGTTGATAGGACTGTTGCCGGGCTCCAAGTTGGCGTGACCGGCAGAATGGAAGTTGTTGCCGGGCTCTATGTCGGCGTGAAAGTCGTTGATAGGATTGTTACCGGGCTCCAAGCCGCCGTGAAAGTCGGTGTTGGGATTGACGTTGAAGTAATCTTCGGAGGGAGGAATGGCCATGTTGGCCTCTTCAACGGTGCCAGGACCGGCTGAGGCAGCTTGAGTAACCTCGCTGTTGGGAGCAACTTGGATATCCTCCATGATGCGAACAATAGTGTTCTGGATGGCATCATGGTAGTTGGAAGGATCCATCTGACCGCGATTGTTGACGCCCTCGCCGCCAGCACCAGCGCCGCGCAGGGTTGACTGGTAAGGAGCCATGGTTGTTTCGGCGTGTTAACTGCTATAGAGATGATCGCAGTTGACACAGTTGATGGGAGTTTGGGGAGTTGAGTCGCTCTAGATGGGTGGGTGGGTGGCCGCGAAGATGTGTGGACTCGAGCGTGACGGAGGAAAAGTCAAAGTGACCTCCGGAACGTCCAATTTATGGGTGTTCCGTGCGTCCTTGATTAACAGGCTCAGGGACAGTGAATTGCAACTGGGACTCTTGAGTTCTTATTATCCCGCTATTCAGCTCCTGTTGTTCCTATTGTGTGGTCGTTGGCCTCCTTGACTGTGATGAGACGGAAGCTCAAAACCCACTTCTGCCCGGACAACTCGTGATCTTGTTGGTTGACGGGAACCCCGATAGCTTATCGGGCAAAGATTTCTAACCTTCACTCCTCCTCTGCTGACCGGTATCTTGCCTGCCAGTGTGGAAGCTTCCTACTTCGCCAAGGATCCCATTTGGGTGAGTTGGTTTCGCTTGAAGCTATCGAGTACCTCTAGTTGATCCGGTTCCGCAACTCAAGCACGGACCATTTTCATCGAATGTGGCCATTTGATGACAACAGTAGTAAGATTTTGCTCTCATGGAACTACATACCTATCTTGAGCTTAGGCGACGTGAAATGTGTGGTTGTCAAGTGCCATGGGGAGCGCACGGGCAGTTTCAGTTTGCGAGTGGCTTGTACGTGTTGCGGATGTACCTTAGACAATTTGGAAGGAGTTCCATGCGACGAGGTAATCTAGGTCAGGATCGCTCGCGGTCTCGCTCACCAGATTACGGCGAAACAAGACCAGATATCTTCGTATATACAATCTTCACATGGAGGTGGTCTTTGACCATTGGTTCCACCACGACCATTGCTTCGATAGATCTAGTGCTACTCCTCACTTCGAGCCTCTCGGTTACCTGGGGGCCTCTGGACGCCAAGCTCCCTTTGTCCTTGACAACTTCCATTGTAGGGGGCGGCATCTGGCGATAGAGGTATTGTGACGACAATCCATTGTAGTTCGTATGTGGCTCATCCTTGTAATAGTCGGCGGAGGCGCCGAGTTCTGGGGATGTTATCTTGGGAAGTGCGTAGCAACTGTTCATCAGCTCTGGTACCGAGCTTTCAACGGCGACTGGGAATGAAACCTTTCAGCCAACTTCTCTGCCCCCGACCACCATGGAAGCAGAGCAAGATCTCCGGAATCTGTCGGTTATTGCTACTTCGAGGTAATGCTAGTCCATCGGGGAGTGCCGTCGGCCGTCAACGAAGCGTGGTACGTTCTCAGCAATAGAGTAACGAAGGACCATACGGAGAACGTTTCGAGGGCCAAGGAGCAGTCCGTATTCTGGCTCCAGCTTTGCGATCACAGCGAGTACGGATCAAGGTGACGAGTTCCTAAGCGTTTGACCGACGATAGGAGATTAGCAACGGAAACAACATTGTAGTAGCTGCCGCGGTTCGTCATGGCCGGATTCACCGAGACTTGAGGAGGGACAGGGTAGCAGCACGAAAAGAGGAGCTTGTTGAGAGAAATTGTGTGGATCTTTAACCCATGAACAGCTCCGGAAGCAACAAGTTGGGTTCCAGAGGCTCTGGTCGTAGTTGAATCACTTGAGTGACAAGAGGGGAGCTTGGAACAAGAAGCTTGAGGCCACCGCAGAGGAGCGCCCTGCCGCCCTGAGTCGGATCTTGACGGTAGCCGTATGTCCTCAACGAAGGATAACTCTGCAAAGTAAGATCACCCGTCAAGCCAAGGAGTTCGCTGTTGGAAGGTGATATTGAGAAAAAGCTGTCCGGAAATCGGAGTGTCCTGTCCGTCTTATAGGAGCTGCGCCAGACAGCTTTGGGGGACAGCGACAAACAAGGGGAGTCGCTGGACTCCTTTGCGTGGCCGAGCAAACTGCACGAAGATGGGTTGCCTGCGCGAGATGGGATTCAGTCATGGAGACAGGTAGGTACATTGGGCAGCAGCAATCCGTCTTGACACTTGCTTGAACATGGGGAGGTACGCACACAGCACGCAAGGCATCGCGGCTGCTGCGAGATTGCATCAAGCCATGGCACTTGAATTCGAGATGAACATTGCAGTGGTTTAGGCAAGCATGAGCAACACAGAAGGCAGGTGCTTTTGGGTGATAGAAACAATGGTTGACAAAGAAATCCCTGTTGTTGTCGCTTTCCTTTGTTGACATCGTGGAGACGAATCAGGAAAGTGGGTATGGTGGGGTCGGCTGTAGACGCACGGCTTAGATGGTGCACTATCTCTGGGACAGCAAAAAAGATGCCGATCACGATAGTTCAGTAACAGCAGCCCATTATGGCTTGCCCGCATCTCAGCTTGCCCTCCCTGAAGGGGGCCAACTACAGCTGCTGCAACTTGCTCCTGTGCCAGGCATCAGACATGTTGCTCACAATCGCACCTTTCATGTTGCATCCAGCGATTGCCCCGCCGGCAATAGAAGGCATCAGAAAAATGATTCTTTCACAAACGTCACGCTTTGGGAGGCACAAAGGGAGTAATCTATGGGGAATGGGGGACTTGATTTGTTCGCCAACTGCTAGACTTGGCGCTATTTACACTGGCTTTCCCACTCCTCCGAGACGACGAGAACATGGCACTACCCATCCATCCAGAAACGAGGTTGAATCCTTGATGAAGAATCCGATTCCAGATCGCTTTTCCTTGCTGAGAGCTGAGAGCAATATGCTCTGTTCAAATATGCCCACGAAGCGCCGATCCTGTTCTGCCCTTCCGTTGCGCACAATGCAGCCCATGCCCCGAATCGGTGCCGTGTACCCCCTCCGAGAGCCTGTTATTTCTCTCCGCGAACGTTGTCGCAAAATTCAGCCCCTCAACAACTTGCAAGAGACAGCAGTGGCATTGGTAGCAGCCTCCGGAGCAACATCGATGACGACTTTGGACGCTGCGGGGAGAGTCGAACCAGCACTAGGGCTGTCCGCCGAGCCAGGAGTGGAGGCCGGAGTCAAGATGGCTGCATTGGTGGGAAGATGCTGGGCTGAGATGTGAGCGGCATCGTGAACGACAATCGGGGCAGCGAGCGGGCCGCCTGCTGAAGCCACTGAAGCCATCGGCTGAGCGTTACCGACAGAGAGAGCTTGACCCAAAGCCTGACTCGACTCGAGAGCAGAAGAGCCTACAACGAGGGAGTCAAGAAGGGTCAAGGCTTCGGAAGGAGATAAGGCTGGAGAATAGTGGCCTGGGTGGTCGCTTAAGCCTTCGGTGATGCCGCACTCCTCCATAGAGGTAGCAATGCCGACGTCAAGGCCGAAGTCGTCCGCATAGATGTTGTCGTGGACAGAAGTTAAGAGACTCTCGTCAGTCATGGAGCTTGGAGGTGCCTTGGTATCGTTGAAGAGGCGGGTCGCGGCGTCGATTACACTCTCCTTGCTATAGTTGATGTGGATCGCCATCAGACGATCACGACTGCGCTGAAGTTGAGGAAGGCATAGCTGCTCGTTGTACCTCGACTCCAGCTTGCGCCTCAAACAAAGGGAGCGGTGGAACGGGTCCGACCATGAGCTGCGGATGTTGGTGGCGGAAGATGACATGCTGATGATTTTTCCCGTTTTCTTGAGGGCCGTGGTTGTCGACGTTCTCCTTAACGCAAGGCCGTAACAATGTCCTGAAGAATGCTGGCACTTTGTTGTGTTGGGTGCGGAACAGAAAGGGCCACGGAGAAAGCTGAAGCGTCCTAATAAACCGTCTTCTTTTACTGGTAAGCATCGTTACGCAAGAGACGCGAGGTGAATGGTCTGGTCAACCTGACTGTCAGAAGATCGGACGACGGGAGGGCGACCTTGAACATCTTACAAGAAGTTCTTGGTATATAAATGATATCCCAATGTAACCAAAGCTTCTATTTTGTACATCCGGGATCTTCAGGATTAACTCATGGTTGGGTTAAATTGGAAAACTAAGGGTGCCCTCGAAGCCCTTTCTGGGCCGGTATTTCAGCAAGACAGTGAAGAGTATGATGCTTGCACATGGCTCTCCTTCTTTACACCAGCAGCCTTCAACTCAGGTTGCACTGCGTCTCTCTTTCACTATTCTCCCTTCCCAGTCTAATCCGGACGCAAGAACAACGAGAACGAGAAAAGTGATCTTACCATAAGGATGGGAGCATATGTGGGTAGGCGAGAAGGACTAGGTCGGGGACTGGCTTTTGTTGAGAAAGAGCACTCAGAAGTGTAGAGTACATACCGGTGGGAAGGTACCTCTAGATGTAGCAGTCGGGTGCCTCTAGTAAAGGCAAGAATCACCCATTCTGAGACCAAACAAAACAAAGCCAACCAACCCAACCTGGAATCTTTTGCTTCCTGTTCCACTGCTCATTGTTGTCACCAATAACCGAATCAATTCTTGTTCTTCGCTTTTTGACAGAAGTATCACTTTTCTCATCACGAACTACGCTACAGTACCAGCAGCCTATCGGAAACCACATCGTCATGGAAACAAACAGGGCATCAGGTAGTCAGCAACCTGCTGACAATGTGGACGAGGATCCTTCAGGAGTTCACGAGGTAAGCGGGTCCTACGTCGGGTTCAGAGAAGTTGTCATGAACGCAGTCTAATATATATCTTCTTTCAAGCAGCACACAACTCCGGGGCGACCTGCAACCCATAGCCACGATGTTGATAACGGCCTGACTATGAACACGTCGGACAATACTGATCCTGGACCGTCTGATCCCATTATCACCAGCCAAGAATACGAAGAAATGGAAGCAAGAGTGTTTCAGGAACCTTTCACACCTGAGGAGTTGCTAGTAGCACAAAACTGCGTCCTTCCCTCGTCTTTCAACCCCGAACCGAGTATTCGTCAGATTATTACCCAAATGGCCATATATCATAAGATTCGCTTCCAATCTTGCGAATCTGCTAAACTCAATAGCAACATCAATGTTCCATCAACTGCCTCTGATTCCCGCCCGCTTGACTATGCACCTGATGCCCTCGGTCCGGCTACACCTTTTCAACTTTACCATCCAGTTGCCTCTCCTGTTGGTCACCAACTCGCAGGAAGCAACATCGGTAATCCCAACTCTACTCCCCGTCCCTCTCGACTCGCCCTCGGCGTACCAGTAGGTCCGCCTATCGTTTCTCAGGAAAAATGTGATGCATTGGCTGGCCGCTGCAACTCCCTCGTCTGGCAACCGGGCGCGCACCGCTGTCTGGATCATAATTATGGCCGTATTGCAGGGAAGGACTGCATCAGGGACATCAAGGCTCGCCACGCGTTGGGAATCTGGTGCTGCACCGGGTGTCTCAAGGAGGAGGTCGAACACAAGAAAACGCGTTGTCTAAATTGCCGTTCGTACATGCTTGAGTGGAAGAAGCGCAAAAAGGCCGCCGCTAGCAATGATAGTGGTGATGGTACCCAGAACCAGGAAAATGGAGAAAACGATGCAGAGTACCCAGTTGAGGGGGCTTCAAACTCTAACTCTGTCAACAATGGAGGAGCAATGATGTATCCATACGGCCCCGGCAATCACAATCCTTTGGGTATCGGCAGTTCAAATACTCCGATCACAATGCCAGGGATTCCGGAGGTCCAACTCGCGAGCAACCTCCGCTACAGCCCTTATGCTTTTCAACCCTCTCATACGGCTGGAGACTCAATGAATGGCTCCTCCCTTGGACCAGGGATTAATGGTGTGCCCTCCAATCTTCAGAATAATTTCTACGGCTTATTGCAATCGTTCGGCCAGATATCCGCCCCCAATTTGGCCCAAGGTCTTTCTGACAATGCATCCTCGAGTGCCGGCCTTCCTGCTCAGGGGCATTCATCCAGTTTAGCAGAACGAAGCCAGGAGCAAGATCAAGAGAACAACAGCCACCATCGATATGGTTCACAGTAGAGTGACACGAGACTCAAGTCCGCTGGGAATCGGAACAGAGATATTTTCAACGGGGGATATAGAACCAACGCAAAAGACGTTGCAAGGAGCGAAGGACAGTAAGATCAAGAGGTACGTGTGGATGAAGCAGAGATCCAAGGAACCAGCGAAGTGCACCATAGGTAGCGTTGAAAACCGACAGATAGACATAAACCTTCGTCAGTATTGACGGTAGAAGTATCCCACTCCAAGTAGATAGACATCGGCCTTTTGCCCCAGATAACACAAGAAATATCCTCTCTTTACAGTTGTACACATGAACGCTTCGCAAATCCTTGAGATCACATGGCAACAGGTTGGGAGCTCTGTTTGAATCCCAAAGATATCACAGGTCTCCTGGGTGTTGTGGCCGGGGTGTTGCTCGGCGTATCGGTGACTCGCTGCTTTTTCATCTCATTTTTTGGTCTTTTCTGGTCGAGATGCTAGGACCGAGAAAGGAAAAGTCCACAATTCATTTGAGGCCATGTGGTGGTGTTTCGCGGCCACCTCTGGTGGATTTCACCACGGCGGGAACAAGTGGTACAGCTTTCAGGAGATACGATATCGAAATAAAGGAAGTAGAGGTAAGCTGAGCGGCTGAGCCTGAAGGAAGGCGAGTAGGCAGACAGGAGGGGGAATGACTGACAAACCCAAAATCTGGAAGGAATCCTAGAGGTATGCAAGGAAGTCACCGGAAGGGAGGACCGTTATGTGGCTGCTATATCGGGCCATTTCAAAAACTCAAAACTGCCAAACCCCATACAAAATCCCATCCTCGATATCAACCTGTAGGAACAATCGGGAGGTGTCAGATTCAAGGGTGGTTTTAGCCATACCATATGGAGGTTAGCGCTCTAGCCACCTGATATTGCCTGATTTCTGGGCATATTTGGGTTACCCCAGCACCCCTTATACCTTCTAGGCGAGTCAATTACACACTCTTCAATTAATCAATTCTACACCATTACATTTAACAATTAATAGTCTAATTTATATATTTACGTTTAACGCTACGAATATCGATTACAAGCAATATCCCTACAAAACCAACAACGTTAACTATATCCTTATTAAAGGAATTTATTAATAAGGTTATTATAATTATCTTCAATACCCCTACCGATTAGCCCAGCTAGTATAAAACTCATAAGAGATTCGTTAGTAACAACCAAAACTTTAGTAACTAATTACTTAAGAGAGGACTTATAATTTAAAGGGTTTTACCCCTGAAGCCGGAAGATTTCTTCTTTACTAAATAAGTAAAGGACCGCCTTTTAGCGGTAAAGAAGGAGTTCGTTAAATTTAATAGAGGAATCCGGGTTAAGAAGGCCGTAATTATAATTATAATAACTACTATAACTACTAATACGAATGGTACTATTACTAAAATTACTACTATTACCCAACTCTAAAAAAAACCGCCACCAGCGTTAATGAAAATAATAAAGAAGGAAATTTAAAAGAAGAAAATAAAAAAAAAGAAGAGGAGGATAATAAATATTATATTAAATAGGATATTAGGGAGGATATAATTATTAACCCCTTTACCGATTTAATAGTTACTAGAAAAATAGCGTACAATTAAACTAATAATATATATAACGTTTACAATAAATACTAAAAAGACTTCGACAACGCTAATACCCAAATTTGTAATTAAATAAATACCTATATTACCGCCTACTATACTAATACTTTATTTAAATAAGATAAATCTACCCGCGATTAGTTTAGAAAGATTGAGAATTAAATTAACTATTAACCTATCGATTAAATTGCTAAAATTCGGTAAAATTATTAAATTTTTATTAAACTATAAAGAAATAACCTAAAAACTTCGAAAAGTAATTATTTAATCAAAAAATCCTTATTATAAATAGAAAGAAATTTAAAATTAATAAAATAACTTCCTCTACTTTAGAATTTAGTAATTTTATTAATATAGTCCGTAAATATAAACCCATCTAAATTAATAACTCCTAGAAATTCGATAACGAATTCGAAGAAATGGTTTTAAAATATAAGGACATATCTACTAATTTTAAAAGGGTTAATATACTAGAACGTACTATATTATTAATTAATTTTAAGAAAGTTATAGTTCGTAGCGCCTAGGGTATTAGCCACTGTAGTTCGTAAGAGTTCGCGTTTAATAAAGAGGATGCTCCTAATTCTAATTATAAAAAGAAACGGAAGGTAAACGTAAGGAAGAAACGTACCGCGGATAAAAATATAAATAATTCTTTATAATTAAAAAAAAGAGGAGGCGTTACGCTACTTTATAAAATCTACAAATAAGGCCTTTACTTAATAATACGCTATTAATATTTAATATTTAAAATTAAAGATAATCCTAAATAGAAATTAAGCGGCTCTATTTAGAAGTTTATTAATAAAAGTTTTAAAAAGTATCCCAAAATTAGTAAAAAGGTTAAGAAGGCTAGGAATTAAATACGGGAGTACTTTATTACTTCTATGCAAATTACTACTTCGAAAAATTAAAGGAAATGAGAAATCGGTACTTATAATTCAACATCTCTTATTAAATAAAGTACTTTTAACGCGAATAATAGTAAGGGTAATATTTATTTATTTAAAAACTTTATAATCTTCGATTTTAGGGTTTCCATTTATATTTTTAACGAAATTAATCGTTTTTCTTCGTTTCGAACAACGTCCCTAAAGGATTGTATTTAGGTTAATAAATCTTAAATACCTATTAAGGGTCTTAGGACTATTAATATAGAAAAATAGGAAAAGAAAGGAATTTTAAAGTTATAATTAAAAGAAGTAACTTTTTACTTTAATTTCACTACTAATTTATATTATTATATTTATTTCGAAAGTAAAGTTTTTACTAGGATTATAAACCCCCTAATAATTGCTTCTATCAGCTAAATGGCTTACCTTTTTTTTTCTTTTAGGAAATTTATTATTAAACGGTCTTCGAATATTTACCCTTTTCTTTTAATTACGCCGCCTTTTTTATTTGTCAAATTCGCTTTAATTCCTTTATTGGCCGTCGCGTATATAAAATACCCGCTAAATTCTAATATAAGCGATTCAATTATTATGGTCCTTAAATCTTCGAATACTTTTATAACGTTGAAGGCACTAGATTTAAAGGGCCCGCTACTTATTAATATAACGTATATAATATTTAAAAATTAAATAATAAATTAAATAAAAATTATAAAATAAGGAACTTAGTCCGGAAGAGCATTTCGCTATCGACTTCCTCGAATATAAAGTAAGGAGAGGTAATTTTAAATATATTATAATTATTACTTATTAATAGATTAAATTCGTTTAGGATATTTATATAGCGAATCGAATAATTAAAGCTACTACTAAAAGACTCCTTTTGGTTATTAATATAATTAATTATTAATATAATATTAAAGTCAAATACATCGAATATAATAATGAATTCAATGATTAATATATTAAAAATAAATAAATTATACGCTTTATTATTCTCGAACCCTTAATAGTTAATATTTAAGTTTAAAACGGTAATATTAAATGCTTAAGGAGTATAATTAAAGAAAAGGCGCATATAATAATAAATAGCGCTAAATTCCCTTATAACCTCTAGCTTTAAATCGTTTTAACCTCAATCTATTTTATTAACCGATTACTTAAGTATTTTTATAATCAAAAGTTATTATACGAATAGTTTTATATTTTCGTAGCTTACTATAAAGAAGTATAAACCGAGCCCCGTAAGCCTAACTTCAATTATTTACGTATTTACAATTATAAAGTATACGCGATAACGGATATTATATAGAAGAAAGAGCAACGGTATAAAAGGCTTTAATTAAAGGCCTAAATCGGATTCCTTATTAGCTATACTACTTCTTCTATCTACTAAATTTAAAACTTATAAATTAATTAAATTATTTATACCTATAACATACTATTTAATAAAAATTTAATTTATTTAAAGAACTTTAATCATTTTAAAGAAGGATTAAGGCTAATTAATAACGAGATTGCCGATTTATTTAACCGAATTAATTAACCTCCTTAATTATCTATATAACATTTCGAACCTTTTAATGCAATTTAAAATATAGAAAATAACGGTCTTACCCCTCTCCTACCGTTACTCTGTAATAATAAACTTTAAAAAGATAATAATAATATTATTTTAAAATTAATAAAACTTATTATTTAAAATAAAATATCTATTAATTTTATACTTCGTTACTCTACCCCGCTAAATATACTACTAGCTACTCTTACTACCGGCCTTATAATAGATTTACTAAAACCTATCTCCTTCTCAACTTTCGAACTATAAAAAGCTGTATTTAATGTTAGGAGACTTATTTAATTAATTAAATAGCGGTAAGGCAAGATGATTATAAAGGTAAAAATTAACCGCTTAATTTCCAAAGGTAGTAGATTAAATCCTATTAAACGTTAAAACTTCCTTCTAATCCTAAAGAATTATCATAATTTCGAATATTATAATTTAAATAATCTTTTTAAATAAATAGAGGAAGTATATTTCGATAGCTATAAAGAAATAAGGTTATAGCTTAAAATTAACGAAGACGTTCTCTATACTAAAAGTTTTCAAATCTTCGATTATATTTAAATATACGTATATAAATTCAATAAGTATAGTCGGTTATTAAAAGTAAAAACTCGCCTCGTAATGAAAGGAGACTAGTAATATAATTATAGCAAGAAAATATATACCTCTATATTAACTAATCGTTTATTTCGGTTAATTATCGCCTATATTACTAAATTTAATCTTAAATTTATTTAATATAATATAGTAA
This sequence comes from Neurospora tetraspora, assembly GCF_033439725.1. Taxonomy (NCBI): domain Eukaryota; kingdom Fungi; phylum Ascomycota; class Sordariomycetes; order Sordariales; family Sordariaceae; genus Neurospora; species Neurospora tetraspora. Next base: position 478,427 of record NW_026944392.1, read on the forward strand.
ATACCTTCGTTAACGCCTACTTTAATAAGGAGATCTATATACGCATACTTCCTAATTATTAAAAGTATAGTATTATCTTTGAAATCTTCAAGGCCTTTTACAATTTCCGACGAACTCCCTTACTATAGTAACGAGAATTCAATAGAATTTTCGAAAGCTTAGGATTCAGACCGTTATCCGAAGACCCGTATATTCTTAAATATAATAGAATCCTAATTTTCTATTATATTAACAATATTATTTTCGCCTTCGATAAATCATAGTATAATAAAATTACCCGGGTTATAAAGAAATTGGAGGAAAAATATAAACTTACTAATAATAATAACTTTCAATAATTTTTAAATATCGATATTATTCGAGATTAAGAGGTAGGCTATATTTAATTATCCTAACGGGAATATATTTATAGAATTACTAAATTAATTAAAAATCCCTATACTTTTACCTTTATCCTAATAAATAACGAAGAATTTATACTTTATAATAGCGTAACCTCTTTTAATAAAATCTAAAAATACTAGGTCGTTATCAATTCTATAATATACGCCGTTATAATTACCCAGCCTAATATTACCTTCGCCGCTAGCTAATTAATTCGCTACAATTACAATCCCAATCCTTAATATCGTAAAACTATTAATAAAATTTTATACTACCTTTAATATTACCTTAATCTCTCCCTCTGTTATAATAGATTAACGAAATTCGAAATTACTTTAAATATACTGTACGCTAATAACTCTCTAAATTAAAAGAGCTCGTATAAATTTATAACTAAACTTTTTAATGATCTAGTTCATTAGGGTACAGCTAAACAAAACATAATATCTACTTTAACAATAGAAATAAAATTATTATTAATTTTAAACGCTACTAAGGAGGCTATCGCTATTATACATTTACATAAGGAGATTAATATTCCCTTCAATAAAAATAAATCTATAGTCGGTTATAATAATATATAAACAATCCGTATATTAATTATTGAAGTAACGAAATTAATGACTGAATTAAAGTACGTCGATATCTATTATTACTAATTAAAGTAAGAAATTATAGAAGGAAAGATTAAAATTGAATATTTAAAAACGAAGAAGATACTAACTAATAGATTGATGAAGGTTCTAGGACAACTAGATTACGAGAAATTCCGGGAATTAATAGGAATAATAAATATACCAATTCGTAAAGAGATAAGGATAGATAAGGAGATTCCGGGTAATATTTTGGAGGATATTCATAGTTTGGCTAAAGAAATTAACGTACTAGAAGAGAGATTCTATAAATAGTTTTACTTTTACCCTATTTAGAAGGTCTACAAGTGAGGGGGTATATTAGATTCAAGGGTGGTTTTAGCCATACCATATAGAGGTTAGCGCTCTAGCTACTTAATATTGCTTGATTTCTAGGTATATCTAGGTTACCCCAGCACCCCCTATACCTTCTGGGCGAGTCAGTCACATACTCTTCAATCAATTAATTCTGTACCGTCACATCTAACAGGAGGGGATGTTTCAACCAATTCGAATCTGTCGATCCCAGCCCACCCATCACAAGTTCTCCTTCGCAATCCATCTTGACAGACTCATTAACTAAGTCATCTGCGCCCTTTGTTTGACAGCTAACTGGGAACAGATCTCAACCTCAAAGAACTCTCTTTGTTTCGTTGAAGTCGCGGTCTGATCGGTCTCCTCGGTACGACCTCCGGGCGATATCAGTTAGGTCCATGCCCTGTCTCTCTTGCACTGTGCCGATGGAGTTGATGAAAAGAGAAGAGCTTCTAGGTTTCGAAGGCTTGTCGGTTTGGCTAAATGTTCTTTGTGTCCGGCGCCGTTGAGGGACTAGCCGAAGGAGCTGTCCCGGACTGAAGTTTTCTGAACGTTGTTGTTCTGAAGAGACTGCTCTTTGTGAAGCAAATGCTGGCCTGGCATGTACCGCACATGCGAGTTTCGGACAGGGAAAGACTGCATGTCCTGCATGTTCTGCAGCAGCGGGTCTTGCAGGCAGAACATGTTGGCGGTGCCGTGCATCTCGGACCACTCGTGCCTGGATACCTCTATGAACTTGCGACGTCGCCCACGGGTTAAGCTGCTCTTTCCGACCCATCGCCTTCTTTTCAACCCTTCCATTCAAGTTCCCGCCATCACCAATGGTTCTCCTGGGACCAGGAGCCGGCTTGATGTTACCACCGATGGGTCCGGCACCGGAAACAGTCGATACCGGGACACGTTGGCTTGTTCCATGAAAGCCAACCGCCACATGTTCACCATGTTCAATCGAACCATGAGAAACTTGGCCTTGAGCACTCGGACATCCCACGGACCCTACCCATACTCCCCTAGCTCTCCATCAGACAGGTCGATATCTTCCTCCCATTAAGGGGAGGTCTCTTCCTCGCGACTCTTGATCTCCGCCAACCAACCGGCAATCGCTGGAAACTCCATGGCCATTAGGTACGACCTAGACATTGCACCCAAGCCGTTGGGATCACCCGTTCGGAGTTGAAAGAAGACCCAGAGAGTCCACACGGAGCCCAAAGCAAATGAACCTCCTTAGCTCGGTGGTGGCATGTCACTGTCAATGAAACAACACTCGAGAACAAGGACTATTGAACGAAGGGAGTTGCAATCAATGGAGGAATCTACGAATAAGTGCCCGGCTACTACACCAGTGAGCTGCTAGGGGACGACCATCGTTAGATTGTTCTGCGATATCTGTCGTCCATCCACCACGTTGTGTAACCGCTAATCGGATCACTGCTAGCGTACAGGTGAGACCCTCCTACAAGCCCATGCCTCCGTCCTCCTCCCCCTTGACAACCCTTCATATCCGCCCGTAAGATGATTCCGCCTCGGCCATTGCGAACAAGCAGACCCTCAATATCCCATCCCCCCCCTCGTCAAAACTCGTGGTCCTAGCTGACAATTCATCACAAGACAGATCGATTCAGTGGTTGAGGTCTTTAACACAAGGCTGACTCCAGCGAGCTTGATCCTTCTCCTATGCCGTGATGAAGGCGGAACGGAGACGTCCGGGCTCAGAAGGGGTTATCTCGCTGCCTTGGGTGCCCTGTCCGGCATTGTTACCGGTCTGCTGGTTGAGACGGTTGAAGTGTGTGTGACCGCCGCCGTTATCATGACCGTGGTTATCCTCCTGATCGCCGCCGTTGACTTGCCCGGTAGCTTAATCCTCCCCTGCACTTTCCAGATCGACATCCATCTGGTGTCCAATCGCGCCCAAGGTGCCTTCCCACTGAGGGTGAGCCTCCTGCTTCTCGCTCGTGGTGCTTTCGATCCAAGTTAGAACGGACGCGAATCTGTTGTTCCAGGCCTTCACCAAATCCTTTCCACGCTTGACACAAGCGGCGCAAGGGGTGTTGGCGGTGCCAACCGGCGCGTCGTAGCGGCTTGTACAGAGGTAGAATCCTTGGACGTGGAGGGATCCAATCCACTCCCGCTTCGCTCTACTGAACTTCTTGTGCAAATGCTCGAAGCACTTACGGGCCTTGGGCTGCTAGACCAGGGCTCCGCAGTCTTCGCGTTCACAAATATCCGTACGGGCCCAAACGAGACGTAGTCCAGGCACGATCCGCGCCGGATTAGGGTTGTCGACCTCGGGAACGAGAGCAGAATCCGCGGAATTGTCAGAGGACTCCGCAGAATCGACAAGAGAGGACTCCGAAGAATCGAGAGAGGATTCCTCAGACCATGACAGAAGAGTCGGGGAATATGCCGGTTCCAGCATGCCCAGGGCATGAGCGGTCAGCCTTGGCAGAGGATTGGCTGGTGCAGTGGCCTGGGAATAGTTCGGCCCCACTGCCTGATGGTTGACTGGCCTAGCCGGCTCAGGGATGGGAGCTGGGACTGCAATATCCGGTCGACAAAGTGCCGGAGCCGCCGACGGAGAGAGGGACGGATGAGGCGGAGAGAATTGAGCGCCCACAGGAATCGTTGACTGGGTTGGAACCTGATGGACTGACGGAAAGGAAGAAATGGAAGCCGCCTGTTGGTGGTTGATAGCAGGGGGCGGTTGAAGGACCCGATGAGCGGCCGGCATGGGTTCGACCAAATAAGAAGCTGAACGGACAACATGGCGTCCATCGTGCATGGCCAGGGTTTGGTCGCGCCTGTAGGCTCCAGAGTTGAAGTACCAATCCATCTCCTCATCGCAGGTGGTGGGGAGAGGGGGCTGATCGGAATGGATGTCCAAAGGAAGGCCGCGGAGAATCATCAGACAGTTCATGTTGCTGTCCTCCTGGACTCTTGAAGCCAGCAACTCGTTTGGAAGCTGATGGTAGAGAATGGCTTGTCGCCTGGCAGCGATGGCTCTGGCGACGGCTGAAGGTGCATGTGGGCGCTCGATCCGGTGATGGCACGGGCGGGGACGAATGACGGGAGCCGGGGAATGCGGGCGAGCGCCGGCGGACATCTGGCGCGGTGCCATGGTTACGATGTTGATTGGAGTTGGAATAAAATTCGCTCCAATTGCTCTTGCGCGAGAATGATTGTGGTGTCGTCTCAAGAATCCACAGATGCAATTGCGGCTAGCATGAGCGGAAAAAGAGTTGAGTGGTTCGAGCTGGGTACAGGAGAGGTTTTTATACGGTGCATTGACAGGAAATTGCGACTTCAGGAGAGTGTCCGGAACATGCTGCATGGGGGTACTATAACCTTGACCCATTCACTCGACAGGTTCAGGTTTGACTTGCAGTGCGGACAGGTTTCATCAAAAAAAAGTCCAAAATGGTATCGTGAAGGAGGAAGCTACGAACAAGCAGCTACGCTAGTAGCCTGGATATAGGACCATTCGATGAATCTATAACTCCATCCTCTTTCAATCCCTGAACCGTCCTGGACTTCCCACCCCTGATTAACTTCTTCCATCCTGCCAACAACTTCAAATGAGCAGGCCCCCTTGATATCATCCTCCTTCGCACAATAAATCTTGACAGTTGTCGACGATTTTTCGCCGCCTGGAGTGACTCGATGTTCGAGGACGTGAACTGCAAGCTCGTTCCAGGAAGGATGATGCTTCTCGTACTACAATGTAGATGGAGGGAAGAGACGGGAGTCTTCGGTCTTGGAAGGGGTTGTCTTTGGCCTTTAAAGCGTTCCCTCTCCGCCGTTGCCGCCGGATTGCTGGTGGGAAGAAAAGGCCTCCGTGTGAGTACCGCCGCTGCCCTTGATATGGTTGAAAGTACTTTTGAGGGCTCGAAGATGACGAGGAAAAGTGGCCCTAGTGGGATTGCTAGCATTCCGGCCAAGTACGGAGACGGCGTATGCAATGTCCGGTCTGGGACCAAGCCCGAAGTACATCAAGAATCCGACAGCTGACTGGTACTTTGTCACTCTCAACTTCTTGGCTTGCAAGTCCATGCTCAGAGCGGCCATAGCCTGAGGAGTGAAGACTGCCTGGAGGTGGCGGATAGTGTCCTGCTGAGAAAGGCCCTGAGGAATTTCTAGCATTGACTGGGCCAAAGGAAGATGTCGTCTGAGGGCGATGGCCCTGAGAACGGCCATAAGGAGATCTTGGTGCTCGACCCCTTGATTGGGCGGAGAGGGGAGATTGCTGTGATCAGGGGGCTCGGGGCGAGTGCCGGCAGCAATCTGGTATGGTTCCATGGCGCCGGAAATGCCGATTGAGGGATGAAAACGTTGTTACCAGATCGTTCGTGAGGATTGCGAAGGGCGGTGCTTCAAGAATCTCGAGATGCGGATGCGACGAGGATGAGTTGGAAAAAGGTTCAGCGCATCGGGGTCAGTACAGGAGAGGCGCAATTATAGGGTGCATTGATAGGATATTACGGCTTGAGGAGAGTGGCCGTAACATACTGCATAATGCCGTTGACCCCTTCACTCCACAGGTTGTCCGGTCGATCTTGACAATAGCTCCGAATAGACAACCTAGAGGTACCTTTTGTTTATTGCCCCTACTTTCATCCCATCGATCTCAGGTTTCGAAGCTTGGACTGCCTGACTCAACCATCAACTGGCTCCTGGAGTTAGGAATTCACCTTCACCAGTGCAGTTAATTGCGAGGCGGAAAGCCACAAAGCTGTTCACGAGAACTTTTTTGGGTAGTTGTCATAGGTAGAGGTAGCTTTTCCAGTCACGAGACATGTCAATAAAGTGATCTTGGAATGAGTGGCGGCAAAATATGAGATGTCCAGCCGATCAAGCTTTGAGTCTATGAGGGAAAGCACAATGTCCATTCTATGGTCGAGTAACCGGACATTGGCGAGAAGAGAATACTGGATGGCAAACACCAGGGCTCGAGATAAAAATTTTGTTGATATATGGACGGATGGGAAACAACCTGGACCGAGACCATGCAGTGACCACGAGAGATCGATGTTGGCAAGGGAGGGATCGAGAAACAACCTCAAGGGAGCTCTATATATACCTCTAGAATCGGATCAAGATGAGTGAAGTTGCCTTCTTGGGTGACTGTTATTATATTGTTGTATTGACGATACGGTAGGTACTATGAGGCTATTCCGGCTGTCTGGATTCCCTTCACTGTCAACCTAAGGTATCTTCCATTCGTCGTTTCGGGAGGGAAAGACCAGATGGAAAGTAGGTACCTTCCAAGTACCCAGGAGTGGCCCCTTCCCCGTGGGCCCATGAGTGGCTGGAGGGCGATAGGTACAGGTAGTATGGTGCTATTGGCTATGGAGGGTCTATTATATGTGTCCCTTGGACTTGCACACAAGTCTAGTGGCTGTGCGAACCAATTTCCACGGTCGCAGACCTCCACTGATTTAAACTTCCTTGTTCTTCGACACTGCGGCGATTTCATGAGTCCTTCCTCACCGTACATCACCCGCACCTCAGACACCACCACTTCTCACAAGCACAAGTGCCTGGAAACTAGGTCTCGCAGACAACCGCAAAATACCTTGACTATCTCTAGGTATTCAATCACACTATGGCGTCAAACAAGCCGACCGAGCATCGACTCGCCGGTATTTTGGACGAGGACCCTTTGGGTCTCAACCAGGTAAGACGCAACCATCCCACATACCTCTACCCGATGAACATGAACTGAAAGGCTTTTCTCAGAAAGAGCTTTCTGAAGCATTGAGGGACACAGTCAATGGTGACCTTGTGTCCCCAATTGAAGAGCCCACTGCCAGACGCCCTCCTATGGGCAGTGCCATGGCTTCGCTTGCTTCCCGGGCCACAAACTCTGCTCTATCTCATGCGTCGGGAGAGTATGCCCGGATGCCATCTCTTCCTATGCGCGCAAATACAACTCCTTCTGTTCGCCCTGTTCTGCGGGGAAGAGTCACTGCGACTTCTTCAGTCACTCCTTCGCCTCGTGGAATTGACCCCCGCAGCAGCGAGATGGCTCCTTCCCCTTTCAACCTCACTCCTGGTATCTTGGCCACTGGTCCAATGCACATTGGCTCGCAAGGTGGCAAGTTCAGCGACAACAGGGATAACTCTGGCATTTCCTTGAACAACCTTGGAGCCAATCCCATTTTCGGCGACAATCCCATGCAACACGCCAACACCATGGCTTCAGTCCGACAGATAATGGTCCTCACGGCCATGGCTATAGTAACCAGGGTTTCGCCCTCTCGAACCACGGTCAGAATCGTCATGCTCATGCCAGCCATGCTCATGCCAGCGACGGTGCTTGTAACCACCAGAAGGCAGTCTCACCGGTTGGAATTGAAGGCAACGGCTCTAACCCAAGCGCCCAAAATGGAACCCCTCAGCCAATTGTCTCAACGACCATCTGCGCGGGCGAGAACAATCAAGGCGGCTGTGCCTCTCTCGTTTAGCAACCGGGAGCACAGAAGTGCTTTGAGCATCTGAAAAATAAGCCGAGCAGAGCGATGATTGCTATCAACCGAGCTCGCCACGCGCAGGGAATTTATTCCTGCACCGATTGCTTCAAGAACCAGGCTACTGTGAGTGAGAAGAATGGGCGGGCCCTTTGTAATGGCTGCCGCGCCAAAGGAGAGCGCAACAGGAAGCTCCGACGCGCCGGTAACGGGGTCGGCAGAAAGACGAAGGGCAATAGTTCTTCAACAAGGTAAACGTCGAAGGTCAAAGGGGCCAGCGCCATGGCCGATGGACCAAAGATGGGCGCAGGTGTCCTCCATGGCCGGATCAAGAAAGGCGAAAGTGCCTCTAGTGGTACGATGCCGCCGGGCCTCCCGCCTCGGGATATTGCGCAGAGGTTCATCTCGCAGACCTCCACCTCGCAGACCTCCAGCTCTCAGAGCTTCATCTCGCAGAGCTCCATCACGCAGAGTTTCATGTCCCAGGATTTGTTGCAACACAACTTCGCCTCCCGGAGCTTCACCCATCAGAGCACCATCCAACAGGGCCATGTGTCGCCGGGAGATAGTGCAAACGGGTTTGTGGCTTGGGATGAGCCCGAGCACCTCTATCCATCCGAGCCGTTCAAAGATTTTTCCACCCCGGCAACGATTCGGATTTCAATTTCGAAGACTTATTGGAGGATCTCGATGGCCTTGTCTATGACTGGGTGGGAGAGTTTGGTGCAGGCTGGATGGGTCGGAAGTTCGACGATAAGGGTCCTCCTGGTCCACCCCCGGCGCCCATCTGCTGACGAATGACCACGGACGACGGACAACTGGGAAACCTAGACGAAGAGAACATTCAACCGTTGAAGCAATGCCAAAAACGGACAAGCGCTTAACAGAGTCGACTGGTTCTCAGGTCCAAGGACACTCCACGTTCTCATCTTGCCTGCTCTCCTGAATTGGTTATATGATGGCGATGGTGGAGTGTGGTTAGCAGCACAAAACTCAAGTTTTTAAACGAAAAAGGAGACGGATCGTAGCAGCTTTGGAGGGCAAAGGAAAAATTTCTAGGATCTGGTTTGAGTCTGTAGACGGGAAACATGTCCTGCTATTTTGGCGTGAGAAGGGGTTGGTCAAGAGCGGTGATACCCGTAGCATCCAGATATAGTTCTTTACTCTTTGGTCCATAGCTCAACGAAGCTTGCCTTCTTCGGTTTCCGAACTAATTGCTCTCCATTTATGAGTGTTATTCCATGACTGCAAGACCGATAACTTGACCTCCACCCTGTCTTATGGACGCGGGCATCCGGTCTTAGCTTTATGCTGCATCACCTTGTGTATCAGGGATCATCACTCTTTTGAGCTCTACGAATCAGCCTGGCCTTTAATATCTGGCGGACATGGTAATGCACCTCTGACTAAAATTACCTACCTCTGGCAGTCTGGCGAACGTTTCGTCACTCATGGCTCAATTTCTGATACATCATGCGTACCGCGAGGAAACAAAGGACAAGTGGATTGTTTTTGAGTGTTCGAGCTCGCAGTGCATTCTTGCCGATATACCCTAGCTCAGGTAGGTATGGAAGAGAAACGAGTTATGGTGACAAGCTCATTCTCATTGTGTCACACTGTTTCCCCAATGCTTCCCTCACCCAAACAACAACTGTTTGACCTCGCAGTGATCGAACAAGCCGATAACGGATAGCGACTATCCATAAATCCTCGCTACTCTGCATCAAATGTACCTTAGATCTGGACCTCTTCGGCAATCCGCACCCGACGCTTTCAGGGCCTGAACTAAAATAGCAGGCTTTGGAGATCATGTACTACAATATCGAAAGGCACCACTACAGAACACAATGCTAAAAGCAATCTCGGTTCTTGAATCACCTTATCGTTCTGTATAGAGACGCATGAGGCACCTCTCTATATACCAGATTTGATGAGTCCTCACGCCGCATACATCCAACGTCCACACATCACGCCATGAACCTCTACGGCGGAACTTCCTCCTCCTCGTGCTGACATACTTACCATTACACCATACCTCCAGGCATGCTCCAGGTTAAGTCACTGTTGCGTCTCTTTATACGCATTGTCCTCAGCACGTACACCCAACCTCAGCCAAACCCGCTGGACAACTTCAGCCCATCGTTCCAACTGCCATCTGTGAGGGCTACCGCGGCAATGGTGGCTGCTCGGCTCTCGTCTACCAAGCGGGAGCCAGCAGGTGCTTTGATCACCTTCGAAACAGGCCTAGCAGAGCCACAATCGAGTTGATCAGAACACGGCTCCGACAGGGCATTTGGTCCTGCTCCAATTGCTTCAAGCGCGTTGCGGCGAACAACGTGCCCAACTCGCTCTGTACTCATTGCATTGGCAAAAAGCGCCTAGACAGAGGCAAACGTCAGAAGGCCACTAGTTCGACCAGAAAGTCTGCCAATCCAAACAAGGGCAGCAGCACCAAGTCTAGTGGTTCTGGAACGGGCACCGTGGCTGCCTCCAGTGCCAAGCTGGCAGCCAAGGGAGTCCTGAACGGCCGGATCCAAAAGAAAACTTTTTCCCAGACAGCCCAAAGTGTCCAGGACGCTGATGAGTCTGAAGAAGGCGATGCCGATGACGGAGATTGGTTGGTCGATGAGCCCATGTTCGACCTCCCTTTCGACAGAAATTTGGATCATGATGGTGATGGCGGTGCGGGCGGTTTCGGAGCCCCAGAGACTCTGTCTCAAGTGGTGTTCTAGCCAGGTGCTCGGAAAACACCTCTAACGGACATGAAAGAAGCCGGAACTTCGTGATCCTGAAACGGTTAAGAAGCACCCAATACAGCTCTTACCGGGCTTGGAACTTAAAGGGTCTCTAGACTTTGGAAAGCAAAATTACGAGAACGAAGCCGACAAGCTTTTGCTCCTTCCCTCACAAGTAATACGGAGAGAGTTGACGGCCAAAGGAGCGCTTCCAAGCGGTCTTGACTTCCTGGGGTCATACTGAATATAAAGACGAAAAGAATAGAGCGGCAACAAACACAACCCCAGCGTTGGACACCCGGAACATTAGATAGAATTTTCAAATGGTAGGAAACCTTGAGCATCTCGCGGCACAGCGTTGAGATGGATCTCCGTTTGTGCTTTCATTCACCTGGAGCTCCGGGGCCGTCCCATTCAGACACTCACTTAACCTAGCTATACTCTGTCAAAATGTATGCAAGAGAGTGGGAGAAAAGCCATATTATTCAATGAGAGTAAGCTAGAATGGATGTAACCTTCGCTTCCTTTTATGCCCGCTTGCCTTGTCTACCCTTGTGACACCCTTGTCTACCCATGTACTGGTACTCACGATGAGGCTCAACACGTGAGGCTGTGAGGCTGTGAGGCTCAACATCATGAGTGGCCATGATATTTGGCATACTCACGGCTTGTCATCCTGGGAAGAGTGAAGTGTTAATGGAATCCCAAAAACTTGGGAGCAATTTGGTTCTTGAGATCCATTTAAACCCTCAAAATTCCTCGTCCTTCCAGCGCAATGCCGATCAAACCTTCCGGATACCTACCTGGTAAGTGTTGTTTCCCCACGTTCTCCAAACCCAGCGTGCAAGAAACAGCAGTTGATAATCCATAGATCGTGCGTACGCACCTAGACTGGCCGGCCGAGTATGAACTCAAACAACCCGATGGCAACCCCCGTTCAGGGAGGGGCCCCAATTGATAGTTCCGTTGAAGTGGAGGACTTCATGGATTTTTTCGACTTTGATGCTTACGAGCGTGACATCAATGGCCTAACGCCTCTAACTAGAAGGCCTGAAACCAGTCTACGAGCCATTTACTTGAGGGACAAGAAACTGACAATCGTTAGGTCCAGTCCCTCCTTCAGGCGCCCGCCGATGATGGCTTGAACGGGGGAACCAGCTCCTCACTCAGCTCACCTGTCGTTCTCGAGCCCCAACATCAACCAGCCACTCCCACTCACAGCGTGCCAATATCGCCCAGTTTTCCCTTCACCTTCTCCGTGCGATCCGAATCAGTGTCTCAATGTGAGGCAAACAGCGCGGCTTTGGCAGTCTCTGCCTCCAGTTCCCCAGGAATGACCAATGTATTGCATCAGTTCACTGGCCATGCGGCGTTTGAACAAGAGCAGCATTCATCCTGGGATGAAGATGTCAATCTCGAAGTTAGCTGTGTTGCCAGGGAAGGGACAAAAGACGACGAGATTGGTGAAGACGCAGAGATGAGCGAGGACGTAGAGATGAGCGAGGATGCAGAGATGAGCGAGGACGAAGAGATGAGTGCCCCTGAAGATACAGAGATGGAAGATGTTGGCATCGCAGACGTGCTTTCGGCAGCTGTCCCAAGGACAGACACACTCAGCCCTTCCGAGTCAACCCTTGTTCGTTCACCTCGAAAAGTTCCAACATCGAGTCCCATTAGCGAACAAGGCGGTCATGGCTGCGAGGATGTCCAAAGCGGAAACGACGATGAGCCATCCATTGCAGAGGTTCCCGGTCGCGCCAAGGGTACACAGCAAAGTGAACACAGTTCAGATGCTGTTTCCGGTTCCTCCGAACCTACCTCTAGTCCTCAGGAAGCAAAAGAGCTGGAGGAAGAAGCCATGGCGGAGGAGTCCAGCAAACAGGCGGAGGAGTTCAGCAAGGAGGCGAAGGAACCTAAGTGGGAGGTCCACAGAATCCTGGCTTCTGCCATTCTGTCGGATGGCCTACTGTACTACCGGGCGTCCTGGAAGGGCTGGGGTCAACCCGACTATGGCATGTACCCGGCGCACAACTTCAGAGACTCGCCGGATCGTCTGTTATCCTTCCACCGCAGGTATCCAAAGCAGCCAGGACCCCCAATGCGACTGGATATCTAGAAGGAAGCTTTCGATAATGGCGAGGAACTAGAGAAGCACGACGATGATGATCTTCCCGCACAGAAGGAGAAGGGAATCAAGGAGAGATTACGAGGGAAGGGTAAAGCCGTTGCAAGGAAATGACAGAAGGAAAGGATATTGCTCATGTTGGTAGCTGGAAGGAAATTCTGGAGGTCCAGGTTTGACAGAATGGGGAGAGAGAAGGGAGGATTGCGATGTGAAGATTCACAGCTCATAGGCACAGCTCGATAGGCTCAGAACATGGATCTGGAGGGTTTTCGCCAAATAGCCGATAGTTAGGAAATACCTGACACAAAAGGAATTTGAATCGTGATGTTGGAGGCACTTTTGACCTTCTTGCAGGTGTCTTGTGAATGAGTAATATGAGGTTCGAGGGCAAGGACAAAACGAGAAAACCTTCGAAATCTGATGACAACGGCAAGCCGTTCTATTCACGGAGTCGATGTTCAGAGATTGAAGACTGCCACACAACGCTGCTCACCCAAACTCCCGGTGAATCAAACTCAAACAGCGAGATCGGTGAGTAATCCGTCACCTGGTTTGTTTCTCCCGCGAGTATTTATACTCACCAATTTCCTCTCCTCTTCCCTCAAACCCAGCACCCGTCAAACTCGCAGGCAAATCACCTACTCATAGCGAGGAAGTCAAGACGAAGCTTCCAGCCTCTGCTCAACGGAAGCACAAGCAATTCTTGAGCGTCCTCTGACTGTAGTCTCCGGAAGGCTACCTCTACTAAAAACGACCAGCTCTGGTTTAACCACAATGCCCACGCGCACCACGAAATGGGGATACAAGGTAAGAACCGAACAATCACCCATCAAAACCCGTAAGCAGAATCTAACAGATTGTATATCACAGAAAAAAGGCGGTAAAGCCAAAAAAACACCACCCCCTCCCCCTCCGCTCCCACCAAAGCCCTTCAGACCCAACCAGGCGCCCGTCCGGACCACCGAAGACGGCGAAGAACTCTGGGAGCTCAACGAAGTCGTTGCTTCCAGACTCATGTACGGAAAGCTCTACTACCAAGTATCGTGGAAGGGGTGGAGCAAGGATGAGTACTGGTATCCCGCCAGCGACCTCAAGCGGTGTCCTCACTTGCTTGTTGAGTTTCACTCTGAAAACCCGGAAGCTGCTGGGCCGCCGAGGAGGATAGAGGTTTGGGAGAATGCGTGGGATGAGGGCACGGAGGAGGGGTTGGAGAAGCATGAGGAGGATGATTCGACTATGACGGTGGCGGAGAAGAAGACGTGGATGGAGGGTTTGGGGGACTTGTTGGTGTAGACAAGGGGATTGTTTCTTGATGGGGGTTTTGGGGGTGGAGGCGAAGGGGCTTTGTCTCCAGTCATGCCAGATAGGTTGGCAAACAAAGCGAATGACTCCCGTCTTTTCATGACTGTTCTCTGACTCCACTGTAGTGACAACCTCGAGTAGTTCCAGTAAACAAAGCCAAAGTGATGCTTTTGTTTGAGGTTCAACGTAACTCACAGTGCTGGCAATGCGATACCAGGGAGAACACTTGAGAACCCCAACTTGGCGTCTGGTCACGCCTTGAGTCACTGAAACAAGGAACATCACTTCGTCATGGAACTCACTGATCCTGTTAATGCGCGTACCCTATTCTCTGTCTATGACGGATACCTCTACGCTCCGTCTATCTGAGATGGATCACTATGTCGACTCATTAAGTGCAATCCATTCCTTGTTGGAACACGTCCGAGAGGCCCCGCCCCGTATCTGATTTTCCTTCCTGATCAGCCAAGGTATCAGCCTTTCCGTGAAATAACCTGTTCCTCCTTTCCCTCCGGTTCAACCCTTGCTTCTTCTGTGGTATCTATCCTGCCATTGATTGTTGAGGTCGGGCAGGTAGAATGATGCTTGGCGCTTCTTTCCTTCTTTCGGGTCTCAGGCCGTTACCCCGTTTAGTGCGGCCCCGTCCGACACTCTTCCATAGAGGTAGGTAGAAGGTGTTGTACTTGAGAGTGCTTCTGTCGGACATCCTCAGCTTCGTCACTCATAGCCCTCCCCCCTCCTTCGTTGCCTCAAGCATTGATCCGTCCCCTAGAACTAAGTCCATGCCGGCACCTTGAATCGCCTTCAACTGCTCGCTATCTTCCTTGCGGACTTCACTATGTCCACAAAGATGTCGTTACCCAAGACGCTTGCAACAATCTTTTGAATACGACCAGCCTACTTCTTTCCCTTGCGGTGGGCCTTTTGGACCCTTCCCGAAGTAACACCTTTGCCGGTCAAAATGGAGGATCCCCTAGCGCTTCTGGAGGATGATGGCATGGAGTGGACTGGTTCGACTCCGGCCTGCCCATTAGAGGTACCCAGTTGAGATTGGGGATTAGCCTGCTGATCCTGAGGAACATCCTGCTGGGCTGGAAGATTGTCCTGCTGGGGTGAGGTATGATTGCCAGCTTGCTGAGCTTGATAATGACCCTGTTGAGCCTGTCCAACACCCGGCTGGGTCTGTTCAATACCATCCTGAGCTTGCGACTCCTCCAAGGCCCTCGCCGCCTCCGCCTCGGCGGCTAGCCGAGCACGTCTTTCCCTCTGCGCCCTGCCCTTATCGGCACACTTTTGGCAAAGTGTGTTCTTTGGGATCTCGTTCCAGTAGCAACCGGTACAAGACCAGATGCCACGCCTGTGTCGCGACCGGATGAGCTCGATGAGCCTCTGGCTAACCTTGTTTTCCAAGTGCCCGAAGCACTTGCTCGTGCCTGGCTGCTAGACAAGACACGGGCATCGTACCTGGACGCCATCGGTGGTAGTAGTCACGCCGCATTGGTCTGACGACACAATGGGCACCAGAAAGCAGGCAGGGACAGGTGTTGCATTGCTAGCGTTAACAACGGGCCTGTCCAAGCCGTCCTTCACGTCAAGTGCAGCAAACTTGTGGCACACCGCTTCAACGTAGGAAGGTGTAACAGTCTCCCCCTGCGGTTGATGCTGATTTCTCCGAACAGCGTTATGGACGCCAGAGCTCACAGCCTTGGTGTGAGTGTCGGTGTTTGTCTTGGTTGATTGATCGATGTAGGCATTTGCGATGTTATGTTTGTTGCACGTGGCGCCTTCCAGAGAAGAGGCATTGTGATCATCCACATTGATGCTGTGGTCGTTCTGTTCAACCATCAAGCTGTCATGCTCAGGATCCGACATGGTGCTGTCGTTGTCCGCCATAGTCTGGTCACCCGGACCGCCGTCACCGGGACCACCGTCAAGTTGATGGGCAAAGCCGTCCGCTCTTGATGTAGTTCTGGAAGGTCCCCGGCGCGCCCTGTAAACCAAAGGGACATACCAAGGACTCGAAGAGACCAAAACGCGTGATGAATGCGGTGAGCCATTCATGGCCCTCCTTCACACGAATCCTATTGAACGCCGCAATGACGTCCAGCTTGGTAAAGATCTTTGCCTTGCAAATGGCATCGAGTGTCTCCTTGATAAGCGGCAACGGGTACCGTGTCTTCATCGTGACGTTGTTGATTCCCCGGTAGTCCACGCAGATACGGACTCCGCCACCCGGCTTCTTAACCAACAGGATGGGCGAGGCGGCCTCGGATTGAGAAGGCCGAATGAACTTCTTCCTCAAGTCTTCGATCTCGTCGTCCAGAGAAATCTCCTCGCGTGACCACTGAGAGTTCACGGCCCCGCGAGGATCGAATGAGGCATGAGCGGTTTCACTGCGTTTAATTTCGTGATCAAGGCCAGGAGTGGTGTGGCTGTTACTGGTGATAGAGTTGTCCAAGACGCTTTCCGACGTGTGGGCAGTAGTGTCTACTCTATACTGGTTGTCGACGTTTGAGAACTGGACATGTTGGAGATTGTCCAACTCTATGCTAGAGTCGTCTCCGAAGGAAACGGCATCGTCCTTGGTGATAAGGTTCTTGTCCTTGGAAAAAGCAACGGGTTCGGGAGCGGCGTTGGGGGAATTGAGAATGATTGCCGCATCCTCCAAGTTAGGAGTGAGGGCGTTGTGGAAAGTACTACTGAAGTTCTTCAGGGGTGAAACAGAGGACTTTTCTGCAGCGCCTAGGCCTCCTTCTTGAAGAAGGAAGGGCTCGTCAATGGGTTCCAAACTTGAGTTGCGCTGAATGGAGGCGAAGTCGTTCTCATCCATGCCCCACTCGCCCTCATAACCAAAACGGTCTGCGAAGTCGGCATCGTTGTCGTTGTCGCCATAAAGAAGTTCGTAAGGTTCGTGGCGGTTAAAAAAAGCCTCCTCAAAGAAGCTGTAATGACCCTCGTCGGCCATTTTGTTGGGTTTGTTTGGTCGTCCTGATGAGCCCACGAAACTTCCTTGCCGCTCTCAAATTCCTGTCACTTGCACGTCAGCTCGCGCTCAAACTTTGGGCGGCATGTAGCATGCTGAAGTCTTCATACCTCTACTTGACTGACTTGAGTAGGCCGTGGGAAGCACAGGAGGGGGCAAATTTGCCTTGCGCGCAATCGGCAACGCGCCTCGATGTGATACGAGAATTCTGCGGGCTGATGAGCGACGCTTCGCCCGCTTCTTCTTGAGGAATCTGACTTACAGCTGAGCTACCGTTGGGATTCCTCGAAATGCTAAAGTACTCGGCGCTTTTTTTACCCCTCGATTTGCGCAAAATGTGTGGCAGAAGGTAGGCCTTTGAGCTATAAGGCGCAATAGGGTGAGAAGTGGAAGGAATTGCAGCTGGGAAAATGCTCGAATTTTGTGCGCGAGGTGAGCGAGGTGGAAAGAACAAAGGAGGCAGAAGTGGGGCAGGCGTTTTCTGAAGGGCTTGAAGGGACGAGATGGGACGAACCCGCACCAAACGGGAGAATGCCAGTCTCGTTGCAAACGCCCTTCGCCCGGTATTTCTCATCCAAAACGCTTGGGGTAGACACCATCAGCTGACTCGACTTCGTCAACATCCAGAGTTCCGTTGCTCTGTTTCTTGGCTACCTAGGCGGGCTTTCTTCGTAGCTCCACCAGCAATATCTTCCTCGCCAGCCATAGTCGGCTGAACCCGTTTCATGTCGGGATTCCTCACCCGCTCGGGAGTCATTGCCGAAGTCTCAGGAAGCTGAGTAACGGTTACCCCACGGAGCGCCTCTCTTTATGGGACGAGTTGGTCTAGTTTCCTCTCTCAATGTTAGGTCAATGTTGGTCCCCGTAATGCTAGCGTCTAGGCTACGCTTGTATAAACCACGGTTTGGTTGAGCTGTCGAAGTTGGGTGGGCTTGTGCCTAGCCCTCTGGACTTTGCCTTTGTCGCAGCACTTCTTGCAGAGTGTGCTCTGCCTCGCGCTCTAATTCCAATAGCAGCCAGTGCAGCACCAGATGCCGCGCTCATGGCGCCACCTGATGAGGTGGATCAGCCTCTGGCTGACTTTGTTGTGCAAGCAGCCCAAGCACTTGGTCGTCCCTGGCTGCTAGACAAGGAACGGGCAGCGTACTTGGACTCCGTTGCTGGTGCTGGTTTCATCGCATTGCTCTGTGGACACAATGGGCTCACGAGGGCCGGGCGCAGCTGCCTGGTCTTCAGCTTCCTCGTCTTCAGCTTCCTCGTCTTCAGATCCCTCCTGGTACGCGGAAGCAGAGCCATGGACTTCAAAGGTCGTATCCTTGCTGTGAGTGCCACTTGCTCCTCCCGGCTGTTAGACGGGATTCGGGCAATCGACCTGGGTGGTATCGACCATCATCGTACCGTTGTACAACCGGTTTAGAAATGGGTGTTTCTGCCACAGCTGGCTTCGGCACTGCCGCCGCAAAGAGAGCTTCAGGAACCATCTGCTCAAAAACGGAGTCCGAATGAAAGAGATCATACGAACGCGGCAGGACGTAGCGGCGAGGCTTGGACAGCTTCTTCAGCACACGCTCACGGCACGCACTCGGCACAGGCGTCGGCTGAGGAGGAGGAGCAGTTGTCGGCACCGGCTTGGGAGACAAAGACGATGACCACGTGCAGCCTGCTTGGGGTGTTGAGGGTTGAAGTTGGCTTGACCAGCCTGCTGGGAGTATTGAGCTCACCTACATGTAGGGGTCTCGATGCCATGGACTCGGCAGACTTTGACGTGGCTGTGGTGGTTGACAGTTCCATGTTTGCCGATGAACCGGCCCTGCTAGGATTGTTGGAGGAAGACTGCAGGCAAACTTAGTTTTCAAGGTATATATAATAAAGTTTCTCAAGCTTTCTCGCCATCTCGCTGAAGCGTGAAGTTGATCACAGGGTTGAAGTGAGAACAGGCACCGGGACTTCTGTTGCCCGCACTGATAGAGCTAAAATCATGTAGCCCAAACTCACTTCTGTGCGTCACACTCGTGAACATGCCAATTTCTAAGTAAGTTATCTTTTGTCTCTATAACTGTATCTAGTGCAACCCTTGTATGGAAAAGCGTTGTAGTTAATCCCTATATGAGGTTAATGGGTAGGTATGAATGCTATGTCATGCCATATACCACAAGGCACAAACCGACCATTCCGTGTTAACCCCGGGCTGCTTCTATGAACCTTGAGGCTACGTACCGTACGCCGAGTTGTGTTCTGCTCAAAGAATATTCAGTGATTCTTGAGCACGTCGAACTTGTGGGTTTGCCTTGCAAAGTCTTAATAATTCCTCCCTCGAGTCAGCTCATAAGCAGATAAACGCTTCTTGCCCCTCTTGCTTGGCCCAGCCAGCCACGCCAGTTCCCGTTGCAGTGGCAGGACAAGCTTCTCCCCTGCTTTTGGGTCAGCGTCCCGCGCAGTCTGCACAGGCATCCCCCGAAGCCTCACCAGAAGTCCTCATCATCCTCGACCTCGGTGGGATCAT
Source organism: Neurospora tetraspora (assembly GCF_033439725.1). Classification (NCBI taxonomy): domain Eukaryota; kingdom Fungi; phylum Ascomycota; class Sordariomycetes; order Sordariales; family Sordariaceae; genus Neurospora; species Neurospora tetraspora. Next base: position 497,870 of record NW_026944392.1, read on the forward strand.
CGATCTCACAGGAGACACCGATGACGTCTCTTCTGCTCCAAAGACATGAAATTATCCCCGAGCAGGTATGCCAGCGTGCTTGTGGCCTCCAGTCGCCTACCAAATCCTCCGAGGGCCTCTATTCTAATGTCCCAACATTCAAGGCATAGCCGGAGGCTGCCCCAATCCTTTCATCCTCCGCTTAGGACTTTCAAGCCTTTTGATCGGCTCCGAAGTGCTGTTTCCGCGCTTTTTGGTCACGCGAGGTTTCTTCGTAGCTCTACTACCAACATCTTCGTTGCCCGCCATAGTCGAAGCGCCTCTCTTGTTTTGGGAGACGGTAGACGGAGCATCCAAACCGGCGGCCCCAACTTGAGCCTCGCGATGACCTTCATCTGCCAAACTGGCCTCTCCATTGGTCATATCGTCCTGCTGGGCGTCGGATTGTCCTCCGTTTGCCTCGGCGGCCGCCGCCGCCGCACGTCTAGCCCTCTGGACTCTGCCTTTCTCGACGCACTTCTCGTCAAGGACGTTGGGAGTCGGCCCGCCACCAATGTAGCAGCCTGTGCAGGAGTAGAGGCCCCGCTGCAGGCGCCAGGAAATAACTTCCCTTATCCTTTTGCTCGTCTTGTTGTTTAAGCACTTAAGGCACTTGCTCGCTCCCGGCTGCTAGACGGGATTTGGGCAGTCCTCCTCGGTGCCATCCAGCTCGACTATTTTAATCTCTTTACACAAGGCCACCACAGGGATAATGGCCTTGCGGGGAGCAGGGACGACAAGCTCGACTTCGACATGAGAGACGTAGACTGGTGCCTCGGTGTTATGGAAGTCGAAAGTCCGGGATGTGGGCCTTGTGGCTGTGGTTGATGGATAGTTTTTGTCTGCAGGTGAACCGGGCATGTGCGGGTCATTGAAGCCATCCTCAACGTCGTTGTCAGAGATCTCAAGTGGGTTCTGGGTGTTGGTGCCCAACTGTTCTGGGCTAGAACCCACTTCCACGCCGTTGGAAGGAAGCTGGGAGGCAAAGGGCATATCAAAGCCTTGTTCGTCGGCGAAAGGATCGGATTCAACAGAGGTATCTCTAACGGGATTGCCTGAATCAGGGATTTGGCTGACTTCCTCATGGCAGATGGACAACTCGCTGTGATCGACACCAAAGTTGGCTCTGTCGTTGTTGACAGTATCATCGCTGCTGACAGTGTTGTCGCTGCTGATAGAGTTGTTGATGCTGATAGAGTTCTGGTTGGCGCTGATAGAGTTCTAGTTGGTGCTGATATAGCTGTTGGTGCTGATATAGCTGTTGGTGCTGATAGAGCTCTGGTTGGTGCTGATAGAGTTGTTGGTGCTGATATGGTTGTTGGTGTTGAGAGCTCTATCGGTGCTGAAAGTTCTGCCGGTGCTGAGAGCTCTGTCGGTGTTGTGACTCGGGGAAGCGTAACCACCGAAAATGAAACCCAAGTCATCGACAAAAGATGCTCCCTCGAGAGATGCGTTGGGGCCGTTCTTCTGACTGCTGCCCACTGGGGTGCCTGTAGCGGCAAACTCATAGTATTCAGCTCCCTCACTCAGATACTGGACTAGATCACCGTCGTCCAGGCCCGCATTAGCATCGTCATTCGGAGAAGCGACCTCGTCCTGACCAGAACGGCTGTCGTCGCCAGGTACAACCTCCGGCGGGATATGAAGGTTGCCTCCTTGCTCATTCAGGGATAGATTTGCCGAACTGAAGGAAGACGCGTGGGTGGTTTGGTCGCTGAAGCCCCCGCCGAGAAAGTCGTTGCCCGTATCACGACCGACATCATTGGGCTCGAAGAGGAGATCATTGCCTTCGTCGTATCCCAAACCTTCGTAACTTTCCCTTTCGGAGCTTCCGGCGTCGTTGGGCGAAGCAGACCACGCAATTCTGACGGGTGACAAGCGCTCATCATTGGCGGTTGTTGAACCATACGGAGGAGGTGATTACGTAAGACGACGAATGTGGTGGTGAATGTCTTGATTGATTGAAGAGAGAGAAAAGAGTAAAGGGAAGAGGAGGATAGAGTCCGACTTATATATAGGGTAAGTATATATAGATCGTATCTATTTGTACTAAGAATGCTAAGAATTAGTAATGGTTTTAATATTCCCTCTCGATTTAAATATAGATTGCTTTGTGACGAGAAAATAGGTGGAAAAACGCCAAAAACGGCGAAAGTAAAGTTATTTATAAGTATTTTTCTTTCGCCTAATACGATTAGTATTAGTAAAATTGAATAGAAAAAAGGATTACCGCGATAAAGGTTAATATAAGAACGGTAATGTAATATTAAATATAATAAATTTTTAAAAAAGAAAATAAAAAAGTAAGTAAAAGAAAAAAAAAATAAGGATTTTTTATATAGAGGTCGTAAAACTATATAAGCGATATTAATCGACTCGTTTTAATATAACGGTTAAAGTAAATATATTTATAAAATTATACGAGGGTTAGATGGTATTGAAATAGCTATAAGTCGATTTTTAAAATTTCTTATATGTTATAGGGCTAAGGCCCGGGCTGTGGCGCTTTGGTCATCGACCAGAGCTGTTATGAGGCGCCGTAGCTATGTTTGTGCAGCCCCCATCAAAACTTCGCATCTCCGGTGGAGCCGCCTCTTAGATAGAACTTTCCTTCTTTATAGAACCTTAATTAAATTATACGACTAGTATTTATATTAATTATATTATTCCTATTATATTATGTTCTATTATAATAGATTTAATAGAATAGGATAAGTAGCTGTTATAATAGTAATAGTAGGGCCTACCTACCTAAATGGCCGTAATTAGAATTCCTGTAGAGTTTTCCGCCGCTATAGCTGCTACAACTGTAGAATAAAAAGAAATTATAAAGAAAAAAGCTATACGCTTCGTACAAGAGAAGGAAAATTTCGTTAGGACGTTATTTACTAATAATATGATCGCCTAAGTAATAAGAATAATACTTAATATATAGCTTACTTTTTAAAATTAATAGAACCCCTTTAATATTAATATAAGTATTACGATAATTATTATTACTCCGAACGCTATAGTTGGTACTATATAAGAAGCCGCTCTTTACTACAATTTTAAGCGTAAAAATATCCGTTAGCCGAAATAGGACGGAACCCCCTCTACATTTAATTTTTATATTACCCGACTATATTTTATATACGAAGAAGAGAGGTCAGCGGGTTCTTTACATTTAATTAATAACTTTTATAATAATTAATATAAGGTTATAATAGATTATAATATATAATTATAATTACTATAAGGAGAAGTCGTTTAATTATTACTCTATAAGTATAAATAGTAGAAGTTATATTAAGTTATTCTATTAAGGCTTTATTATTTACTTAAAGAAGTTATAGATTATTAACCGAATAATATAGTTGCTAATAATACACTAAGTAGGATAGATGGAACGAAGGTTTATATAGATAGATAGGACTAGGTTATATATAGTGGTTTAGCTAGATATATGTATAATATAGGTAGTAAAGTTAATAATTCTTAGGGGTTTAGTTTTTATAGTAGGTATGTAATATGTATATAAATTCTACGATGGATATAGAGGTTTGGTTATTTACGTTATTTTATTACTATATTTTAATTGTTTAGGGTATTTAGTTTAGGAGTGTTTAATAGAAATTCTACGGTATAGATGAGAGGCTGTTTATTGGATTTTAGGGATATTTCTTTATATATAATAATTTTTATTATTCTTTTTGTACGGGAGGGGGAATTAGGGGGTAATATAAGGGGCTGGCGCTTAGAGGTCGAGTTTGGCTATAAATTAGAATTATAGACTTTTAATAGGGTTTGTAGACCCGCTTATTTACCTGCTCCCTAATTAGCTAGGCTTCTAGTATATAGGTGTCCTTCCAGCCTAGCCGGGCTTGTAGGACCTCTTTTTCCCCTTTATTAATAATTTCAAGCTCTATTCTACCCCTATTACTATATATACCTAGTAGACCCGTAATAGGTAAAAGGTAATAAATAAAATTCATTTTAATAAATTTATATTAAATAATGTATAACTAGTTAATATAATCGGTAATATTATTATAGGTAACGAGGGTAATAACGTAAAACCGAATTAAAGTATTAGTAAATTTTTAGAATCTTTAGGGCGACAGTTATTAAAGGCCTATTAGAAAGTTTCTACGATTGTTGTCGTATTGTAATTTTTAAATTCGTTATAAGTCGTAGTAGCGATTTTATTAATAAAGAAATTAAATTATTAGTATTATTTAGTTTTTTAATCGTCGATTTTCTTTCAGTATTTTTATTTGGGGATATTAGAGCGATGAACGGAGGGGTTAGGATTATTAATAACGTTATATTTAGAATGCATTAAAATATAAGTAGTAAGGGCGTAATATTAAGCAGTATAATTATCATTTCCATTAATAAAAATTAGGAGGGCGATTATTTTATTAACGTTTTTATTACGTATAGTTACGATTTGGATATTCAGCGGGGCCGGATATTAAAACGCGGTAGTAAGGGAATGGGAATTAGAAGAGGAATTATAGTAGTAAAGTTTTAAAAATCTATAGAATTGGAGGGTGAAAGTAGTATTAGATTTTAAGCAAGGCCCAAAAGAATAATAATAAAAGATTATAATAAAAGTACAGTAAAAGTTGAATTTTGGAAGGATTCGTAGAAAATTTAAGGTACGGTAGAAATATTTTTTGAAAGATAGGTGAAATCGCAGTAATTAAAATAGCGGCAGGTAAACAATAGTTTTATAGGGCGCGGCCAAAGGTAATATTGATATATTTTATAATTCTATTAAAGATATTATATAGGGTAATTATATTAAGTTATAGATATAGATATAGATATCCAACTTATTAAGGGATTTATAAATTATTACAACATAAAGTAGTAGCGAAATAATAGATACTATAGCTGGCGAAGTAATAATAATAGCGGAGTATATAAAGTATTAATTAGGTAGCAAAAACGGGCGAGAGCGGTTTTTATTCGGTAAATCGCGCTTTTATTAATACGAGGGTAAATAAAATTTTATAATACGTTAAAAATTGAACGATTTTGTTAAAGATAACAGATTTTCGTAAAATATAATAAATTTTATAATAATAAAATATTAGGAAAAATCTAATATATTTGTAATGTAGTAAAATATCCCCGCGTTTTAAAGTGCTAAGGTTTTTTTTATATATATAGTATATACAGTAGTCCGTAAGTATAGTCTGTGCGAGTATAAACTATATATATAATAGTTATAGTTAATAGCAGTATTTACGCTTAGTAAGAAGCATAATTCTTTTAGAATACGAATAATGTTTTTTTTTAAAGAGAAAAAAAGTAATAAGGGGGCAAAAAGGTAAGGAAGGGGGGGTAGGTAAGGATTATAAATTTAATTATTATTTACGGAACGTATAGCGTGTCCAGGCTTATAACCTATTGAATTATACAGAGGAGGTGATTACGTGAGACGACGAATGTGGTAGTGAATGTCTTGATTAATTGAAGAGAGAGAAAAGAGTAAAGGGAAGAGGAGGACAGAGTCCGACTTATATATAGGGTAAGCATGTGTGGATCGTATCCACTTGTGCCAAGAATGCCAAGAACTGGTGATGGCTTCAACAGCGGTGAAGTCGGCCCAATCTTCGGAAAAGGCCTCCATGTTGGTGGCTTCTTGCCTGCTGCAAGTTGGAGGATGCCCCGTCGTACACCTCAATGATCCCTCTGAAACTGTATCAGATCTCGGCGTGCTATCACCCTCATGTCAGTTGGCGATCGCAGGTATCCTGGGCAAAAAGCGGGTTCCTCACCTGCTAATAACTGGCTGTGCTAATTAGAGCTTGCGAAAGGAAGATGGCGAAAAGGGCTTGCAGGCAAGCCAGAATGAAGCGCGGCTCTGCTGTGTGCTACAATCGTGGTAGCGGATGCGCTTACGAACTGAGCTCCGGTTCTGGGCGTCGGCCAATAGAGGGTGTAAAGTGGACGTACTTTACTCTGTGCGGCCTGAAGAGACCTCCAGTTCCTCACCGTCTTCTTCTGTTCTCCACGTTTGAATCGATAGTAGCGAGAGACTTTTGAGAGGGTTGGAAGTTGCGGTGCCGCCAAAAGAAAAGAAGACGGTGCAGTTGTTGAAAAGAGCAGATTTTGTACGTGAGGGGAGCGGGGTGGAAAAAAAGGAAGGAATGGGGCCGGCCGAGATCTGACTGGCGAGAAGAGACGACATCGCACTCTGGCGTGAGGCAAACGCAGCGCGACTCTTTTTCCGTTCGCAGTTGATGACATCGGAACCAATACCAGCCTCGCTAAAAACCCGGATTGCGTCTGATGTTAGAAACAGACCATCAACAAGAAACCGCAGGTGTTTCGCTTGGGAAGTAAACTCACGGCAGCGCCCTGTTCTGTTCGGCCGTGACAGCTGTGTCGAGGTCGTTGACTTTCTTGTTGAAGTAATGAAGCAGCTTCATAACCTCCTCGTGACTGCGCGCCTGCACCGCAAAGTTGGGTGAGACCACAAGGCCTGAACTGGGATCATTGCCGCAGACTGCCTGGAAGGCGTTGAAGCCATTGAGCAATGAAGGAAAGACTGTGGCGAGGTCGACTTCATCCTCGCTGGGAATCTGGCTTCCAGACATCTTGTCTAGGCGATCAGAATGACGGAAATGACAAATGAGATGTTTACCGTGTCGCTTTCTGTGACGATCGCGGCCACGATGTTCTGAGTGCTTGCTTGGTGTCGACACTGACTCACATGTCTCAATAGGGGAATTTCTATCTATAGGAGGATCTCTTAGGATCTCTCACGTTCTGGACTAGAAATGGGCGGGAACCATCATAACATCGAGGCTCCCAGATGTCCGACTAACCTGCCTCGGGTCAATCAACCGGCGCCGTTCAAGATTCCTCCCCATCTATACGGCGAGCAACAGTCCAATATCCTGTGGCCCGCAACTCCTATCTGCCACTGCCATGAAAGCCCCTGTAGTAGAGCGGTGGCTATGCTAGCCCTCTACCTAAAGTCCATCGCTTCAAGGACTTTCTCTCGCCATCCCGGCCCTCATTTCTTCTTCGACTTGGCGGTATTCTTCGTGATTCTTCCCAAGTGCGACTGCTCCTTCGAAAGGCTTTGTGCCAGAGCTTGTGTTACCGAGTCCACCACTCGCAACATCAGCCAAGGTCGCCAGCGTATCAGCTGCCTCTCCCTGCTCGGCGGCTTTCTCCTCCTCCGCCTTTTGCTTCGCGGCAGCGGCACGCCTCTTCTTGCCGTCCTCGTCCTGGTCCCGACAATGCTTGCAAAGAGTCCTCTTGATGAAGACGGCAGAATTGCAACAGCTGGTGCAGGTGTAGATTCCACGGGCGTGGCGCCACTCGATGAGGGCGCGACGGTCGCGTCCGACCTTGTTTCCCAGATGGACAAAACATTTGCGAGTTCCGGGCTGCTGGACCAGACTCTTGCATTTGACTACATTGCCATGTTTGTTGGTGCTCTTGTGGTCGCATTCCTTCTTGGAGACAATGGCGGCACGAAGGCCGGGACGTTCGACGGGACGTTCGACGGGAACGGTGGGAAAGGCGACCTTCGCAGGAAACTCTGGAGAAAAGCTGCCGGTGTAGCTAGGGATGTTGACGCCGTTGGAGGCGCGGGGGATAGGGGAGATTGGCGTTGGGTTGCCATTGCAACCGCTACTGACAGAGTAGTGCTTGTTTTGGGAGATGTTCGAATAAGGGGCAGTAAAACGAGCTGCGTTGCTATCGCCCGAAGAGGCGTTGGAAGACTTGCCAATTGCCTCTTGCGCGGTGCGTAGCAGCATTGTGGTAGCGTCCAAACCTAAGACCCATTTCTGAAATTCAGCCAGATGATTCAAGTCACCATTGCTCCCCTTGGTGCCAAAGTTGCCAGCGCTGGAGTTGACGCTCTTCTGGACATGAGGGAAGGAGGGCATCTGCAGGGTACTCTTCCATTGATGGGAACTACCATCCTGAAGGCCTTGGTCAAGAGGGAAGTTACTGCCAAAGCTCTCATTGGGCTTATCGAGGTTGACGTCGTAGTCCTTAGGGTCATGATTCGTGCCGGTCTTCTCATGGCTGTTGGAGTTGTCAAGAGTGCTAGCCTTCTCTATAGGTCTGGCGAGGCATGAGTTGTGCAGACCATTTTTCGAAGCACCCACATCGACAGAATCGTCGACGTCCATGGGTTGAAGACCAGGGAAAGTGCCATTGTCCAGGCTCATAACGATATCGTCGTCGAAAGAGGCGACATCATCTTTTCCGAGACCATTCTTGTCGTCGAAATGGTTATTATCGGTAGAGGTGTCTCCTTGGGTAAGCTGGCTTGCTTCCAGGGCGGCGCCATTGTCGGCATCATAAGCATCCCAGTCAAACCAATCTTCCCAGGAGAAGTCAGAGCCGTTACCAGAGTCGAATGAAGTGGGAGGCTCTGGATGGGCAGCCGAGTCGGCAGAGAATCCCTCCTCGAAGAAGCTCATCTTTGTGGTCCGCAGGCTGACGGACGCTGAAAAACCTCGGTTACTCGCCTCGTGCAGATTGCTGTCGCCTGCATGTCAGCTTGCGTTCGCATGCTTTTTGAGTCGATTTGCTGCAGACTCTGCAGCTTCTTACCTGGAAACAACCGCACTTCCAAGCTCAAACTAGGTAGTGGAGAAGATGTGTTCTCCCTGGGTGTGTTCAGACGTGACCCGTAACAGGACCGATAATTCTATCGCTGATTAGTGATACTGATCATCTTGCTTTGCGGGGACTGAACTTACTCAAGGGATTTGGGTAGGGCACATCGCTGACGTAGCCCGACTGGGGAACCTGCTACCCAAGGAGAAGTCGTGTACGACTCTTCAACTGGTGAGAATTCGCCGGTTTCTCCAGTATGTGGGAAAGAGAGAAGAGTGAGCAAGGACGGGAGTGGACTGAAAGTGGGACCGCGCACAAGGCGCTGGGAGGGATGGAATTGTTAGCGCGACCGAATCCACCGCCGTTTCGGCGAAGGAAGCAAAGAATGTTGGCGGTTGCTTCAAGCACTTTCCGTAGGCTCTGAAAGGATTACTTGAAAGCGCGATGTGGTAAAAAGCAGAAGACGATGCGGTTGTTGAAAACAGCAAGTTTTGCGCGACGGAGCGAGGTGGAAAGAAAAGAAAAAAGGCGTGCACGGCCGAAGTCTAACCCGAAAGAGGTAACTTGGTGCATTCGCAGTTGCCAACATTGGATTGCATACCAGTCTCGCATGGAAATGCCAAGTTCGTGACCGTCCGACAAAATCCCGGCGAGGGAACCCTATCCCTACCGCCGAAATGTGTAAGCTACAGTGCTCCACTTTACGCCAGTCCAATACCTACGATAACATGCAAGCTCACCTCCCAACGCCATCCCAAAGCCAAGCAACCTTGAGCAGCTGAAAATGATGGAGGAAACGGCAGCCGAAGACGCGGGCCGCTGCCCCCCGGCAGTGAATAGTTCTGCCTCCGTTTGTTCAGCCGCTACAGTATTATTTGACCAGGCGCCGGTACTGAGAGCCGATTAGGGACTCCGTCCCGTCTTCCGGGGCTGTCCGGGGTCCGGACGGAATACCGACCCACCTCGGAGACCCACCCCGGAGACCCCTGCGCCAATCACAAGGGGTGTCATGGACGAGAACCCTAATGGCCTGTTTCAAATGTGAACGGCCGGTTATTCATTTTTTATATAACGGAAGACGGGCGTAACAGGAAGGCACGAAAGAGTTTCCTTTCTCGCCTGGCTGGAATTATCGGGTGTGGCTATCAACTATCATGTGTGGGCTGGTATTGAACCCTAGCCCTAGCATTCGTCCGATCCTTTGGAAGAGAAGGGACGCTCGCCGTTCGCACCTGCTTGAGTTATGCATGTGCACTGCATTCAATCTGATGTCGATCATGTCAAGGCTTCGGTCAATTCAGGAAGGAGGAATGGCTGCATGCACCCGTCCCAGGAAACTGCAATGTGCTCACGTATGCTTGGCACCAGACCTCACAACCTGCTTTCCATCAACATGTGACAGGTGTTGACGTCTATGTAAATGTAGTGTACGCCCGGCCCATTCTTGGTGGCTCCCGTGTTTCCTCACTCATTTCACCGTTGGTTTCAAAAAAGGAACATTGTCACTGTCGTGTACTTCTTTCCACACTCTGTACTACGAGTTGCTCATCCTTCTCTTGAACTAGTACCGAAGCTATGTGGATCTGTTCTAATAACTTGACTCATTACGTCGAGCCTTGTAATTCCGAAGAATACAACCCTTGAACGATCCCCTCCAACGTTGCTCTGTAAATCCGTCATTTCCGATACGATCATTCCCAGACTCATTCGGTCCGTATGCCAATGCTATTGGGAATAAATATAACTTCCATGAATGATAATAGCATCGATCAAGTTCCTCGGACTCTTGATACATCAATGACCCACCAAACAAGCAAACCATTATTCGGTTCCGGCTTTGTCTCCTCGATTCCTTGGGTTTTCCGGGATGTTCTCAGCCCTATCAGGGGCAGAAGCCTTTCCTCGGTGTTGATCCTTTTTTTGGTTCAACTAGCTTGGATCCGAACCGCCTTGAACCATTGATGCTGGCTCTTAGACTGCAACCTCCTATTTCTTGGCTTGGTTCTTCTTGCCCACTCTTCCCTTGGCGACCTTGTGGCTGCCGTCGAGAATTCCAGACCCAGCTGTCTCTCCTTTCTTTGACGTCTTTGATACCTTCGACGGCAACGGTTCGTCAACTCCAGTTCCAGCGGATCCACTGGCGACCTCCGTTTTGGCATCGCCGGCTCCGTCGCCCTTACGAGCCTTGCGTTTCTCGTCGCATCTCTCGCACAGAGTGTTACGCTTAGGGGCGCGGCGCCAGATACATCCGGAGCAGCACCAGATGCCTCTGGCGTGGCGCCACTCGATCAAACGCCTCAAAGTGCCGCTCGGGCGGGGGGTCAAGTGGTCGATACACTTTCGGGCACCCGGTTGCTAGACGGTGGCCTTCAAGCTGCAAGGCATCAATTTTCCCCCCTTTTTGTCCTTGTAGCCTTTGCAGGTGTCTGAAGCGAGCGGGACAATTGGCTCGGGCTGAGAAGGACGCTTGAGCTCAACATTGGCGTGACTGGCTGGGAGGGTGTTGCGCTCCTCGTCGGTATCGTGACCTGCGCAGGCCTTGAGGGTGGAAAGTCCTTGAAGGACACGCTTTGCGCCGATGCCGGGTTTCTTGCTGAGAGACATTAGGTCGACGAAGCGCTTGCTGCTGGACTCGACGAATGGCTTGACGTCGATGGTACCAGTAACAAGATCTTCCTGGACACTGGAGTTGTCGGTGGTGATGTTGTTGCCGTCCAGAGCCTTAGGACACTTCGAATCCGAGACAGCGTTGGCGAGCTTCATGTTTCCGCCGGCAAAGCCCGACTTTCCTCGGAGGGCTGAGCGTCTTCCAGGAGTATTCGGCACACGGCGTTGAGAGGTCAACCTGTTGGAGCTGGCTACCATCTTCTCGCCTTGGAAGCAAGCCCGTTTCAGCTCATCGCTGATCATGTCGTAAAGTTGGGAACATGCGACTGGATCTTTGGAGTCGGCCGAGGCCATGAAAGTCAACCATCTGCTTGGGGGTCTTTCTCCCGTGAGCGGCCAGAGCGGATAGTCCGAGTTGTCGACAGCAGAAATGAGGCTGTCTACAACCACATCCTCAGCAGTGGTATCGTTAAGGCAGGAAAAAGACTGATAAAGGTTGCGAGGGCCTTGGTAGCCTCAGGGGGAGGATACTCCGTTGACCTCAAAGGGCGAATCAATTGAAGCCATCACGTGTTTCAAGCCTATCTCAGAGCTCTCGCTCTGTTCAACCTGGCCTCCATGCTGGTCGTCGGCGAGCGGCAACGCCGCGTAGCTGGGCAAGCGGACTGAACTCTTGCCAACCCCAAGATCGTCGGAAGTATCCTTGGAGGGCTTGGAGTTGCCCGTGGCACCAGGAGACATCATCACACGTCCATTCTTCATTTCCTTCAAGACAAGTCAGCTTAATTGCTCCGGGCATGGCTGATGACCGAACTGTGCGATTCCTACCTGGACAGAAGCGTGGCCAAAAAGCCGCGGATCGAGAACATCGGGGCTCGGGTAGCCCGGAGGCAATGCTTTGTGATCGCTACGAAACATGGTTCAGTGCTGGCTTTGTTCTTGTGTTTTTACCAACCCAGTGTGATATGCTTCGACATCGACGATGTGGGAGTGTTGATACTGGAAGAACACCGCGGGGAATCGGGGATGAGCAAAAGCAAAAGCACAGACCCCACCCCGGGGGCCGCCGGCAGGCCACAGACCAGTTCAGGTTCTAGAATGCGGAGCCGAGCCTTTATACGCGTGGAGGCCATTATAATACCCCGACCCGACCAAGAAACAGAAACCGATAAGACCCGGTGCTTGTGCTTATCGCTTATCGATAAGGCAGTATACATCTTGCCGATAACCGCCCAGGCTGTGACCGTGCACCGGGTGGAGAATCTGTGTAAGTGATAGTGCAGTCCGCTATATAGGCGTGTTCAGCAGCTCCGCCCTAACAGAAGATCGTTGTACGAGCTGTCAGCCTCTACCAGGATTGGCACCGTTGGGCTCGGCATTTTTCGCCATACTCACTGCGTCTTCTTCAGCATCACGCCCAAAAAACACACTGAAACTCAGGACGGAGCCAAAAGTTGCTGCCAATCAAAGTAAGAGGTCAAATGACAATACAGAATGGTGTTGAGATTACGAGATCTACAGGGGTTCTGCCCACGAGAGTTCGATTTGCCATGTACCCACAACAAAGATGACAAAGAGAAAGACAACGAACAACCGAAACAAAAGCGAAACAAAGAATGACAGAACAATGATGAGATTAGGTACTACTGAGTACGCTAGATACAATGGGGACTGGGCTTCGTAGTGGGTGTCCACCGCCATGGCTTCTACTACCTCCCCAGTGTGGACAAAGGCACTGGTCCTGTGCAGATATGGAGGGTGATGAACACACCCACGTCTTGTGTCAAGCTGCACTCGCCTTACATCTTGGCCCTAGCTGCCTTTGGTCTCACATCTCGCGCCCTGAAGCGTATCCCTCCGACCCAATTCTACCCTCGGCCTGAGTGATAGCCGTTCTGGCCGGGGGCAGGGGGTTCACAATCATGGTCTTCAATTCTTGACCTTTCCGCCGTTGTTGTTCATGGTTCTTCTGCCCTTGACATTGCTGGAGACAGTAGGTCCATCTTCGGTTGTGCTTTTAAGTCGCTAACGGCTGAACAGCACCTCGAGGCTACCGATTCCCTGTCTTCTCTCACATGGATCTCTTCTTGACACGGCGAGTCTAGACCTTCTTAGGGCGCTTCGTACCCTTGGCCCATTTGCCCCCCTTGGGCGGAACGCCGGCCTCCTTGTTAGCCTTGGTGTCAATGCCGGGCTGGCGGCACTTTGGGCAAAGCTCTTGCTTTTCCATCTCGACGTTGAAGCACTTGCTGCCGCATGGAATAGCCGCGAGCGTACCGTTCGAGGACAATCTCTTGACGCGCCTTTGACAGGCGGTTGCCCAAGTGATTGAAACAGAAGCTGGCACCCGACGCCTAGGCGAGTGCGGGACATGTTTGGCACTTGTTGGTGATGATGATTGGCGCGCGCTGGATGGGGTTGTTGCTTTGGTCCGGATGGGGAGCGATGGCTTCGTTGTGGTGGGTATGAGTGGCTTCATCCTGGTGGGAGGCGATGATGTTGTTGTCATTACCCTCGAGGCTCATGCTACCGGTGGTATTGGTTGCGGTGTCGTTGGAAAGCCAGACTTTGTCGTAATTTTGCTCCCAAACTTCAACGTTGCCATCTTTGTCCCAGATATCAGGCCATCAGGGTAGTCTGATTGCTGTTGAGAGGGAATGGGCACAAACATTGCGATTGCCGCGTCGAAGATCCAGGGCTCTTCAGCCATTATCAAGTTCAAAGTTCTGATCTATGCAATCAGGGCAAAGGCCCGCGGTCTCCAAGCCAGGGATGAAGCATTTTGAGCAGGAGTAATAACCCCTGCTATGGCCGTCAAATACTGCGGCATGGCGGACCGCAGACGGATGGTTCTTTAAGTGCGTGAAGCAAAATTCGGCGCCCGGACCCTAGACGGATGCCTTGCAACGCTTGATAGAACATTATTCCTTAGTGACAATGGGAGCTCGCTGCTCCTGATTGGTGTTGGGGACAATACCGTGGGAGTTCTCGACGATGTTTGTGGCGGCAACGCCGCAACGGTGTCCTGGTGCTCAAACGCCGCCTGCTTAGTTCTGGCATTGCTGGTCTCATTGACGGATTCACAAAGTGATATATAATATGTTAGAGGAGGATGAGGTAAAAGGGAATCAAAGAATCCCCGTATTGTAGTAGAGAATAGAGTAAAAAAGAGGAAGTGGACTACCACGAACCATCAAACCACCACCCCAGCGCGCTGAAGACCTTCCCAACCCCTAACGGCCAAATTGGTGTTTAATAGTTACTGATTCCCTGCCGCCTCTTACTTAGATCCCTTCTGAGCGCGGCCACCTTTGACCTTCTTGCTGGTCTTCTTGGCCGACTTAGTACCCTTCCTGGCTCGCTTCTTTCCCTTCGCCCACTTGCCCCCCTGGGGGGGGGGGGGGGGGATTCCGGCCTTGCGCTTCTCCTTAGTGTCTTCGCCAACACCACGGCACTTATCGCAGAGCCTCTGGGACTCTAACTCTCCGCGGTAACAGCGGCTACAAACGTAGTAGCCCCTGGAAAAGGTGACCCTGATCTCCCCCTGGCGGGCCTTCGAGGGTCGGTTCGACAAGTCCTTAAAGCACTTCGAGGCACCCGGTGCCTAGGCGGGTGCCTTACAAACTTCGCACTTCGACTTGATGATGATGGGAGGGCGCCCCTTATGGGCCGGACCGGCGACCTCCGCGCGGTTGGCATGGTCGGTTTCATCTCCAGCCTGATCAACGGGGACAGGAACGTTACCGGCCGGAGGATCGAAGGGATTGGCAGTAGAATTGGCGATGGGGCTGCCTTTGGGGTTGGGGCTGCCTTTGGCGATGGGGCTTGCTTTGGCGACGGAGCTGGCTTTGGCGACGGAGCTGCCACTGGCGATGGAGCTGCCATTGTTGAAGATGCTCAGGTGGCCCTGGGCATGACCGGTGTAGCCATAGAGACCGGAATAAGAGTTTGCGTAGGAATAAATGCCGTCGCCTGACCAATCTGAGAAAACGGCATTGTCGCCGTTGGAGGGCTGATGGTAAGTCGTAACGTATTAGCTTGTGCTTGAACAAGTACTGCTCAGTGAACAAATGCGGGGTTACTTACATTGTTGTCCTCGCCCCAAATGTCAGGATAGACTGACTCTTCAGGGGTAGAGGCATAACCACCTCCAGGGGTCGGCATAGACACTCTGCTAGTACCCATCCTTGCTGCGGTGCTGTGCAGATTGATGACCTTTGGGTGGGTGAGTTAGCCGTTTGACATACATTGACGACAAGATGCCAATAACTTAGGTACCTTATGGTGTGTTTGTAGGTTGTCTTGTTGACGGTAGTCACTGTCAGATGGTTGCTTTGTGGGTGATATCGATACTCGACGCGACGCCCGTCGACGACCTAGAGGATACCTCCGGGCTGATCGACGTGCTGGATGCTTGTGAATATGATATTTTTCAATGAATATGGAATGAGAAGTGGCTGCTTTTCTTCACTCTGGATGGGGGTTCGTGAGCGAGGGTGGAAGGAATGCGGAGATGGAGCAGCGGGGGGTTTATAGGGTGACAGGATAAAATCACTCCCCACTCCAGTCCCGTCGACTGGCACACGGTGGGGTCTGAATACAAGCCTCAGGCAGCCAGCCACCGGCATGTCTGAAAGCTCTAATCGGCGCTGAAGAATATCAACCTGGATCACAT
This sequence comes from Neurospora tetraspora, assembly GCF_033439725.1. Lineage (NCBI taxonomy): Eukaryota > Fungi > Ascomycota > Sordariomycetes > Sordariales > Sordariaceae > Neurospora > Neurospora tetraspora. Next base: position 513,753 of record NW_026944392.1, read on the forward strand.
GACCACCTTGGTACGTACCCGCGTTGCCCGGCCTACCAGCACGCGTCATACCCCCAGATGTGGCTGGAGCAGAGCCTTTCCAGGCTCCCGGTGGACAGGGGTCAGCAGCTGGCTGCAGTAGTCGGCCCTCGGCTTCCGATGGAGGGAGAGAGAATACTTACCACGGAGGCGTAATGCTTTTCCGTATTTTTTATATAAGCGTGGGCAGCGAGACGTTCTTCCAATTCCCCAACATAGAAACAAGTAACCGCCCGTCCAGCACCTGAATCACTTTGTCCGTGAACTATGCTTTTCTGTCATTTTATCTTCTTTCATCTTTTGATAGTACGAGACTAAGACTGGTTGCGTTTGCGGTTCATAAGCGTTGGCAAGACGATAGAATGACGAAATACCATGAAAAAAAGACCAAAGAAAGAAAGCCACTCGGCGGGCTCGTGAAAAGGAAAAGTTGAAACTCATCTAGCTATCTGCGCAAATCATGAGGCCTGAGGATATGACCCATTTCTAGTGATCTGACCAGAACTATTGACTATCGATATGCACAAACCTGTGTCCGGGTTACCCAGCCAATCTGCCGATGTCAACGAAGCTTGTTTAGGCTTCGACAGCGTACCTCGGGTATGCTATGTCCGACCTTCTTGTATCATATGTATCGATTAGTTGAAATATACCTTTGCCAAAGGCGTCACTCTAAGCCCTCTTCTCAGCATCGACACCCAGGGCGGTGCCAGCAGCGCCGGCATCACCGGGACCGTCCCCTCCGCGGTTTTCCTTCTTCTTGCGGCCACCAATATGTCCCCCCTATGAGGTACCGCCACCATTGAGAGTCGCAGGCATCCCCTGAGCGCGGCGGACAAGCTGGTCTCAGTTCCTGCAGCGCGGGCAGAGTCTACGGTGCTGTGTCATCAAAGAGTTCGTGCAGCCGGTGCAGGTATAAAAGCCATGCTCCTGACGGTCCCTAATGACTGCCTGCCTTGCCACGGGAAGGGGGTTCGCCATGCATTGGAAACACAAATGTGACGTGGGTCCCTAGGCCACGGCACGGCAGTCCTTGCATACATTGGTGATGATGATCGGAGCCCGATAGGGAATGGCGGCGGCGAAGGCAGCGTCAAAGGGGCTGCTCACGACCTCGTAGCGAGGAGGAGGTCCATTCTCGTTGGATGAGCTGATCACTCCGTGCTGGCCATGGTAGGCTTGGACAACGACTTGCAGGTTGACCATGGAGGCGTGATACTCCCGGATCCCGGCGGCGTTGTAGACGGCAGGGCTTTGATGAGAAGGTTGGGCTATGTGTGGCGGTCCCGCGGTGGTGTTCGGTGTAATGTAGCCCTCGCCCTCGGTTTGGCTCAGAAGGATATATCCATTGCCGTCGTTGAAGAAGTTGAGGCGAAAAAACCGAGAAGTCGTAGCGGTCTTGGCGACATTCTCGATGGGACTATCATGTCCGGCTGCGGAAGCCATCTGTCGTTGCCTCAGGTCAGCCGGCGCTACGTTATGTGGTGGCTTTGGAGACCTGGAATCGCTTACCTGCTGCAGAGGGGGTATCGGAAGCTCAGTGTTATCTCCCATCTTGTCGATTAAGAGAGGGTCATAGCGGAATCAGTCGAGTTCCCTGGGTGCGATCGACGACTTCCACTTGGGAGGGTACAGCATGAACTGACTTTAGCTGCTGGCGAAGCGATCGAAATCGCAGGAGGTTGCCCTCACCTATGCCAATTTGATGAGGTGTGTAGAAAGCCGGATCGCAGTTGCCGTAGGCGCCTGTTGATCTCGGTAATGGGAGAATCGCAGGTACGAGGGGGAAGCAAGGAAGGCCAGGGGAAGTTGCGCCAGGAGGCGCGACGAAGCGAGGCACTAGCGCAAAGTGCTGCAGTAAAGTTGCGGAAGAGTCAACAGACAGCGCTAGATGCTGGAGGAAAGTAAAGACGTCGATATAAGGAGGAGGGAGGGACGCTGGAGGGACGACAGGTAGAGGTGCGGGAGTGGCAAGAATTGAGGGGTAGTGAGGGAGAAAGAGTGACGAGGCGGGAGAAAAAGATAGATCGCGGTTTAGTGTCCTTCCTTGTACTTCGCAAGCTGGACGCGGTTCCAACCGTAGGGCGTAGCAGCAGACGAAGAATCGCCAACGTTTGACCTCAATATTCGCCCCGTTGTATTGTGCAGAAATTGGGTTCGCCTCGGGTGCTGCACATATGGACGCGAAATATGGGCAGGATGGAGAGGAGGGAAAGAGGAGGGTGAAACAGAGGGAACGCGGGCGGGCAAAGACCGCGGGGAAAATATGCGGTGAAAAAAAGACAGGAAAACGGAAGGTACGACCCTCCACCGAACCGGCAAGCGCCAAGAATCGTCAACGGCACCTAGAACTTAAGACGGATCGTTACTCGCTCCTTCCTCAACTCCTTTTGTAGCCTGGCTAATGGACCGCCCGATCGTGACTTCCGAACCCCTGGAACACTGCTGGCAAAGCTCCGTACCGCCCCGGACATTCCTCCTCAGGCTCCCTCTCCTTCTTTCTACAGGCGGTACACCAGTGATCATCGTCCTTGACGGGATGTCAACACGACACTTCGATTTTACCGCCGTCAGCGAAGGAACCCATCCTGTCAACAGAAAATCTTCCCTTGTCCTGTAATCCCGAGGCTCCTTGTGGCTCGCAAGATGAAGTTCGCTGGCGTTTGCTTGTCAACTGCCACCTTAGCTTCCGTCACGACAAGAACACATACACTATACGTTGAGATATCCTGGAAAACACGCCATGATGGCCTCCTCCCTTACCGTCTCTGTCTCTCCTTTTTCTGTCACCCACATCACCCTTCTTTGTGACTCCACCTCCAGCACGCTTCGCCGGATTCCCTTCCTTGCGCCGCGTCCGCTGCGTTACTCCCTTGGGCTTGTACTTGTCTTCAAAATTCTTGCTCTTTACATCCATTTCGGTCTGGAAAAACCTTATGCAGGTGTAGTAGCCTCGGGAGTAACGCTCGAGGACCATACGGCGAGTCCCAGCGCGTAAGTGAAATTGGTTGACGTGAGATTGTGGCCTGTACTCAAGGCTAAGTAACGAAGGCAAGATGACATGATACATGGATATATATTTCGAATTGAATCAATTTTGTCGATAGCTATCAAGGCCGAAGCTATCACTATGATTGTTTGATCTCATTGCAGGCTGTTCGATGTGAAGAGAGAGGAGGATGGACCAGCTCCGAGCACCACAAGCCTGAAAAGCCCAAAGACGTCTCACAGTCTTGTTCACTGCCACGATTGCCCAAGCCAGCATGTCCCGTTCAAGTAAGTCGTCTTCCGAATAAGAAAGGCAAAGGCTGCCAGGTCCTTCTAGACAAAGACTTGGTGATGATTATGTACTGCCGGATCGTATGGGGGAGCAAAGCTTGAGATGCATGTGGAGGTCTCAAGCCGCTTTCTGAACCCTGCCGCTCAGAACGGCTCCGGCGGCTCCAGATCCCGGACCCTTTCCGTTGCCGTCGCGCTTCTTGCGCGACCCGACATCTCCCTTTTTTGGAGCCGCCTCCGCCGGCACGCTTCGCCGGTCTTCCCTCCTTCTTGCGCTTATTCTGCGCTCTGCTCTTGGCCAAACATTTGACCTTGCAATACTTGCTAGGTTCCGCCATTTCAGTTCGAATACACCCTGTACAGGTGTAGTATCCGCGCGCGTAGCGCTCCATCACCATCTGTTCAATTTCCGCGCTAGGAGACACCTCGAGGTGCTTGAAGTAGAGGATGGCCGAGGGCGCCTAAGCCTTGGCATCGCATCCCGAAAATTGGCACTTGGCCTTGATGATGATGGGTTCGCGAACGCGCTCGCTAGAAGAGGGTTCAGCAGAAGCCGGCTCGGCAGAAGCGAGCTCAGAAGAAGTGACCTCAGCCGGGACGTACTCAGGAGAAGCGGTGGCTGCATGCTCTTGGTGGGCGGACATGGAAAGTGAGGGCTCGACTTGAGCGGCCATGGGAAGAGAGGGCTCAGTAGGAGATGGCTCTGGAAACATCTCAGAATATGTCGGACCAGGCTCTAGAAGAACCTCGTCAGCAAAAAGGTCAGCCGGAGACTGCTCTTGATGGGGGCTGTCAGAAGGAGTTGGCTGAGCATGGTCCGGCTCAGCATGGTCCGGCTCAGCATGGTCCGGCTCAGCAAAGATTTCCTCAAAGTAACCAGGCTCAGGAAGGGCAGGTTGAGGAAGAGCAGCCTGAGGAAGACCAGTCTGACGAAGACCAGGTTGAGATGGAGCTTTGTTGTTAAGAATGGGATAGCCACGCTCATCCCAATCACGAGGTTGCAAAGAGGGATAAGGTAGAGAAAACCTCAGCGCACTCCAAGCCCAGCCTGCGCGTACTCTAAGACCCATATGATAGCTGTTATATAAATACGGTCGTTTTGTATGGTAAATTGGGGTCTTCAAATGCTCCAAACATCGCTCCCGCCAGAGTAAAAGTCGTAATCCTTTTTATAGTATTATAAACCCCTCAAATTCGATATCGCCGTTATGGCAGTCATACATACACAACGAATCTGCAGTCTTAATGCTTAGAATCCCCGTCTCTTTCTTTATTTATTTGGTGATGTTTACTTTAAGTCGCTTAATATAATAGGATTCTTTCTATTGCCTAGCAAATATTACTATACAATCTATAGGTCCCTATTATTCTAGTAGTTTTCATATCCCCTCCTAAAGCAGCTATCCTCGTCCTACGAGCTCTCTCTTATCCTCTTCTTCTTACGTCTCTCCTATTTATTCAATTACTCGATATTGGTATTAGCGACGTAAGTAGACTTGCTTAGCTATAGGTATAGTTTCCTCCCTTAATAGAGGTATAAGAAAGGTAGGCTAAATTCTTTCTTAATGATAGGGTATTTGTGGGGACTATAACGGGTACGCCGCTACTTAATAAAGTAGCCCTCCTCTTCGAAGCTTACGTTATATAGGGGGTGCTTATCGTTAAAGACGTTATACTCCTCTTTCTGTACCTACTTGGCTGCCTGCTTACTAAATTCTTCCTCTAATTGTAGCTAGGCGAATTACTCCTCTTTTATAAGTAATTCCCTAACGTAATTTATCCGGTTCTTTATATTATTAGGGAATAAATTATTGCTAAGTTTGTCGTCTATCGTATAGTATAATACGGCGCTAGGGAGGTTCTCCTGCTAGAATCCCTATATATTATTAAGGACTAATACTTTTAGTTTAATAGTTTAGGTAATAAAGAGTTAGGAGGAGGAGGAGGAGGGGGAAGGAGAGGGAGGGATAGGGGACGAGGGTAGGTTAGATAACTCTAAATTTAAATCTTCCAACTTAAATACCTCCTTTAGTTAGGCTAAAGTGGGCGGGCTCTAGGGAATTAGAACTCTCTAGGGAAATAGATGCAAGGGCATAGTATGGGAGGGTCGAAGGCAAAGCTAAGATTCCATCTATGACAGAAGATTTCAGATGGGGAGGAGAAAAGAGGAAGAGAACTAGATACAAGCGTGCAGACCCAAATAAATATCCTGGTCGCACAAGCGATAGCGGGACCCACATGTGGGTCGCTGACTGCCAGCGCCGTCACAATAGAGTTTGGCTAGTGCTGATGAAAATGATACTCTGTATATTATTGTTTTTATTAATAGGTACCCCCTCCTCCCTATCCTCCTCCTTATCCTCCCGCCTCGGCCGCTTCTTACTTGCGGGTGTTATAGTAGTACTCGCAGTAGTATCCTCGGTATCCAAGACCTCGAGACTGGGCCTAGCGAGCTCCCATTGGGAATAATGACGACGTATAGATGCTAGAATAGGGGTAGTATTCGTAGACTTACCCCGGGGCCCAGGGGGGTTGGCGCGTGAGCTAGACTGGGCTGCACGTGTGTTGGCTCTGGTGACCCGCGTGTGTTGGGGAGGCTGGCTTGCCTGCGACCCACTTTGAGCACTTTGAGACCGCTGGCCTTCTTGAGGGTTACTCTGGGGAGGTCGTATGGCGATGGGTTCATGGCCAAAAGGACCATCCGTGTTACGCGGGCGACCTTTGGGAATCCCCATGGCCGCGGGCATGAGTGTGAGGTATTTATCGACAAGTGGACTTCAAGTTCAAGAGGTTCACTACATCTGGCGACAGGCTGCGGGGACGGGTGCTGGGGATCACCGCGCGAAAGAGCGGAATTAGTCTTGGGGAGAACCACTGCTTCGAGGAGAGCAGGTTCAGTGGCGACGGGAGCGACTTCGCCGTCTTGTCCTCCTTCAGCAAGAACGGGAAGGCTACCACTGGGTTGCCCGATGGGACCGGGATCACCAGGTCCATGGACAATTTGGGACAAGCGGTTGAACAGATTCAGTTCCCATTCGTCAAGGGTGGGACTGCCACCGGTGCTGTTCTTGTTCGGACAAGAGAGGTCGTCGAGAGTTGAGTGTGAATGGGTGCGATGGATGGAAGGGATTCTTCCCCTAGAATGTCCGATTGAGGGTGTGTCGTATGCGGAGTTTGGTGCGCGATCTGCAAGTTGGATAGCTCCCTCGTTGATGTTGTTGGGCATGGTGTGATCGGAACGTGCGTCGCGATGGGCAGGCGTGCCCTCGAACTGCGGGACCTGTCATGCTTTCATGTCAGCTGGTGTTTCAGTGCCGGGCTTCTGTACGAGGGCGATCGTACCTGAAGATTAGGGGCCGCCGGGCGGCTGTTAAACGCATCCATGATGCGCGTTTCCAGTGGCACGGCGCGAAAGATTGGGATACGGCGGTGCTTCCTTGCTTGGCCTTGGGAAAAAAAGGGAGAGGCGGCAGAGAGGTTGACCAAATCTAGACGAGAAAATTGTGAGTTGCGGACTTGACAGATCTGGTGTGCTTAGTTCTCGAGGACGAGATTGTTGATCCTACAAGGCGAGTTGCTGCGAGGCGGGGCTTGCTTTGAGGGCACTGACCAGTTGAGCGCGGGAGCAAGGTGCCGCGAGTATAGCTTGTGGGTTGGAAGGAAGCGCTCTGCGATGGCTCTGCTTCAAGTTGATCAAATGATTTTCGGCGAAAGAATGGTCAATGCCCTGATATGAAGCGATTGATAGAGATGCGCGAGTCGGTTTGACCGGGCGCAGCTGCTAGATTAGCCCAAGTCCACCGGACGGTAACAAATGCCTTGCGCCGAGGATAAAATGCGCGTTGTTTTTCGATTAATTGATGGTGGTTGACCGAAGGGTTGATGGTTGTCGCCCGTGCTGTCAGGATGGACAGGAAGGGAAGAGGACGAGGCTGACGAGGACCAAGGAGAATTAGACCAATTTGAGGGACGAATGGGTGCAGGGGAGACTGGCAGGCGGCAGTGACGTACTTTCCACACAGTCCGAAGCGCCAAGCATCTGGAACGGCAGCTCGGAGAACTCCGATATCCCCCATCCCCCCGCGCCACTCGCGCCTGCCACGGCAATCGAGGGTTAGGGGCGTAGCATTCCCTTACCATCTGTTGAATTTCGGGTCTTGGAGATACCTCGAGGTGGTCGAAGCAGAGGATAGTCGAGGGCGCCTAAACACTGGGTTTGCAACTTGCGAATCGACACTTGGCCTCGATGATGATGGGTTCCCTAGCGCGCTCAAACAGGAGCGGGCTGAGCTTGAGAGTGCTTCATCATGTGTAACAGGATGTCAAAACGAGACGACGGTTTTTTGGTCGTCGAGGAAGGAAGCCGTCCTGTCAAAAGAAAAATTTCCGTTGTCCAGTGATCACGAGGTGCCGTACGTAGGGGATTCAGGATGGAGTTCGCTGGCGGTTGCTGGTGATCTGCCATCACATCTCAAGGCACAAGAAGACGATATACAATATACGAAAAGAAAATGTTCAAAAGCAATGTGATTCCACTTCATACGATACTAGTCTATACGGGAAAAGAGCTTGCCATGACCGCCCTGGCTCTTCATGGAGGAGCGGCAAAACGTCACGGTAGTAAAGACAAGGCCCTTGGCCGGTCGGCCAACGCCTTCCGTTTCCCAGCTGCCTTCCGTTTCCCAGCTAACTTCCTCCGCTCAAAGGATTGCCAAATCTTGATATCCCTGATTCATCATCGCTTTTGATGTGAAATACTTGACCCCGAAAGAGCGTATCTGCCCGATGCTGAGGAGACGTTGTGCGTAGACGAACACGTAGCTGTTCAAGCAGCCTTCTGAACACGGCCGCTCAGAACACCACCGGCAGCACCGGGAGGGCCTCCTCTCTTGCCGTTTCCATCGCGTTTCTTCCTGCCGCCCACATCGCCCTTCTTTGAGCCTCCACCACCGGCACGCGTGGCCGGCTTGCCTTGTTTCCGGCGCGTGCGCTGGTTGTCTCCCTTGGGTTTGCATTTTTCTTCACACCGCTTACCCTTCACGTCCATCTCGGTCTGGATACACCCAGTGCAGGTGTAATAGCCACGAGCATGACGCTCCTCGACCATGCTCCGAGTCTCGGCACTTGGTGAGACCTCCAAATGTTCCCAACAGAGGTGGGCTGTGGGCCCCTAAGCCACAGCGCCGCAGTAGTTGCAAGTAGCCGTAATAATAACGGGAGGACGAGCTGGATTAACTTGAGCCGAATGCACAGCCGGTGCGGCCTTAGCAGGTAGGGCTTGGGCGGGCTTAATAGCCTTGACTGGAGCAAGCTCGACTGGAGCAGGCTTGACTGGAGCAGGCTCGACTGCAGCTGGATTGGCGGCAGCGGTCTCATGGGGAATGGGTGTGGGTTGCGTATGAGGAGCAGGCTCAGAGGAAATGACTTCACTGGGATGAGGTTCAGGAAGAACTTCTTCTTGGAGCTCGAACTGTTCATCCTCCTCAGGAAACAGTTCAGAAAGAGGGGGTTCTTGAGAATTGTGCTCCTGTGGAATGGTATCCTGGCGAACCGGACCCTGGAAACTGGGATCCCGTGGAATGAGTTCCGGATAGAGTGGGTCCAGAGTGAGGGGGTGGAGGAGGAGATGTCTAGGGAGAACGGGATTGGGAAGAGAAAGTCCAGGGAGGTCGCGTTTGGGAGAGAAGGGTTCGGGGATATTAGATGCAGGAAGGCTGGATACGGAATGTGCGGGGTGGGAAGAAAAGACAGGCGTTGATAAAGCACGGTGTGGAAGGACACCATCCAGCGCGCCATGGACTGGGTTTGACTCGAGCCCATCGCCAGTGGATTGGCTGGATTATTGATCAGCTGGATAGAAGTCGCCTAGGTTGATGGGTGCACTGAATAAAGCAGCCAACATGGCATATCGGGAATTGTAATCTTGATCGGCGGTGGCCGCGGAATGTTAGGCGAGACCTTGATTGATGGTCGGAGTCGGATGAGGATCGGCGGCTTGAACAGCCGGCTCGTCGGTGGTGGAGGACATGGTCAAGTAAGATCCGTTGCTGTTGTGAAGAGCAGGTATGGCTCTGCCTTGCGTTCACTGTCGTCACTTTATGTTAGCTGTTGCGTAAGCGTTGAGCTTTCGAACAAAGAGAGGGTCATACCTGGAGGTTAAGGGACGCCGAGCAATCCAATAACTCTCCTCCGTTGACGGGATAAGGGAGCGAGGGGGCAGTCGATGACTTTTGGTCGCGTATTTTTGCTCCAAAGGTTACGATGGCGGCGTGATATGGGATGTTGACCAAGGCGAAAACGGGGCGTTGTCAGTAGCGAGCTTGCCGATCGAGTGGTCTTTTGCGATGGGCTAGTACAAGTGTTGATCCTGGGCCCCGACGAGGTTCGTTGATCTTGCAGGCGAACGGTGCGGATGTGGCTTTGATGAGGCTTCCGTGCTTCCCAGCGTACGTGGGAGGCACCGCGGCACGGTAGGTAGGCGGTAACGATCCGTGCGAAGAAGGCGCTTCAAGGGAGTCCTGGGGCTGCTTGATCAAGGCGCGCGAGTCCTTATGATGCGCAGCTGCGCCGTGTAGGACGACAAACTCAACGGTAACAGCTGCGCAGTACGAGGGGATAATATGGATTTCTACAGCTCTTGACGTGGGTAGATGTTGGAAGCGCTGCTCGTCGACGCTGCGTGCTTTGTTCGGAAGTAGAGATGGTGAGGAGGTCTGGAGGAAAAGAGGGTCAGAGGGAGGTGGATCAACAAAGAGATCAGAGCGGGAAGCAAAGTGCAGGGTAAAAAGGGCAGGCAGGGACGGGACGTACTGCCACTCAGCGTGCAGCGCCAAGCTCGGAAAACTCCGAAACACCGAACACTCGGGTAAGAAAACCCCGATATCCCAACTTCCCTACGTCACTCGCGCCTTCCAATGCCAACCGCTGCACTTACCGCGCTTACAGGGGTCTGAAGCGGGCCTTCTGCACCTCCTCAGTGAAATACAGCCGGCAGAATCCGCTACCGCTTTTGTCCCCCTCCTTCGTAGCCTGTACGCGGCCCAGCTTCCGTTCGAAGCGTTGCCGGCGCCGTACGGGCACGACAGTGGCATTCAAGCGCGTAGAAGTCCAGCAACCGTTTGAAGACTTACAGGACCCAAGCTGCCGGGAAACATTCCATGTCCAAACAGTGAAAAGCTGATCATCGAAGAAATATGGCAGCTTTTCAACTGGGGATACCCGAGTGTCCCGCCGTCGCTTTCTTCTGCCACCGTCTGCACCGTTGCGTCGAGCAGAAAGCATGGTGGTATATACAGCGCTTTTCATATCGAAACTGGTGAGAAGGCAACGCCAATGTTGGTATCTTCGCCGATGACTTTCGTGATATCTATTAGATCACAAGGATATCCTGCCGTCGTCGTAGAGTTGGATGAACCTTGCTGACGGCCTGATGGTCTTGCACAACGCAGTATATCCCACAAGTGGAAAGAAAGAACCAGCACCATCTTGATCTCTCTCTGCATTTCAATGGCTAACTACTTCTCCCTATGACAAGCAACGACAAACCACGAAGAAAATCTCCTCGAACGCGGAACGAAGACCGGAAAAGACCTACCTACTTCTACCCCTCTCCCTCTACCACCCGTAGCAACCTACCGCACCGCCGAGCGAGCCTACCCGAAGTCCAATACGCTCCTCAGCTATTATATCTTCGAAATCAGACCGTGTCTACAACGCTGTTGCTAGTTACTCCCCGTGGCCTCAACGGATGGCAGGGATGGATTGTGGATCTTGAAGGAAGAGGAATACCGACCGCTAACAACCGGTTCGGAAACTGTAACCCTCTCCATGGCTGGTCCGAGTATACTCGGCGTGGGGATGCAGAGTCAACGAAGTAAAAGGGAGGTGTTGGCGCCTAAATGGGGATCGAGGGCATTGACAAAGGGGGGTGGCAAGGACTAGAGAAGGAGCGCAAGATGTACGATATGGAGCGTTGAAGCAGTTGAACTACTGGATTTGACAAGCGTTGGAGTCGGAGGAATGGAACGTGTATTATGTCGGAGACTTGAGCAATCAGATGTTGGGCGATGTTGACTCGGGGCAATTCCGATATACAATCGTGAGGAGAACTGTCCGACACCCCAAGACAGCTATCGCGTCATTAACTGTAGTGGACATAAACTCAGGAAGTCTATCGATGACCGAGAGACGGCGAGCGGGAGGAGGTCTGTCTGCTATGATATAGCCGCCAAGCATTGGTCTTGATGGACGGCACCATGAGAGTCATCAATCCAGGTCATGCCAACAAGACCTACAGCAGTCATCGGCGGTCAGCTTCTAGACCGATGCCATGATTACCTGGAGAACACGATGATCAGCAAGACGGAATGAGCCATGAGGCTACGTCGGTACGAAGGAAACTCGCTCAGTGATTGTTTGCTGGTTTGTGGAAGATAGGAGTCACTTCTCGACGGGGGTCGGCGGCCCTTGTTGGAAATCGTCGACAGCGAAAAGAGGAAAGACCGATCCTGGCCAAGTACCTTGGCGGGAGGAAAGCGACTTGCAGACATGGAAAGAACGATGATCCGCTTGCTTTCCAGTGGGATGTGTCTCGAATGAGGAAAGAACAGCACACAGGCAGGCGTGACTGCTCTGCTGCCGCTGCCGCATGTGTCAGTCATCGATGACTGTTGCGCGTAATTGCCATCGCAGCGACATGAAACCAGAACAAAATCGACTCGGAGAACGCAATCAAAGGGAGGACAGAAGTTCCAACTGAAGCGATACGGGAAGCGTCATCATCAGCACTCCTACCAGGCAAACAGTCCCGGACCAGTCACGATGACTGCGCTCAGAATCATTGCATCGTACATAGAGGTACCCTGACCAAACATTTGCCTTATGACCCACTTTCGACGCCAAAAACGACCAATGGCCTCATTAACCCCTTAAACCTTCAAACCACCGTCAAAGCCTCCGCCGCCCTTCCTTGCCCGCGTCACCCAAATGGAACTCATATCCTCCGCATATGAAGAGGTTGCAAGGACTGCAAGACGCTCGGAATGACAGCAATGAACTCGCTGAGGGTCAACACTAGCAGCACTGACGTGGTGTGCTCTCTTCTTCCGTTGTTGCATGGCTGCTGCACTCCTGTCTCGGCTGGTTTCGCCACGCCAGAAGCAACTTCCGCAACGTTCCCCTGAAAGATTGGCTTTTCTCCTCTTGAATCATTATCCATCTCTGACACTTTTGCTCTTAGACTTGACGTCCGTATCTCTGGCCTCCATGCTTCTGGCAACATCTCCAGCTTTTGCCCGATGGCTGCTTCCCCCTGAATCAACAAGCGCCGGGGCCGTTCTAGTTCCTGCTCTCCTCTTTGCGGTTGGCGGTTGGCTTCCGCGTGGGAATCTGCTGTGCCGTACCAGTTGAGGTACTCACTCCTCGTCGTTGGAATAAGCCACCGCATGACGTTGCAGTAGTCACTGACCCACACGCGGGTATCACTGCCCAACGTGGGGTTCCTTCGCTCGACGCAGGATCGGATGGCCACCAGTTGGTCTCAGCGCAACTACCGCTTTACGTTGAGATTACCACCGCTTCATGTCGATATAACCACTTCTTGACGTCAAAGCAAGGCTCTCTGAACCTGGCAGCCTTGATCGGGCCTCTATGCAGGTTTTCCAACTGGTTTTCCAACGGTCAGGTGTAGTCGGAACAGACTCTCAGCGTGAGTTCACACGGCAGCAACCGAGCTGGGGCTGCTGATCCCCCTGAATATCGTACGATAGCTGTGGGGCCGGTCTCGATGCCCAGGAGTCCAAGCTCAACCACCTCTTGGCACGCGACGTCTCTGCTGCACCGGTATCCAGATCCCCTCCCCCCACGTCTTCCGGTCTCACCGGGGAAGGTCTCCCGTTGTGTCAAGTCGTGAAGGCCACCGTCGCCGTCGTTGGTTTGTCACCGGAGCCAAGGAAGCGTGGTGCGTGGAGTGCGACCAGTTGTCGTCGAGCCCCCTGAATATCGTACGATAGCTGTGGGGCGGGTCTCAATGCCGAAAAGCCCAAGCTCAGCCGCCTCTCGGCACAGGAAGCCTCTCCTGCCCGGTATCCAGAGCTACCCTACGCACGCCTTCCGGTCTCACCGGGAAAGGACTCCCGCTGTCCCTAGGCTTCAAGGACACCGTCGCCGTCCTTGATTTGTTACCGCAGCCGAGGAAGGGTAGTGCCTGGACTCCGAACGGCTGTCGTCGAGCGTCGGAGAGGACGCAGCTCAGGGGTGGAGCAGTAGTGGCAGCGGATCCGAAGCCAAGAGCCTGCGGCGGTTGGCAGCGAGCAGCGGCGCCGGTTGTAGCTAGGAACGGCCGGGCGTCGAGGAATGGAACGACGGTAGTCCAGGCGCCGACCGGTAGTAGCGAAGTGCCGGGACGGTAGACCATTTTGGGAGGCCCCGACCACGCCGTGGGACGAGGCGTGGGTGTAGGTCAGGTAATGGATTGAAGTACCTGGGTGGCCAGGCTCAAGGCTGAGATGCCGAGTCGGGACCTCCTTCTCTCCGTACTTTGAGTCAGCCTTGTCCTTGCTCAAGGCCCCTGTTTCTCCCCATCCGTTCACCGTTCTTGCCATAAGCACCTTGCCATAGGTTTAACCCTCTTTATCGCCGTCGAAACTCCCTGCGAAGGGCTGGTTGCTTGGAAGACGAACGTGGTGGTGATGGTTCGGATGGGTGGTAAAGGTCGGTGTAAGTCTGCGCTCACTTAGACGGCTGTGGACCAATAGCCGATCCGTGGTGGTCGTTGTAGATTCCCAAATGAATCGTTGGCATCCTGCGAGCACCCCGCTGCTTATCGCTTGAAATATTAATCTTATCTGTCGTAAACCGCACTGGGTGGATTTGATCCTCTTCGTTGTCTGTGGTAGGGACTTCCAATAACTAGATATGCGCATCTGGGACGCCGTGCTCGTTCAGGATCTTTCAAGTAGCCCCTAACCTGACTGACATTGGATATGCAGCTAAAAACCTCAAAAGACCTTGGATAACCGAGCGAATTGCTGCTGAACCTGCGATTAACCATTCATCTGTGCAAAATTAGACCTAGCTCCTTTTTTTCCTCATTTTAATACTGCTCTTTGCTTGATCAATGAACGGTATCCGTTCCAGTCGCTTCGTACGCAGCCGCCTGGACTTTGAGAGGTGGACCACATGTACTATTTGTCACAGTCGTTTCAATCGTTGCCGGCGGCAGCTGTCGCACGTTTTCGCACCACCCCCTCCGCCGCCGCCCCCTCCCTTTTGCTCGCTTCGATCAATCTTGGCTCTTTCGCTCGCATTGTGCGTCCCGGTCTAACCTCTCGATTGTTGACAGCTCGGTATGTATCACCTCCTCTTGCATGCAGACCATGCCTGGAATGCCAGACTCAGCCCAGTCTTGTATATGTCTACCCTCACTCAAGCATCTCCTCCACTCTTTCTCCTCGTTCGTCTTGAAAGGGACCCGGTCGTCGTCCTAGCTAACACCGCTAGAGCCTAGGTCGCGACGTTTGCCTCGGGCAGAGTCATTCGCATCCGCTGGCATTGCTAGGATCGCTGGGGTCTCTGACATCGCTCAAATCGCCCGAATCGCTGGAATCGCTGGGATTGCTTGCATCGGCTTGCATCGGTCGCATCAATCGGGTAACGATTGCCGAGATTGTGATCCTCCTCTTTCCTGCGATCCATGCCCAGATCGCTAGACTGAGCCCAGTCTGGTATTTGTCTACCCTCACTCCATCCACGCTCCTCCGCTAACTTTCCTGGTAGTCTTTGCTAATTGCGCTCGGTCGGTCGGCATCGAGCGTATTGTTTGCATCGTTCGGGTATCCGTCGGGTATCGGTTGTCGAGAGATCTTCATCGTCTTCTTTTAGCCTAACACAGAAGGCTCTGCCCGGAGGCTTCCCCAGCTGGCCGGTGCCCCCGACGGCTCCTCGAGGAGCTTCGTCCATGGGCCCGTCATCCACTGATCCCACCATCCCTCGGCGCTTATGGGGTTCTCCCTAGCGCCTGCAGGATCTTCCCAGATGCCGACCCGCAGAGGCAAGAGCCTTTGCTGGCACGGGGCTGAGGTGGTTCGTGATGTTAACGTCGACACCCCGGCAGACCGTAGGGAACCACGCGATAGCAACACTCCAAGACATGGGACTGGGTTTCCTTTGCAGGTTACCGCGGGAGGGTGCCCAGGCCACGGCCTGGACAGCCCTCCCGCAGAAGGTACTTTGTAGGCAAGAACAACCACTGGGCGGCTCCTTCCAGGCGAGGGACGAAACTCCATGCTGGATTGCGAGACTCACACCACCCCGGTCTTTGTCTACCCTCGTTCCATATACGCCCCTCCTCGACCAGCATCGACTCGTCTCCTCGCGCCCGGTTGGGCGGTGCCGCTGGCAACGTCAATATCATCAGTTTCCTTCGGTTGTGGGTAATTCGTAGGCAAGAACCACCACTGGGGAGGTGGGCGTCGTCCATGCCTGGATCGCGACACGGAGTCCAGTCTGGTATTTGTCAGCCCTCACTCCATATCTGCTCTCCCTCTACCATCATCGACAGTCCTCTCGTCTCGCTCGCTCGGGCGGCGTTTCTCGCAACGTCAATATCGCCAGTTTCGTTCGCCTGGGTGCTTGGTCTCCTCCTCTTTCTGGCAGATCCCCGCCTGGATCCTGCCTGGCATCTATCCAGCCCGATTCGCCCGTGTGTATGTTCCTCCTCTTAGCTTATCCGTGGATGGGTTGTTCTCAACATTTGTTTCTATCTTTCGCTTCATCCGCTTCGGAGCAGTACTGTGGAGGATGGGAGGGCTCAAGGCTTCGGAACGAAAACTCTCTGTCGAGGTGTCATGGAGGGGGCATCGGTTGGCATTGATATCGGTTGCGCCCAAGGTGCTGGGCGGTCGGAGAGTGTCGCGGTCTTTTCATCGAATATGGTCTCGGTCCCGGTTCCTCAGAATGAAGCGATAAACGAAGTGAGGGTGTGGCACTCAAACGGTCAGCTCGAACGCTTACGGGAAGGAAGCTTTTCTCTTATTCTTTGTCGAGGTATGGTCGAGGACGCCACGGTTGGCCACGGATTTGCTCGCTATATCGGCGGGTGATCGGTCGGTGGGTGTCGCGGTCTCTTCTTCAATACGGTCTCGGATACGGTCTTCTCGGGATGGAGCGATGGGCGGAGCGGGAGTGCGGGACTCGAACGATGGGCTCGAATGATTACGGAGAGAAGGCTTCATTGTTTGTCGAGGTATAGTCGAGGACGCCAGGGCTGGCCACGAGATTGCCCGCGATAACGGCGGTGATCGGTGGGTCGGTACGGGTCGCGGGCACTTGAAACTGTTATGGTCGTGGTATGTTCAGCAGGGATCGGTGGAGGACACGCTGGCGCGATGGCGCGGGCTCTTCAGTTAGCCACGAGATGCTTGTTAGCCTTCGGGCCAGCAAAGGGCACGTCAACAAGGAAAGGGTCGTCACTTGCCTGGCCGCCACCACGGTACGCTTGATAATATCTTCAGCTGTTGCTGGCGATGGGTGTCCGAGAACAGGGGGAACTGATGGTTGGCGTCGAGGATGGATGAGGTGGGATTGCCACGCGTGGTGCATGCGGGGAGAAAATCTGTGTTGCTAGGGGAACGCGCATGGGTGGCCGACGCGCTCTCACGGGTAAACAAGGGTAACCACAACAATGCCGAGGCATGTTGGAACTTGGAATCCATGGCCCTGTATCAGTGGACAACTCCATGGACGGGTGGATCCCAAACCTCGGTGCCGTCGGGGCAAACAAACCAACAGTCGCTGGCCATTTCCGTGCGCTTCCAAAAACCTCCCGCTTCACCAACGCTCCGGCGCGCATCGTTTGCGTCACGAGGGGGCGTCCGCCGATGACCCAGTGGCTCCCTCGACGCGCGCAGCGGTTCGCGCATGGGTTCGCGCATGGGCTGCTGTGCACAGCGGGCATAAGTAAACAAGCAAGCAGGGAACGATATTGGCCACATGGAAGTACATTGTTCAGATATCAACAAAGGGTTTCAATGGGCAAGTCCAATGTCACAAAGGCATTCTTTGATGACAGTGAGGGAATCATGGAACCAGCAGAGAACAAAGCAGGAGGGCATGGGCGGGGAAGGAGTCTTTCGGAGGACCATGAAAGCACCAGGGGCAGGAGCAGATCAACAAACAGTCACAGGTCCCCGTCCATAAGGGGTTAGTTCCTTCCCTCGCTGTTTGCTGATCATATATTTCGGCATTCTTCGTGAAGGTGCAAAGCACGGGCCGTCCTATTGAGCATCGGTCGTTCCTATTGTGCAACTTGGGGCTCCACTTGGTTTTATCTCGTATCCCTGCACTTGCAGCTTGGTACCCCCGTCACCTTCCCGATTGAACTTTCCTGAGAACCTTGATTGGCTGCACCGATGGGGGCTCTCGACAACTTAAACTCAACGACAGTCATCCAATGTGTCGCTGGCGCTGCGCAACAAAGTTGCATCTCACGAATGGCGGTTTTTTTTTCTGGAATTGGCCTCAATTTGGATTTGGCGCAATTCGGCTGGGCGTCTTCAGGTTTTGTCTCTATATAATGATGACTCCTCCAGGCGGCCAAGAACCTGTGCTTTTGGTCGTCCGAACTCCCACACTCGTCCCTTGCCCTGCCATACACAACATCAGACGAAAGCCCAAAAATGGAGCGGTTGGGACGGATTCACTCAGCAGTCTTCATTTGTCCCTGGAATGACTGTTTTGTGAACAGTCCCCTTGAACGGGCATTCTGGCTGATTCGGAAAGCGACCGTGGAAAGGGTCGGTTGAGTTAAATGCCCCTTTGATTTCTTTCATGTTTTCTCGTGCACTCCCTTTCAACTGCACAGGCAACTCAACACATTGTATCGGCAGAGCATCTACCGAAGAGACTGCAAACAAGCCAGAGACAGCGACAATATGCCCGTTGTCAAAGATCCCCCGGCCTTTGACGGCCACGCAAATCATGCTGCTTCAGGTATGCGACCTAATGTCCTAATCAACGTGCAGATGCATAACGTACATCGTTCACATGTAAGACAAGAAGGCTAAACATGCACATTTTCTAGACCCAATTGCCCTGAAGACCACCTTCGGCGGCTCTGAAGAGCCTTATCCCATTGCCCTCCTGGAGGATGCCGCCTCTGATGCGGCCCATCCCATCCGCGATTCAACCAGCGACTCGGGTCATCACAACCATACCACTCATCTCATCGTCGACGACAACGCCGTTCGCAATTGCAACAATTACGACAGCCAGCGTGCTAATGAACACGGCTGCGGACGTTACCGTGTTATCACGGACGACCTGATTGATCCGATCCTACTTGCTTGGGAGGAGGATCACAAGATCGCATTTTTTACTCATCGCATGGGTGCTTCCACGGATAGCTACTCGGACAGCGACATCCTCCTCAAGACCTCTGTCAACTTCATCTTGAATGCCACCGCAAGGGCTCCGATCACTGGCTTTTATGCCCCGGCCACATGCAACTTCCCGAACCCGGCAAACACGTTCCTTGCCTCGAACCACCACATGACCGGAAATCACAGCACCGGTACCTCCAGCCCTAACTTCGTTAATCCTATTCCCGGCTCATCCAACATGACGCGCCCTAACTCCATCCAACCCACCAACACCCATCACGTCGCCAAAGTCACTGCACCCAAGCCACAGGTTGCCTCGGCCCATCGCTCCATCACCAAAGCGGGTGTCAAGAAATCTACCATCACCAAATGCCGGGAGTGCAAAGTTCGCGCCGTCTAGCAAGCGGGCGCTTACAAATGCAAGAGCTGCCTCAAGAACAAGCCAGGCAAGGCCGGCTGGGCCCAGATTTACGAATGGGCCGCCCAGGGCATTCTCACATGCACCGACTGTATGAAGCGCCCACAGCGCGCGGCTGGTAAGCTGTGCGACGAGTGTTTCCAGAGAGAGGAGGAGTGATGGGCTAGAGGTCATGAGCACATTCACTGCACCGGAACTTGTAACCCAAGAAGGAGGAAGGGACGATCACTTCCAGGAGGGGCGGATGTTCGGTAGTGGGGTTCATTGGTGGAGTGCCAAGGAATGGGTTGAGACTGATGGAGGAAGGGACGATGAGCAGCTAGAACCTCCTGCGCACACGTAGGAAAGTGCAGCATGGTACATATAGCAATACCACGTCGAAGGAATTTCACCAACACTTCTGGCATTACATGTCGTGAACCGTACTTTCATCAATCCCAATATCCATACTCATACCATTCTAACTGTATCTATACCTATATATCGTAACCCGTAAACATCAAAACCGTAAGATAATCTAGTTATCCTCGCCCTTCGAGCTACTCGAAATCGGCACCACCCATTTTTCCTCTCTCGGCAATCCCCACGACAACATCTTTCCTACCTTAGCGACGACACGATCGACGACAAGAATGACAGCGACGCTAATAATGTCGTCCATGACTCCCACAATTCTGGCTTCAGCATGAAGGAAATCGGTCACTATCGCATTGTCACCGACAACCTCATCGACCCCATTCTCCTCCACTGGGAGGCTGATCACAAGACGACGATCAGTGGCCATCTCATCGCGAATGTTGAGACCATTCTTGCCCAAGGCAACACCAAGGCCCCCATCAGTTTTGTCCTTGTCCTGAATGACGCTCCGATCAGCGCTCAGCCCTTATTCACTTTTCCCAACCACTCCACCACTGTCATGCCTCAGACAAGTGCAAGGTCCGTGCCGTCTAGCAGACGGGCACCTATACGTGCGCTAGGTGTCTTCTCAACAAGCCCGGCAAGGCCGGCTGGGCTCGGATTGAGGAGTGGGCGAGCCAGGGAATTTGACTTGCACAGATTGTATGAGCCGCCCCCAGCGTGCTCAGGGCAAGCTGTGCACCCAGTGCTTTAGCGGAGACGAGGAGTGAACTGAGCTCACTTGCCGGGCCGGAACCCGTAGGCCGTAATCCAAGACATGTAAGACACGTTACTGGACATGAACACTGTTAACCAACTCTTCATTTTGATCTTCTGACCTGTTGCTTAAACTTCAATCACTTGTGCTCGTTTCGCAATAACCTCCCCGACTTCTCGACAAACCAAGAAGCGCAGCACCGAAGCTGTTCAACATCCCGCTAATCTACACAGGACATGACAACACGACAAGGAAGACCTTCTAGTCAAGGATTGAGGACGGTTCACCATGTGAATTGACATTGCAGATTTCGGCTGACCATCAGAGTTAGAAACCGTCTGAACTCCTCGGGTCCAGCAGAACATCCTCCTTCACCAGTTTTTGTCCAGGTTCGGTCTTCGAGAGACACGATTGGACAGGCGAGATCGGCAATTCAAGATCGGATGACAGTCTCGGTTACGTGTTAGCAGTGTTCTGACTTACAATTTGCGAGGTTACTATAGAGGTAGTCCCCACTCACTGATTTGGATTGCGACCGGGCAACTTTGGAGGTACTTGTAGTGCGCTCTCCGCTCTGGTCTATCTGCTGTAACCCTTCAACCAAATAATATTAACGCTGCGGGTTTAAGCTTACCTACCCAACACACTCTTCTAATTATTGACAACAATCACGGTCCCAGGAAAAGACATTTACCAATATAGCCCCCGTTGGACTTTTCTCCCATCATGGACCGAAGAAAGTGCGGAGGGTTCCTGCAATTGTGCATGGACGTAGATTTCAAGACCACCTATCCTTTTGCCTTGCTGAATAAAGAGCAGGGTAAGACTCACCCAATATCAATACGAGGCCCGCCTTGAAAACCGTATACTGACAACAATTGCTTCCACAGTCGAGGAGCTTGAGGCACTCAGGCTTGAGTTTGTTGAGTTGGTCGACAAGGCCGATGACGAGACTTGGCGCCGTGTTTGCGACCAATGGGCTCGTCCTTTCGAGGACGTTGTGGGATTTCCCTATATGCTCCTGAAGACGTGTGGTATGGGAACGAACAGTTGGCTCTTCCGACACATCAGCAAGCTGGCTTCTCGGGGGTTTCAGGCAACTCTGGCGCTCCGATGGGCCCGAAAGAAACTGTTGGGAACATGAATCTCCACGGAAACGTGACCGCAACAAAGAACCCTATCTCCTACGAGGCAGCCCTTGCGTCCTGGAACGAAGGGCTTCTTTCTGGCTTGCCGAACGCCGGACCCCAGTACCAGAACCAAACCCCCCCGAACCACAACCATCCCATCCAAAACTATCCCATTCAGAACCAATTCAACCAGAACCAACTCAACCAGAGCTATCCCATGCATAGCCAACTCAACCAGAGCTATCCCATCCAGAACCAACTCAACCAGAGCTATCCCATCCAGAACCAACTCAACCAGAGCTATCCCATCCAGAACCAACTCAACCCCATGGTATCTGTCCAACTTCCAGGGGACAGCCCTCAAAACAACTTCATCGGTCAAGTCCTGGCCGCTCCTCCCCAACCCGTGATCGCAGCTCCTCACGCCGGGCCTGCGAACGACCCCCCCGGTGCACTCCCAAGACCGACCAAACCATGCGACAGGTGCCAATCGCGTCCAATCTAGCAGACTGGCGCCAGATTGTGCATTGAATGTCTTGAGAATGGCCCTGGCCCGCGAAAGCGAGCAGCGATAGAGAGGAACCGCCTGATGGGCTTGCGGACATGCTCTAACTGCATGTACCGGCCTCAGAGGGCGACGGGACGTCATTGCCAGCGTTGCTTCAACAACGCGCATGGTATCCCGAATCCTCCAGAGGAGGATGAAATGGCGGGGGGCGAAGAGGAAGAGGATTAGAGGAGTAAGGGTGGAAGGTGTTAAGGAGAATGAAAGGGCAAGGGCGCCCAGCAATGGAGGAAAGAGGGGAAGCAGCGACCCTTCGGTGGCTGGTATTAGAAGCAGGAACGATCCTGTCGTGACACTTGATGGAGGTGCTCGCAGCATGGCGCGGATGCAGGTGGGTCCCAGTCGAAGCAGGATGCACAAATCCAGAAGGCGCAGACGGGGGCCGCAATGCAGGAGCTGGGCACCCAGGAAAGCAGAGACAGCGCATATCTACTCAAGTAGGATGATCGAGGGTAAACTGGGTTGGCACGTTCTGCAGTGATGGAGGTGTACATGTCTTGGACCGTCACGAAGTAGGGACAAAGAAGGCGAGAGAGAAGTTGATGTATTTAAAAGGAAGACAAGGCTACGAACGAACGCGGGGAAAAGTTAGTTAAGGAAGGTGGTGTTGGGAAGTGGGCCCAGGTAGCTATAGCGTAAATATTACGTTAAGCTTTTCCTTATTGAAACGCTCTATAATTTTTTTTAAATATACCTCTTAATATAGGTAGATATAATAGTTAGGTCTATCTCTAACGATCGAATATCTTAAAAAAGAAGAAGTATTACTAATATCTTTAATATTGAATATAGAATTAAGAGTACTAGTTATTATATTTATATCGGTTTAAGTAAATTTAATAATTGAGAGGTCGTCGATGTAAAGTAGAATAATAATATTAATCTTCTTATTCTTAAATACGTAGCTATTTATTGTAAATAGTTCGAAACTTACTATTTTTATTTCTAGTATTATTATTTTACATTATTAAATTACTAATTTTTAAAGGTTATAGAGCGCTTTATTCAAATAACATACCCTACTTATTCTATCCTCGAAACCAATTGGCTATATAACGTAAATTACCTCCTTCTTTAGTACTAGGGCGTGTGGCGGTGCTGGCAGTCAGCGACCCACATGTGGGTCCCGCTATCGCTTGTGCGACCAGGATATTTATTTGGGTTTGCACGCTTGTATCTAGTTCTTCTCTTCTTTTCTTCTCGCCATCTGAAATCTTCTGTCATAGATGGAATCTTAGCTTGGCCTTCGACCCTCCCATACTGTGCTCTTGCAGGGCGTTTAAGTACGCGGTTACTATATTAAATTAGTAATATTCTAAGTCTATCGTTACTACTAATATAATAAAGATTTTTATATTGGAGGTGTAAATAACGGTTAAATATACTTTATAAAGTATATAATAACTATATTCAAAGTTATTATATATTACTTAGCGAGCTCTATTATAAATCTATAAATTAGCTGTATTAAACTTCTAATTAAGGATCTATTTGCCCGGTATAATTTTAACTCCTTTTACTTAATCGATAAAATCCTATATACTAAATTCAATTAATTTATTTATTTATTCCTTTATAGTAGGGTATAAGAATTCCTTAAAATCGTTCCTCTTAATAGGTTTTTTATATAATTTTAGTAAATATAATACTTAACCGGTAGTCGCTAATAATAGGTAGAAGTTTATTTTTAGCGAAGGCTTTAGGTCTATATTCTCGACCGTAATTAGAACGATGGTTACGTACGCTTGAAATACCCTCTTTCCTTTAGTAATTAGGTTGCCCTTAATATTATATTAATTTTATTATTTGTATTTATTCTATATATTCTATTTAGGTTTTAAGTTCCTTATTAAGGCATTTATAAGGGGACTATTAGTTTTCCTTTTAAATTTCGTTTTTTAAAGTAGGTATAAGGTATTCGGTATAGTAAATTCGCTATCCTTATTTGGGTAAATATTTAAGATAGTAATTACAAAATTAATTTATATATTTATATCCTTATCGTTGCTTAGTAGGAGGACGGGAACTTCGGATAATTAAATATTTTAACGTAGGCGGAGTAGGCCGTCTAATATACTACTTAGTATTAAGTAGGTAATTATAGTCGTATTATTCTTATTATTTATCTTAGCAGCCGGCGGGGTTATCGAAGTAAGTTAGAGTAAGGAGGTATTACCTATATTAAAATGGGGTTCGTATTCGAAGGTAAGTATTATAGAATCTTTATAATATATATTATTAAACATTGCCTCGTAAATTAGCGGGGTTTCGTTAATAACGGTGTTAAGGGGATATTATTTTTTAATAAACTTAGCGTCTTTAATATAAATTACTTTATTACTATTATTTAATTTAATACAATAACGTTTTCTAATTAGTCCCTTATAGCTATAAAGCTTGCCTATAATTACCTTCGCTACTATCTTTCTTCCCCTAAGCTTCTCTTTTTTATTATAAATATAACGTAAGCGGTCGCGCTATATGCCCTAAAGTAATAGACGTGAGGCTAATATTATTCGGCTAGGAATCCGATTAATTTTATAAAGACTTCGAGCGGGGAGATGTTATTTAGCGCGGGGTAAGGGAGTTAATTAAAAATAAAAATATCAACTGCTTTTACGAATAATGAATATAATTCTAGAAACTTTATTTTTAAATTAATTATTTTGCTACTTTTAATAACTATACGGCTATATCTTTCGGTTATAGGGTTTTATTCAAGGTAGTTTAGGATTATAACAATTAATATTATAATTCTATTCTCATATTAGACGCGTAGTTTAGCGATAGCATATTTCATTCCATTATTAATATAAACTACCTATATATGAATACTAGTTTATTTTTTGATGTATTTAATAAAGTTAGTTAAGGATTGGAAACTATTAAATTTCTTACCTAGGGTGAAGTACTATGAGTATTTCGAATATCGATTTATAATATATATAGCGTAGTTCTAGCTATTTAACCCCTCTAGCTTATAGGGGATTGAATTGATATAGATTTTAGTTAGTATTTATGAAGTTACAGGGAGGGGGTTATATAAAATAATTTTAATAGATTTTCCAAGGTCGTAAAAGTAATAACGATAAATCTTTGCTTCCTTTTTATTAATAAGGATACTTATTTTCTAGTATATTAAAAGAATTCTTTAAATATTTACGTATATGAAGCGGCGATATATAATAGCGTAATTAATTATATTAAGGGCAGCTAGTATAATTATTTTAATAATGATAAAAACGGAGAATTCTTTTAATTTGGAGATTATTTAAATATTCAGTATGGTAATATTTAAGTCCTAATAGAATTGAATTATTGTTTAGTTATTGCGTTTAACCGAAATTTCGTTATTTTTGCGGTTGATAACGAAACTTACTTTCTTTATTTGGCCAACTGAGACTAGATTTAGCGGGGTATTCTTACTTAAAATAACGTTATATAATATTAAATTTGCGTCCTAACCGCTTAGGTACGGATTTTTAAAAGTAATTTAATTACTATAGGTTGCTTGGGCCTTGCCGCCATTCGCTACGTTAAATACAATAAATTTTTCGAAGGGGATTAGTATTAAGAATTACTTTTCGTCGTTAAATAAGTAATTTAATACGCCGGTATTAAACAGGAAATATATTTAGGTCGATATTAGGGTATTAATAATATTACCTTTCAAGAATAAATACCCCCTTCCGCTTATTAAAGAAGTTTTAGACGCTATTTATAAAGTAAAGATTTTTATTAAGTTCGATATTATTATTACTTTTAACTATATCCGTATTGTAGAGGGGTAGGAATAGTTAATTGTATTTATTACGCATTTTAAATTATTTAAGTCCTTAGTATATCCTTCTAAGCTCTAAAGTACCCCCGGTACTTTCTAGAATTATATAAATAATATTCTATACGACGTTTTCAATATATATATAATACTATATTTAGAGAATATTTCAGTCTTTTCTGATAATAAAGTGGAATACGAAAAATATATTAATAATATATTCGAACAGTTAGTTAAAGCTAGCCTTTAGGTAAATATCGATAAATACGAATTTTATATTAAAAAAATTAAATACTTTAAGTTAATTATATTAGGAAGTATTGAAATAGAGTTAAAAAAATTTAAAATTATTACGGATCAATAATTCCCTATTTTAAAAAGTTTTTATAGAGCTTTTTAGGCTTTACTAGTTTCTATTGTCGTTTTCTTAAAGGATTTTTATTAACAGTAGTACCGTTTTACGACCTTATAAAGAGGAATATAGAATAGGATTAGACCCTAATTTAATAGACCGCTTTCGAAATTTTAAAATTAATTTTTAATAGTAGACCTACTTTATGTATATATAACTAATTAAACAAAATAATTATTAAAACTAACGCTTCCAATTAGGCCTTTAGTAGCACCTTATTATAATACGGTAATAATAGAATTTTATACCCGGTAGCTTACTTTTCATTACAATATACCGCTTAGGAATATAATTATAATATTTATA
Source organism: Neurospora tetraspora (assembly GCF_033439725.1). NCBI lineage: Eukaryota > Fungi > Ascomycota > Sordariomycetes > Sordariales > Sordariaceae > Neurospora > Neurospora tetraspora. The sequence continues at coordinate 540,150 of NW_026944392.1, forward strand.
ATAAGGAATTGTTAACTATTATTGAAATATTAAAGGAGTAGAAGTTAGAGTTCGAAGGGGCATAGTAACCGTTCAATATTTTGACGGACTATAAGAATTTAAAGATTTTTACTACGAATAAATAATTAACCCCGTACTATATACGATAATTATAATTCCTATCCTATTTCGACTTTTTATTCCGCTATACCCCCGGTTCGAAGAATTTATACCCTAACGCTTTAAATAGGAAACTAGAGGACGTCCTACTAAATATAGACGATTATTGTTTAAGGGCTAAGAACCGTAACCTTATTAATTCCGTCCGTTTCGAAGAAGGCTATCTGGAAACCCTACTTAGTATTACCGTGGATATAGAGGTAAATGAGGAAGTATTTCTATTAACGTTAAATATTTTAAAAGAGTTAGAAAAATCTATTCATAGTATTACTAATAATAGTTATATTAAATTTATATTAATATACGAGGCGGTAATTTATTTTTAAAACCCTTACCGGTCAAAATAATGCCCTTATATTAAAAAGAAGTTACAAGTAGTATTTGCAGAATATTTAATAATAGGAATCGAAATTTACTACAAATGACAAATATTTATCGACCCTAACAATACTACTACTTATTTATAATTTATTTATTACGCTTATTCTTCGTTAACGGCGGGGTACTTTAGTAGAAATAAAATTTGGGTATAGATAAACGGATATTAACATTAATTAGGTATAGTAGAGGCCGTTAAGATTTATTATAAGGAATACTTTATTTATTTGAAGACGAAAGAATTATAACGAATTAAAGTTAATTATTTAAAATTAATACTAACCGCCTTCGTACCCTAGTATAATATTAATATCGATTATATTTTACCGTTCCTAAAGAATTTTTATTTAAGTTAGAAGTTTAAATATATTGTTATTGTAGTAAATTGTTTTACTAACATACAATACTATATTATTACCAAGACTATAGAAGTAGAGGAATTTACCGATCGTTTTATCGACTGTATATATACCCTCTATAACTTTCCCGATACTATAATATTAAATAGAAGCTCTTAATTTATATTAATATTCTAGGCTACAATTTATAAAAAGTTTTGTTTCCTGCGGTGCCCTGACTGGCCTATAATGATAGCACCAGTACAAGGTTGCTACAGTGAACTATGCACTTGTAGCAGAGCGGAGCGGAAGCGGTAGGAAGTACGACAGCAATGCTGAAGGAAGCAGCGTAGTTGCAAGTACAATAAAAGGATGTTGTAAAAGAGGTCTTAGAGAGGACTCTGCTCTCAAGACAGAAGATTACAGTGGACTCTGCACTGTGAGAAAAGACTATATTGTATTGCTTGACTTGTGCTTGCTTGCTTAAGGAGTGACGAACTGAAGGAGAGGAGAGGTCTCTATATACATGGACACTAAGCATCTAGAAGCTTCTGTTGAATCCTGTGATGACAAATCAGTCTGGAAGAAATGCTAGCTAAGTTATAAGACTCTAGAATACAGTGGCAAAACCTCTTGTATTCTAGTACATTCTGTGGGGACTGAGTCAACTGATTCCGTAGAAGGAATAGTTCAACTAGCCTTCTATACTACAAGGTAGTACAAGGCAGTTACAAGGCACAGTACTAGCCACACGTTAACACCCCCTCTGTGGCTGTACTTAGTGCCACAAGAGCCCCCTCTATACCCCTATGTTGTAGAGCTTAGAGTAGTTCAGCAGTTGTAAGAACCGCTCGAACTTGGGAGCTGGCAGAGCTTTTGTGAGGCCGTCAGCAGCCATATCCTCTGTTGGAACAAAGGATACGGTGATGTTTCCCTCTGTAACGCTCTCTCTCACGCCTTGGAATTTGAGGAGCGTATGTTTAGTACGGCTGTGGTGCTTGGAGTTATGAGCCGTGTCTATAGCCCCTTGGTTGTCTGACTTCAGAGGAGTAGGGTTTTGAAGAGGACGCTGAATTTCGCTGAATAAACCTCTGAGCCACAATGCCTCACGGTTGCCTTCGATGAGTGCCGTGTATTCGGCTTCAAGAGTGCTGTAGGCTACTGTAGAGGCTCTCTTGGATTTCCAGCTTACTGGGCCTCCACTAATCAAGAACACGTAGCCGTAAGTAGATCGAGCAGTAGTTTTACAGCCAGCAAAATCACTGTCAGTGTAGCCTATAGGTGTTATATCTCCTATAGCGCCGTACTGTATAGCATTGTCGATAGTGCTATAGAGGTAGCTCAACAGCTTTTTTGCTGCCTTCAGATGAGCAACTGTAGGCTGTTGTAAGTGCCGAGAGAGCCACTGAACTGCGTGTGCTATATCAACTCGAGTCTGAGTCATAGCGTAAGTAGTAGTGCCTATAAGGCGCTGGTAGAGCTTCTGATCGGCTTTGTTCAGTGGTGGAGAGGGTGATTCAGGACCTGTGAGTCCTGGAGAGAGTGGTATCTTCGGACCGTGAGTGCTAAGCTTGAAGTGTTTGATAGCCTCTTTGATATAAGCTCCTTGGTGAATCCACAATAGTCGTTTGGCTCTGTTGCGTTCGATCTGGACACCTAAGAAGAACTTAGCAGCACCTAAGTCTTCTATGTCATAGGCTTTAGCTAGACTTTGCTTTAGAGCTTGGATCTTCTGTTTAGAAGGTCCAATCAGGAGGCAGTCATCCACGTGGCTAACGATGAAGATACCGTCTTGCTCGTTGAAGTAAGTGGCTGAGTCAGAAGTTAAAGGCTTGTAGCCGAGGCCTTTAACTAATGTAGCTACCTTCTGCTGCCACAGATAGGGAGCTTGTTTTAAGCCGTATAGAGACTTCTTTAGTAGTATAACTTGGTCCTTAGTAGGATCCCAACCGTGTTGTTTCAGCAATGCTCTTGCACTCTTGCTGCTGAGGCTGTATTCATACAAGCCTTCTGGGACTTCCATATATATATCAAAGTCCACACCAGCATTTAGAAAAGCTCCCACGAAGTCGATTTGCTCTATTTCTAAGTCTTCCACAGCTGCTATGGCTAACAGAACTCTCCAGGTAGGAGGAGTAGCTGTGGTAGCAAAAGTCTCTGTAAAGTCAACTCCAGGGACTTGTTGGAAGCCTCTGACTACCAGCCGAGCCTTGTATTTAACAACTTGACTCTGTGAGTTCTTTTTAGCTTTAAAGACCCATCGGCTTGTTATAGGGTTCTTTAATGCCTTAGAACGGTCAACGAAGTAGAAGGTCTTAGTAGTCAATAGCTGTTGTAGCTCATTGAAGGAGGCTTCCAGCCAACAGTTTTTCTGTGGGTGCTTTAGAGCCTGTTTGAAAGTGTTAGGCTCCGTGGTGCTGGTGGTGGCAGCGTTGTAATTTACTGCAGTAGTAGCTGCCTTAGTAACTAAGTACGTTACTAATTCAGTAGTGTCCATGGCGTTATCGTCGTCATCCACTACTTGGAATTCTTCCTTCTGCTGCTTAGAAGCTTGTGGCAGATGGACTTCGATATTTGTAGACTTGGGAGGCTCTACAAGAGGTGTTGTGAGCCTGGGAGGCTCTGCAGTTATGAGAGGTTGTTCTGCAGAATGTTCTTGTTCTTCCTCCTCCTGAACTTCAGGAAGCTGTAGGGAGTTTGTAGGGCTTCTGGGGCCCTGGAGATGAAGCTTGTAGTCTTCATAGAATTTGACAAAAGGCGTCTGAACTACTTGCCGTTGGCCTAGCCAAACCAAGTAGGTTTGATGCCCCAGAACGGCCAAAAGCCTTCCTTTGGTACCTCTGGGCTGTAGCTTTTGCCCTGCAGAACGTTTCTCAGAAGGTATAAACACCATGACTTCGGTGCCAATAACTTTATAGTTCTGGAGATCAGGGACGTGAGGAGCCTGTGAGGGCACCAATTCATCGAGGAAGAGCTGGTAAGGAGTAAGCTCCTTAGTTGAGTTGGCAGTGCGGTTGATAATTTCTACCACAGAGATAATAACGTAACACCAGAGGGTCGGGGGTAGACCTGAGGCAATGAGAGTAGCTCGAAGATGGTCCAAAATCACCCGAATGGAGCGTTCTGGTAGGCCGTTTTGGTGGTGAGCGTAAGGGCTAGATTTACTGAAGGTGATACCTTTTTCAGTGAAGTACGGAAGTAGGCTTCTGATTTCTTTACCTCCGTCGTAGTGAAATTGCGCTGGGTACCGCTTATAAGTGTTATAGAGAGTTTCGATAATAGATCTAACCTCTATAGCAGCTTCATCTTTCGTTCTTAGAAGCCAAATGAGTCTGAAGCGGGTTTTCCGATCCACTAAAACAAGACCATACGGCTTGTTATTCAGTGGCGTAGGACGAATAATAAAGATATCCCCCTCTAGTCGTCCGAGGGCAAACGGTGGATCGGCTACTGGCTTTTTGGAGGGTCTGCGTAGTATTTTGGCCGAATCACAGCTTTTGCAAACCAAGTCTTCAGGGCGTACCTTTTGAAAGCTAGGCATGCCTTTAGTAACTTGAGCAGTCTTTTTCAAAAGATCAAGGCTTATATGCCCGAGCCGGACGTGCCATAACTGGGCGGCCCGAATCAACGCCTCAGAGGGTTTCTTGAGAGCTGTTGTGGGAGCTGTGGGAGTTGGATCCAGAGCCGGAGGCTCTATAACCCCCTTTGAAATTTCAGGAGCTGTAGTAGGTTCAGTAGATTCTTCAGTTTCAGAATCACTGAGATCGGCATTGTCTCTGGTAGTGTAACAGTGCCAAGTAGACCCGTAGGCCAATGGTTGTTTAGGATCAATTTTGGTAGATACAGTATTCTTCGTGGTGAAGAAGAAGCCGTGTTTTTGGAAGTTTAGCAATGCCAATAGCTTCCGGGAGGCTGTGTATAACTTTTCCTTGATTAAGGTGCCTCCAGAGGCATACAACCTATGGCCACTCACTATATTCAGCGGGAAGTTAGGAATATAGAGAGTATCTGTGAGTGATATAGAGCTGTAAACCGCTGTGTTATCTTTGTAGCCGGCGAGGAATTCGATTTTCACAGTGCCAACGCCCAGTGGCTTTACAGGACCACCTCCGGTCCCTACGGTGCCTAGAGTGGTAGAGAACTGTAGGTCCGAGAATAGGGTTTTGTTGTTGCAGATGTGCACTGTAGACCCAGTGTCAAAGAGCCATTGGCTGTTGTTTTTGATAGTTGGGTGGCTGAATTCAGGAGTTTCCTCGGTGGCTACAAATTCAGAGTCACTGTCTGCTCCGAATATAGTGCCAGACTCAAGGTTATAGCCTATAGTGAAAGCTTCATTAGAAGCTGTTTGCTCAGTGCCTTCAATGTTGAAGGACTCTCCTTGGGCCTTCTTCTTAGTGCCTTTGCCTTGCTGCTTGCCTTGAGGGTTAGTGTGCTTAGCAGACGGCTGGCTGAAGGGCTTAATATCTTGATCCTTCCTCTTAGTAGACCGTGGGTTCTGATGATTAGCCTTGTTGTTATCTTTCGACCTGTGGTTTCTCTTATAGCTAGCTTGCAAAGCTAACAGCTGTTGAGAAGTCGTGGTAGTCGAATTCCGAGTCTCAGCTAGTAGGTCTTCCTGGAAGTACAGAAGGCTTAGTTTAGTAATCTTGCCTTCTGTGTTGTAGAGCCATTGTTCTTGCCGCAGCAAGCCTCTACAACGCTCTACCCACTGAGAGAAGTGGCTTTCTAGCACGTTAAAATAGTGGTTGATCTGGTCAATTTCCGCTATCCTAACGCCGAGACCAGCAAGTCGGCTCGCGAGGGTGTTGAATTTGGCGTTGAATTCTACTATAGTAGTAGATCCATCAAACTTAAGGAAGTGAAACTCCTTATATAGGGAGTCTCGGAGGGTTGACTGGCTGGGAGCGTACTGCATACGCAAACGCTTGTAAGCCTCTGCAGGGTCCGTTTCGAAGGCAATAGTAGATAAGGGGCCCTGTTTTAAGGTATTCCGAAGGGTCAATAACAAGGCAGCCTTCTGAGGATCAGATAGTAAGGCGTTAACTCGGTCAGGGTCTTCCAGGAATTCAGGAATTTGTAGTGCCCTGAACTGGATAGAAATAGCCTGATACCACTGATTGTAGTTTTCAGGTCCTGAAAGACGCTCTTTTTCAGCAAGTTGGAGTGACTGTTTAGCAAGCTCTTTGGTAGTAAGAGCGCTGAAATCAGTTCCGAGGTGTGCTGAAAGCGTTGGAGCTGTAATAGGCTCCGAGGTAGGTGTAGGAGACTCAAGAGTTGACTGAGCTTGAAGAGTTGGTTGAGCCTGAGGAAGCTGTTCAGCCTGAGGAGGCTGTTCAGCTTGAGGAGGCTGTTCAGCTTGAGGAGGCTGTTCAGCTTGAGGAGGCTGTTCAGCTTGAGGAGTCTGTTGAGTCTGAGAAGAGTGTTGAGCAGCCAAGTTCTGTTGTAGCAGCGAAATAACGTGCTGAAGCTGGCCTTCAAGGTTGTGAATTTGAGCTTGTAAGCCTTGTAAGCTCAGGCTTGGATATTCTGCAGGAAAAGCTGCAGTATGATCCATTAGTTCAGTCGGTTGATCCATTATAGCACTGCAATAATGAAGGGTGCTTGAGGGACCAGTGAAAATAGTCTGTAGTACAGTACTATTTGCAGTTGATGAGCAGTCTACAGCCTGTAGTACAGTGCTGTTTGCCGAGAAGAGAGATAGGAGGTTGGCCTGTAGTACAGAGCCAAGGGGTCAAGAATCGATCGTGACTTGGAAGCGCGAATCGATAGGCTAAATCCGGGTATTCTTGTTTCCCGGGCTCATAACCTGTTTCCTGCGGTGCCCTGACTGGCCTATAATGATAGCACCAGTACAAGGTTGCTACAGTGAACTATGCACTTGTAGCAGAGCGGAGCGGAAGCGGTAGGAAGTACGACAGCAATGCTGAAGGAAGCAGCGTAGTTGCAAGTACAATAAAAGGATGTTGTAAAAGAGGTCTTAGAGAGGACTCTGCTCTCAAGACAGAAGATTACAGTGGACTCTGCACTGTGAGAAAAGACTATATTGTATTGCTTGACTTGTGCTTGCTTGCTTAAGGAGTGACGAACTGAAGGAGAGGAGAGGTCTCTATATACATGGACACTAAGCATCTAGAAGCTTCTGTTGAATCCTGTGATGACAAATCAGTCTGGAAGAAATGCTAGCTAAGTTATAAGACTCTAGAATACAGTGGCAAAACCTCTTGTATTCTAGTACATTCTGTGGGGACTGAGTCAACTGATTCCGTAGAAGGAATAGTTCAACTAGCCTTCTATACTACAAGGTAGTACAAGGCAGTTACAAGGCACAGTACTAGCCACACGTTAACAAGTTTATTATTAAAAGATTATTAAATTCAGCTTTCTATATTTCGCAAACCTAATTAAACTTCGCCGTATTAAAATCTTTAATATTACCCGGATTAATAGGGTCGCTTAAATAATAAATTTAATAAATTAAAATATAATAGTCCGCGTTGGACCTCTATATTCTAACGATTAGACGGTAAATTACAAATTTAATAGCTGGCTAAATAGGTTCTAAAATAGTAAGGGGTTCTAAAGTAAATATTAGGGTATTAGAGTACGTTCGGTACGTCTCTAATTTCGCTAATTATTATTTCGCGGCTCTCTTTATTCGCTTAGCGGATATAAAGCAGTTAGTACTTATAAGGTCGAAATCCTCAATAATAATAAATTCGGGTTCGGGGCTATTTATTTCTATAGGCGGAGCGGAGGCTATTACTCGGTTAATAATTTTATTATAATATTTATTATAGTCCTATACTTTAAATACTCGTCGGAAGGTAATTAATAAATCGGTTAATAAATATCGGCCGGTATAATCTTTTATAAAAGTAATTAAGCCTTTTAACTATAAAACCACGGGGTTATAATATTTTAACTAAAGTATATTGAGAATAATAAGGTAGTCGATTATAAGGTTATAAATTAATAATAAAATCGTTTCTATATAATAACCAATCTTTGATTAAATTTAGTACTATTTGGTAATTAATCCCTTTCGGTATTCCGTTAGCGAAATATAATACTTTTAATTTAAGAAGTTTTAGAAGCGATATAATACAGCGTATAGTAAATATACGATTGATAAAAGCGAGTGCAGAGTACCCGCTATCGATTAAAACAGTATATTTACTTTTAATATTATATCGTTTATAAACGATATAAGTAAAAAGGAGGATAGAATTATTATTATGGTAATTTAAAGTTAAATTCTTTAACTAAACTACTTTTAAATTTACTAAATTTAAATCTGTATTCTCTTCTTTTATTATAATCGTTAAAGACAACTGCTTCTCCGTACAATTTACTAGGAAGGCGCCGTATTTCCCGCACTATATTTAACGGTAGGAGCGGCCGGGGTTAGGGTAATTACAGTGGCAGGAACGGTAGGAGCGGCTTTTCTAACGCTTATAGCGTTAATACGGGCAGTATTATTATAATTAGCCTAGCCTATAGTAAATTTAGCAGTATTGGTATTACCGTTACTACTACTATGATTATAATTATTATAACGGTTCTTATTTCTCTTAATACGAAGAGTATTAGTATTAATACTATTATAATAATTAATAACCTAATAGCCTTCCTTACTATAATACTTATAGAAATTATTCTAGAAGCGGTAGTCGAAAATAGCCCTATCGATTATTCTTACTAACGAAACGTTAAGAGCGATTATAATATTAATATCTATAGCGTTACTACTTTAAATAATAATACGTTCGGTAGTAAAAATATTACTTCCTTCTCTATTATTAAAATTATTTTTCTAGAAGGGAGTAACGTTTTAATTACACTAATTACAATCTTCGAAATTAGTACTGAATTTATAATAAAGGGCAAATTACTTCTCATAAGTATTCAAAGCGGAAAGGTTTTACTAATACGTAATTATATTACGGATATTATTAGTAACTTTTATTTTAAAATGATAAATTTTTATAGTATTATTTAAATTGTATTGATCGATTAAGGTAATAAATTTATTTTTAAAATTAAATTAGTTTTATCCTTTACGTATTGTTAAATTCTTAAATTTACAATATAAATCTAAAATTAAATTTATACGGTCGTACTTAATATTTAAATAAATAACGAAATCCTCGCCAATTTTCTATTTCTTCTTATCTATATCGGCTTCCTTTAATAGCGGTATAGTATAGGGAGATAAAATGTAAAAAGCGGCGCTATTAAAGTATTATATAATTTGGGCGAATTTAAAGCGCTCGTCGGAATTGAAGTACCACGAGTCTTCGAATTAATAAAATTCTATTTTAGCCTACTAAGTATAGTAGCACTCGGTATATTTAACTATAGTACTACCTCCGCCAGTAAAAGCTTTAGGGTCCTTAGTAATCTTCGATTTAAGAGTAACAATAGTAAATATAGCGGCGTCGTTGTCGTTATCTAGTAAGAGGATAAATTCGGAAGGGATAACCTTTAAATAAATAATTTTCCTAAAGTCTTTAATAATATCGTTCTTCTCCCTAATTTTAGAAATAATATTTTTTTAAAATTTATTATACGCGTTATTAACGTCGTTAAGGGAAATCTTAATATTCAGGAAATTATTTTAAGTAATTATAAATTCTTTTTTGAAATAAACGACCTTATCGGTAAGATTATTAATTATAGCGTCCTTATTAATAAGGGCGTTCTCTATGGTAACGGCGAAAATATTAATTTTAATTATATCCTTGTAAATAAATTAGGTAAGCCCGATAATTACGTAAAGGAAGGCGGCGTAATTAATAAATTATAAAGCGAAGTCGAAAATAGATTATTTAATTAAGTTACCCGGGTTTAAATAACCGTTAAAAGCTTTAGTAATATTATTGAATAATTATTCGTAAGCGGGGTCGATAATTAAACCGATAGTAAAAATCGCAACGTCGGTATTAATAATAGACGATATTAATTAATTTAATTAATTCAAACAAAATAAAGTATTATTTTATAATTTAGGAAATAGGAAGTACGCTACTTTATAAGCGCTTCTTAAGGGGATTATAGTACAATTTTAATATTTATATTGTCGCAGTACGATAAGACTCTATTATAACACATCGCAAGATTGCGGGTATATTAAAAATTTTTACAACGGCAGCGACAGAATTAAATAAGGTTGTACGCTCGCAGCGTAATAGTAAGTACAATTAATTATTACGGAGTAAAGTAACAGTTAAGGAGTAGGTTGAATATATATAATTGTACGAAGAGGGAAAGAGAAAGGTATATAGAAGTTTAGTAATATAAAGTAGGGCTGAGCTATGCCCAGAGTTAGACCTGTACGTACGTATGTACGTAATGTACTATTAGCCAATAGCGGCAATAGTACGGTACGAGGCTCGACTACCTATGGCGGGAGCCGTGCATGTGCAAGGCAGTCACAGGTAATCTTGTGACACTAAACCCGCTTCCTAAATCGGGCCCTTCCTACTTTAAAAGCTACTTCAATTCTAAAGATAAAGAAATTTTTACTTTTTTTTATATAAGCTTATAATTTAATTCTAAAAAAAGCGGCTCTTCGTCCAGTAAATAGTATAATTCTATTATTTTAAGCTCTTTCGTCGATTATCCTTTTAATTATATTCTCTTTCTTTTTATTAAACTTTAAAAATAAATTCTACCCTTAGAATAGGACGGGGATATAAATTCCGTTAGCGTAATATTAAAAGTTTTTAAAATAGCTACTTTTACACTTTATATAGTTGCTTCCTCCTTAGTGGTTCCTAATTCTTTCGATACCCTTTCTTACGAATTTAACCTATTTACCCGTTTAAATAAATTATTTTATATCGAGGATCCTTTAGTTTTAGCTTTTATAATTTGGGTGAATAATTCTTCTCCGTTTAAAGTCGGGCCTCTCGCTGCTTTTTCAATTATAATTATATATCCTATTCTAATAACTTTAACCCTATTAAATTTATTACAGAAATTTATCCTATCGTTAAAAAAATTCTTTCTTCGGAAATAGTTCCTTAATTTATAGAAAGGTTATTTACTATAATACTCTATCGCGCTCTTCTTACCGACTCTAATAAATTTAAAATTATACGTTATACCCTTATTCTTTCAAATAATTTTATTATATTTATTAAAGAGAACAATATTCTAATATTTTACTCTAAAATTCGTAACGTTTTTTTTAGTAATTCTTATTAATATTGAATTGGAGAGTCCCGTAATCTCGTACGGGAGGCCCTCCTCGGCCTATATTAAATTAATCACCTCTCTAACTTATAGCCCTAATCATATTTTTCTAATTATTTTATTTACCCTTTCCGAGCCTTTTTTATTTACTATTTTCCGCTGTATATTTCCTAGCCCAATTAATAATTCTTCTTCTACTAGCCGTTATCTTACTACTATTAAAAAAAGTAAAGGTAAAAAAATCTTTATTAGTCAGCGTCTTATTATTATTAAGAAAAATAAAAATAAAAAAAGTATTTTCCCTATTCATTAAATTTAAAGCCCCCGTAGTTATAGCCTCTCTTAAAGTTTATTATTACCCGTATATTAATAAATTAATAGTTATTCCCCGCGAAGCTTTTATAAATATTCGCTTTAAACCTACCGTATCGGCCGCCTGTACTGACCGTACTACGGGTATTTCGGCTCCCGGGCCTATTTTTCCGGCGGCCTATCGGCATTACCCTATAAATATAATACTTTAAATTAGGTAGTTACGGGTAATCCTTCTAAGAAGTATAAATAGGGATTAAATCCTTTAGGACAGGTTTATTTAATTATACTTTCTATTTAGATATATTGTCTTATTAATTACCGATTCCTTAGATTTCATTTTTGATAACCTTTCGGCTTCTTATTTTAATTAGTATATAAACTATTAATTTATTATAATTATTATAGAATTTTAATATTATTTAGGAGGGAATTTTCTTTTTAGAATAATTAAATTCATTTTTAATATTCTTAATTTAGTCGTCCTATTTCTTATAATATCTTCATTTAGTCTTGTAATGTTTAGAGAGTGTTTTTTATGTATTATAAAAGTATTTTTCTAATTTCTAAATATTATATTGGACGGGCTAACCCGTTTCTTTAATTAAGAATTTCTATTCTATCCCTTCTCTTTTCTAATTTATTATTTCTTTTACTTTTTATTCGTCTTAAATCTTCTACTAATTTTGGTAATGATTTATTTTTAGTAACTTTACTCCTTATTTTTTAGGGTTCTAGTAAGTTTATAAGGAAAATATCATGTATCGGTAGTATTATATTAACAAGAAGATTTAATATATTTATAATTTAATCTTTTATTTACTTTTATTTTAATAAATATAGGAGTTAATTTACAATTTTTAAATTTAAAATTCTTTATAGATAGTCCTATTAAATTTCTAAGTCGGAATTTTATTAACGTATACTATTTATTATATTCCTTTTATTGAATTTTAACGGCCTATTCCTAATAGCGTTTCATGGTTTTATATACTTATTCTATTTTTTAAAGCCTTTCCTTCACTCCTCAGACCTATAATTCGTTTTAGTCTTCTATATATTTAACCATATATAAGTAATATCTATAAAAAGCTTCGAACGGCAAAACCCTAATAGTAGAATGTACTGAATTATTATAAATAAATTCGGCCTCTTATACTTAGCGTTACTTATAGTAGCGGGTTTCCTTCTAGGGCGTTAATACGAAGGAATTCTTTTAAAATTTAATAGAGGCGCTCGGTTTAATTATTTATTTATAAATAAAATGTAGTAAATAACTAACGTAGGATACTCTGGGTCTTAGTAAATTCTTTTTAAAATTCGCTTATAAATAATTTATTTTAATTATTAATAATCCTTAGGGGGGAGCTGAAACGATATTTAATATACTTATATAGGAGGTTGGCTATTCTCGTTGTATTTAGGGTCTTAATTCTTAGGATAAAGAATCCTATTTTTATAAATTAATCGATAACTATAAGGATAATATTATATATTTTACCGTTAGTCCCTTAATCTGGTAGGAAGTTAATAATAAAATTAATATTAATTTTTTAAAAAGGTTATTCAGGTAGCAGTAAAGATTAGAAATCTCTATGCGGCTTATATTCAAGACATTAAATATCTTAATAAAGTTTATATTAAATAATATATTCCTTTACGTCCTTTACAAAGTTTTTCTAATAGAATTTCCTTTTAATAAATTCTAAAATTTTTTAATTTTTTATATAACCGGGCTTTAAGTCATTACAATAAATATATATCATTTTTTTATATATTAATTCCTTATTAAGGATTACTAATTATTCCTTAAAATGAAAAACCCCTTAATTATTTAATTTATACCCTTTAATTGTCAAACTTTTAATTCGTATAATTGCTGATAAGTTGGTAATATTAGGGTCCTTAAATTAGAATTCTTTTATGATAATATAAAGTTCCTAATTTACTTATACTATAAAGAGTAGTTTTCTATATATTAATTTATAAGCGACCTTGTTTAAAGTAATTTAAGGAAAAGGATTATCCTTAAGGTTTAATATAACTACTTTTAACACCCGGTTTATTGCCGATTTAATAATTTTCTTAATTTATTTAATAAATACGTACGTTACTATCTTTTTACTACACTGATACCTTATTTTAGAATTGAAGTACTTTTAAAAGGATACTAATAATTATGAAATTGAATTAAGGTTTTTTTAACGAGTAAGTAGGATATTACTATATTTTACTTCCCCTTTTATATAATTTACACTTCCTAAATAGTCCGTTCGTAGGGTTCGTAGCATTTAACCCATATTCTATATCGAAATTGAATTATAATACTTAATATATTTATTACGCTAACCTTCTTCGGAAATCCTTCGCTAGGGATTTTATAATATGTATTAGGGCCTAGTAATTTATAAATATTAAAAATCTCTCGGGAAGTCCCTCTAAGTAATAATTTTAATACTTTAAATTAATTACTATAATAAAAAATTCTTATCACCCCGTATGTTAGCGCCGTTCGGTATCTATCAATTTCTTCGAAAAGAAAGTTATTAGGTATTATTAATCGTCGATCTTCTAAAATAGAATATTTAAAATAGTTTTAATAGAAGCGTCTATTTCTACCCTTATTTCCTACGAATAGTCTTAATATTAAAATATAAGCGCTAATATAAAAACGTCCTTTAAGATTTAAAATACTTTATTAACCTCCCTTAACTATTTCAATAATCTAATCTTCTTCCAATTTTTACTTCCCTTTAATAAATCCGTAAGAGGGGCTTTTAATTTAGAATATTTATAAATAAAATACTAATAAAAATTAGCGAACCCGAAGAATACATAAATATTACAGTACGATTCTAATATTAATTATTCTTTAATTACTACGACCCGGGTCGGGTCTATTATAATCCTTTCCGTCGTTATTCAGTAACCGAAAAAATTAATATATTCTTTATAAAATTCGTATTTCGAAACTTTAATATATAATTAAGCGTCCCTTGGCCGTTTAAAAATAAAATTGAAATATTTATTATATTCTTGCTTAATTTAAGAGTAAATTAAAATATTATTAAGATAAATAATATAAATTCGTTTAATTAGGCCCGCCAAGGCTTTATATATATATATTCAAAATATAGTAGGTGTATTAGTTAACCCGAATAGTATTATAATATATTTAAAATGACTATATTTAGCTCTAAGTACTATTTTCTACTAATCTCCCTCTTTAATCCGAATATAATAATATATTTCCTGTAAATTTACTTTAGAGAAGACTTTAGCGCCTAATAGCCGATCTGTTAATTCTCTAATTAGAAATAGCGGGTATTAATTCTTAATCGTTATTTTATTTAAATTAAAATAATTTATATATAAGCGTAAGAAATTATCCTTCTTCGGAATAAATAAAACTAATACCCCCGCTAGGGTTTTTAAGTGTTTAATCCTCTTTATACGTAGGTTCTCTTTTAAGTAATCCTATAGAGTGTTTAATTATACCTTTAAGAAGGAGTATATTATTTTAGATGGTACCTTTTTGTCTTCTTTAATTCTAATTTCATATTCGGTATTAAAGAAGGTCGGTAGCGATTTTATTCTTTCTTCCGAAAAATATAATTCGAATTCTTCTAAGGCGGGTAGGATAATTACCGCCCTATTAGCGTTATTTTCCTTATTATTTATATTTTTAATAATAGGACTTATAGGATTATATATAAATATAATATTAGTAATAAAAGTTCGTTGGCTATATATTATATTACGCGTAAAGATTATTAGGTTTATTCTTTATAGTCTATTAAATTCGAATTTATTAATATGTATATATATAATAATACTTTCCGAGCCTATACATAGTATTAACAATAATACCGGTAGTATTTTGATATTTTTATAGATTGTATAGAAGAGTTAGGTTGTTGCCCATTCCTAGTTTATTCTATCCTTTTTTTAGAAAATAATTTCGAATGCTCTATAATAACGTATTTTTCCGCCGTTCGTATTTATTAATATTAATAATATTATTATTTCTACTTATTTTAATTTATACCTTCTTATACAATTCTTATAGATTATATTAATTTTAGCTTCCGTATTAAGGTTTATACCGACCCTTAATCGGTAACCCTTTAACGAAATTACTATTACTATTATTCTAACCGGGCTATTTCTTCCGGCCGTCCTAAACCCTTCAATTATTGTAAATCATAATTTATTTATAGGGTTTAACCTTTTAACAGCCCTTTAAAATCGGAGAAGTAACCAGTTTTTTTTTCTTTTTAAATTTAAATTTAGTAGTAATATTTTAAACGCAAACTCCATCGTAGGACTTATTATAGGATTCATGATATTCTTCAATTTTAAATTTCTTAGGGTAATTTTTAATAAGATATTCCTTTTCCTTATAAATATAAGATTCCAGCCCTAGACCTCTAGAATTTATCTTTATCTAATTAAAAAATTGTTCCTACTTCTAATTATTACGAGATTTATTTGAATAGTCCTTAAAGCGTTCCGATTATTTAGCGTTCAAATTATTCAACGACTTTTAAAATTATTAAAACTTTTTACATTTAAATAAATCTCTTTTACGTACATTTTTTTTATAATCTTCTAATTACTAATTTAATACGTTCTAAGCTACATCTTAAGTATTTTTAATCAGGATTTCTATATTCTAGAAATATTAATATATTTCCTTTCTTAATTAGAAGAAGAAATTATAAACTTAACTTTTATTACCGGAAACTAATCGGTTTAAGCGTTAGTAATTAATTTAATATTATTCCTATAAAACTTATAAATCCTTATTATTATATTGCATTATTTAATAATAGACCTGTTTAATTTCTAATTTGTAGTATTCTAATATAATATATTCCTTACAAACGAATTATAGGAACTCTTCCTAAATCCCGTCTTATTTTTAACTATTTTTGTCAGTAAACTTTATAGGGAACGTTTACTACGAAATAGCGATTTTATTATCGGCTTTTAAAAGCGCTTATAAAACGAATTAGAGGTCTATAGTATTCTTATAAGTTTAATTACTTACTTCTAAACGTTCGATCCAATTTTCAATTTCAAGATTAATATTATTCAGTTATAAAATATATATATTATAAGTAGGTATTCGGAAATTAAGCGGTTCTTTATCCTCCTTTTTTGCTATTAAATTTATTATTATTTTATATAATTTAAAGAACATTTCTAAGGATTAGGAGATTAACTCTTTAATTAGGGGGTTAATTCTTTTCAAATAGGAATAGTATTTGGGAAGAATATTCCGACTGATCCCTATTAATTTTTGAAAATTAAAGCGAATTATTAATTAAATATTATAAATTCCTTAAAGAAAATTATAATTGGGTAATTTAGGATAATTCTACAGAGAGGAACTTAAATCGGCGGTCCGTCGGTCCGGATTTTCTTATAAATAAACGGAAACCTTTATAGTGTCGTATTAAGTTAACTGAATAGTAACAAGCGATATATGTATTTTTACGCTCCGGGGAATATTCCCTATATTAATATAGGCTATAAAAGTAGTAAGTGTAGAACGTATATAAATTTTTAGAAAAATAACGCCCTAATTTTCGGTTCTATAACGTTTTCTATAAAAAAGCCCCTTCGAATTTAAACGAAAATCAATTTTAATTATAATCGTTAATAACCAATATATTAGTAATAATATTAGTAAAGAATTTCCCAATTTACGTAGTCGAAGGAATATTTCCGTCGGTCGAATATATATTAGTATTTTTACAATTTTAAATTTCGCTATTATTAGCGTTATTCCAAACCTCTTCGGCGATAAATGTATTTTCGCCCGATCGTTCCGGAGTATTGTATTTAATTATAAGTACTTCCGGCGTTACCTCCTACTCCGAAGAATAATTTCGGTAATATACGGCCGTACTTTTTATATAAGTATTTTCCTTTCTGGTATTAATTATATTCCCGGCCTTTGTAACGATATTTTAGAGATTTGAGAATTATAAAATTATAATATAATAAAGTAAGAATATATTTAATATACGATAGTAAATCTATTCTAAAAAGTAGATTTTAACTTAGCCGGTAAAGAATATCCGGCTAGGCTATAAAAGTTTTTATTTTATATACGAACCTTTAGTAGGCCCGGGACCCGGCGCCCGGCCTCCGATTATACGCCTCTATCATTATTGTACCTACTCTATTACTTATTATAACAGCCCCTTCGCCCCGCCTTATAGTTCTTATCAATCTATTATAACGTTCCGCTCTTTGGGCCTAGTTCCTAAGCCCTCCGACACGATAACCTTATGAGAAGATTTGCTAAAGGTTTAAAGGGGGAAGGAAGGTTCTTATATCCCTTTGGCGGATTGTCTACTCTGAGTTATGGAAGTTCGGAGAATAGTATTATAATTTTATCGCTAAATGGGCGTTCTGGTGTTGAATGAGGTGATTTGATTTGATCACGACAAAAGATCGGTATAGCGAAGCGGTCTGACTTGATCGCGACGGGAGTAGTATAGCGAAGCGGTTTGACTTGATTGCAACGGAAGAAAGCGAAGTAATTTAATTTGATTACGACGAAAGATGTAGCGAAGTAATTTAATTTATCCGGATTACAACAAGGTTGGTATAGTAGTTGCAACGAGGGCAAATAACGAGACGAAACTATTTCGTTGTCTCTTATCGCTCAAAGCGAATCGGGAATTGCTGTAAACGTTGCGGAGAGCGTAAACGAAGGTATTCGGATGAATGCGCTTTGCGCGAGAGGGTTCATAACCTCTTAGACCGTCACGAAGTAGGGATAAAGAAGGCGAGAGAGAAGTTGATGTATTCAGAAGGAAGACAAGGCTACGAACGAACGCGGGGAAAAGCTAGCTAAGGAAGGTGGTGCTAGGAAGTGGGCCCAGCCCGGCAGGCAGGCGGCACGGCTGGCACGGCTGGCCGGCTGGGCACAAGAACATGTTCTGGGATCGTGCTTCGGAATCTGTCACCTTTCCAGATAGCCAACTGTATAATACATGTAGTTATATACTTCTCATTCCAAGGCATACTTCCTCAATAGGTATGATTTTCATTACTTCTGTAAAACACTTCTCTTTTCACTATCTCTCGACACCATCCATTCTTTCCTTGATGACATGATCCTTCCCCTTCATATCACACACATCAACCAAACCCTAATCCTCCAATTGCACCCCCCCCGGATGCCCAACCCGACCCGGCCCTCCTCCAGCGCCCTACGAAGAAGGGTAGAAAGCGCAAAGTGCGTACCGTTTCTGCTCATTTTCAGCAGCCTGCTCCTCTTTAGCAGATGGCTCCTCTTCAGCAGCCGGCTCCTCTTGATCAGCAGATGGCCCCTCATCAACAGATGGCTTCTCTTGATAGCTTAGCTTCTATGGGTCTCAGGACTTGCACTAATTGCATGAAGCGCCCACAGCGCGCAGCCGGCAAGGTGTGGGAGGAATGCTTCGGTAGTCCCACCGCCCAATGGCGGAGCGAACTGAAGAAGGGAAGGGAGTAGGAAGAGAGAAATCTCATCCCGGCACTGGAAGTCTTAGATGATACGGGCCTTCCCACGGAAGAGGTGTATACCGTAGCGGGAAAATATGCTAGGGAACAAGCCTTCTTAGGCTTACTACGGCTTTCAAGACTTGTAATTTCAACAAGCCCTGTTGAATTTATAGGCCTTGTTGCGCGAGGGAGGCGTCTGATTGGTTAATCCGGATATCTGCTATAGACGTTCGCTAAAAGTCCCAAGTTCAGCGCACTGCTTTAGTGCCCTCGAGAGTGCCTTCTTTCCTAAAGTTCATTTTCCCTTGAAACTCCACCACCCTATATCAAAGGAAAGAACGAAGCTCGCCTTCAATCAATTGGGCCAGTAGCTTAATAGTTCTTATCGTCGCTCTCATTCTTGTGATTGCCAGTTCGATTCCAACTAGTGACAGCTTTTTTTCCGTCGCGCGAAAAGTTTCGCGCGGACCGGGAAGTATGAATACCCTCATCCGGACTTTAAAGCCAAAATCTAAGACCACCAAAAAGACCACTATAACGACCACTAGCCAAAGACCCCTATAAGGCCTTCTGCCTAAATCCAACCAATCAGAGCCCTCCCTCAGCTAACAAGGCCTGTAGATTCAACAGGGCTTGTTGTATATAATAACCCCAGATATGCAACAAGGCCTGTAATGCTCAACAAGGCCTGTTGCGCCCCTTATATTCCCGCTGCGGTATCGACGTACACCGTCATCGTCGAAGCCATTGTCGGTACCCCCGTCGTATTCCTTCACGACGACCATAGGTACCCAACCGGCTTGTGGGCCGTAGAACGTGCCCCAATTGCATGCACCGCCCTCAGAGGGCCCTCGGCCAGCACTGTCAACGGTGCTTCAACGCTGCCCATGGCATTCCGAACCCTCCCGAGGAGAATGGAGCGATCCATGAGGGCATGGCGGAGTAAGTTTGAACGGATGGGAAGGTGTCAAGCGGAAAGCAATTCGGAAGGGTCCATACAGCCATCCGTTCGTGAAATCACGTTGGAAGCAGGAGCGACCCTGTCATGACGCTTGATACAGGATTGCGCAAGAAGGATGTCAGTGGGTCCCGATTTGGTTTGTAATAATCTATTCATTTTTGTTCTAAATCTATACAAATTTTAGGATCCCCATCACAAAATTCTTTAATACCTAAAGAAAAATTATTTTTTATCAATTTTTTCTGTATTTAACAAGCCTAAGCCTACACGTGTATATATTTTATAGCTTATACAAATTAAGATAGTGCTACTTTGTAATATACTTTTCATTATTTTATATTTTCATTTAAAGATTCAAAATTTATTATATTAGAAAGGGCGAAAATTCCTACCGCAAGAGTAGTCTTAGAATTTTCGTTATTTCCCAATCTTCATATTAAATATAAATCCTTTATAGTCATAATATATAACTCTCCTTAAAATATAAAAATACTTTTAATCAATAATTTTTTCAAGAAAAGTTTTAATCTTATGATTTTCGGAATTTAAGACTGTGAAAAGAGTGCTTGCTAGCGCACTTTGAAAGTGTGAAATCTATTTAAAATCGGCCGTTTTAAAGATATTAGTTTCGGTCTTATAGTTCTAACCTCTATAGAATTTTATGTAATTTTTAATTGTCGAAAAATAGTTAATTAAAGAATTAAATAGAAAATATTTAAGTAGAGAGAATATTTCGGTAGTTCTTAGGTTGTAAAAGGCGGGGCCTATATATTAAAATCTATTAAATTTTAATAAGTAGTTTAGTACTACCATTGGCGCGATACGTTTAAATTTGGCCGAGTTATACTTTATATTATATTTTCATCCCCGTGCGAATAGAGCTTTATCCCTGTGCGAATAGAGTTTCTCATAATATTATATTTACCTTATTTAATAACGGCTTCTCCAAAAAAGTAAAAGATATTCCCTACTTGCTTCCGCCTCGCTTACTAACGTACTATACTTCGGGCTTTCTAACGCCTTCGCTTCTTCTAACTCTTTGAAATCCTTTAAATATTTAGAGTTTTATTATTATATTACCTCTACTATACTTATATTCTAATATTTTAAATTACTTAGCATATTTAAATTATGACTTCCTATGGCCTAATATATTTAAAAACAAATTTAATATTAGCGGTTACTCTAAGTTACTTAAATTTATTAATATAAATAATTAAATTAAATAGGATCGGGCTATTTAATAATACGTATTTATTTTGGGTATAGGAGCCGCCCTAATTAATAATAAACCGCCGGCTTAAAGAGAATTATAAATCATACATAATTATAACATTATATATATTAATTAGCCTATATTTTAGAAATAATTCCTTAATGTAATATTAAATTATATTAATAGATAAGTCATTAATTTACTTAAAACCCCCGCGCCCTTATTAAATTTAATTACTATAATACGTAAGGCCTTTAAACACTTCGCTAATATAGTCTGAACTAGCGGCCAAATAGGACTATCTTATTAAAAATTAGTTTAAAAGTAGGAAAGTTTATTACTTATTAATTTTAATAAAATTTCTAAATATATTTAAGAATATATCGAAACTTACAAAACTATACTTTATTGAGACAAATCCTTAAGAATCCTAAAATTACTCCTAATTTATTATTTTATATAAGGTTTAAAGAATTAGTACTACTAATTTCGGGAAAACTTTTTTTAAAATAATTATATTTTACCCGTCCGGAAGATTAATAAAATTATTAAGGAGGGAATTACCCTAATAGAAGTTATTTTGAATGTTAAAATATTTAAAATAGAATATAATAATTAAAAAAATTAAAGGAAAAAGAATAAAAAGTATTCTACGCTACTAAGGTAGCCGCTATAAAGGGTAAGCGAAAGATTATTTAAGCTCCTTGTAGCGTATGTAATAATCTTAAATATAGCGACGAACGCTATTTTAAATAATACTCTAAATTGCGTTTATAATTTAGAGAAGAAAAACTCTATCCGCAAGTGGATCCACTTTTTTCCCCACACATATCCCTAACCTTCGTGAGGCCTAATATATTAAATGTATTCTTTTATAAATTTTGCCTAGAATCTAAGCATTACAATATTTTATAATATAACTTCAGACTATAGTACCCCGCCCAAATTTGTACCGCGATATATACTTATATTAAGTATTTTATAAGGTAGTCTTAGAGTATATTATAGGGTATTTAGTAGCCCGGTCGTATATTGTACTCAAATTAATTAATTGTACTTAATCTATAATAATTTATATATTACTAATCTATTTGATTTTTATTGTGAATTTGGTTGCTAGAGCTTCTTAGAGCCTCCTAGAGCCTCCTAAAGTATTTATTAGGCTTACGTACTAGCGATACGTATGCTACGCCGGCTACCCTATATATTAATTAGAATATTACTTGGTATACTTCTTCTTTTTATACCTCCTCCCTTTATATTTCCTCCTTTCGTACTTCCTCTTCTTATAATATCAATAATATAGCCTCTTCTACCCTATATAGAGCTACTTCCTCTCTCTCTTCTACTCCTTCTTCGTACAATTTATATAGAGCTTCGCGGGCGGCCTCGTCCCTTCTATAATAAAGTAGGAGGCTAATTATCTATTATATCCTTTATTTCTAAATTAATACCCTCTTATTTAAATATATTTCATTAAATTAGTAGCGTTATTCGTATTAAAATTATAGGGTTGCGGCCTACTTTAAATTATTAGCCGCGGGTAGGTTAGAGGCGTGGCCGTCCCCGTCCCTAGGGATTTTATAATACCGTTACTTAGAATTAAATCAGCACTATAGAGGGTAAAGGAATTCGAATATTAATTAATACGGTCGGTTGGGGTAAGGGAGTTTGAATATTAATTAATATAATTAATTAAGGAGCGTAAGAGTCGTATATAAAAGGTCTTACATTTCGAGGGCGGTTACGTAAATTCTTTATACGGTTAAAATTATAATAAATAAAATATTTATTCTTATTAGATAAATTCCTTTTAAGCTATTAGTGGGGGTGAAAGTTTTATTTTATTAGTTTTAATTATTGAGGCCGGGTAAGAAGGTTAGAGAGTAAGGAATGCGAGTATAGTAAGTTAAATTGCTTAATAAATTTGCCTATATATAATTCTAATTTATTAGGGATTAGTTTCTAGGCCGTAGGGATAATACCTAGAGCAATATTGTATTATTTAATAATTAATTTAAGCGCCCTTTAATATATTTGATTAAGAGCCTCCCCTAATTATTATATATTGGAATGTTCCTATTAGGTAAATCTTATTTCTTTATCTACGTATTTATTGATTCGGCGCTTTATTATACGAAGGAGGCTGAAATTCTATATAACAGCTCTAATAAGTAGATTATTACCTATATATAGAAGGACAATTAATAAATTATAAAATATATAGTAAATAATATAGTTCAAAATAATAGGTAAAGTATAAGAAGGAGATAGCATACAAGATCTAGGGGTTAGGGAATATTACTGCTAATAATGAAACTATTTAAATTATAATTAGTTAATTTAATTAGCGATATAGTACGATAGCTAAAATTGAGCTTCTCGTTAATATAATAAGCAGCCTACTCGTTTTTAATAAAAATGTACGTTTTATTTAAATAGGTAATAATTGCTATTTATTACAAAAAGAAGCTCTTAAACCTCTCCTAAGCAGTATTAAAATCCTTAATACTATACGTATAGTACGTATACTTCTAAAGATCGTAAAGTCTAGTCCTTAAATACTCTATAGTATTAAGGAATAGAAGTAATTAATTTATATTATTTACTAATCGATTTATACGAATAATTACGTATTAATCCTCTTTATTAACCTATTTTAAATTCGTTGTATTATTAAATTAAGTTAATTAAGCTAGCTAGGCGGCTAATTAAATTGCTTGCTATATTAATGCCGATATTTCTCATTAGAACTATACCTTCTTTATAGTAATATAAATACAGTTAACGTAAGCGGCGACCTTCTTATCCTATTTGCGCTTAATATTCAATACTATATTTTTATGAATATAAAAAATATATAATTAAGAGCGCGCTATTAGATAGATTCGTTTAATAGCCGCCCTCATTACTATATTATAATTTATAATAATTATTATCGGTTTAGAGGCGTTAATAGTTTTATAATAATTATTAATTCAATCTATTAATTAAATGAATGCCTCCTATCTCTCGTTATTAATAAAGCTAAAACTATAGTTAAAAATATACCTAGTGCCAATTATATTAATAATTTGAAAGAAAGCGAGGCCCTTATTATTTGTTTTGTACGTATTATCGTATATTTAAACCTAGAGATTATAGCGCTAGAACTCCTTATATTAGGGGTTATTCTAGAAGAGGGCAAGCGGTTTACTCTTTTAAAAGGTCTTTACCTAATTAATTTCAAAGTAGACCCCCTTTTTATTAAATAGCTTTATAATAAATTATAAGGGGTTATACCCTATATTAATTTACTTTTTAAAGATATATTAAAAATTTTGTAATTATTTAATCGTAAAATAAAAGTTAGGAAAATTATTACGTAATTGCTGCCTAATTTTACGATTGCGCGTAATAGGGCAGTTAAAGTACTACATAATAAAAGTCTTATATTCTATTTGGAAGACCCTATAAATCTATACTATTTTATTAGGAGGATGAGTATAAATATTACAACTATCTTTAATTTTAAAAGTTTACCGTCTAAAGTTCGTCTTTAACGCTTTAGCGACCCCTTTCTAAGGGCATCCCCGTTTAATTATCGATATTAAACGATTGCGAATAGAGGAGGGACGGATTTTATTAATTAAATATATAAAATCGATTTTCGATAGACTAAAATCGTTAATAATATTAATTAACTATATTTTAATTAATTAATAACCTATCCCCCTACCCTATTGTTTAATTATTTTGACGAAGTTATCGAGCTTATTATATTAGGTCTTGAAAATAACGAAACGGTTATTATAAATACCGTTACTATTAGGGTTACCGCCGTTATCACTATTAGAGTCATTACCGTTAAAATCGCTATCGTAAGAGTTATCGATATTTATAAGCTAAGTAAAGGTAGGCTCCATTAGAGTAGGCTCGATTAGGGTAGGGTCGGTTATCGGATTAAAATTGGGGTTATCCGTACTACGGTCGTACGTAGGCTAGGTCGTTATATCAGCTATTTATATTACGGTTAACTAGGGAAACGTATCAAAAAGTAATATATTATTCCGTACCATTAATTAAATACGAACGCTTTGTTTATTTAGTAATACAATATATTAGTATTAAAATAAATTAATTGAATATAATGAAGGTAATAATATATATAATTTAGTAGAAGAAGCAATACGATAAGGCATATACTTAGAAATCGCTAAATTAAATTAGGGTGGCTAATATAGTACGAGAATAGCCTATGCGAACCTTAAATACGTATAATAGCTTGAAATCTAGGAGCTTAGTGGGCGCGGTACGTACTAGACTAGTGCGGAGCGGGCGCGGGTTGGCAAGGTTAGGGATATGTGTGGGGAAAAAGGTGGATCTACGTGCAGATAGAGTTTTATCCACGTACAGATAGAGTTTCTCTTAAAGAATTATATTTAAGGAAGTACTCGGTAAAGTAACTCTTAAATTAAAATGATTAGAAGGATTCTATTAATAAATAATAATATAATTACTTATTAACTAGTGACATTAATATTAATACTTTTAATATTAAAATCTTTTTTATTAACGAAGTCAATAAACCTTACGGTAAGCGAGAACGGACTTAGGAATCCCCACGTCCTTTTATTTTTTAAAACTAATTTAAATATATTAATATTAAACCTTCTTCGGAACAGTTAGACGTAATAGCAATTTATAATATATTACCCGCTATTATTATACCCCCTAAGAGGTTTACCTTCGGTTTAATTATTATTACCCTTTCTATTATAGGAAGGGTAAATTCTTTTTTAAATTCTTTAAATGACTTCTATATTTTTAATATTAATACTATTAACTATTTTATTTACTACGTAGACGGTTTTATGTCTTCTTTTCTTTACTACTATAACAGCCTCTTAATTTTCAATATAAATAATATTTCGTTTACACCTTTTCATATTAATATATTTGAAGCCCGAACGGTTTATAATGTTAAGCCAGGTTATTTACTATTTATTAATATATATTTATACCCTATAGCTACTTATAACTTTATTTCTATATCTTAGCTCTGAAAAGCTAGTATTTCCTTTAATATTATTACGTTAAACGGACCCAATATACTCTAAATGTTACGCGAAGATATACTTTAGAAATAATATTAACAGAGAATAAAAGAGTAAGTAACTGGTTGCTAGATAGAATAATAGTACGTAACGATTAGCGATAGTCTCATTAAAGGAAACGAAAATAATAATTATCGAAAGCCTCAATTTGGAACTTCACATACGATTTCGCAGAGTGTAAGTAAAATAAATAATAGGTTGTAAGGTAATAATTGATTAATCCGTTAATTTTAATAGAGACCGACGGGGTAAATACTTTTATATACTGTAATATATTTAAATAAGTATACCTATACCTAATTTGGTATATATTACGATAGGCTAGAAATATTTAAGTACCGCTTAGAATATTTACTATTTATTAATAAGAACGCCAAATATAAATAAATTATGAAGATTATCGTTACCAAACATAGGATGATTATTTTTATCCTTATAATAATCAACCATCTTTAATCTTGCTTCTTCTGTATGTTTATAACCTTTCTTAATATTATTTATTATTTTAATATTTATCCTAATAAATTTAATTATTATAAATATTAATTCTAATATTTAACCGTATCTGTATCCTTTGTAAAAAAATACTATATATTTATTACAATTATTATTATAATACTTAATTTTCGTAATTAAAGTTTTTAAAAGTATTATATAATAATTATATTGTCCGCCGTTAATAAATGTTATAATCCTCCTTAAATTTACAAAAGTTCTTATTAAAATATAAGAAAATATTACCCTTATAATGAGAGCGCTTATAATTAATAGAAGGGGAATTTCTTTAATCTACTAAATTTCTAGTATTCGGTAATAAAGCGAATAGATTCTAAATAAAGTATTAAAGCGGGAGGTAAATTGGGCAGATATTATATTAAACCGAACGATATATAGTAATATATTTGAACGAATAGAGTAAGTTAATGGAAAAATCGGTAATATGTTTAATTAAAAGCTAGGGAGAGTAGAGGTCTAATATTGAACGTACTAAATTCATATTTCTTTCATCTTTTTATTTATTTTGGCTATTTTATTACGTAACTCCTTTATTATAATTAATGAATAATAATTGGAATTAACTAAATTATTTTGTAGAAAAGATAAAGTTTATTCAAATTTAGTAACAATATTAATATAATTAATAAATTTAATAGGAGAATTAATAATAGTATTCATAATATATTTATTTATAATTATATTAATTTGCGTATGGTATAAATATTTTAAGTACGCTAGGAAACTATTAATTCATTTATTAAAATTACCCTTCTAATTATAATATTAAAGGGCGAATAATTAAACGTAGGAAGGAATATAATTAACGAATATAAAATTATTATTATCGTATAATTTAATAAGTTTCTTTAGGGCTATCTTTATATTATAGTATAATATAGTCTAAAAAAAGCCCGTAGGTTTGTAAATTTGCTTCCGTATTTTTCAATCTTATTATAATAATTTTAAATAATAGTATTAACTTTATTATATAGTTTTTAAAGATCCGTATTTATTATAAGGTCGAATATTTTATAATCTTCGTTAAATATAAAACTTATTATATTCTTAATTAGGTAAATTCTACCGACCGAATTCTCTTTAGGAATTTTTCCCGTACGGGCGCGAACTTTAATAACGTTAGCGAAGGGCATACGTAGACTTTTATAAATTAGGGAACATTTAACGTTTATAATATTAATTAAAATTATAGGACTATTAAGAATATTACGTTTACACTTAGTAAAGTAGCCGAATTAACGTTACTTTTATATATTATAGAATTTGAGGTCGTTAAAATTAATTACGTAACCGATAAAATAAATAAATTATATAGGAACACCGACTCTACTATTAAAATAATTATTAATAATACGAATAATTAATAGGACTTCGTTATATTAAAATCGTTAAAAAATTATACTTTTGTAAATATAGGAAATTGTATTAATTGAGGTAGAAATAAACGAGGTAGAGGAATTATATATTATAGTACAAGAATGATTATAATCGTGGGTAAAATAATCTTATTAAATACCGAATTTATTATAAAGAATAATACTATTAAATTTTAGGGACGCGAAAATTGCTATAGTATAATAGTTAGAACTACTAATAATATATAAGATTGCTTGGTTTAAATCGATTTAAACGCCAGTACGTTTAATAATATTATAAAGAATAAAAGCGAAGCAATTATCGTAATATATAAATAAATATTAGATTATTATAGGAGGTATTCAATAACGGGTAACTTCTTTACCGATTTTAATATTCTTAATTATAATATTATTAAGGGCGTGAATTTTATCGCGCGAAGGAAAACGGGTGTGAGGATTAAAGTCGTTCGAAATAAAGTTCATATTATTAATATAGTTAATTATATATTGAAAACGAGTATAATTAAAGAAAGTTATAAGGGCTTAATCGCTTATAATAATAATATTAATAGTAATAAAGGTTAGAACGACGATATAGAGGCTATTGTAACCTATATCAATAATTTTATCCTCGACGCCCTCTTTATAAAGGCGGCTAAAATATATAATTAAGTTAGTAAGAGCAGAGAAGCAATTATTTAATTCGATTACTAATATAGTTGAACGGAGGTTGCTATTTAACGTAATTAATTCGTTATCCGGATTACCGTTTTAAACGATCTAATTAATAATTTTAATATAAGGGTAATTAAACTATAGGGTAATTATTTTAACGTTATACTCTATTATAAAAGTGAGATTGAAGGCGAGATAATATAAGACGATTAATTAATAAGTATAATAAATAATAAGTATAATTATAAAACCGAGCAATTGTAAAGATAGGGCTACTTATAAGGGTTAAAGATAGAATAAATAAAAGGTTTTAGTAAAGAAGGAAGGTTTTAAATAAATCGAAAGAGTTATATATATATTAGAAGCCTTCGATCCTATTTAGATTTATATTCCTTTAATTATCTACTGGGTATTATATTTACTTTATCACTTTATATAATTGTAATTACTTAATTTTAGCGGCCTTAGGTGCGCGTACTAGAATTGCTTATTTAGGATAAAAGAATAAATAAAAGAAATATTTATAATACTTAATATATTATAAATCGGTAGTTTTAATTCAGTAGGTTTACTACGACTTTAAATTTAAAAGCGCGAAGTTTTATTAATTTTAATAAGTTATTTACGAAGATAATGAAAAGAAGAGTAAAATTAAAATTAAGAAGTAAAATAATAGAAGGAAAATATTTTTAAACTTCCGTATTAAATAGTTTTCGCCTTTTTTCCCCCTTTTTATTAAAAGAATTATTATTTTAAACGTTAGAGTTAATTAAGTACGGACCGATTTATAAATTAACCGCCAAATTACTTTCTTATAAATATTCCGGAACGGTAATTCTAACGGTTATTTAATATCAAATTCTTCGACCTTTTCTTTAGAATTCCTTATTAATTCGAAACGCGGTTCTTATATATTATCTTTATTTTAATATCCGGCCTATTTAACGAAATAATTAACGTCCTTCGGTCTTTAATTTTTAGTTATTAAATTTTCGATTTCTTATTTTTCTTAACTATGAATTTTTATAAGTTAGGAAGGTGGAACTGTTCTCCCGAATAAATTAGGACTTTAGGTTAGCTTCTATAAATATACGATGAAAATTATTAGATAAAAATATTATAAAGAAAGTAAATTAAATTTATAAATTAAAGGGCTAACCTTTTTTAAAATTTCATAAGGATTTATCCGTTTTATTAATTATTTATTCTTCGGATCATTTAATAGATAATAACCTTTACCGAAGCGAAAAATTTTTTTATTTCTAACTTTAAACGATATTAGAAAATACTTGACATTATATTTTACTTTGGCCGCTATATTTACTTTATTAATAAATTCGGCGGCTTCTAATTAGAATTCCTAACGTACTAACACTAAAATTCCGCTATAGTTACTTCTTTTATATCCAGGGTTAGTAGATTAATTATAAATTTAAAGTTAAAATTATAAATTAATTCGTTTAAAAATATACCAATAATAGCTTAGATAGTATTATTTAAGTTATATTAAAGGGCCATTAATATAAATAATTATACTTGAATATTAATAGCGTACTATACACAAATTACTATTACTACCGTTTAATTAATAGGTTCGGATTAATTATCTATTTAAGTATAATAAACTATCGAAAATAATAGATTTACTATTAATATTTTAAAAATACCGCACTACATAATGAAAATAAATTTTGAATTATAATTACTAATTACAACGACTAGTAAACCCTAAATATAATATTATAAAGCTTATAATAGAATAGTAACCTATTCTCGTACTCTATAAGTAGAATATCCTATTAATAAGAGTATTTTCTTATTAAATTTATAAATAATAGAGTATATAATATCAAATTCGTAGAAGCCGACGATATTCTATATCGTATTAATTAATGGAATTCTCAATATATTTATTATGAAATTTATAGTACTAATATAATATAATTTAGGAAAAGTCCGAATTAGTATAAATTTATTAAGAATTAATTAATAATTACGCTAATTCTATTAATATACTTCGTAATGTTTAATATATTCCCGAACTATTTATATTTTCTAACGTATACAGAAAAAGGATAAGTCGTTTATTATTCTATTAATATTAAAATAGTATTTTTCGTTATATACGAATTATAGGATTTTTTTATATATAAGAGCGAAGGATATAGAGGCGACGCTTATTTTAGTAATTTATATAATATAGGAGGCCGTTTTTAAGGAAGTAAGGACCGGCGGGTAAATTAGGACGCTTATTAGACCGGCGTATATAAATATATTTTAGAGAATTAATATTAGTAATTATTTAAAGGACTTTACTATATTTAAAGTTGGAAGGGTAGGCCTCGATTAATTATTAGTGAAAAATAGAGGAAATCATAGGAATTATAGTACGGGTATTTTAGAAAACTTGTGTATATATAAAACTAAAAGCGTTAATTTCCTTTAAATAATTAAAATAGGATTAAATATTGGTAAATTTATTAGAAATAACGTTATCGTTAGTAGGCTCGATAATCGGTAATTTAAATAACGTATTAAGAACAATATTTAATGGGCTTAAGATATAGAAAATATTTAAATTAAATTAAGAAGCCTAATTGATAGCGTTAGTAAATTTAGAATTAATTTTAATTAAATTTATAGTATATACAGAAATATATTTAACAATATTTATAGTTAAAGCGTAATTAATGATAATCTTTGTATAATATTCGTTAAACTAGATTATTTTACGTAATTTTTATAAGGCCTAAATAATTGTTACAATTTCGGTTTCTATAGAATTATATTTCTTTTTGGCCGGAATGATTAATTTTAATAGGATATAGACCGGTTTAATTATAATTAGGGGAATTTTACTTATATTAAAGATAGATTCGCTATTTTATATGTATTTAAATTGAAAAATGTAGACCTTATAAATGCTTTTATTAATGTTTATTTTAATAAATAATATTTCGCTCTTAACGTAGTAAAATAAATACGTTTAATTGTATACATTTTCTTATATAATATAAAAAGCGTTTAATTCTTCCTTAACCGGTTCGAATTTAATTTTAGAAGTATAGGCCTTCCGAACGTATTTTATTACTCTTAATCATAAATTTCCCGATTCTCGTATTCATTTTAGCAATTTAATCTTCTTTTCATTTAGTAGTTCTTCTTTAACCGCGAATTAGAATGTGTTTTTACGTAATTAATTAGGCATATTGAAATGGGTTTTTAAAAAATTTATAGTTTCTGGAAAATTAAGCTTTTAGAACGCTTTAATTCGATCTTCTATATATAAAATCCCCTCGCCGTTAATAATACTATTAAATAATTAAATAAATAGGAAGGCAGCGAACGATTTATTAGCGCTAATATATATACGGTATTTATTAAATAAATTTATAACAGTAGTTAAATATTATAAATATTCTTCTTTAATTGTATTGTAGATAATAATATGATTAATATATATTCGTATAAATAAATAGTAATTAAAGAATAATCCGTCTATAAAGTATTATACGAAAGTAGGAAAGTTTTTAAAATTTATAAGAATGATATTAAATTATTAAAACTCTGAGGATTAATTATTATCATACCGTTATAATATTAAATAAAAATGGGTAATTAACAGAAAGATTTAGCGGCGTCGAAAATGGAAAAGAATCTTTTACCGACTATTATATTAATAATATTCTTTTAATCGGGTAATACATATATATCCGGGATAATAATATTATTTAGCGGTCAGAGGTTAATAATGGTACGACCTTTGTTAATCCTATTAATTTTCTATTAAATAATAAATATAAAGTATATAATAGGCGTAAATTATAATATAAAATATTATTTTCTTTAGGCGTATATTTTATTATATCTTTTGTTAAGGGATTTATAATCCTTAATTCCGAGAGGGTAAAGTTTAATGATTTTCCGCTAATTTTACTACTTTTTAATAAAATTGATAGGTATTTTATCCTCTTTCTTTATAGGAACGATCCCTTTATTTTTAAAAACGTTAACGTATTTATTTAGGAGGCTCTTAATTTACTAAGTAAATTCGGGATTAATATTATAAATATCAATGTTTATTTTGGAACGAATAAATTTAATATTATTAAGGTTCTTAAATCCGTAAAATGGGACGTTAAAAGCTAGTTTACAAATTACAATTTCCTTATTATCCGTTATACTTTTATTAATATATATAGTATATTATTCCGGAGAGACTCCGGTTTAGATTGCTGCGGCTAAATATATTACGTTCGAAGCGTTAATAAATATTATTTTCTAGTAACTTTAGGCGAAGGGCGTATAATTGTATTAATTCGAATATTTACGTTAATAAAAAGTAGTTTATTAAATTAATTAATGTATAAGATTATTTTAAGTATTTTATTATGTATAATAATATTTAATAAGAAAAGGTATTAGGTGTAAAAATTTTATATTGAGCGTTTACTTTAGCCGTAATAATTATTAAATTAGGCGTTATAGTGTATTAAGAAAATATTTAATTGGTTTAAAAGAAGAACTATATTATTTTTAGCGAAAATCTTAGTAATAAACGTATTTTCCCTTACTTCTTAATTTTTTATAAAGATTTCGCTACGTACTTTTATATCAAAAATAGATCAAAAGGAGTAACAAATAATACTAAAATTAACTTTTATTTTATAATAACAAAGGAAGTCGGTATTTAATAATATATTCGGGCTTAATTTATTAATAATTAAGGTAGATATTTGAAAATAATTATTAGTTATAATACTATTAACTTTTCTTTTCATATAAAAGTTATTAATAAATATACAGTTTATTATAGCTAATAAATAACCCGAATTAAAGTATATTATAATTAGTAATATTTTTAGGTTAGGTTTAATATCAACCTATAAATATAAAGTAATTGTTTTCAAATTTAATTTTCTATTTCGTAATATAATATTAAGAATAATTTCGATAATTTAACTTTCAATAAAAACGAATAAATGATATTAGTTTTAATATCTAATATCCGATAAATTTAATTTCCAACCGTTTACTAGTATAAGTAATTTTATTTTAATATCCGCGATTTTTACTTTTTTGACCCTTTCGAACGTTTCTTAGAAACCCTTCGAAATTGTAATTTGAAGTTTAAATAAAAGATTAAATAACCTATAAAATACTTAGGCTACTTTTAAATATTTAGAAATCGCCGCAAAATTGGGATTAGATAGTAAATTTGGTAGTAAAATTACTATATAGCCTTCGGCGGAAATATTTTTAATAGCGTTTCTATTAGGAATAGCGGCCAGGTACGCGGGTTTAAGCGTCGGCCGGGCAATTGGAATAATATTATTAGAAAATATAGGGATAATGAAATTAAGAGGATTAATAAAATAAGTAGAGAATTTATTATTATATGTAAAGGCCGATATATTTATGTAAAATTAATTTATTTCTTCTTCGAAATTATAAATAAAATTATAATTTTCGTTTTGGAATTTAAATATTCTATTATTAATATTAGATTCGTTAGTATAAATATTAATTTAATTAGTATAAGTATAGCAGCCATCCTTATAAAATTGCTATTTACTAAATTATTTACTTCAACGATAGAAACGAATATTATTATTATTTAAATAGTCGTTGTTACGATTATCCTAACTAAATCTGTTATCAAATTCATTATCTTTAGATTTATTACCGTTATTATTATAATTAAACTAATTATTAGAACTCTAATTATTAAAACGTTTATTATTTTTATCCTTCGAATTATCGCGGTCGCCTTAATAAATAAAGATTTCCCTAAAGTTTATTAATACTTCGTTAGAAGCGGTATTAAAGGAGCCTTTATTATGATCGGTATTTATAAATATTTAGAAAATAGAGTACAAAACATTCGAAAGATCAATTAATTTATTATATACCGCTTTAACCTTCTTAATAACGGCGTCGATATAATTACTAAATTATACGCCCTATTCCGGTTTAGTGTAATAGGATTTTAATTTTAGGTATAAGTTATTCTATAGGCGAATATAAAGTTAGAAATCATTATTATTACCCTATAAACGAGTATATATAGATATTTTAATAGAATACTCGTATAGAGCGTAATTACTTTTTTTATTTATTTCTGCGGTGAATTTATACGTATTTAATTATTTTTAGGCTTCGTTAGGCCTAATTCCGAAGATTCAATTAAGGGTATCGGTAATCCTATCGAAATTATTATAAAATTTATTATATTTAAAGTTAGAAAGCGTATTAATTTATTAAAAAAGGGCGGCTTTACGTAATAATGTTTAAATATTATTAGTAATAATCTTATAATATTTAATATGAATGAGCGAAGCTTCGTAAATAGCGTTAAGAAAAATTTTATAATTAATATAAATAATAATTTTATTATTAATATAAATACTTTTTTTCTTCTTATCTTTATTTACGTTAAAATAGAATATTCTCTAACGTGAAAGGATTTTTATTAAATAATTTTATCATTAAAATTCCCGTTAAGTATATACGAACGTTCGTTAATTTAATTTTCTAAATAGTTAATCCTTTTTAATAAATTAAAAATAATTTTATTAAACGCTCCGGAATCCGATATTATATTATTATTATTAAAATTAACTAAATAGTAGGAAGAATTAATAGAAGGGGATTCGGCGAAATATACAGTGGGCTATTACGGGTTAATAGGTTAAATAGGAATCTAATATAATTAACGGACGAAGGGTTAAACCGGAGGAGGACTTTATATTTAAGCAGAAGTTTTGGGGATTTAATATTAGGAAATTTAAATTTAAAGTAAAGGAGTTCATTAAGCGAACGATATTTTTAATTTATTAGCGGGAGTAATAACCGGGCGGCGGAATTTATTTAATTTATTAATAAGCGGGATAATTAAATATTATAATACTATAAATAATTTAAATAGGATATATCTTACTTACTAGTATATAAATTACTAAATAATTTATATTTAAATAATAGCTTCTATCCTTTTTAATAGATAGTCGGTTAGGAAGTAGTACATTTTTAAACTTTTCTATTAGGGGCCGCCGGTTGTTATAATTAATAAGAAGATATTTTAACTAATTAGTAGCGCTAGCGATATATAAATTTCGGGCCCTAATTATAATATTATAGTATAGTAGTATTATACCCTAATTCTAATTAACAGTACGTATAGTATTTAAAGTTATATTATCTTAGGTAGTACGAATAATATTTTAGGAAAGTTTAATAAAATAAATTGGAAAAGTATCGGCTACAATCGGAATAGGTTATTCGAATTAACATTCTTATTATTATTTTACTACGAATCGAATTAACGCTTCTATTTAAATTATATTAGCGAAATACATAGTAGTTAGGTTGGTAGCGAATTGTTCGGTAAGATTAGTAGCGATTTGTATAATTAAATCAGTATGTGAAACGATAGATTCTATTAAAGATATAGGAGGAATTTTTTGGTTGGCCGGAATTAGTAATAAGAAAAGCGGTATTGGGATTTAAATCGGATCGATAGAAGGAGCGTTGGTTATTTTAATAGTATTCGAAAAATTAGTAGAAGGAGCGTTAATTATTTTAATAATATTAAAAGAATTGTTAGGAAATTGAAATTAGGAGCCTATTTTAAATATATTAGTATTAGGACGAATTAGTATTTTAACGGCTTATTTAATTATATCGTCAGTAATTTTACGACTATTAATTTTGAATTAATTTATATAATTGCGATAATACTTTTTAAATTAATAGGTTTAGTTATCTTTATTCTTATGAAATGGTTAAGTTTCGCGATCTAGAACGGGATAATTTTCAATTATGCGGCGATATTTTTATGAGATAAATTAGAGTTTCTTGTTAATTATATTTATATTAACGATTTAATTTATATTAAAGCCTTAGTTTTCACTTTTTATAGCCTAGTCTTCTTCGGTAAAGATTTGATTTATTTCGTTAAAGTAAAATTTGGCTGCTTTAATAATAAGATTCTAGGTAATGGTATAAAGATATTTTTTATAGTAAAATTGCTTTTAGGACATAGTATAATTAATAATTTGCTTTCCTTTATTTAATTATTAATTATCCTATAATTTAAAAGTTTTAATTAGAATAGAATCGTTATTATTTATTATAGTAAAAATATGCTTCGAGATTAGTAGGGATAATAAAAAGAATTATAAAGAAAAGGGAGTTTAAAGAGTTGGAATGCGCAATATTTTTGGTTTTGGGATAGCAAGTTTAATAATTGTATTAAAACTATCGAAACGAAGAGTGAATTTCCCCCCTTTACGAAAGGAAGAGAGAAAAAGAATAAAGAATAATAAAGTCGGTTTGAAATTAAATTATAAGTATTATTTATTACGCGAAAATGTACTTTATAAGTAATATTAATAAAGAATAAGAGAATGAGTAATTGGTTATTAGATAGAATAATAGTATATAATAATTGGCGATAGTTTTATTAAAGGAAGCGAAGATAACAATTATCGAGAGCCTTAACCTGGAATTTTATATACGATTTTATAGAGCGTGAATAAAATGGATAATAGGTTATAAGGTAATAATGAATTAATCCGTTAATTTTAATAGAGACCGACGGGGTGAATATTCTTATATATTATGATATATTCAAATGAATATGCCTATAGTTGACTCAGTATATGTTACGACAGGATGGAGATATCCAGGCACCGCCTGGAATATCTCCTGACACTAAATAGCGTTGTTTTCTCACCGTATTTAATTCGAAAGGAAGTATTAAATATTACCTATATATACTACTAATATTCCTACATTACATATCAACCTAAATACGTTTCCCCAACTCATATCTAGCTATATAAAGATAGACTCTACCGTCCATTCCTTCCTTTCTTTTCTTCTCTTCTTTAACCAATTTAAGCATTCTCAACCTCACTTATCTACCCTCGTATTATTGTGCACTCAGTAGATCTCAACAGTAAGAACACCTCATCAGGTGGTTCTATCAAGAACCATCCTAAGTCGCCTCAACACGGGCGGCCTCAGCCGGTCAATGACTTTGACATTCAAGATGCTGCTCTCGCCGGCGAATTGAAGGAATCTAGTAACGACTCACATCCTCTTGAAGCATTTGAGTCGTGGGTCCGGAGTGGGGAGTGGAAGAAGTCTTTTCCTTTTGGAGCCTTCGCCTCCGTCGACAGTGAGGAGGTCAGCAAGTTTGGTCGTCCTACCGAACCTCGCGCGATCAGTAATGCCCGGTGGGGCCGATCTAGCTCCATCCAAGACTTCAACACGGCCAGATTCAACCAGGGCCAGGGCCTCGTGACAGGAGACAACAACATTTCAGGTCCGGCCAATAACCCCGGAGTGGTCAACAGCTTTGGCCCGGCCAACAATCACGGAATGGTCAACAGCTTTGGCCTGGCCAGCAACCACGGAATGATCAACGGCTTTGGCCAGGCCACCAACCACGGAATGATCAACAGCTTTGGCCCGGCCAACAACCTCGGCCAGGCGAGTGACGGCTTCCATCAGGGCGCAGCCGTCGCCCAGGCCAACCCACATGCCGGCTCCGCCGGTGTCCAAGCACAACATCAAACATCCTTATACAGCGAGTGCAAATCGCAACCCGTCTAGCAGACGGGCGCGAGGAAGTGCCGAGGATGTCTGAAGAACCGTGCTGGGAAGGGAAGGCTCGAGGCCCAAAGGCGCAATGCCGCGTTAGGTCTAGGCACATGCACCAATTGCCTGTGGCGTCCACAGAGAGGACCTGGTCTCTTCTGTCAACACTGCTACAACGAGCAGCAGAATCAACAAATCCCTGCGGAGCAGGACGCCCATGATCCCGAGGAGGGTGCTGAGGAGCAGGGTTAAGCAAAAGGGAGCTAGCCCGTGGGGGTTTGAAATCGTGACGAATCCAGATCGAAAAACTGGGGAAAGTGCCCTGGAGATCTTAAAGTGGACAGTGGAGAAAAGGAAAATGCGAGGCAATGATGGTGGGACTTGACTGCTAATGGATACAACGGTGGACAGGTGTACAAAGTCATAAGATCTCGGACCCCGCGAGGAGGGATGGATATTTGCTTTCTGGACGCGTACCGAAGAAGGGTCTCCCGAACTTACATACTGAGAATAGGTACCATGCAGGTTTAAAATCGAATCCTAAGTAATATTTTCATCAAAAACTGACGTTTCTAATTCCCAATATCCGACCCATGGTGATCTGTAGAAAGCCTTTTATGTATATGGGCAGATATGGTTTTGTCTTGGCAGTGTCCCCACCCCTTTTGTTTGCGGTGCAACTGCGGAATAGACATTTGAGGGTGAAGCAAGGAGGAAAGAAGGAGGACTGGACTTCCACCACGGGGAGTCAGGGAAGCACTGAAAGTTGGGGTACATGAATTTGACACGTCTACTTATACAGGAGCGAAGATGGCATGATCGAGGAGGCGAATCTATATGCTGGAATGAAGGAAGATGGTGTTGACATGAGGTGGGGTAGGAGCACAGGCGGGAGCGCAGTGGGTGAGCATACACCAGATGGGGCCAAATGCAAGATCGATGCATGTGCATATCAAATTAAACCGAACTTTGCCCGCAAAAAGTGATTTTGTCCTCTTTCCTGTGCTGCTGAAGCGCACCTTCTGCGGACACTTTGCCTCGTGTCAAAACCATGCAGACCCCAGAATATCTTGGCAAGCGGAGCACGTAATGAAACCAAACTGCCTACCACATGCACGTAGGTCGTGCCTGCAGTGTCTTGAAATCTATGACTGGAAGTGAGACACAATGTAATGCATGTCCCATTTCCGACATCTGATACCCGTGACCCGTCCCATCGGGA
The DNA here is from genome assembly GCF_033439725.1 of Neurospora tetraspora. Taxonomy (NCBI): domain Eukaryota; kingdom Fungi; phylum Ascomycota; class Sordariomycetes; order Sordariales; family Sordariaceae; genus Neurospora; species Neurospora tetraspora. The sequence goes on from NW_026944392.1 coordinate 579,690, forward strand.
GATATAAGACGGCGGTCCCCAACCCCAAACTTTGTGTGGATTCCTCCCCGCTCAAGCATCGTTTTTAATGTCTTCGTCCCTTTTTTGACTTCAGCAACTGGCCAGATGACAACATGAATTTCATGAAAAACGAACTCTTCATCCTCGTCAAACGTTTTCATCACTTATGCCGAGACCTGATTGAAAGACATACAGGCATATCTCGCCGACGGAGGAATATGAGGATCCTGACAACCACTGTCTTGTCATGGACAGAGGCCGAGTCTAATCGAGTTAGGGAACCTACCAAACAGTGACGCCGACGATACTTCGACTTCGGAGCCATATTCAAATGTCAAGGGCCGGGAGTCAACACAAACAAGATGTAAATCACGTCAAGAAGTCCGCAACGCAAGATGAGGTATGGAGACTAAGTATTTGAAAGAACTAAACTAGAGGTATCTGCTAGGCCAACCATGGTATGCCTGGGGTATCGATACGGATAGTATGAAATTCCACCTAATCTCCCGACGCCCAAAGCCATGACATTCGTTCTACTTGTCCCGGAAAACTTCCAAACCCTGATTCGAGATTGTTAACCCCATCGTAAGTGCTGCCCATCCTCGTTAAGTTGACCCCCCTTCCCATGGCTCTCGAAGTTCTCGGCCTCGACACCTCGGTTGAATTTTTCACTCCTTCCTGGGGTTAATTCCCTTCCGCTTGTCTGGACTCATGAGGTATCCATTCGATTTCGCCAAACCGGGAGTTGCTTTCGTCAGGGGACTCCATCTTCCTAGCCATAACTGGCGGTGAGTGTCCCTCTTTGGTTGATCAGGCTTACACGGCATCATTACCGGCAGCTTCAGCAGCCAGGGCCTGCGCCTGTTGAGCTGCAAGGCGCCTGGCAACACCTCTGGCCTTGCACGGGCCGCAATGCTCGCCGGTCTCAACCGGCATCGAGGCGTCACAATCGCTACAGGTTCCTTGGCCGCGGGATAGGCGAATCAGGAACTGTACTTTGCGATCCAAACTGGGCTTGTTCCCCAGGTGCTCGAGGCACGAGCGGGAGCGCGGCCCCGCCTTCTAAGCGCGGGCGTTGCAACCAGCGCGGCCACATTGCTTTTGATGGTGGGCGTGTAGGACAGCTGCCGCGTTCCTGATAATGAGCTTAATGTCCTCGGTCTCAGTGGCCGGGGTAATGGCGGAGAGGGCCCGAACCGCCGGGTGCTCCGCTTGGGGATGGGGAAGAGGGACTTTTGCATTGCCCGCGGGAGGAGGCGCTTGCAAGTTGGCGACTTCGACCATGTTCTGAGCGTGATGGTTCATGTGCACCTGGTTGTGGTTATGATGGTCAACGTTGTGTTGGTGAGGGGCCATCTGTTGGTGATGGACCATCTGTTGGTGAGGGACCATCTGCTGATGGGGCTGGTTGGCCAGGAGCATGTGGTACAATGCGACCTGGTCTTGCGAGCTCAACGTGTTGCTGTTGAGATTACCCGGATGGGGTTGAGGTTGCTGTGGAAAGTTAGTAATGCTCTGCATCTGAATCTCCCCTTGGGTTCAGTACTAACATTAGATTGGTGGACACCGCTGGGATTCGCGACGGGTGGTTGGTTCTCAACAGCGAGGCTGCCGCCCTGGAGGCATTGACGTAGGCAGCTCCTGGGTTTATCATGGGAACACCTCCCTGGTGGTTGGCTCCTTGAGCATAAACGAAGGGGACCCCGTATTGGCCGCCATAAAGGCCTGCCCAATCCATGTTCGCTTGACTTGTCTACGTCCCTGAGGGGTTGACCTCCGTGTGGAGGGCTTGGGGTATTTGGGGGACGTTGAAGATTTGAAGAGGGGAAATTGGGGAAGACCAAAGCAGGAGGACACCGAGTCCCTGCTAGGTCGAGGAATGTGATAGGAATACACCTCTGTCTGGTCAACCGTGAACAGTTTTGCGATCGGGTGTTGACTGAACCGAAATGTGATGTATGGCGCAAGAAGGTGGTCGGTCGGGAGTATTGTCCAGACCAAAAGAAATACAGCGAGGGAAGGCGGACAAGTTCGGCACTAAGGACCCACCGGCACACTGTACAAGTGAAGGCAAAACAGGTAACAGAAAGCAGCGAAACGGCCGTGGGTGGTATGGTCACGGGCCAGGGGGAAAAAGCCGAGCATCGGCCATACACGGATGCATGCTGAGTGGCTGGGTCGACGCCACGGAATTACGATGAACATTTCAAGGTTTTTGGGATGATACTGTACGATACGATGGACATCCCACGCCCAACGTCCAGGTTGTTTGTATCGTCTGTATCAGAAGGACATCCACTAGCGCCTGTCACGGAGGGGGTGGCAGCGGCTTGAGCGTTGCTGTGGCTGTACCTATGAGACAAGGAGAGGGGCCCTCCTGACTCCGGTACGTACCTCGAGGGGTAACCCAACAATGGCATGTCTCTCGGTAGTTTGTGGCGCCCTCGAGGTGGCTTACAAGAAGGCCTGCCGCCGCGGCTATGGTTTCTTTTAAGCGCTGGCGGTACACATGCTCTGGTCTGTGGCACACTGTGGAATACCAACATCCACAAGGGCTTCCGTGCCCCGTGGCAGCGATGATCTCCGAGACCGGCTTTCATGTGAACAAACGAACTTAATATCTTGGTCTTAGTCTTTCTTAACATCTATCTATATAAGACTTTACGCGAATCAGATGGACAAACCCATTAACGACGGGATATTACGCCGTCAAATGTCCAGTAGAAGTCTGACAACACCTGTATCATTTGGACAGAGGGGAAGGCAATCCGTCGGGAACGGCTTTGGCCACGACGTGAACAGGCCTATAAGATGCCGCCAGACTTCGTCTCTGACGTGCTGTCTTCTACTCCTCCGTCATCAGATACATCGATGGATAGTACATCATCATCACTCATCATCAACAGGGTGTTTCCACACATCATCACGTCTATGTCTTTGGGAAGCTTGAGAAAACTGCTATTTGCACCTATGCTGCGTGGAAGTGAACTACTGCATCCGCCAGATCTGCCCGATTATACCTGGGGCGTTGTTACTCAAAGCATGAGATACAACACAACGCCCCGAAACCATGATAATCTCAACGACAAATCTCAAGAACGCTATGAACCCTTCCGATGCCGCTCAAATCTCCATACTATGGCGAGAACTCCTGTCCCCTTTTAGTGAAAAAGTTGCGAATGGCTTCTATCTCCGATGACGTCTTCCCATCTGACCCTCCTTCCCGGTTGGTTTCGGTCTTCAACATGGTTGACTTTGTCGAGTGTCTAGATCCGTCTGAATTTCGCTCGCCTCAACTATCAGTGAGCGCGATGCTTTAATAACCGAATGGAGAGTTCAGGCCTCGGAGTTCCAAGTGTCCTCCTGGCTTGTGCGTTACTCGCCTTCGTTGCCGGCAGCAGCAGCAGCCAAAGCGGCCTGCTGAGCGGCGGCGCTCCTGACTCGACAGGCGTTGCAGCGAGCGCCAGTCTCTCTCGGCAAAGGGGCATAATCTCCGCTACAAGTGCCCTCACCGCGCGATTGTCTGATCAGGATTGTCACCTTCAGCAACAAACCAGGCTGGTTTTCCAGGTGTGATAGGCACTTTCTCCCGCGTGCCTTCTAAGCCCTGGTGTTACAACCGTTCTTGCCACACACGCGGCGATTGCCAGCATGCAAAACGGCTGCAGCGGCCGCGTTGCACCCAGCGCGGCCACACTGCTTTTGGTGCTGAGCGTGGAGGACAGCTGCCGCGTCCCTGATAATGAGCTTAATGTCCTCGGTCACAGTGACCTGAGTCACGGTGAAGAGAGCTTGCACCGCCGGATGATGGGCCTGTGGGTGCGGCATGGCGACCGGGGCCTGCTGGTTGTTGAAACCCTGGTAGTTCACAGAGACGTAGTGGAAAAGAGAAATCTGCTGTATGAAGAAAGGATTGACGATGGCTGGAAGTTGCTGGTGTTGGTGAATCTGCGTGGCGTTTCCTTGGACACCATTTGGGAATCCGAACACGGCTCCCTGGTTCAGAGCGGGAGCACTCACTGGCCGGGGTAATGGCGAAGAGGGCGAGAACCGCCGGGTGCTCAGCTTGGGGATGAGGAATAGGGGCCGGCTGCTGAGGAGGAGCCATATGTTGAAGAGGGGCCGGCTGCTGAAGAGGAGCCATCTGCTGAAGAGGAGCAGCCTGCTGAAGAGGAGCAGTAAACCCTGCTTCTGGTGGTTGTTGACACCCGGCCGATCCGGTGTTTCTTCACGTTGAGATCTCCTGGGCTCCTCCTTTGTCCTTCACCTTTGCCTGGTTGAGGTGTTGACTTGGAAGTCAAGACATGAGGCCCAACGTCCACCACCACATCTGCTGATGCCTTGAGGAAGAACACTTCCCGGCAATCTCTCAAACCCCATTACGCCCAATCCCATCCATGCTAGTCCGAACATATTCACTCACTACTGGGAGGCGCCGCTCTCAGCCAAAGCACCTGGCTGGCCCTGGTTACCAGCCGTCGCAGCAGCCGCTGCTGCTTCAGCCTCCTCCTGGCGCAGGCGTGCCACCTCGCCTCTGGCATCCGCCTTCGCCTTGCAAGGATCACACAGCTTGCCTGTCTCCCGTTCCATTAGACGATAGGCTCCGGAACAGGTGCCGTAGCCCCTGGCAAAGCGTCTCAAGATTTGGACCTTCATGGCCGGCTTGATCTTGTTGATCAAGTGATCGAGGCAATACTTGATCCGGCGCCCCACCTTCTAAGCTTGGGCGGTGCACTGATGCTCGGTACCTTATTCTCCTCGAGCTATGTGTGCTGGCAAACCTGGTGGTTTGCACAGGGGACACTGGCCACGTTCCTGATGACATCCTCAATGTTATGGTTGGGGCAAATGTTTTCAAGAGCAAGAACAGCAGGATGGCTGCCTGGGGGTGACAAAGGGATGGCGGGCGTGTATCTTCCACAATGTATCTGTCGAAGTGAAAACAATGAACGTGCCGTGGACACGAAGCACGAAGACATGACTGCTGGTGGACTTAACCGCAGAAAAAGAAGAAGTACCACGAGAAAGGAGTAATGATCTTCGATATATACAAGAATTGTCCATGTGTAGATTGACCAAGATGCCACGATAACCATCTTGGCCAACACTATCAACCTTCGGGTGACGTCTAGGCACGACTGCTGTCACGAAATACCTGTAGAGAACGAGACAGGCCAGAAAGGGACACGGCACATTACAAACTTTAAACGTGTATCCTTTTCTCTGAGATGCTACTAAAGGCTGTATTTTCTAGACTCGGTTGTATGTACACTATCTAGACAAGGGTTGTCCGGTCCTTTAAAAGGACCGGCATGCTTTCTTTTTGGGGTTTTTCTTTTTACTTTTTTTGGTCTTTTTCTTTGGTATTGGTGTTCAACATCCCTCCTCATCCTTGACCCTCACTAGAGACCTCTCAAGCCATGTCGGCCTGCTCTCCTGCGGCCTCAAGTGCCGCAGCCGCGTCCGCCGCGGCAGCCTCTTCCTGCTGACGGAGCCTGCGAGCCTCCGCCCGCCTGTCCGACTTCGCCTTACACCCGGCGCAAAGCTCGCCCTCTGTGGGCAACCATTTATAGTCGCCCCCGCAGGTACCCTCCCCACGGGCCTGCCTCCCCAAGATATTCACTTGCAAACCGAGCTTAGGCTTGTTTCCGAGATGTGCGAGGCACGATCGGCCGTGCTCCTTCTAGGAGCGCGCGCCACATTGGTGCCGAACACCGTCTTCAAACCACTTGTAGCGGCACGGGTCGTGGTTTGCATGCAGGACGGTTGCCGCGTTTCGGATAATTTGCCGAATTTCCTCCTCGGACGTTTCGGCATTGATGGTTGCCAGTGCAAGAACGTCGGGATGGTTCGCCTGTGGGTGAGGGTTTGCGGGCGCGTTGGCATTGGGCTGGCTTTGGGGGACATGAACACCGGGGGGGTGCGCAGCCGGGATGGCTTGGACGTTGTCCATCGGCTGAGGTGGTTGAAATAATCCTCCGCTCGGAGCTGAGACTCCAGCGAAGTGGCTAGGGGCGGGCACGTTTGGCCCATGGATGCCGCAGCCATGGGTGGATTGCCGACGCCGGCGATGGGAGGTGAAGTGATTTGCTGGTTGAAGTTGGTTTGACTGGCCTGCTGGGAGTATTGAGCTCCCACGACGTCAGGATAACCACCATAGCCCATTAACGGGAATTTAGGGGTCTTTAGAACGCTTAATATATCTTAACCGTATTACAACGCTGTTAACCGTAGGCCAACGCTCTTAAGCGTTGAGATATCTTAAACGTTGAGAATTCCTAACCGTTGGGCTGGGAGCGGACGCTAAGCTCTCGGCCCGCTGCAAGACCCTAAATAAGGTCAAAAACTTCTATTCTAAGAAGGTACGATGAATGAAAAAAGGAAGGTGGGGGAGCAGAAGAGAGAGAAGGAGAGAGAAGGAGAGAGAAGCGGGGTTAATAAAGTGAAAAAGCTGAAATGTCCGCTCCAAGTCCCAACTTTCCTCTTGCAACCATCACCACCACCACCATCATCATCATCATCACCACCATCAACGCAGGTATAGCTACACCCCGGCATCAATGCTCAAGCTGACCATTATTTGCATCGCAGATTCAATTGCCCCGGCGATAGCGATAGCGATAGCGATAGCGACGGCGACAATGACGGCCGAGACACAAGGTGGTGGTGGTGGTTTGGACTTGGTGGTTTTGGACTTGGTGGTTTTGGACTTGGTGGTTTTGAACTTGGGCGGGCGACGGCCAAGGGGAAGGACCGGGCGTAGCCAAGGGGAAGGACCGGGCGTAGTCAATAGAAAGCCAAATTCCAATAGCCTGCATTAGCGTGAGCCCAGCTAGCCAATCAGGTGTAAGCCCCTGCTCCCAACGCTTAAGCATTCTCAACGCTTAGGATATCTCAACGCTTAAGCTCAAAAGGGAGCGGAATTCAGAGCCAACGGTTAAGATAGTTTAACCGTTCCAGGCTGGGTAGATTACCGGTAATGCCACCAAAAGGGTCGCCAAATGGGTGTTGGTCGACTTGCATGTGTTCATAAGTGAAGGACTGCTGGGCGTCGTCGGCATGGCCATGATCAGGGTGATGAGGTGAAATTGGTGCTAGATCCTGGTGAGGTTGGGCCATCATGACGCCTTGCTCCTGGGAAAGTCCAGGGGGAATGACAGTGTTGTTGTCACCCAATCTACTAGACTCCTTGTTCTGATGGAGGCTCTACCAGAAGACTGTAATCAGCGGCTGCTATCTCTACACGTTGCGGTTGTTTTGGGATCTCATACCTCCACCTCATCAACGCCGTTGTCCGCCATCTTGTGGTAGCTGGCCTCCGATGCGCTGCTCACTCCGGATGCCCGCTGTTGTGTTTGCAACGTGTTTTGTGCGATAAGATACCTGTACCGATTTGTTGGTTATTTGCGGTGTTGATGATTTCTGGTAGATGTTTGTTTGAGGATACGAGAACGGCTCAGAAAGACAGCCTAAAATAGATGCGAGAATAGCTGGCAGAAGAGATAATGCGGCCGCAAAATCAGCTTGTGGGGCCTGGCTGATTTGCATCCAGGTTGGATAGGGCCATTCACCGAGACACCGACATCACTGCCTGCCTTTTGTCGGCATGGCTTGCCCCTGTGGCTGAGCCGGCAGAAAATGACGACGTTCAGAAGTCCCTTCTAGAAGGGCGGTGGAGCGCGGGTGTCGTGCTCCAGATGCTACCGACACCCTGGGCTTCCCACTCGTCTGGCCTCCATGGGCAACGAGATGTTCTTTTGGGATCTTTCATCCGTAACAACCAGAACCTTCCACTTCCATTTCTGACCACGGTATTCATCATCTTCCGATCGAATATCCTGTCAATCATTTCACATAGACAAGAAGTATGAAGGGTCGGACAGTTCCCAACCTCTAATCCGAATGTCAGTTGTTCCTGTGATGTCCTTGGCCCGATCGGCTGCGACTTAGTTGTGGAGTGTGCCGGATCATCGGTCCATGTATACCTATAGGTAGAGGTAGACATATCACTTGCTGACACTCACAATACCTTTGGTGAGCAATAATGTTCTTTTTACTACTCAAGTTCTACTTTATGCCAATATGCTACACATCCGCAAGCACCTTTGGAATTCTCTTTCTAACCAGATATAACTCCTTCGCAAAAATCTGGAGATATCCCACCTGAACAAAAGATCCTTGACGACTGTGCTGATCTCCCACTCCAGCTCTTACGCAAATACGCTGCCCTGACGGATGCCTACTGGTCGTCAAGCTCGAGGTAGGTAGCAATCCACGTCCCTTGAATTGGTTTCCCCATTGCTCCAAGCTTCTCTTTGCGAGTCCTCTAGCAGCTATCGCACAGCTTACCATCATCGTATGGCGTCTGGGCGTAACATCCAGAGCAAGTCCCCTCACCGCGGGACTTGCGGAGCAGAATGTCGACCTTTGCCGCAAGTGATAGCCTATTGGCCAGGTGGGGGAGGCAAGAACGGCCGCGGAGCGCCTTCTAGGTGCGCGCGGTGCAACGCTCTTGAACTCTATCGTCATTGATCCAAACTTTGCGGTATTGCGGGTTACCGGCGTACAGAACCGCAGCTGCGGCCCTGATAATGTCTTTGACTTCTTCATTGTCCAGGTCATCTCCGATGTTGAGGAGGGCCAGGACGGCGGGGTGGAAGGCCTCAGGGTAGGGTGTAGGCGGACCATGGTTACCCGCTGGGCCCGCAGCGCCGGGAGCAGGAACAAGAAGAGGAACGTCCTGGACTTGGTGCTGGAGAGCGGCCTGGTGTTGGATAGGGGCCTGTTGTTGGAAAGCGGCCTGTTGTTAGATAGGGGCCTATTGTTAGAAAGCGGCCTGATGCTGGATAGGGGCCTGTTGTTGGAAAGCAGCCTAGTATTGGATAGGGGCCTGTTATTGGAAAGCGGCCTGGTGTTGGATAGGGGCCTGTTATTGGAAAGCAGCCTGGTGTTGAATTAGGGCCTGTTGTTAGAAAGCAGCCTGGTGTTAGATAGGGGCCTGTTGTTGGAAAGCAGCCTGGTGCTGGATAGGGACATGGACCTGTCCCTGAAGCTGTTGGTCCATGATGGGGTGTTGAGCTCCGTAAACGGAACCGTTGGGAATGGGGAAATTCTGAGGGATAGCAGGCTCCTGGAATTGTTGGGCGCCAAAGGGGTGAGGTTGCTGTTGATAAAGGGCACCATTGTAGCTCATCATATCCTGGTAGAGGTGCTGGTTGGCAAGATACTGCTCTCCTTGTTGATAATGCTGAGGCTGTCCCACAAGATGGCCGGGGACATAGAGGCTGTTGTCGTCAAAGAGACTGTTGCCAAACAAGGGATTATGGCCCGGGAGAGGATCAAAATGATCGGGCATATCGTCTAAAAGGCCGTCGGCATACATGTCGTCAAAACCAGGATCGGGGTGAAGGTGCTGGGGGAAGTTGATGGGTGGGTTGGTGAGAGTTTGGCGGGAGGGGTTGGCGACAGTTTGGGCAGAGGGGTTGCAATGTTGGCCAGAATTTTGCTGGTGATGGTTCTGGGGGAAATTCATGGGTACAGGTACTAAGTTGTTGACATTCTCGCGATGGGGAATGTCGTGTTGACCAGGACTTTGCTGGTGAACTTGGGAGCCCTGTTGGTTCCCTTGGTGATCGCTGTGTTCCGTGTCAGAAGCCATGTGGTTGTGGGAAAGTCCCCAGTGATGACAGGATGAACCGGAACTAACCTGTGAGCGGACTGATGGTTTCCATCACCCATCTTGCCGCCAGGACGCTAAGCATCGTTTTTGGCCGGAGAGTCCATTTTCGCAAAGTGGAACTAGACTCGGAGGCAAGATCGTGCGCTCATGGATTCTGAATCATGATTAGCTGCGTCCATTGATTGGGTGTTCTTCATGAAGCGAACAGATATAGGGCTTACATACCACGAGACGGTGTTGTGTTGAGATGATTGATGAATACGGGATGCTGGCGCGCAACTGGATCTGATTGACGAGACTCCGAGATACGTCGCGACTGGGCTTTTGGGTACGTTCCCCAACGAAAACCCAAAAGGGGATGCCGCACGGCAGTTGGGAGCTCGTGGGTACAGCGCGCAAGTGAAAGGGGTCTGATAACTTTTACCTTCCTGACTGAATGTGTCGAAGATGGGGATTATGCGTGGTGTGGGTGAGAGCAAAAACAGCTGTGCAAGGGAGCAGGAGCGTTGAAAGGCTCAGTAAATCGCAGGCTATACCCTGGACCAAATGAATCCGAAATTGACCCACAAATGGTGGAAGGAGGAAGGAGTGGCTGTCTGACGGCGGGGGGGAACTGAAAAGCTGATTCCGCGTCACGTGGTCGCCCAATACTTGAAATTTTCCAGGTTGTTTCCGCCACACACTGCCGTTACCGTAATCAACAGAGTCCCTGTGAAAGAACTACCTAGAATCGGAACTATTAGAGTGTACGTTGGTGAAATTTCAAGGTTGGGCCGCTTCGATACTGGCCCGAGCTTTCACCGGAAGATCTACAGAGGAGAATAGAGGTAAGTACCGTGCCAATAACAGTCAATGTGGTTCATTCCTAACGGCTTAGAAGAGGAAGAAAGCATTGTGCCCTGTCCACAGGGGCCGTGCTTGCGCTTATCGTAGCTTATCTTGTCCCCGTTGTCGTCGACCAGGCAACCGGCGCCGCAGACAGTATCAGTTCTCGCATGGATAACGATGTATATAATCCAGACGGGGGCCATTGTAGTAGTGACACGACCGATTTCAGCAATGACGGTCGAGTGTTGACATATTGTAAGCGTACAGTTATCTCGAAGGCAGGGGGTGAGAACGAGAAAACAAGAAGAGGAAATCGTAGAAAGAGTAAATATAGTTCATGATACGGCCTATCTCGCAGCATACACGTCCACCAACCTACAAGGCATTTACACTACGTGATCAGAAAGACTGTCCCCTACCTCTATTCATCGTCCTTCAACTTGGAGAGGTTGGGTTTACCGAGGTTTGTTCCAGTTGAAACAATGGATTCAAGTCATTGAAAGAAATGTGACGCACAAGGACCTGGCACAAAGTGAAGATCAATAGCTCCGGCATCGACGGCCACATACATGCAGTATGTAAGGAAACCTGCATTGTCCTTGTAATAGATTTGTTTTATATAAGAGCACGAGGCTGTGAACGGCGCAAGTCAGGAGCAAAATCATGGCGAGTGAACGGGAAGGATTGAGAATATTGTAAATCTGATGTTGAGATATTCACGGGTAAGGTCACGGATGCTACCAGAGATCATTTGCGCTACTCCTAGCTGGTGGTAGATTCATATAGTAGTGATATGGAACGAGTTCACATGGACAGAGTCACAGCAATCAAGATAAGGTATTAGAGGCAAGTTGGGGTCATCATAAGCTATGTGGATGTTCTATATCTGACAATACCAGCATGCCCTTGGCAAATAGACCCGTTATCCTCCCAGTTTCAGACCGTCCTTTCCACCAATCAATATGAAGAAGTGCAGTTGTCGAGTCAGAGACAAGCTGTTGGCGTCCTATATCATCATCCACTGTTAGTTTACTATCGATGGTTCAAGGATCATGTGGTCACTTACAATTTATGGTATCGGTCGTCGTGTGTAGCAGTTGAGGCTTTCAGAGGCCGGAATTCTCTTGTCCCGACATGACTGAGTCGTCGCCGGATGATTGTTGGGCAGCCTGTTCCGCCGCTGTTGCCGACGCGCGGTTCTCCCTGCGGATTCTCTCTCTCTCCGCGCACCGATCGCACCGCTTTCCGGTTTCCTTGGGCATCCAGGCAAAATCCGTGGAGCAAGTTCCATAGCCGATGGCTTTGCGACGAACGATTTCGAGCTCCATTTCGAGGCCGGGCCGATTCGTCAGATGGGTGATGCAGTACTTCGCATTCTGCCTCTAGCGGAAGCGAGTGCACTGCACGCCCCTGATGGCACGGAGGCAACGGCCGTGGTTGGCGTCGAGGACAGCTGCGGCCGCGTCGATGACTTGTTGGAGGTTGGCGATTTCGTTGATGGGTTTGAAAGCTTCGCGGACGGCGGGGTTGCTGAAGAAGCTGATGTCGAGGGGTGTCGTGAGGTCGACGGGGTAGTCGCCGAAAAGGTCCTCGAGAGTCAAGTCGCGAGCGAGATGGCGGTAGTGGATGGGGTTGAAGGGGTCGTTCAGATAGGTGGGAGGGGAAGCCATGTCAATGTCCTGACCCTGTTGCTGAGTGACTTGTTCCTGAATGTTTCTGTGCGGGTTGTTAGCTGACTGCTACTTCACATGCATCATGTTGTTGGTGTGAATGACTTACCTGTTGATGGGAGTGTTGAAGTTGAAGACGGTGTTGGAGGGAATGGATGACTGATGAGTGTCGTCGGCCTTTTGTTCGTGATTGTTCTGGGCGATGGGTGCAGTGGGGACAGTTCCATTGTGGCAGTTGCCCATGTTGTTGGATGTGTTGTCGGACATGATGAAGAAGTCTCGAAGTGGGTGGGTGGTGTTGAGGTGATGTGTTTTGGTGTGCGTGGACGCTTGTGCTTGATTGACGTTGAGTCGAGTTTGCTGTTCGATGGTGGAACAGTAAGAAAAAAATTTACCTCGGGGGAAATCCTAAAAGCCTTCTTATACTATGGGAATAACGACACTCCATGCCAGCCTTCGGATCCACTGCCTTGCGATCCTGAGGGCGAGCAGAGATGAACAGAGGAACTATACCACACATAGACTGTCCAACTAACGTCAACCGGCACAGCCCACCGAACACCAAGAATGTTCACAACCGCACTCCGAGGTTGTTCAGAATTCAGATGTTGGTACGTAGCAGAACAACGTACAATACGACAAACCCTTACCCCAGGGTCTCCTTCATAATTCTTCGTTCACTTGCGGTGTTCAGCATACAGTAGTTGGGCGGGTGAAATCAACTATACGTAAACTGTAGTACTGTTCGGCTGTGAACAGCGAGCCTGGGGGAAATCGATCGCTCCATGTTCGAATTTTATGATATGTAACCTATGATTGCCAATGAACACCCGACTGGTAGGCAGAAGTGTGAAGATTGTGAGAGATATAGAATGAAATGCGAAGAATTTATGCCGTTTTGCTCCACGAGATGGATCCAGAATGCCGTGTCCAGCCCATTTCCTGCCTTCTGAAATTTCCCGTGTCAATTGCTGCTTGATGCTGATTCTTTCCCCTACAGCAATCGAGGCTGGCACATGTAGAGGTACCTTATGGACATGCTCCGTGTCGCATTTAGGATATTCCCCCGGGTATTGTTCCGCGATCTTAAGCTCTTTGCTGTGTCGTAGGCGTGTAGTCGTTCTCGTTGAACAGGTTCCCGTCGTGGTCCCTCGAGTTTTGCATCCCATTCTTCACCAGTTGACAACCCGCCTCACTGCCACAACCTCCCTTCGTAGCCCTCCTTCTCGTTCCTTTGCTCGGACTCTGGTACCCGAGGCACGCTTCACATGGTCCGCCGCCGCTCTTGAAGTCCCCAGGCCGGTATCCCGAGAGCATTCGTTCGTATCGGCATGCCGACCGTCAGATATGGACGCCGCGGCGCTCGGGTTCGTTGCCTCCGTTGGGGTTAGCATGAGATGCCAAAACGGCATTTCATCTATGTGCACTAAGGTCGTCTTATTTATGCACCATACCTTATATGTGCACCAATATTACAGACCTTGGTACGTTTTTTTAACCTAAAATATCATTTACATAGTAAATTCCATGGCGTTACATGTACATGAAAAAAAATCACGGCGATGTCCAGTAACATAATTTTGTATGGAGAATTGTATAACACACAATGCTTGAACATGAGAGAGTTCTATAGCATTCATCAACACACTTCGGAATAACTATACTACTAACTAAGTATACTACTGACTATGGGGGTAATCTCATGATTCTTTACATAGTGTTTTGGCTCGCGGTCTACTCATACGACTACTTCATAAAACTTCTGGTAATTAATACGATCAATATTTACGTACGTGCGAGCGATTCTAGCCTGTTCTGGTAATCAAAGGTAGTGTAGCTATAAAGAGAGAGCAAAAAGAAGGGTTGATATTAACGGCAAAGGTATAACTGGGCATAAAGATCAGAATCACCAAGGCGATGTGCCGCGTTTGACGCAATGGGCATCGCGGGACTTAACGGCCTCTGGCCTTGATTTTGCGCTCGGATTTGCATGGTTTCTGGCTGGGAAGGTTTTGGGGTCACGTGCTTCTGTAACTAGACTAGATTAGGACGGCGCCGCTGCCGCACGTCTCATGCCCTTAGTGATAGGGTAATCCTTGGATTGCCCTACCTTTCCTATATTATAGCTTAGACTAGTAATGACAGCCCAGATTAGCTGGGCTGCCATGGAGGCCGCCATGCCCAGTCTGGCCATCCAGACTGCAGTGCTCAGGCCACCCTGTGGCCTGTGCTCTGACTCTCGCACAGCATATCCTTTCTGTGCAGACGGCTGGCTGGGACAGCCTCCTCCTTCCTTTTCCATTATCTTTCTTCTTTACTTTTAATACTACGTATTGCACATTCCTGGCATCGTGGTATATGGAAGCAACGGTCCTATCCGTGTGACCCTCCATATTAACCTCCCGTATCACTTAGGGAGGCGGAAGTAGACGTTAAATAAAACAACAACAACATCAGAATCACCAAGTTAGAATAAAGGTCATGCACAAGGGGGTCCACTGGGCGACTGGGCTTGGCACTGTCTTATACCGAAATGGTGTTGTACGATTACTGTTTGACGGTATTAAAGGTTCGAAAAAAATAATGTACACGTTAAGCCCTAACCCGATTGGTGCACATATAAGGTTTGGTGCACAAATAAGACGACCCTGGTGCACATAGATGAAATGCCGCCAAAACGGTCAAAAAGCCCGTCTTTGGTCGGTTGTAGCGTTGATTGAGGTACGGACTGGGCAGACATGATCGACTGTAGAAGTGGAAAAGGGAGAGATAAAGCGCGTACAAGTATTTGTCAGATGCGTTGGACTTCGTGACCGGAACCAAAATGTGTTGCGATTGAATTGTGGCCCATCAAAGAAAGTGTCAACCGTTACGAGGAAAGCGCTACGGCCATGCATGCGCTTGCAGCCAGTATTTCCACAGCAGGGGCAAATGGACCGAGGTTGCCAAGGGACACTGACCAATTTGGCGACTTTCAAAGTATGAAAAATGTATGTCAGCTCGTGGAGTTAGGCCACGCAAGTGCCTCAATCGAGCTTTGACATTACAATTGTTTTTCTCAAGATCTTGCCTTTTGAAAATGATGGGAACTTGGAGGTGAATTTTACTACAAGGGGTTGATGCATGGAGACCCCACTCGTTAACAGCAGCTTCCCTAACCATGCCCTGTAACACTACTAAAGCCCGGAAATAATGTTAGCGCATAACGATTCATGCACTGCTTAGGGGCAAGTAAACAATCCCGACGACGGGGTTTTATTTCAAGGTGTCGTGGAGGGCGGCATCGCAAAACCGCATTTCTCCCCTCATAATGCCAACCCAGGGTTAGTTCCACACATACAAAAGACCACAGACACGTATGACCGGAAAAGGTGCGGGCAAATCGGACCCATCGTAGAGGTCCTATGCGCGACAAAGGAAAACGCCGCTGAGATGGACAATGAAGGATCGATCAAAGACGACAATCATAGAAAGAACAAAACAATGACATAGAGTAGGACAATGGAGTAGTGCAATGTTTCATGTCTACGTTAATAGGTCCGGCTCGCCATTTCTCTTGCCCAATGACTCGTTCCTGGTCGAATCTGTCTTGCTCTTCCCGGTGAACAAACCCATTGATCAAGTCCACATCTTCATCACTTAAAACTTAGCTCATTCATTTATCTCCTCACAACTTACGTTATTCTCACTCACTAGCAAGTAGTTGGAAAGGCGCGCATGGTAGTATTATACCACGGAGACATGAGTGTCCATTTTGCAGCTCGTAAAGCTTGTGCTAGGTTCACAGTCATCAATGCATTCACGAGGGAGGAAGTATGATTGCGAAGATGAGTCAAATTTCATGACTAAACAATCGTGACTCTCGTTGACTGTGACCGATTGGTTCATGTTGTTGGCCATTCTTGGGATAGGGGGCGCATTCGGAATTCCCTGGCTGGGAGCAGCAACGCTGTGGGTGGGGGGATGGGGAGCGCGACAATATCCTGGAGCCAGCCCAGGTAGATTCACATCTGGGCTCTCTCCCGGCGGAGGGCATTCTTCTCCGCGCAGTCGTCGCACAGGGTTCCATCGTCGGTCTCCTTCCAGGCGTAATTGCCTGAGCAGGTACCGTGGCCTTGAAGGGTTCTAAACAGGATTTCGACCTGCTTGGCCACCGAAGGACGGTTTCGGAGGTGGCTCATACACTTCCGAGCACCCACCTTCCACTTGCGGGCTGTACACTGTTCGCCTGTGACCTCGTCAAGATGGCGGCATTGGCCATTTTCAGCGTGGAAGAGCCTGGCGACGACGGCGATGATGGCCTCCACGACTTCTACATCAACTGCCTGGACCTCAACCGGGAGATTCGAAGTGGCCAATGCGATGATGGCGGCCCTCACATCCTCGGTCGGAGGAGGGATATCCGGGTGAATGTGGACATCTGCTTGCGGCTCAACGACGGCGGCCTGGTTGTGCGCGACGCCGGGCTGAGGGCCGATAACGCTGCCGTCATTTGGCATGCTGCCATTGGCTTGCAAATCAGCTTGATTGCCACTGGCGGACTGTTGAAATGGTGTTAGAGGGCATGGAGCAATATTGAGACCATCGATATTGAGGATTTGACTTACTTGAGAGGCGACGGCCTGATTGCCCAGAGACGATGGGGGACTGTTCCCCTCGACGGCTTGGGATGCGTGGTAATCCGCCATTTTAATGAGTCCTTCAGTTATTCTCGAGCGGAGAAGATGGATGTTTGGTGGTCGTATTCACGAAACCAAGGACACAGCCTCTTATGTAGAGGGATCGCGCTGGCTGATAGCAACCGTCATCAGATCCAATGGATTTTCGAGGCCAATGTGTACCACAGTGAAAGGGACTTAACTCCTGCTGGAAATATCCAGTCCGTTTCGACAGCCCGGCTGGGGGAAGGGGCTGGGATCCACTCGATTCCTATTCAGAATATCAAGCTTGATACTCGCAATAGGATTTGAGCCGCGTGTGGCTGTTGGAATTAAACGAACGTCCGAGCTAGTAGGGAAGTAGGTGTATATACACCACGTGTTGGACGCAAGCCTTGCGCCCCGTGGATTCTGAGATGAAGTCGAAGGGCCCTAACCTTCAACTTGGACCAATAAGGAAGCGGTTAAACTCGCTAACGCTCAACAGGCTCAAAGTAGGTAAGAAGACATCCAGATCCCCAATCCTTTCACTCATATCGCAAAGATGAGACGAACGCCAACATGGGAATGACTCAACACCAGCCACCACCTCCTTCACTGTTGAATTTTTTTCACCAGCCTTTGCGCTCCACTCAGCTCCTGCCTCCTTATCCGTCAAACTCGGACGTGTTTAAAGCCATTCCCTACCTCCCTTGTGTAGCGGATCGCCAAAAACACATATCACCTGCGCTGGTGCGGCGATTCGTGACAAGTGCAAAAGGCAGATCGCAAAACTCAAACTATCATGGATCACAACGACCCTTTGGGTCTGGGGTTCCCAGATGAAGACAACTGGGTCTATTCGGGGCCTGCTGCTGCGAACAGCTATGCCACTGAGTCAGTCGAGGTATGCACATTGTACTCTATTCAGTCCAGAAGTTGATTCCTTTGCTTACGTACCTCTCAAATCTTCCCAAGGTGAAGAAGCGAACATGTCTTACTTCTTCGATGAAGCTATCGGCATTCAAGATCCGAGCGACATCAAGCGCCACATCAAGCGACACATCAAGCGACACATCGAGCGACACATCAAGCGACAACGCCGCTTGAGATCCTACTACCGTTGCGGCACCCCAGGTTGCACCGCTTAGAAGGCGGATGTACATGGCGCCAGACGCGATAGCAACGAGGTTTTCTCTTGATAATCCGTGTATAAGACTACTCGACTAACATGAGTGGTCAGATCCTCGCAGACAACGGCAAGGCCAAACGACAGTCAACCACGATCACCCAAATTCCCTCTACCACTCATCTTCCCCCTTCTGCCGATTCCCCCTACATCATTCATGCGCCGGTCGCCGACGGATATCGCGACCCTCAGAGCCATATTGCCCCTGGTCCGAAGCTGAAACCTTTCGTACCGAAGCCAGCCCTGGCTTCGAATGCCCATCCAAACGTCCAGGGCGCTGCTGGCGCTACATCCAGTCATGAACCCATTCCCAACAGAGAATTCGCCGACGATGAAAACATCGGCCACGAGCAACTCTCGAACACCCACATCAATAGCGGACGGCCTGTTGAGCAAACTGCTGGCATCAACACGAACAACGTGCAGCCCATCAACCCAATCTTAGCACCGGCTTCACCCCCCGTCGATGCTGCCGACCCCTGGCCCATCTGTAGAGGCTACCGCAAGCATGGGATTCATCATCCATGCAAGAACACGCCTGCACGCCGGACCTGGAAGAAAAGCGCCACTCAGTGCATAAACTGTTTGGCCAACGCTCCCAATGCTGAACTTCGAGCTAGCATGGAGAGTCGCGTAGCCGCCGGTATCGACCCTTGTTCAAAGTGTTATCGGAACGATGCTCGCCCGGGTGGCGGCCTTTGCCAGGAATGCGTGGATATGGGCAAGGACAACCTGGAACTGAGGAACGAGGGAAGGGGCAAGAGAAAGCATGCTGATCTGAATTAGTAGATGAGCTGCAGGCCTTCATGTGTCGCAGCTGGGGAAGGCTCGGACGGGTGGTGTGTGAGAATGGCAATTATTGTCATTTGTGCTAACCTCTCGAATGAGGTCACGACGTCGAGGAGCCCGGCTCATGTACATACCTCCAAGCACGATTATCGGACGCGTCGACAGACTCCTGCAATAGATAAATCTTCGTGGCGAGCCAAAAGAGAGAGAGCGAGGCATGATGCCAGGCAGTCAAGGAGTCGTTTTAGTGTTGATCCCATATAGTACATGTACCTCTCGGGATCATGACCTGTAGCACAGGACGGGAGGTCTATGATTCTGTCAGAACAGACTTTGTGAGACTAAAGGTAGTTCTAGTTTAGAAACGGGACCGCGCCGTGATACATGAAATTGGGAAAAGCTGGCAGATTGTATTGTAATTCAACTTCCGCCCATCAAAGAAAGTGCCAACCGCTACGAGGGAGGCGCTATACGGCCTTGTATGCCCCTGCAGCAACGATTCCCACAGGGTCATGAAACGGACCCACTCCAGCCAAGCCGCCAGCGCAAGGACACTCATCAATTTGGCAGTCTCATTATGCTCCGAAATGAAAGACGACAAGAAAGGCTGTAAGCAAAGTAGGTGTTCCCATTCTCAAACCATATCTCATTTCATTCCCACTTTTGCTTCCGCTTTTGCGATGAAGTGACCTCAGTGGGTAAGTTTGCTGCATGGGTTCGTGCAAGGAGACGCCATGCGCTAACAGAGAAACGCCTACCACCACCCCGTAAGGTCGCTAACTCCCCGTTGCCATGTTAGCGAACAACCAATTCATGCACTGTTTAGGGGTAAGTGGAGATAATTGGACGACGAGCCTTGAATATCAATTTCCAGCTGTCTTTCAGGCCATCATCGTAACCAGACACTTCTTCATTAAAACAGGTACAGCAATCCTATCACTACACCACCACCATAGTTTGGGGGAAAATGACCGGAGAAGCGGCGAGTAAAGTGAACACATCCCAAAATGAAAGGAACAACAAAGAAAACGCTGCTGAATGGACAAGGAGCTTGACGGGGTGGTATCAGTCTAAGAGGATGCCTCGTGGCAACCAAGAACAGAACAAAGCAATAGTTTGGAGCCGGGCATCGTCACAATCTACGGCAGCACCCGCGATTGGCTTGGATTCCCATTACTGAAACTTCTGCCGCTTAATTCACCTGTTGATACATGTACAATCAATCAATCCATATGACTATCCGTTGGATCATTTTGAGTATAGGCGTTATCCTCATATAGAACGAAGATGTAGGACCATCCGGATGATCGCAAAGCTTGTTGATTTGAGTCATCAACGTGTGTCAAATGGAAGAGTCATGATCGCGGTAGATGAGTCAAATCTTGAACTTCCATGGCAGCATGGCAAACCTGAGAGGTATTCTAGTCAGTCACTAGAGGTATATAGTTCTAAAACGTCTACAGTCAAATCACCGCTGTGTACAGGGCATCCTTGGTACGACTCATTGATAGTATACGGA